>NC_083282.1:90856828-91525754 GCF_963506605.1 Zootoca vivipara
GTTCTCTGTATATTCATGAAAACAGGTAAACTTAACGCAATGTAGCTTTGGGTGATATCTTGAGTTTGAGTTTTGCTTATTTCCTCAAATTTAATATGCTGAAATTGAATTGTATATATTTTGATAATTTAATCCACTGGAACACATTAAGGTTGCAATCACAAGTAACTAGGAGTAACTCAGTGAAACTTGCTTCCATATGCGGTGAATCCAAGCTCATCTCTTGTATTTTTTAAGATTTATTTTTATTTACTGGTATGTATTTTATAGAAACTTTCCAAAACTTTGAAACAGTAAATTAGCACCTCCACTACCCAAAAACCTGATTATTATTTTTAACGGTCCTTATAAGAGGGCAATAGAGAGGAGGCTTTGAACTATTTCAAAAATACTTTGTTATTTATCAGTTGAGGTAGTCTTTGGAGACTCCTCTCCAGATGTGTCCACCAATTGAGGTACAGTGGGTGGTGACCAGGGAGAGCCTTCTCAGGGATAGCACCTCGACGGAGTGAGGCTTACCCTTCACCTACACCTTTTTAGTGTCAGTTTAATTTCCCAGGCTTTAAAAACTATTTCAGCCCTAACTGATTTGATCTGATGTTGCCATTACCTCCTGCATTTATTTTTGCCGTATTGTGTATTTTTGTAAGTCAGATTCTGTTTGGAAGGAAGTATGTACTTTAAAATAAGCTTTCCTTACCTTCTCTAGTAGGAGGTCCAACAGTTTTGGGGCTTTTTGCAAACAAAAGGCTTGTATTTTGAATAGGTTTATACTAACTAGGGCAATGAAACACTTGAGGGGCTTCAAAATATTAAACTTTAATGGTGTCATTGTTTTCTTTTATAGTGGAATCTGTGTAATGATATTTAGGTATTTATCAATCCTTTTAATATTAAAAATATCATTGTGACTTTATGGGAAGTCAGCAGTGGGCCCAGTATTTGATAACATGATATGAAAAAAGCATTATTAAAATAAGCAAATAAATTAAAAGCACCAAAATAAGTTCTTTATATGAGGCTGAAAGTGAGATGTGTCAAATTGCTTTCAAATCAATGTATTTGCAATACAGTACACTATTCAATATTAAAACATGTGGAAATTACATGTCTGGAAACTTTTTGAAATAATATATATCATCTGCTGTGAACCCAAGGAATAGAGTGAAAGACTTGAAACTTTTGTTACTTCATCCTTGCTGAGTGGCTTTTCAGTGGACTGAATAATCTTGTGTATGAATTGGGTGTTTGGATGAACGTGATATGGAAACACTGTTGCTAATCCTTTGGCTCAGATGTGCTCTTAAACATTTTCTCTCATTATTTATGATAGCTTTTTGATATGTCTTAAGTTTAGTACCTCATGTTATTTTTTTATGTCATCTCAAACTATTTATAGTAGCATCTTATGCAACTGGTTACATGTATATTTGACCTTAGGTTTTATAAATCAAGTGACAGTCAATGCATAAAAACCTTCAAAAGCTAAAGAAAAATATGTTGTGGTCATTTTTCAAAAGTACTTTTCATAGAACATGTTTCTTGCTATACATTAATTTTATCAAGATTTAGAACCCATATATTCTGTTGCTATGATACTGCTATTTCATTCTATGCCTTCAATAGGATTGTGCTTCTTTCTTGCTTTTGCAGTTCAGGATAAAAGTTCTTTATAACCACCATTTATAATCAGAATTTAAATACGGTAGTTTTGTGGTGTGTGTATAATGCTATCTGATAGCTTAATCATCACACAACAATTTATTTTGATACATACACAGTTTTCTAAATACATTATTAGTAAGAAAAGCTACTGGTCTGGTAGCCTAACACAGGTTCAGAGTGTGCCTAACACTGGTTCCTCTGTGTTACTCACCTTATTGCTACCATTTCAAGTCTTGGGATTAGGCTGTTAAGTCTATTATTTCATAATTATCAGTGTTCTATCATGTATGTTTAACTTAAATTCTGCAAATATTTGAAAATAAATTGCTACACTTTTTGTGAATAGTGATGTCTTGTGTCCCCAGCATATTGTACTACAGTGCCCTCAACACAAAAATATACAGTATTTGCACCTTGTGTATTTGATTGTGAGATTATGTTTGATGCTGCATTTCACTAGCGTTCCCAGAACTCTGTGAATTAACTCAGAAAAAATAAGACTCTTCATACCATAATGCATTATTTTTGTGGGCTATGTTTAAGCTTGATGTGTGTTGTTTTTGTATTATTTTCCCTAATAGCAACAATGCTATTTATGACTAACTTAAACATGCTAGTGATTATTAGAGTCTGATGTGTGCATGGGTCTCCCACTGCTGGCTGCAGCAGAGCTCCATAAATTCCTTTGCTGATCGCACAATTGCTAATGAGATAACTGTTATGACAGTAAGAACAATCTAATCCTTTTTATGTTTAAAAGAAGTTTTGAAGAAATGGCAATGAATTAGTCACATACAAATATTGGATCATTGTATCTTTTGAAAGTTGCTCTCATTTTTGTGCTGCCTTGTGTTCTTTTTCTTGTTTTGACTTCCTTTAGTGACCATTATGCTGCTGTGTGATATAATTCCCACCACACTTTTGGGTGGGGAGGCTATTTAAAACAGTCAATGGGCCTGGAATCTCTGTGGCACTTCGTTCACTCCCACTGACAGAAGATTAAGCTACAGCTGTTCATTCCCTGCCTTTTGTTAAAACCACCAGCTGGTGCTAGTTCATGTGGGTGAGACTCGTTTCCTGTGTTCCTCAGGGTCTGGCACCAACTTGAATCGTTCAAGGGGTGAATGTGATGGCAAAGTGGAAGCATCAACTCCTCCTCTGCTGCCTTCATCACACCTTGCCACTCAGAGCCCCACTACCATCATCCCCTCTTCTGGTGATATATCACCAGATACTGTGAAAAGAGTGATGCCTTCAACTCAGGTAATATTATAGTTATCTGTGGGTAATGCTAGTTTTTAAGTGTTATAAAACTTACAACTGAAATTGTGTCGTCATGCTCAGTTTGCTATTCTTAATGTACAGTGGTGCCTTGCAAGACGAATTTAATTCGTTCCGCAAGTCAATTCGTTTTGCGAAAAATTCGTCCTGCGAATCGCAGTTTCCCATAGGAATGCATTGAAATTTCTTTTTTTGCCCATAGGAAGGCATTAATTAAATTCATCTTGCGAGTTACCATATTGCGAAAAATTCGTCTTGCAGGGCATTCGTCTTGCGAGGTACCACTGTATCTTAGAATCTGGAATTATTCAAATTTTTAACAGACCTAGGCTATTTGTATTGTCCATAATGTGGCAGTCTCATTTACCTTTCCTGTTTTGTGAAATTCTATCAAAGTACAAAAAATGCACATAGTAATTTGTTCCTTCTGTTCCAAACAGCAGTGTGTTTATGGAAATATGTATTGCTAACTCTTGCAACACACTTATTGGTTTTGATCTTCAGACCCCTATATTATAGAAATACTTTCCTGAACTTTTTAAAGGAAACATAAATGCTGGACTAGAAAAATACTTCAGAGTCCTAGCAACCTGAATCAAGCATGTACAGAATTGAGAGCTTCCTAAAGACCATTTATCCATTGTTTAAAAACTTGGGCAATAATTATTCTAAATATCAAAGAGCGTGGCAGGAATACTTTTTCTTCCTGTAAATGTATCTGGTCTTGTAAAATGTATCATATATTATTATTATTATTAGTTAAACAACTGTTTCCCTGATTTTGAAAAAATGAAATGAAATTATCATCATCACAGACAACTTGATGAAAGTATTCAGTGATGATTACATCTCCACCCCACCTCAACTAAATCACCCATTATGTCTCATAGGGAAGTCCTGTGTAGCATACAATTAATATGATGCAAATAACCCAAAACTTGAAAATATCCATTAATTAATCATTTTAAATTAGAAAATATTAAAATGTAGTTAAGGGTGCGGGTGGATAAAGGAAACTGGAGCAGGGTCGGGGATAGTTACACATATTTTTTTGGAAATGCCAGAATTTAACAGTTTGGTACTAAGGACCAAAAAAATGTTGGTATACAAATTGCGTAAAGAGAGACCCTGAAAACTTCCCTTGTATAAAAATAAAGGTATCTGAGGGCTCATTTTCATATTCTGAGCAGCAGCTGGAGAGAGAAGGTATGAATGAATTAGTTTCTCTTCCTGCCCTCCTGGCTCTCACTTAACAAGGGCAAATCAAGAGCCACTGTGGTATATTACAGTGGTGCCTCGCTTAACGAATGCCCTACTTAACGAAATTTCCGCTTAATGAAAGGTTTTTTCTAGCAGAGGTTGCCTCGCTAGACGAATGCGTTTTACGAAAAATTCGTCTAGCGAATCGCGGTTTCCCATAGGAATGCATTGAAATTCAATTAATGCGTTCCTATGGGCAAATAAAAAAAATCAAAAAAATCAATGCATTCCTATGGGATTCGCTAGATGAATTTTTCGTTATAAGAAAAGAACCGTGGAACGAATTAAATTCATCTAGCGAGGCACCACTGTACTTGGAATGTCAGACTAGGGAGTTCCAGGTTCAAATCTGCACTCAGCCATGAAGCTCACTGGGTGACTGGATCACTATTTCTCAGCTATGTCAAACCAGAGTCCATTATACACCACCTAGCGTTCCTTAGAGGAATTGTGAGATATAAATCTATAAGTGAAATTGAGCAAATGATGGTAACCATTTGGCCTAGTCGGCAACTGCTTTTTAGTGCTTAAGATAACTATTTTATGTCCCCCTGTTTTGTGTAAAATGCGATTTCCAGTCTGTGTGGCAGGATTTTCCTGCATTGAACACTTTATATGAAATAGTAGTGTACAGTGTTCTCTCATAACATATTATGGCCTACTTCTAGGCTTCATAGCCTTCATGGAAGTGCTTCGAAATAGAAAAGTATATGTTCGCCTGGCACCATCATTCTATATCATTAAGCACCAAGCAGTAACTTTCCTCTTTAACCAGGTCTTTTGCCTCTAACTATCTTTGGCCTCTTAGAGTGGGTGGGGTGTTTTAATGCTTTTTTGTGCATCTAAGTGGGTTTTTGTTTGTAAATTGCTTTGAGTTGCCTTTGGCAAGAAAAAGCAACCAATAAATTTAATAAATAATGATGATGATGACATGGCATGCTTGTGAAGCTCTCATTTCTGTACAGAATGTACTGAACACAGATTTTTTGAGATCACAAAATGAACAAATATACAGATACTTAGCAGTTTGGGTATATATTGGTTATACTGTATATTTTGAGTATACTTTTAGGTACCCAAATGAAACATTGATTTGAGTAACTAAATATTTGTAATGAACATTTGCTGAAGGAGCAGAATTACAGCCAGATTTAGTCCTTTACAAGTGTTAAAGTAGAGATATTTGATGTTCTCTGAGTATTAACATAATTGCACTTTTCTTTTGCAGGTCACCTATGATGGATTTCTAACACTGTGGCAGTTAGATAGCTCTGAAACAGGTAAATGGAAAGAAGGAAGACTGTATATTAATGATTCAAAGTATAAAACTTAAAATTTAAATTTTTTTGCATTTCCTTTTTTAGATATAAATGCGTCACAGTCTGAAGATATGGACTTAGTCCGTGAGGGTTTGTTCTTGGATTCTTCTGGCCACAAGAAGCTGAGCTGTGCTTTCTGCAGAAGATTTTTTGAATGTGTGGAAAAGCTGAAGGAACACATTAAGGAACACACTTTCCCCATGATTGTCCCTTTTGATGTAGTGGACTATTCCAGGCCAATACTTGCTAGCCTTTCTGAGCACATATCTCCAGGGCAATTTGCCCGTTTCCAGTGTCCAAAGTGTCCTGCTAGCTTCACACTAAAATCCAACATGGATCGTCATGAAAAAACAATCCACTTCAACAGGAAGAAGATGCAATGCCCTCACTGCCTGAAACTGTTCCGAGACAAGACAGACTTAAACCGGCATCTTATGTCTGTGCACTCCAGCGAACGTTCGTTTATGTGTCTTTTTTGTGGCAAGGGCTTTGGTACCCAGAAAAACCTCAGTACTCATATGAAAGTTTGCTATCTGGGTTGTACACAGCCAGTAGCTGAAGAGTTTCTGAATCGTATTGATCAAAATCAGGAATCTGATGATGAGTAAGAAAACTGTTGGGCAATGGAGAGAGTGAGATTGAACTCTTAGAAGTGTATCTCTTAGCTACTTGACTGGGTAGTGCATTCTGCTTTATCAGCAGTCTCAATGCTCAGTACAGTGTGAATGCTGAATCAATGGCCAGGTAATGAAAGAAAGTTGTAAACCTCTTCATCCCCAGGTTCTATGGTCAGGATTCAGAGAGACATCTATCTATGAGATGCTTCAGACTTCAAGAACAAATATAATTTTGTTATTCAGCAGTAATAATCTTAAGAGAAAATGCTAAAGAAAACATTTTTGTAGTCTGAACAAGATTATTCTTACAGACAGCATCCCATAGTCCCAGGGTAGTTCTGCCTGAGTTGCAGTGTCTTCTGGGTAGATATTCACTTTTATATTTTAACAGTAGGTTCAAAGGATCAAAAGGTTTTCCATTCATTTTCTCAGCACATTATTTATTAAAAACATTTCTCTACCTCCTCCCCACATTATCTGAATGCAGTATACAGCAATATTAAAATATATATCAAAAATACAGGGAGAAAATGCAACTGAATTAGTAGGATAGAGTTATAATGTACTTGGATCGACCACCATCAGAGTTCTAGCAGCACAGATGTGGTAGAACATCTGCCTTGCATGCAGAAGGCCCCTGGTTCAATCTGCAGTATCTCTGGGTAGGGCTGGATGAAACCTATGCCTGAGACCCTGGAGAACTGCTGCTAGTCTGTTTAGACAACACTGAGCTAGATGGACCAAAGATGTGACAATGTGAGGCAGTTTCCTATGTTTTTAAAAGGCATCTTTTAAATGCCTTTTTAAAAAAGCAGGATTGAAGTCACCTGCTGTTGAAGCCTGCTGGATTGGTTGCACAATTCAAATATCTGCAAATGAATATCACATTCAAATGATGTGTCATGCAGTGATCAAGAGTAAATGTTTTGTGATATGGAAATTTCATGTTTATTGTAGCAGATTAAGAATGCATTATGCCTTTAAGAAAAACCCAGTTATCTCATTTGCATAACTTAGAGAAGCAGGACTTAAAGGAGTATCCCTTTTCTTGACTCCTAGCTTCACACCTGTATATATGAGGATGTATATGAGGGGTGGAATGCTAGAAAGAGTAAATTGAGGAGACCAAAATCAAACAACAGCATCCCCTGAAATTAACTGTGATGTCAGGTGATTGATAGGTGTCATCTTTGGCCTGCCAGGGGTCAAGAAGATAGTGATCTTCCCCACCCCTGTACTAAATGGGCCACAATATTTTCAATACCTTCACCCTCTGCGAATTGTATGCAGCTGCAGCTAGATGAAAGTGGATTTGGACAGTTAGTTCCCATAGAATTATTTCAAAAATGTAAAAACAACCACCCAATTTCTCTAAAATCTGTTGTTTCATCAATTGGGTAGGCTACACTTCTTTTGAATCCTAGAAATCAGGACAGTATAAATGAGAGACAGCCATGGAAATACTAACTTGTTTTTGGTGTAGCTAAAAGATGGACCTGGGTACAGAACCACCTTGTGATAACAAGCACAAATCTTTGGCCATCTAGCATACCTAAAACTGAAAACTTGCCAGCAGGTGTTATGATTCAAGGAGAAATGTTTCCCATTAATAGCTGCTTGAGAGGAATATTATGTAGAAGCTTAGAGGGGTATCCAGAAAAGGCATGAAGGCTAATAGTGAATAACTGGTGGATAGAAAAGGGAAGCCCCCAAAGGAAAAAATGATTTTGAACATTACTTATCTACCAGTATATATTCCCATTCTCCTTGTGAAAAGAACTACAACTTGCTCCACAATATCAGATTTTTAGCCTTCAGGCCAAAGGTATTTAGAATTTATTAAACTAGTTTCCCATCTTTGTGTATTGTTGCAAGCAGTTCTCCTTTAATGGCTGTATAAAATATTTCAAGGTGCTTCAATATTTTTTTTGTTCAGTGTTCAAAGGGAGGCAGGCATTCATTTCTCAGGATAATAAGAATCCTGTCCTCCTTAGGCTATGTTATTTCCAATTACAATTCTGGAAATTTTTTCACTTAAAATTATTGCCTGTTCCCTGCTTGATTATTAGCTTACTGACTTTGCTTCGAACAACTGTAGAGGCCTCTCCCCCTTAATGTTTTTTTGTTATGCTGCTGTTGTTTTTGTTGTTTTTGCTTTTCATTTTTTGTTGGTCCTGTAAAAATGTCCTCTAGTAAAATCATTTTAAAAGTACTTTTCACACCCTAGTCTTGTTAGGAAGTTCCACTCTTGGGGAAAGTCATAATTTTCTTTCTTGCTGCCTGTCAGCCCACGTCTTCCTATTTGCTTCTCTTCTAGGAGAACAGACCTACAGATATGTTAAGAACCAAATCCCTATCATTTGTAGAATATTGAGCAAAAGTATGTGATATGTGCATAGAAGTCCCAATGACTGGTAAAAGTGACTTCTAGTTTCACCTACCTTAGTCTTAGCTTCAGGTGCAAATTGATTACCAAGGAGATAAGTTACTACTGATTCCTCAAAATTGGTTTCTAGAGCTTCCTTAATCTCTCCAGTCCAGAGATTATGTTGGGTGGCACTAGAAATACAATTTCTTGCTGGGGGTGGGGGTCAGGATCCAAAGCCAGTTTTTTTTTGGGGGGGGGGACTGCATTTGGACCTTTTGCCTTTTGAATAGCAAAACCCCTCTAAACTCTCTTGCCATCTCTTTCTTGACTAGCAAAAATTTGTGTTTGGCAGGGCATGAGCGTGCAAGCAAATACTTTTTCTCTTCCAATTAGCAGAACTAGCCTGCCATTTTACCGTCTGGCAACTGCTGAATAATTTACTTTGCTCTTTGACAAACAGTAGGTCATGAGAGAAGAAAGCTCAGCAGGGCAGACAGAGATCAGCACACAGGAGTTGAGAGAAAAAAAGGGAAAGCTCTCTGTCTCTGAAGGAATAGCTCTTCTTTATTTGATTGCATGATTCTTATTTTTTGCTAGTAAGGAGACAACGGATAAGGTGTTGAGGCTAAAACAGAGCAGCTATCCATGAAAGTCTCCTGCGTGTATCCCACTGAATGCAGCACATCTTGGCTGTGTGTAAAATGTTCCTAATAGGTAGTTCCTACTAGGATTTAGTGTCCTCAAAAGACTGGGTGGCCATTCCATGTATTCAGTCCAGACAGGAGCAGTATCATAATATTTGCATTATGACCACCACCAACAAAAAAAAAGCTTAAATCCGTGAGATGGCTTTCTGTGGTTCAGTGTTAAACAATATTAAACAAAACAAAGATGCAGAAATGGCAGGTTGCTGCCTAAAGATTCAGCATAGTCTTTACCTGAATAAAAGACTTCAGGTGGCATCAAAAGGTAGAAACTTTTGGAAAGTGGCAAACATCATCTTGTCTAACAATGCCCTGATTGATGACCATTCAGACGCTACATACTGGATTATGACTCGCTAACAGCCACACACACACCCCGGCCAACTAGTTTTTTTTTTAAGCATTAAGCTGGAAGGAAAAAGCTGAAATTCAGAAGCTAGGTCAGTTTTTCATTAATTCTAAGAAGGGTATTGGGACCCAGGTGGCGCTGTGGTTAAACCACTGAGCCTAGGGCTTGCTGATCAGAAGGTCGGCGGTTCGAATCCCTGTGACAGGGTGAGCTCCTGTTGCTCGGTCCCAGCTCCTGCCAACCTAGCAGTTCGAAAGCACATCAAAATGCAAGTAGATAAATAGGAACCGCTACAGCGGGAAGGTAAATGGCGTTTCCATGTGCTGCTCTGGTTTGCCAGAAGCGGGTTTGTCATGCTGGCCACATGACCTGGAAGCCAATAATGCGAGATGAGCGCGCAACCCCAGAGTCGGTCACGACTGGACCTAATGGTCAGGGGTCCCTTTACCTTTAAGAAGGGTATTAAGATACTGTTCCATTTAGATTAACACGATTTTGTTGTCGTTATTTATTAGTCACTTTTCTCAGAAAAAAAGAACTCAAAGTGACTTCCAAATAACAAGTATAAAAACAGAATAAAACAATCTTAAATGCATAAGCATTATATATGTGCAGATCGAACTCAATCCCTTCCCCACTAAAAGATAAGCAGGAAATTATGATTTAAAAGCCTGGGAGAAAAGGAATGTTTTTGCCTGGCACCTAAAGACAGATAATGATGGTGCCAGGCATGCCTCCCTGGGGAGAGAATTCTGTAAGGCCTGTTTTTATGTGTATAATAAAACTCTGCCTATCTATAGTGAACCAAATAATCACTAGCCATCCTGATTCCTCTTAAAGACTGTCATGTTATAAACTGAATCCATTGCTTGAATTTATAATCCCGTTCATGAAAAATATTCAGTGTATAGCAGACAGTGTATTGATACAGTAGACTTGTTGATTCATGTTTGATGCTGGGTGTGTTCATTTTAAACTAGAAGATTGGGTGAATTTTTATGATGTATGTGATTGTAGGGATTACTCTATTGCAGGCATAGGCAAACTCAGCCCTCCAGGTGTTTTGGGACTACAACTCCCATAATCCCTAGCTAACAGGATCAGTGGTCAGGGACGATGGGAATTGTAGTCCCAAAACATCTGGAGGGCCGAGTTTGCCTATGCCTGCTCTATTGGAAAGAGTTAGCTAAGGGGAGTCATTGAACAAGTACAAGTAATTTGAGTATACCACCACCCCGGAATTGTTTCCTTGTCTTTCCACTGTATCCTTGAAATTATAGAAAAAAGTGCTATTTCACAGCAGTAAATCCAATGAAATTTAGCACATGCTTTGCTCAGTCAGTTAAGCAGGTGTGCATTAAGGGCAGCAGCCTTGTGAACATTCCTGCTCTATTATGCATTATAATTTATGTGTATTTTAAAACATCTTAACTTTTAGTTCTGCTATGGTCCTGATTGTGCAAATCAAATTTAATTGATATGGGCTGTGCTGTTAGGCCCTCTTGAGGATAAAGGAGGCAATTTTAACCTTCTGAGAGTGGTCATCATGTTGCAAATGAAATAAAAGTTTATTATTACTGGTAGTAAGAAACTTGCATGAGTAGTGAGTAAGGCTTCAGTCCTAATCCATTTACCTGAGAATCAGCCACAGTAGGTTTGTACTTTAAATTGTAATAAAGCTTCAATCCAGTGTGCTACAATTATTCTACCAAAGAGGTTTTCTATTTTTAAAAAAGTAAAGCCATAAAAAGTACCTCAGAAACAATACTTGAACTTATAAGAACACTATGTTTTGATAACAATAACACTTTTAAGATGCAAAAGTATGCATTTTGTATGTATGTATGTATGTATTTGCAAAGTGAATGATTTCTGAAACCTTTAAAGGTTAACAGCACTACTTGTAAATAAATGTTCATTATTATGGTGCTATTTACAGAGTATTGCTCTATCATTATTTTGTCCTTGGTGACACTGATAATGACTTATAATCTAATTGGGATGCAGTGCAGCAGCATCTTTTCTTAACACAAACCCAAATGAAATGAATTATTCTTTTGTACAAATCCAGTGCTTGCAAAGGTAACTGGATAAAAGAAAGGTGGAGTGGGTGGAGGAGTTCTTGACACCCCCATTCAGCTGAGGGGTGAGCCCGATTTATTTTTTGAAAGTTAGAAAGACAAGTACGTACCTACTAGCAAATCAAACACTGCTTCAACAGTGAATCTTGCCTCTTCTACCATTCATTCCTGTTTTACACGACGACACCCATTTTTATTTTCTAAAGCACTGGATGCATCTGACCATCCATCATTTTAAACATTTTTTAAATAGCTTTTATTGGAGCACAAAACTGGTCAGGGGATAGAAGTGGTATTTCTTGGTGACATGAAGGACACCAGTCAGTCAATGCTGTTTACAGATTGCTTCTCTTGCAAATCTCTTGTATATTTTAATTGTGTTTATTAGACAAAATGTATGCTATAAATGCCTGTACTTTAGCACCTTTACTAAACTATTAAATACGGTACTTCCAGATATGTTTATTGTCACTACAGTGGTACCTCGGGTTAAGAACTTAATTCGTTCCGGAGGTCCGTTCTTAACCTGAAGCTGTTCTTAACCTGAAGACCACTTTAGCTAATGGGGCCTCCTGCTGCTGCCGTGCCGCACAATTTCTGTTCTCATCCTGAAGCAAAGTTCTTAACCCGAGGTACTATTTCTGGGTTAGCAGAGTCTGTAACCTGAAGCATTTGTAACCTGAAGCGTTTGTAACCCGAGGTACCACTGTACTGTGAAATTAAGAAATAAGCTGTGGGATGAATATAATTTCTAGTGATGCTCTGTTTTACAGAGCTAGAAATATGTGCATATTTGAAGTGGGGATTGTTTTAAATAAAAATTTAATTGAAAAATGTATTAACTTTTGCCTCTCCTTGACCAATGCATTGCCAAAGTTTGCTTGAGGAGGAAAGTTCTTTTTGCTGACAAAGAAATTAATTATACGTAAGTAATCCAAAACTTTAAGCACCTAGACCAGTAAAATACCAGTAGTACATAGTAAAGAATTCTCTCGTCTAGTTTGCTGGTCCTGATAACCTGAATACAGTAATGTAATTTCTTAAGGCACATAAGGTCCCATCTGCCTTTCAAAAATGTAAATTGCTATATTGTATTTTTCATTTGGTTCTGCATATCTTTGTTTAATAGAAAAGATAAAAACAAGATTTGTAAATAAATTAATACAGTACAGCAAACTGAACTTTCTGCTGTGCTGTGCTGCATTGTGGAGAAGAACTCTGCTTTGAATTTTAACTAGTCAGTTCAGGCTGCAGTTGTATGCACACTTACCTGACAGTAAGTCTCATTGCATTTATAACTTCTGAGTAGACATGTATAGCATTGCACTACAACCATGTCTATGAGAAATCTCTATGTGGGACAAGAAGCTACAGTTAGAACTGGATATGGAACAACGGATTGGTTCAAAATTGGGAAAGGAGTACGACAAGGTTGTATATTGTCTCCCTGCTTATTTAACTTATATGCAGAATTCATCATGCGAAAGGCTGGACTAGATGAATCCCAAGCAGGAATTAAGATTGCCGGAAGAAATATCAACAACCTCAGATATGCAGATGACACAACCTTGATGGCAGAAAGGGAGGAGGAATTAAAGAACCTTTTAATGAGGGTGAAAGAGGAGAGCGCAAAATATGGTCTGAAGCTCAACATCAAAAAAACCAAGATCATGGCCACTGGTCCCATCACCTCCTGGCAAATAGAAGGGGAAGAAATGGAGGCAGTGAGAGATTTTACTTTCTTGGGCTCCTTGATCACTGCAGATGGTGACAGCAGTCACGAAATTAAAAGACGCCTGCTTCTTGGGAGAAAAGCAATGACAAACCTAGACAGCATCTTAAAAAGCAGAGACATCACCTTGCCGACAAAGGTCCGTATAGTTAAAGCTATGGTTTTCCCAGTAGTGATGTATGGAAGTGAGAGCTGGACCATAAAGAAGGCTGATCGCCGAAGAATTGATGCTTTTGAATTATGGTGCTGGAGGAGACTCTTGAGAGTCCCATGGACTGCTATAAGATCAAACCTATCCATTCTTAAGGAAATCAGCCCTGAGTGCTCCCTGGAAGGACAGATCGTGAAGCTGAGGCTCCAATACTTTGGCCCCTCATGAGAAGAGAAGAATCCTTGGAAAAGACCCTGATGTTGGGAAAGATTGAGGGCACTAGGAGAAGGGGACGACAGAGGACAAGATGGTTGGACAGTGTTCTCGAAGCTACGAACATGAGTTTGACCAAACTACGGGAGGCAGTGGAAGACAGGAGTGCCTGGCGTGCTATGGTCCATGGGGTCACGAAGAGTCGGACACGACTAAACGACTAAACAACGACAACAACCATGTCTAATAATGCCCACTTGAAATGCAACTGCATGCAAGCTGCTCCCAATGGCAAGATTAACTTCCCATGAAATGTAATGTCTTGTGTATTTCTATTTTCTGTGAGCCATCTCACAGACATGCAAATAAAGTAAGTAAGTAAATAAATAAATAAATAAATAGGTGATGGTTGGTGCATCTGACTTGTGATACATTTTCACCATGTCTAGCTTAGCATGGATGTCCAGCATGGTTCTCTCCAGGAGTTGTTGGCCTTCAACTCCTATCAGTCTCAGCCCACAAGGCCAGTGGTTAGGGATGATGGGAGTTGTAATCCAGCAAAATATAAAGATCCACAGGTTCCCTATACAGTACCTGCTCTGCAACATTAAACCAGCCAAGGGAGAAAGCTTTTTGACCAAGCTCATTTCTATGGTATATGGAGGCTATGAGCAGAATTAAAAGCAAGCACTATCTTCATAGTTCCAACAAGAATTATATCCTAGGATAGTTAACTTTTAAAAAAACAGCTCCAGCTTTAGAAATGTAGGGTACACATACACAGATTCTATTTCAATCAGAATTTTGGCCCAGTTTCAGCACAGAAACTGCCTTGGTTGCCCTCAGTTAGAAGAGAAATGGGAAATGTGTCGCTATTCTCCTTAATCTTTCAACAGCTTTTGATACCACTGACTATGCCAGGCATCCACAAACTTCGGCCCTCCAGATGTTTTGGACTACAATTCCCATCATGCCTGACCACTGGTCCTGCTAGCTAGGGATCATGGGAGTTGTAGGCCAAAACATCTGGAGGGCCGCAGTTTGGGGATGCCTGGACTATGCTATCCTTCTGGAGCAGCTGTCCCAGTTAGGGGTAGGTGATACTGCTTTGCCCTACTTGGATGATCGTTTCCAGAGGGTGATGCTTGGCAAGTGGTCTTTGGCCCCTAGAGCCTTCAGTGTGGAGTTCCTCAGGGTTCAATGTTATCCCCTTTGGTGTTTAACATCTACAGGAAACCGTAGATGTTAAACCGTTGTCAGCAATATGCTGATAACACACAACTCTAATTCTCCTTTACATCTGCAGGTGAGGCAGTGGATGTGTTGGACCATTGTCTTGCTTCAGTAATGAACTGGATGAGAGCCAACAAACTGAAGCTCAGTTCATATAAGACTAGGCACTGTTAGTGGGTGGTTCCCTAGACCAGATGGGTGGGAGCTTGTTTGCTGTTGATGGGGTAACACTCCATCTGAAGGAGTGGGTACATTGCTTGGGGATTGCTCCTGGATCTTTTGCTGTTGCTTGAGGCTCAGGTGGCCTTGGTGGCATGGAGTGCTTTCCATCAGCTCGGCTGGTGGCCCAGCTGTGCCCCTATCTGGACAGGGATAGTCTAACTTCTGTCGTCTATACACTGGTGACCTCTAGGTTAGATTACTGCAATGCATTATACGTAGGGCTGCCTCTGAAGAAGGTTCAGAAACTTCAGCTGTTGCAGAATTCAGCGGCCAGGTTGCTCAATGGAGCAAGACAGTTTGAGCATATTATACTGACCCTGGCCCAACTGCACTGGCTGCCAATTAGTTTCTAGGCCCAATTCAAAGTGCTGAATTTGACCTATAAAGCCTTAAACATCTCAGGACCTCAATAGCTCAAGGACCGCCTCTACTCATATGAACTGACCCAGACCCCGAGATCACCCACCACCTGAGGCCCTTCGTCATGTGCCTCCACGAGAAATCCGGAGGGTGGCAACACGAGAATGGGCCTTTTCTGCAGTGGAATGCCCTCCCCAAGGAGGCTTGCCTAGCGCCTTCACTGTACATCTTTAGGTGCCAGGCAAAAATGTTCCTCTTCAACCAGGCCTTTTCCCAATTAACATTGTGTCCTTTTAAATGTGTTGTGGAAACAAGGTGGTTATTGTGTTCTTGTTTTTATTAAGTATTTTGTGTTTTTATTTTATTTTTATGCTGTGAACCACCCTGAGATCTTTGAATGAAGGACAGTATGCAAATTTAATAAATAAAACAAATATATAAACAGTAGCTTTGAGAGTTATTGAAGATGGTATGATTTCAGTAGCCATTAGAATGATTCACTTGTACATGGTGTGTTCACTCACTCACTCAAGTTTTTTGAAAGACTACGAAAACCTGAAAATCCTACTAATAGAGATTATAATCGGATGAGATATCCACAGTCTTAACAGCCATAGCTCTGTTATACTACCTTCTGCTCTCGGTTGTCTTAATGAAGCTTTGAGAAATTAACCAATTACATGACTGTCACTTTCTTTGTAAAGTTGTTTGTTCTGTGTCTGTGTCTGAATAGTTTTAAAAATAGCAGTGAGGTTGAAGTGCAGGCTGTAGGTAACCCTCGGTGACCTTTACTTGAATGGCTTATAGTTTGCTCATTTTGTTTAGACTTTAGTAACTGGTTTATTATGAACCTATCTAATACAAGCCATTTATTTTGTCTAGTCCACTGCTAGTGAAGAGGGGCAACTGGAGAGGGGCTATCACTATAACTTGATCCCGTTTGCTGATCTACCTTATAAGAGTGAATTATTTCAGTGGTGTTTGGATATTAAGAAGACAGGTTGTATTGGGTGTAGCGAGATGAATCTCTTAAACATTAAATAAGAGCAGGCTAAGAATTAGAACGCACAGTTAGATTAACTCTTAAACTTTGGTATAGAATTATGAATCCTTAAAGTATTTATTTTGACTGATAACGGGCGTTTAGGTGTGATAATATCGTACATCTCTTTCAAATTGTGCTTGCAGTACTGCTTGATGAAAGAATACAATCTTAACTTTATTCTCCCTCTGTTGTGTGAATGGGCTGCTGTTGCAAAAACTGATTTACTCAACTAGGCTGCAATATAGTGGATCTCAAGTGTATATAAATTAAGAAAAACCAAGCAAACCTCTGAAAGGAAGTGTATGATCATTCAGTATTATTTTATTCAATTTACTTGAGATTTAACAGCCAAGGTGCTAAAAGCGTCAGTTCTGCTCTCTCTTTCTCTCTCTCTTTTTTAAATCATGACTCTTTAGTTTCTACCTAGTTTAGTTTCACTTTTTTCCATCTGAAGCTTGTGGTGACTCACTTAATTTGAGAATTAGCAAATGGTTGGTTTAGGGCAAAATTTGACATTAAATGTGTTGCTCCCTGTGAACTCACATCTCTCAGGTCCATGTTTGATGCTAATGAACTTCCTTGTAGCCTACAGAGTTGGCATGAACAGTAACCACATCACCTTCCTGACACATGGCACCTCTGTTCACACATTATTTGAATAGAATGAAACTATTGGGAGCACAAGATAAGAAAACATGAACATTAGTATTTGAAGTAGGTATATGTGCCAATCATGAAGGCATTCCGCTTGAAGATGATCTCTGTATGCCATTCGGTGTGTATTGTGTGTAGCAGCCCTGAGACTCTCCCATGGTGACTGTTCTCTTGTTCCCCTGTTGCAACTGCTCATCCGTACCTTTTATCTTCATTCTCTCTCGCCTCCCTTCTTTTGCCAAGAAACTCCCACCTCTTGTAAGGTGGACTATTTGCAATTGTACAGTATATGCAAATTTACATTCTTTGTATAAGTCTTTAATTGGGATTCCTTTTTATAAAAGGGAATCAGCAGAAAGCATACAGTCTGCATATTGATCACAATATTGTTTGTTTCTTCTGTGTAAAATGCATTTTCCCTCCCATTATCTGTAGTGTAATCATTCTATGGGCCGTGTCCAGAAAGTGGTGTTGGGGGATGAGTGTTCAGAGCCCTGGGCTCCCACTTGTGGGGAGGCTCAGGGTTCCATCCTCTCCCCCATGCTTTTTAATATCTATATGAAGCCACTGGGAGAGATCATCAGGGGGTTTGGGCTCGGTGTTCATCAGTATGCGGATGATACCCAGCTCTACCTCTCTTTTAAATTAGAACCAGTGAAGGTGGTGAATTCCCTGTGTGAGTGCCTGGAGGCGGTTGGAGGATGGATGGCGGCTAACAGATTGGGGTTGAATCCTGACAAGACAGAAGTACTGTTTTTGGGGGACAGGAGGCGGGCAGGTGTGGGGGACTCCCTGGTCCTGAATGGGGTAACTGTGCCCCTGAAGGACCAGGTGCGCAGCCTGGGAATCATTTTGGACTCACAACTGTCCATGGAGGTGCAGGTTAATTCTGTGTCCAGGGCGGCTGTCTACCAGCTCCATCTGGTACACAGGCTGAGACCCTACCTGCCCACGGACTGTCTTGCCAGAGTGGTGCATGCTCTAGTTATCTCCCGCTTGGACTACTGCAATGCGCTCTATGTGGGGCTATCTTTGAAGGTGACCAGGAAACTGCAATTACAGTAATCCAGAATGCGGCAGCTAGACTGGTCACTGGGAGTGACCGCTGGGACCATATAACACCGGTCCTGAGAGATCTGCATTGGCTCCCAGTATGTTTCCAAGCACAATTCAAAGTGTTGGTGCTGACCTTGAAAGCCCTAAACGGCCTCGGTCCTGTATACCTGAAGGAGCGTCTCCACCCCCATCATTCTTCCTGGACACTGAGATCCAGCGTCAAGGGCCTTCTGGCAGTTCCCTCATTCCGAGAAGTGAGGTTACAGGGAACCAGAAAGAGGGCCTTATTGGTAGTGGGGCCCGCCCTGTGGAACACCCTCCCATCAGATGTCAAGGAAATAAGCAGCTATCCTATTTTTAAAAGACATCTGAAGGCAGCCCTGTTTAGGGAAGTTTTTAATATTTAATGCTGTATTGTTTTTAACACTCGATTGGGAGCCGCCCAGAGTGGCTGGGGAAACTCAGCCAGATGGGCGGGATATAAATAATTTATTTTTATTTTATTTTATTTGCCACCTTGATTTTTCCTGCAGACTCCCAAACTTGACCATTAGAGCCCAAATATTTGGTACTAGCAAAATTGGTTTCGTGAAATTTATTTATTTATTTTGTAAAAAAAACAACACCTTACACTGCTCTTTGTCCTGTGACCAGGTTAAAACAATACTTTCATAAAGTAATAAATGTTAAGAACAAAATCATAAGTAACACAAATAATAGAATAAAATCAGCCTTTCACTTTCCTGAATTTTAAGTGTCCCACTACCTTAAAAAGCCTGATGAAAAGACAAGTCTTCAGCTGGTGCCTAGAGCTGGATAATATTGGTTCCAACTAAACCTCTAGAGGGGAGCATGTTCCACTGCAGGGGTGCTATTCTGGAGAAGGCCATCTGGGTTTAATCAAGGTTTACCATCAAGATTTAATATATGATATTTTAAGATAAAGCAGTACAAAAGAGAGTGAATATTTAGATAAAAAGAATATTGTGATATCTTCAAGACTAATAAATTTATTATGGCATTAAGCCATAAAAAAAAATTAGTCTTTAAGGACTTTGTTGTTTTTGCTGTTGCAGACTTACATGGCTATCCCTCTGGAAGTTGTTAATTTAAATAGAGATCCAAGCTGCTGTTTTCACCTGTTTAGTTAGTGCCTATTCCACTTCCAACCTTATTTGGACGGGGAAGCATTTACCCAGCTGCTCTGTAGAGTCTGTTGGCAAATTAGACCCCGAGGCTCTCATTACTGCGGTTTCCCTAGAGTGTATCTGAGTGCTCATCTCCTCTAAAAGCAGGACAACAAGGAGAAGCACTACTGATAGTCCAAAAAATTATGTTAATTTTTCATCCAAAATATTCCAAAAGTCACAAAGGGAGGTACTACAGTCCCAATATTTAATTGGGATTGTGAGCTATATTGTATATAGAAAAATAATTTAACATAATATATTGTTTGCTATTGCTGATATGCTTTCTCCGTTTGCAGCAGTGAAAATGATTTATAGGTGGCTGCTATTAGATAAGTGTGGTACCCTTTTGTTGTTTTTTGGTCAACGCGTGATTCTGCATTCGAAAGGTTAATAGCGATGTTACCCCACAAGCGCTATTTCACTTTGGGGCTAGTCCAGGATTGTAAAATGAGGTCCTGCATGCAGTCGTTGGTGTGTTGCATTTGCGGTTCACTGGCTCACAGCAAGTTGTTTCTGGCCTGATTCCAAGCATCAGGTCATTGTTGCTAAGGCGAGCTCTGCCTGAACACCAGACACCTGCACAAAGGACAAGTAATAGAGGATGTGCTTTAGCAAATAGCTACTTCTTTTTCTTGGTGTTTCATCAGACCTTGGAGATATAGTACTGACAATCTTCAGCTACAGCAAAGTATCCGACAGTCCCGCCAGAAAAACCTTTCTGATGAAGCTACTTCTTGTTTCTGCACTGACACGGTGATAGCTGTATGGGTCTCTAACCAGTACGAAGCTGTTGCAGCTTAAATCAATACATTTGCTTGTACAGAATTTCAGATCTTGAGACTATCCTGTCCTAATAGGAAGCATCTGCTGTTGAAATTTGTTTGCTTATTCCTGCTACCGGGTGTTACGGTAGTACTTGTTGTTGTTGTTTTGTCGTTTAGTCGTGTCCGACTCTTCGTGACCCCATGGACCAGAGCACGCCACAGTACACACCACAGCAAAATAATATTGGGTATATGCTTACTTCATGCTTGGAACTGGCCAGGCCTTCTGGGCTTCACTATAGCCTAGCATGCACTGAGAGTGCAACCTAGGCTAGAACACACCCAGTATTTTTCTGTGGTTGTATGTTACAGGGGAATATCAGTAATGTAGGTAAAGATTGATTCGGGTGGTTCCCCCCCCCCCGGGGGGGGAATTCATCTGCTCCCACTGGCAGTTATTCATATTTTTAAAAACAGTATGCCCTCTCTTTGAATTAGTGTCATTTCAAGCCAACAGTCTTTTCCCTGGTAAATCTTGGAAGCTTATTGGGGTTCCCAAAATATTGTGTTGTGAAACTGTGCAGATTGATTGAGATGAATCTCTGTGGCGCAATGGGTCAATGCATCTGGCTGTTAACCAAGAAGGTTGGTGGTTGGAGCCCACCCAGGGACAGTGTTCGAAACCTCCATTATTCTAGGCGCATTTTGCGACCGGAAATTTCATTAGTGCAAGCAGTTTCTGAGCTCTGGGCACAGTACTGTGCCTAAGATTTCAGATTAAAACTGCAGAGTAGAAAGAAAGGAGGACCTTTTTCTGCCTCCCTACTTCCAGCTACTCTCTGAAGACTAGAAAAGATACCCTTTTAAGAATATTAGGGAAGTAGGCAGGGGAAGGACTATACCATGTGAAAAATGAGCATAATATTTTAGCTGCAGTTCATTCATTTTCAGCTTTGTACTTTTGTTATAAAAAGCGCACCTAGACATTCAATTGTTGTTCCCATAACCTAGGTTTAATGTGCCATTTAGCTCCTAGCTTTTATATCTCAGTTTCTAATGCTGCCCAAGGATGGTTGTGGGCAGAATTCCTGTATTGCAGGGGGTTGGACTAGATCACCCTTGGGGTCGCTTCCAACTCTTCCTTTCTATGATTCTCTGAGTACTATATTTGTGAGAGCCTTCCTGTACCCACGAAATACACACCCATTAAACAGAAGAGCACAGCTTGTCTTTATAAGAGTTGGCCAACTTTCCATGAGGAAAGACAATGAACCTTAACTTAGTCTATAAAGGGTTACGTCTCTATAAGAACACTTCAGTGGTATACAACAAAAGGAACAACCATTAAGATGCCCAGTGCATACTTCCTGCTCTGTTACTTTTAAAAGACAACTGAAAGCTGCTCTGTTTAGGGAAGTTTTTAATGTTTGATGCTGTATTGTTTTTAATATTTGGTTGGAAGCCGCCCAGAGTGACTGGGGAAGCCCAGCCAGATGAGTGGGGTATTGTTGTTGTTGTTGTTGTTGTTGTTGTTTTATTATTTATTATGTGAAGCAGTTTTTCTGTGATTCATCATTGTAATAGTTGTATCTGTCCTTATAATTGTATATTTTATTGTTGTAACCTACCATGGGACATTATGGTGAAGGGTGGGTAAGAAATCTTATAAATTAATAAATAAATGGAATTCTAGTTAATGATGGGAATGGTCCTATAAATATGGGCCTTAAATATGGGAGTGGTGTGTAAATCTATAAAATTACAGCAAGTATACCAAAAACCCTGCTACAAAAGAAGTTTCTGAAGCTTTGCCCTTGGTGCCCTTGATTCCCATTAGAACAGAGCTTTTCTATTGGTCTGTTGGATAAGCAGTTAGTTGTGTGTCTGCTGAAGAACAGGACTGTGCTAGAGTTGTAACCTGCACTGTGTTGTGTTTCTCTTCCAGTAAACGAATTCACGGTGATCAGAAAGAAGTTCAAATGCCCCTACTGCAGTTTCTCAGCCATGCACCAGTGCATCCTGAAGAGGCATATGCGATCCCACACTGGAGAACGACCCTACCCTTGTGAAATTTGTGGGAAGAAATTCACCCGCCGGGAGCACATGAAACGGCATACCTTGGTAAGTTTGGAGCCTTTGGAGTTGCTCCGAAGGGCAGGAGGCAGCTGGAAAACGCAGGCGTGGTTTGTGATTGAGAAAATGAAACTCTGGTGTTTTACGTGCACATGTTCCTTTGTCTGTCTGTGAAAGGGAGAGAAAGTGAAAGTGAACTTTCAAGGCTTTGTTCCTCCCATTTTGTGGTCATTGCATGGAAAGAAAGAATCAGCTGCTTGGGGAGCCCATATGGTTCTAAGGAAGAAGACATGTTTTAAATCAGGGAGATGGAATGGGTCAGTTGACACTGGGTCTCTTATAACAATTCTGTGTTTGGACGCTGTCCATATGAAATGTAAGCCCAGGGGTCCCCAGACTTACCGGGCTTCGGGCCGGTGCCCGCCACGCCGACCGCGCGTCGGGCCAGAGGGCAGGGGAGTGCGTGCGCAGCGGGCCGGAGGGCAGGGGAGTGCGTGCCCGTGCGCACACGCACACAGTCGGAAAAAAATTGCTGAAAATCACTTGTGCGCATGCATATGGGCCTCCCCCGCCCCAAAAGTGCATCGGAAATGACCTCTTCTGGGTCGGGAGAGGCCCATACGCATGCGCACAAAGGATTTTTGGCGATTGTTTGCCGATTTTGAAGATCGCCGCCGCGCCGTGCGCCGTAAGAGCGGGCAGCGGGCGGCGGGGGTCGTAGCGGGCCGGATTGGGAGGCCAATTGGGCCACATCCGGCCCGGGGGCCGTAGTTTGGGGACCCCTGTGTAAGCCAGATCTTTCTCGTTGCGTTGCTGTTGTGCTTGTTAACCCTTGAACCAAATGCATGATGGATTTTCTCACTATGAGGTGTCTTGAAGGGAGGTGTATGTATATGTTGTCCTGCTTTTTCTTATGGGCTGTTGGGCCCAACAAATTGTCATGACAGATGACAGTGATGTTTGTTAAAAGTCTGTAAGGATGTAAAGAAACATCATTGTCAAGCTACGTATTGATCAGCTGGCAATCAAAATGCATTTTAAGAGGCTGCATGCTCTGGAGCGTCCACATACCCTAAAAAACAAGAAGGCGACTTCATATATTTCTGTGTGGACCTTATTCTTGCTCTTAATTTAGTTCAATGCTGTGCGCTCCTGCCCCTCCCACAGCTGAACTGCACATCTCCTGTGTTAGGACTAGAAGTTAACACACTCACACGCCCACTTCTATTATTTGGGTACAAGATATTGTACTATTATCCTCAGCTGCACTAATGCCACCTTAACATTCAGCAGATTTCCCCACCTTCTAGAAAGGCATTGGCCAATATGGGCTCCGGTCAAGTTAGTAGTTCCATAATTTGCTGTCTGAAGTCCAGGTGAAATTTGAGTTCTCTTATTATAAGAAATACAGACCAAATGTCTCTTTTGTAGAGCTGGTCTTTAAACATTTTTTACACCTTTTGGTAGGAGAATTGAAAGATAGAAGCCATGTACTTGAGTAACTAAGCTTTTGGTTGTGAAGGGGAAATACCGTACCTGCTTCCTTCTGTGTAGTGTCCAAAATGTACATCAGGCCGTACTTTCTGCAGACAACATGTCTTTCTCCCAGCTGCCCCCTGATAGGACTTTCTTTTCCCCTTTGAGGGGAAAGTTTGTTATATAGTCAGCTGATACACCACTGTCTGCCTAAGGCAGGTAGGTGCCAGTGCTGCACCTTAGTTTGCCAAATGGCAGCATTTATAGACAAGATGGGCAGCTAGCCTGCACTGCTGAAGCAGCAATATTGAAGGGGCTTCTGATATCTGTTGCCATAGTACCCAAAACCCCACTGTCTTCTCCTTCCTTCCGTGAATGCTTGTCCATTCGGATGAGTGCCCAGCCATCTGGTCGTGGGACTGGTTGCTCCCTGAGATGCCCCTTGATTTGCATCCTTTGGGGTGAAGTTAGTCATATGCCACTCAGTAGCCCCAGAGCTTCATCCAGCTACTCTTCCTCTCTTTCTTTCATTCCTTCTCCCTCTCTCTCTCTCTTTCATTCCTTCTCCCTCCCTCCCTCCCTCCCTCTCTTTCTTTCATTCCTTCTCTCTCTCTCTCTCTCTCTCTCTCTCTCTCTCTCTCTCTCTCTCTCTCTCTCTCTCTCTCTGGCCCGTAGATTGAATTGCCTTACAAGGCTCAGGGCAAATAATAACCATTACATTTGAAAACAAAATACAATTAAATTAAAACAATCTCCCCTAGTTTAACCATAGAGTCTAAATCCTAGCTCAAAACAAACATAGATAGCGTACTTCTTCAAGATTATAAAATCAAACCTCCACTTTTTAGTGACTTTTGGCAGTATGGGTCTGTGAGTGATAAGTATAAAGGGGCACACAGACAGGAGATTGTCGATTTTGAATTTTTGTTATGAACCTTCCAGTGTTAAAATGAGCATTGACAGGTCATCCTAATCTGTGCAAGGGTAACTAAAATATAGCTTCTGAAACTCATAGCCTTGTTTAGAGGCAACACAGTGGCATGTTCTGCTTTTCTACTTTCAAGGTTTCCTGCATCTATTCCTGATTGTTGGCAGACGAAATCATGTTAGAACAAAATGAAGAAATTAGAGACAGCTGTTTTAAAAAGAAAGATAAAAAACTTCACTATTTGTTGCAATGTGATCTAGCTGCCATTGCACCATAAAGTCTCTTACTTGCTGACCTACCTGCCTTAACTTTGTCTTTTCCCCCTACTCTCCTTATCAAGGTCCACAGCAAAGACAAAAAATATGTCTGTAAAGTGTGCAACCGAGTGTTTATGTCTGCAGCCAGCGTGGGGATTAAGCATGGTTCCCGCCGTCATGGTATTTGCACAGATTGTTCTGGCCAAGGCATGGCCAGCCACTTGGATGCCAGCGGAGGAGATGGCTCCCCAGATGAATTGTACGGCACAGAAGAAGGCCCATATATGGAAGATCCTGACGACCTCAAAGCAGAAGGAGATGAAGACATGGGGGGTGACGATGACATAAAATGGAAAGATGACATAGAAATTTCACAAGACGACGTGATTTTGGAAGATGACAAAGATGACCTTGACTCTCCACAGGAGAATGAAAACTCTGAGGATACCGACAAGGATTTCACTTGGATTTCTTAGGGATTTTTGTTCTGCTCAATCTGTTTGGGATGGGGTAGGGAAGAGGAAGGTTGTGTTGGGAAAGCTCAAGTAGCCTTGCTAATGTCCTTGTGTACAAAAATGTGTGTGGAGGATTTTTTTACCCCCCAAGCAAACAAGCTTTTCATTTGTTCCCTCCAGATACTGTATCAGCAAACATTTCCCCTGAAACGTTTCCACTTTCTTACCTGTTGCCCGTCACATGGTCCTGAAATGCTTAGAATCATGTCCTTGTCTTTCAGTGAGAGCCAACTAGATTGTATGCAGGCGCCATGGAGCTTCCACCCTCAAATGTCCCTCTACTGTCAGCTTGAAATAGGGAGGACTCTTACAATAATTACCAAAACATTTTTAAACAACTCTGCTTCCAGCAGCAAGGGATTTGTGACAAGCTTACCCATGGTAAAGTCCAGGGTGCGGGTGGTGCTGTGGTCTAAACCTTGAGCCTCTTGGGCTTGCCAATTGGAAGGTCCGTGGTTCGAATCCCCACGATCAGAGCTCCCGTTGCTCTGTCCTAGCTCCTGCCAACCTAGCAGTTCGAAAGCACACCAGTGCAAGTGGGTAAATAGGTACCGCTGCGGCAGGAAGGTAAATGGCATTTCCATGCGCTCTGATTTCCAACATGGTGCTCTGTTGCACCACAAGTGGTTTAGTCATGCTGGCCACATGACCTGGAAAGCTGTCTGCGGACAAATGCCGGCTCCCTTGGCCTGAAAGCGAGATGAGCGCTGCAACCCCATAGTCACCTTTGACTGGACTTAACCGTCCAGGGGTCCTTTACCTTTTTTTTAGCTTACCCATGGTAAACAGAGCAGTGTGAGCATTTCAGGACTTTCCCCTTTAATAATGCAACAACTCTTTCAGTAAGCCAGAGAGATCAAGTCTGTAGCCTTCACTAGAACTGGGACACTTGCCCTCAGGTCAATTGAGCAAAGGATTCAGTTGTCCATTGGCATTTGTAATATAAAGACACCCTCCTCTGAGGTTTGATTTGTGATGCTCTATGGTGCAGGAATATTTGCTGCAAAAGTGTCCCCTAGTGGCCAAGTCTTATAAATGCACTTTTCTTCTGGTGTGGCTGTCTTTTTCGCTTGTTCAGTGACATATGGCAATACTCAGCGTACCAGCTTCTTTGCCAAGTTCTGCCAAGCTCTATTAGGACGTACCCATGTGGGGTATTTTTTATCAGGTCTTGGACGCATTAATTGTTCACAGCAAGTGTACCAATCCCTGCTATGCCACACGTTCGTGTCATAACAAAATAAAAAAATTCCTTCCAGCAGCACCTTTAAGAGACCAACTAAGTTTGTCATTGGTATGAGCTTTTGTGTGCATGCACACTTCTTCAGATACATTGAAACAGAAGTCACCAGAGAGGGTGGGGAGGGGTATTACTCAGAAGGGTGGTGGGAAATTGTGATTGACTGACTGACAGCTGTTGACGACTGTTAACGACTGCAATTGGTCTTACAGGAAAAAGCAAGGGGTGAGATAGCTAAAGATAGCTTTGTCATGTATAATGAGATAAGAATCCAATGTCTTTATTCAGACCAGGTCTCTCCATGGTTTTAAGCTTGGTAATAAGTTGCAGTTCAGCAACTTCTCTTTCCAGTCTATTTCTGAAATTCTTCTGTAATAAGGCAGCTACTTTGAGATCTTGTATAGAATGTCCTGGGAGATTGAAGTGTTCTCCTACTGGTTTCTCTGTCTTGTGATTCCTGATGTCAGATTTATGTCCAGTTATCCAGGGTTTGGCCTGTTTGTCCAATATAGAGAGCTGAAGGGCACTGCATAGTTCCCTCAGAAGAATCGGGGGTTGCTCTGCCAGGTGGAAAGGTAAATTGTCCATCACCAGTGGCAGAACTCTGGGTGCCAGTAAAGACAGCAGAGTGGGAAACGGGAGATGTGGCACAACGCACCCAGAAGTTACCCTGTGTTCTCCTCATTTGAAATGTAGAGGAACTGCACAAGGGCAATCGTCCTTTTCAATGCTCACCTCAGTCTTTCAGGTTTTTTTGGCAGCCCCGAGAGAATGGCACAAACTCCCCAAATAACCTGAGTTCTTCCTTCTTTGGCTACTGCTTCTGTGCTTGCAAGTGCAATGCCAGACCATTTGTCGTGGGTGCATCTATGTCCCTGAATCTGGAAAAGTGGCTATGTATTTAAGCATCCAAGCAGATCTTCCACATCTTGTCTACCAGTTGTGGCTGCAGGCTTGTACCCTGCAGCACCCACAGAGAAGGGTCTAGGGTCATGATCCTAAGAACTGGCGAGTTGTATGTTTCATGGTTGGCTACTGCTGCTTTTCTGGTGCAGCCTTTAAATAGTAAACTGGCCTGTATATTTTATCTTTGGAACAGATTTTTATGCAGAATAATGTGGGTGCTACCGGTTGTGCTTGGAACCTGCCACAGGAAGCAGCCTTCATAGGAAGGAAACTGAATATAAAAGGTCCTATTATTGTTATTTTTTTGTGCAGCAAGGACAACAGGCTTCTGAGATTGTGTACAGATGATCATTTCTAAAGAGCAATGGAAGTGTCTTCTCTGCACTGGAGGGGCAGAATCTTACCAATGCCTAACATTTACTTCCAATTGCAGCTACTTCTCCATATAAGACAATGAAGGGCATGGAACCGTCTAGATCAGAATGAAAAAGCGCCTGGTTTTCATCAGTTAACTCCCAAATAAAACCTTGAATAGCAGGCCATTGCTGTGAAAGACGGAGCAGATTCCACTTCCTGTTTTTTATTTTCCCCTTTTCTTGTAAAGAGAGTGTATAAGCATATTATTTAATGTATATATATTTAAAAAACACGTTGCAATTGGTTTCAGAACTGTTCCACAGATGATCACTAGTGTTCCTTGTCCTGGGCACTATCACACTAGGTGCTAAGAAAGGTCACATGCCTTATGGCAGCAGTTGTCAATCATGCTGCTTAGTGCTTGTTTTGGCCTTCAAACATACACTGCTTGAAGTACTACAGAAATCTGCAAACATATTCATAGAAAACATTTTTAAAAAAAAGAATAACAAAAAAATATATAGCTGAACAGCAATTGTTAAGCCTATACAGTATGGCTTCAAATTCTCTGCAGGGCTATCATCTGTACACAGCCTGAGGACAGAGCTTGCAAAAAATAATAGTCCCCCCAAAAAACCCTACCACCATGCAAACAAAAAAACAACCACCACCATGTGTGTTTCTCCTCTGGAAGAACATCAAAGCCAGCTTTTCTGAATCCAACGAAGACAAACCCCAGTGGTGACAACCTTTCAATATTAAAATGCCTTTCACTGAAGATATTTACCCTTCACTGAAGTGTTTAATGCAAGAATTTCCATCTGGTCTTGCACTAATGAACATCTTCCTTTAAAGAGCTTTGCTTTATTAATGGGCCATATCAGTGTGTTCATGTTTCAGCTTCCTTTACTTGGATAAATCTCAGGTTAATAAAGAGAACTGAGAGGGGAATTCACTCATTTTATTTTTCTATGCACTTCTTTTCTTCCTCTCCATCCGTTGTCACTCCCCACCATTTCGCAACACCACATTCACTGGAGTATTTTAGGCATGCTGTCTTGCTGAAGTTACTCCATGTTCTTAGTGCTTAACTAGCTCAAAGGAAAGTTTTATTATGGGAAAATGCTCTGCTGCTAAACAAGGGTACAGAATTGTTTGTATTTAGCCAGGGAGACATGACCAATAACCAAATACTTTAATATTCTCAAGGGCGATTGCAGGGTGGGAGCTAGAATCCAAGACTCTTCTTGCATTTGAGCTTGTTGTAAAGCCTCATTCTATTTCAACTGGAAGACAAATGTTTTAATACTGGACTTTCATAAACACCTTTCTAAGGTTTCTCTCTTGACTCCCTTTTTATTGACATCATCTTGTATGGAACCAAGGACATCAGGATTTGAGGACTCCTAGTGTTTAGCATTAATAAAGTTTCTTTGTTTGGGGGGCACACTCCTGAATTTAAGACATTCCATTTTCCTCCCACCTTGACTTGAAAGTTGGATTTCACGCACGCACGAACCCTTGCTGGCCATATCTGCAAAGTGGTTCCCTGTGTACTCAGTTTGGCTTGTTAGTACTTAAACCAAAAGTGCAGGAAACCTTCCATGGAAGTGAGGTGGTGGGGAGTAATTTTCACTTAACTCTTGAACCTTCCTGGCCCCTCCTTCTCTCCACTCTACCTTGGGAACTTTGGTTGTGCAGACTGCCAGTTTCATGTTGCTGTCTTTATTGGTTCATTTGTGGTGTGGTGATAGAATAGGGACAAAGGAGCAAGTCAACACCAGCGCCTTCATGCATGGTGGATCATCTTCTTCTTTGGCGATCACTCATAGCCAAGTAAGCGACGAGTCCGTAAGTGACTGTGGAGGCCAATTCTGGATCCACACGTCCTTCTACAGCGATGGTGCATCTATACCGTACCTAGATGGTTCTCTAAAATACATGGGAGTTACGAAAGTACCACTCACCCTGAATTGACTGTGTTGCCTTTTCCTCCTCTTGGTTAAACTTGATTTTGTATTCATTTTCCTCCTCTCCCAGTGCTTGCTTTATTTAAAATGGTTTTATTTCTCTCTTTAAATAGGAGTCACTTGTCTTTTATGCATTTTATCAGTGTCATTTCTCTCCTATTTTGACTAAGTGGAAGCAATGACCAGACCCATGAAATGTGAATGTTTCAGCTTTCTCAGTGACAACATTGCAGATGCTGTGTTACTTAAGTACACTATGTGTGTGTTGAGATCACCTTGGGAACTTCTTTTAAACATGATTTTAAAGAAGCTTGAGCAGTTTTGTGTTCTCGTATGAGTTTGGTTCACTTCACTCGGTTTTGCTTAGGATCCATTCCTAGAATCATAGACTTGGAAGAGACCACAGGGGCCATCCAGTCCAACCCCCTGCCAAGCAGGAAACACCATCAAAGCATTCTTGACATATGCCTGTCAAGCCTCTGCTTAAAGACCTCCAAAGAAGGAGACTCCACCACACTCCTTGGTAGCCAATTCCACTGCCGAACAGCTCTTACTGTCAGGAAGTTCTTCCCAATGTTTAGGTGGAATCTTCTTTCTTGTAGTTTGAATCCATTGCTCCGTGTCCGCTTCTCTGGAGCAGCAGAAAACAACCTTTCTCCCTCCTCTATATGACATCCTTTCATATATTTGAACATGGCTATCATATCACCCCTTAACCTTCTCTTCTCCAGGCTAAACATACCCAGCTCCCTAAGCCGTTCCTCATAAGGCATTGTTTCCAGGCCTTTGACCATTTTGGTTCCCCTCTTCTGGACACGTTCCAGCTTGTCAGTATCCTTCTTGAACTGTGGTGCCCAGAACTGGACACAGTACTCCAGGTGAGGTCTGACCAGAGCAGAATACAGTGGTACTATTACTTCCCTTGATCTAGATGCTATACTCCTATTGATGCAGCCCAGAATTGCATTGGCTTTTTTAGCTGCTGCATCACACTGCTGGCTCATGTCAAGTTTGTGGTCTACCAAGACTCCTGATGGTCTGTGCCCTCTTCTGTCGCTTTGCTAGTCAAGGAGTTTTATCTGGAAGTGGACAGCAGGTAGGCACTTAATTTTGATTACTCAAATGGGTGTCTGCTGTGTGCTTGTCTTTAAACAAAGCCTACATGGCTTGTGATTCACCAAACCACGTTTCTGCACTCACCTGTAGGCTGCTAGAACAGGATCAAGGTCATGCTGGTTAGGTGTAATTAAACATCAAGACCTTTCTGAGGGAAAGAGCTGCTTGCCAGCGTAACAGACTCCTGCAGAAGGTGGTGGACTCTCCTTCCCTGGAGGCAATCTGTCGGGGATGCTTTAGTTGAGATCCCTGCATTGCAGGGGGTTGGACTAGATGACCCTCAGAGTCCCTTCCAATTCTATGATTCTATGAATTAGATCAGTGCTTCGTTTTGCCAAGGAAATACAGCAAGCCCATTTGGGGTCTAGCAACCACTGTAAACTGTGAAGATGATGCTGGCAAGGCTGCAAGGTATCAGCTGATTGGAGGGGACTATAGGTCTGGTGGTGTCTCTTAGACTGCCTATAGCAGGCATGGCCAAACTCCGGCCCTCCATATGTTTTGGGACAATTCCCATCATCCCTGACCACTGGTGTTGTTAGCAAGGGGTGATGGGAGTTGTCCCAAAATATCTGGAAGGCCACGTTTGGCCATGCCTGTCCTATAGAGCAGGCATAGGCTAACTCTGGCCCTCCAGATGTTTGGAACTACAATTCCCATCATCCCTGACCACTGGTCCTGTTAGCTAGGGATGATGGGAATTGTAGTTCTAAACATCTGGAGGGCCAGTTTGCCTATGCCAGCTATAGAGGATGTGGCTCAGATGAGGTGATGGGCTGCAGTTACTTTTCTGTGCTCTATCCCCAGCATTAGACTTTGGTAGGTTTGTGACTTGGAAGCCGTAAAGCAGCTATAGAGATCTTTCACCCTAGTACTAGAAATCAATTTCATTGATTTTAAGCATTTCATATGCATTTAAAATTCTGTGGTAAGCACGCTGCAATGTACAATCTGAGCAGTGTTGCAAAATATATATAGTTTTAACCATATTGAACTCCTAATCATTTCTTCTTCCTGTTATTATTTTGCTTGTACCTTTTTTAATTGAGTCATGCTGCTTTGATCATGATGTTGAGGTGGTCAGTCTTATTGGTCCACTGAGTCCAGCATTGTTTCCTCTGACTGGCAGCAGCTCTCCAAGACCACGGGCAGCAGTCTTCCCTTTGGCTCTGTTTAGCTAGCATTACCAGGAATTGAACTCAGGACTTTTGCAAGCAAAATATATGCCTCTACTGGGAGCAGCATTCTTCTCCCCCACCCCTGACGAACCATGATCCCGAGATACCATGTTTCTTTCTTTCTTTTTTTTAAAGAGCAAGTTTCTAGCATTTATAGAAAGTGAGCTTTGAAACAAAACATACATGCAGTGGTCTGCTCATTTTAAGATTGGAGTTTTGTGTTACCAAAAAAGAAGAAATGGAATTGTTCTGCACACATGTGTACCGTATTTTAATTAGGGATTAACTTCCTTGTAGAATACTGCCCTGCATTTCAAAGGGGCTTGTGCAGGAGAACATCCCCCTATAGCAGGAGAAGCAAAAAGGTTGATTGGGCTCTTCTCATCTCAGGCAATCGATCGTACGACTCAATGGGCAGTGTAATTTCTGCAGGCTAGGTAGTGTGAATTTTTTTAAAATATGTTTTGAGTTTATACCAGGAAGCTCTCCTGCATACGTGTGTCTGAATTAAATGGGAGTTATTCAGGAGTGTGACTCCCATCCTTCTTAATAAGCACAGGAGAGATCCCCCTGACTTGTGCCCAAAATTAGTACATTTTGATTCCCTCTCTGTATTTGGCATATCTGGCCAAAAAGCTTGGCTACCTTCAGATAAGGCGCTTCACAATCATGCTCATGCTTCCGACGTCACCCCCCCCTTTTTTTAAAGTAAAAAGAGAGAAGCTCTAATAAGTTCAGCAACTGGAAGCATAGCAATCTGATTGAAGATAATCTACATTTAGTTCATTCTGTGACATGTGCAACTCTTAAGCCATACTGAACTGGGTTTTTATTTTTAAAGGTTCTCTGTCGTATGGTTTGAATTTCTGCCTTGTTTATTTTCAAAGGATTCCTTCATAGTAAGGGATGCCGTGTGTGTGTGTGTGTGTGTGTGTGTGTGTGTGTGTGTGTGTGTGTGTGTGTGTATGTGTGGGGGTGTGCTTTCATATATATAAATATATATTTATTTTTCAGCATGCTTAAACCTGTCTACTAAAATGTAACTAAAGCAAACAAGGGCAGTGTTTGAACATTGTTGATTATTTTTTTTGCTGGGAATAGTCTATATTATACTGACTTTATATATTATTATAAACCTGTGTTTGTATTGCCGATGTTTAATATTTTGAGGGTGGGATATGGGGAGATTTTAGAACCCAGAAGTCAGTTGGGAAAGGAGTGTGTGTTTGTACTGATTTTCTCTCAGTGTAGTTCAGGTAACTATGACCTTATTTACTAGATGATCTCACACTTTCTTTTGTCTGTCTAGGAGCCGATCATATTTACTTTGTCATGAGATTAATTTAGACATACTTGCAAAAATCGGTCCGTTTCAATAAATTGGGATATTGCTGCTAAAAGTATCTGTTTCTATTTTCAAGTGTCCACACACTTACAATTTCCTGTTCTTGACCTGAGCTATTTGCAAATAGGGCGAGTGGGGTGTATGGCCACCTGCTCCTATAGCAAGGGGGGGGGGGAAGTGTGATAAAAATGAATACTTGATTCCCCTGCAAGCCCCAAAACTGACAGATGGAGGTGTGCACATACATTTCCCCCCCCTACTGTCAACAGGTAGAAGCTTGCAGCCATGATCCCTTGACCACCTGCTTCTTGAGCTCATGGTGACCAACCAAAAAAGGGATCTTGGTGCCATACTGGGTAACTCAGTGAACATGTTGCAGCAGCTGTGAAAAATGTGAATTCCATCTTCAAAGTCATTTGGAAAAGGGGTGAAAATAAAACCTCAAATATCAACATGGTCATATGCCATGTAGATTTGTGGAAAATTGGAAAACTGTTGTGCGATTTAGCAGTCTCTCGATACATTTGATACACACACCAAAATATTTATCTGGAGCTAGATCATGTTCAAAGGGATCCCTGTTCCTGATGGGCAGGGAGCACTGTTGACCCAGAGCAACAGCCCATCATTCCCATCCTCCCCATACTCTTAAAACAGTTCCAGTACGTTTACGTCAATGAGAAGTGCACCAACCCACTATCAATCGCCAACTCATTGACTGTATGCATACAGCCCATGTCTGCTTCCAGATGCACATCTTTGCTGCTAGGGGGAGACAGATGTTCACCAGAACTTCCTTCTGCAACGTGTGCTGATTGTGCAAGGTAAGCAAACATTTGCCCTGCTTGCGCTGCAGTTTTTTGCTTCTGCAAAACCGCAGGAGGGGTGAAGCAGATTGAGGCAATCCTGAGTGCTGGCGATACCGTACACTGCTAATCTCTCCCAGTTGGCCCTTGCTGAGGCATGGCCAACACCACCCTTCGGTAACATGGCACATGGATGTGCTGACTGGGGCAAATGGGTACCGTAATCCAAAAATGGCTGGAGGGGCAGCAGGTTGGCAAAGGCTGGTTTTGACCTATGAAAAGCCTTAAAGCAGCTCAGGACTGCAATATCTGAAGGACAGCCTCTCCACATACAAACCAACCTGTGGTCATCATGCGAGGACCTTCTGTGTGTGCCTCCTCCACAAGAGGTCCAGAGGGTGGCAACAAGAGAACGGGCCTTTTCTGTAGCTCCCCATTTATGGAATGCTCTTCCCAGGGAGGCTCACCAGGCACCTTTGTTACATAACTTGAGGCTCTTGGCAAAATCATTCTCCTCCTCCCAGGCCTTTTCCTAATTAAACGATCCATGGCCTTTTAAAACTATGCATGGGGGTGTGTGCATTGTTTGTTACTATGCTACATATTGTTATGAAGGGACGCAAGTGGCGCTGTGGTCTAAACCACTGAGCAACTTAGGCTTGCCAATCGGCAGTTTTAATTCCCACGACGGAGTGAGCTCCCATTGCTCTGTCCCAGCTCCTGCCAACCTTGAAGTTCGAATGCACACTAGTGCAAGTAGATAAATAGGTACCGCTGTGGCAGGAAGGTAAACATTTCCGTGCACTCTGGTTCCCATCACAGTGTTCCGTTGTGCTAGGAGTTTAATTCTGCTGGCCACATGACCCAGAAAGCTGTCTGTGGACAAATGCCGGCTCCCTCGGTCTGAAAGTCCACCTTTGACTGGACTTAACTGTCCAGGGGTCCTTTACCCTGTGGTCTTTGGATGAAGAGTGCAGGATTTTAATGAATAATAGCAACTTCGTGTTGAAATTAAATGAATTGGTATGTCTAGCCCAGGCATAGGCAACCTTGGCTCTCCAGATGTTTTGGAACTACAACTCCCATGATCCCTAGCTAACAGGGCCAGTGGTCAGGGATCATGGGAGTTGTAGTTCCAAAAACATCTGGAGAGCCAAGGTTGCCTATGCCTGGTCTAGCCTATGTCCACCTGGGAATAAACAAAGCACTCCACCCTTAAGAAGGCAGCACCCATTACAGAGTCAACCTGGAGGCTGACTCCATTCTTTTCCCATTAGATAGCTATCGATGCCTCCTCAATACTGCTGCTAAGATGATGCAGAAGTCGCTGGGTCTGAACAAACACTTTTGAAAGTGATCTACATCCAAGAGCCCCCCCCCCGTTGTCTCCCACTTCAAAAGGGTCAGTGTGGTTTAGTGGTTGGACTGTTGGAATAGGGTCTAGAGCTCACTGGGTGATCTTGGGCCAATTGCTGCCTCTCGCAGGTTTGTTGTTGGGATTAAACGAAGAAGGGGAGAAAACCATATACATCACCTTGAGCTCCCTGGAGAAAAAAGGCAGACTATAAATGCAACAAATAACACTGAAACCCAGAAAGACCAAGACACAAGCATTTTCTTGAAAAAAACACAACTTTTTTCCCCCTCTGAATATCTGATAAAAGTCTCAATTTGATTGGCACGCTTCCTCCGATACCAAAGGTCACCTGAGCACAGCACAGCACACACATACAGACATACACGCAAACACACAGTCAGTACAAGAAGCGCCACCTCCACACTTGTAACATCCTGAAAGAAAAGGTTCCTTTAAAGGGGGGGGGGGCTTGCAGGGAAAGAAGAGAACTGTTTGTCGCATTCTGGGCTGTGTAAATATCCTTCCAACCATAGCAAAACAAAAATCCTAGTTTGGTTTCTTCCTCTTCTCTTGGTTTGTTTTTGTTTTTTGTTTAAAAAAAAGCTTTTCAAAATACATTTCTTGCTGTGGCAGCACTTAGGAATGTTTTCGCTTGCTATTTTTATACACACACACAAAAGAAGTGTGTGTTTGTGTTTGGCTAATAGCTCTCCCAGCTGAGTTGTGTCTCACAGGTGGGAGATCATTCTTGATCTAGAACAGGATTTGTCTGCCTGTGGCCCTAAAAAAAAATAGTCATCAAAACATGGGGAAGATACATTCAATGTCAAAACTACACGCTCTCCCTAACTGCAGGTGCCCCAGCTACAAAAAGGAAGTGCCAATTTAATCTCAGAGCCTTGCAACCTCCAAGGAGGGTTTGGGATACTGTGGCAAAATCAGTTTCTCACCTCCGACCATTCTCGGAAAAGCAGAATACAGCAATAATGCCTAACGCCCACAAACTGCTTCTGAACCCGGCCGCCTCTGATCTGAGATTATGATCAAGTTGACACACTGTCCAATCCTCATTTACAGACCGTCTAGTCCTGCCAGGGATGATTCCCAGAACCAACAGGCATGTTCCACATTCCACTGATGCAAGGCGCAGCCGGCAATTTGACCCCAATTTTGTTGCACCTGCCAAGAGTGAGCTGTCCCACTATTTTTTTAATGTGTTGTTTTGCTTTGCTAGATTGATATTCAAAGCAATGTACAGAAAAGACAAAGCCATAAATATGAATCAAGTTGAAAGCATCTTTACGCTGGGGAATTCTTGCATGTATTCTCTGCTGCTTGCAGTTGCTAATGGCAAAGAAACTGTTTAGGGAGGTTGCGGAATGGCAACCTTTCCTCAGAGAAGCCAGAGTCCCTCACAAAAAGGAGGGTAGGGGAACATTGCTCTGTGTTGATCTCCATTTGGAAACTACCAGCCATCCTCGTCTCCCCACTAAGGACCTAATCTAACCCAACAGCTCTTGACCAGTAAGAACAGAGGGCATTCTTGGCTGGCACGGTCTTGGGCCAGACCAGTCTGGCCATTAAAATGGCTTTTAGCCTACACGAGCAGCAGCAGCAGCAGCAGCTTGTAGAAACCAGAGTTGAATGCAAACCCTTCATAAAACAACTCCCTGGAAGTGGAAATTCAGCATATTGAGAAGGGATCTCACGCAGCTCTGCTCTATGTTGTGCTAGCTTTTTACCTGCAGGGAGTTTTTAACAGATAGGATGCCAATGAAAAGCCTGGTATTTTCCCCAACCTACTCCCAAGACCCTTTTATTCTGTTTTATCTGATCGCCCTTGTTTGAGGATTTAGTTAATGGCTATAATCCCACTCAAATGTTAAAATGTCCAAAAGGTATGCACAGGGCAGAACCTAATTCATGTTTGACTGACTTTTCCAACTGCCTGCAGTACAGGAGGTATATACAAAGTAGAACTAAGGAACTTGTTCTGTCAGCACACAGATTTAAACTAGTGCAATAGATTCCCCCCCCCCCAATGCTCTCTCCTAAATATGCTATGGGTTCCCACCACCAACCATCCAGAGAAAATTTAGGATCATGTGCAGGGAGGGGGTGTAGAGGAGGGCAATCTACTGCACAAGTTCAAATCCTTGCACAGATACAACATGTTAGCTGGAGATCACCACTGGGCACTGCAAATTTTACTTGCGGAAAGGTATCTCTCCCACCTCCCTTTTTATTACTTGCCTGAGTTTCTCTCTCTCTCTCTCTCTTTATTAAGGCTTACGGTGATTTAGAAGTGATGGTATTTTAGCACAGTTAAGGTTAGATTTCAAGCTGTGAACATCCCAGTTGAAATGCAAACACCCATGGAGTGCTCGAGGAGTCTGGGCTGCGTTTTTAAAGTGTTTTGTTTCTGCTGAAATTTCTGAGGACAAAAAGCCCTCCCACCAGGGGTGCTGTTAAAACCCAGGAGGCCCAAGCCTTTTGCATCTGACCATGTGACTCCTATCTATCCCCCAATCTGCAAGTCAACATGTTTGTGCTCCTATACATATTAACCATCATATGCAAATTTCATGCAACTGTGTCAGGGCTTGTCCACACTTGCGCTTCTCCAATGCCTAGGAAGCACAGTTCTGAGCCGTTTCCTCCAAACAACGAATACCGTAGCAATCTGCAGAAAACCCGATTGCAGTTTGCTCAATTGAACACTAGAGGGCGGTTTTCAGGGGGAGGGGAGCAACTGGGCGAGAGGAAGTGCAGATAAGCCCTCATCTCAATTGGTTTCTTGTGGGAGGAACAAGTGCAAGGAAACCACTGATTTAACCCAATAACATAAGAAAATAGCCTCTAAGGCTGTCAATATTCTTTTAGTATTTTCTTTTGCCATTTGAAGTTAAAGCAGAGGCTTGCTGGTTTAAGTAAGTGGGCGGGGGGGGGGGAGGAAGAAAATGGAGTAAGGTTGCCAACTTAAAAAGCTTCGATTCTACTGGAAAGATTCAAATTCCACAGTCCACTTTACAGCTTCTGAGACCTAGAGGGCATGGTGTATACACCAGATCCTTTGTGTCACTTCATTCCTACCTAGCAGGACCAGAGGGCGGGGATGATGGGGAGTTGCAGTCCAATATCTGGGGACTCAGTATTGAAAAAGGTTGCTCTAGGGCAGGCATCCCTAAACTGCGGCCCTCCAGATGTTTTGGCCTACAACTCCCATGATCCCTAGCTAACAGGACCAGTGGTCGGGGAAAATGGGAATTGTACTCCATAACATCTGGAGGGCCAAAGTTTGGGGGTGCCTGCTCTAGGTCAAGTGCCATTGGGGCAAAAGTACCACTTGACCTCCAGCCACAAGGTGGCAGTCTATTTAACAGAGAAGGGTGGGGGCTCATCCCTTGACAAGCCAAGTTCCTATGACTAGGATTGTTTTCACAGTCTTCTGCTGCTGGCGCTTATAGTGGCTTCCTACTGCAGGCAGTGGAAGTTGCTGCTGTTCCAGGTTAGAAAATCCCCTGGATATACAAAACAAGCATGCGAGAAAGATTCCAACTTCGCATTTACTCTGCCATGCTTTTAAAACTGTGCATGAATATTGGAGAGGTACCAGCAACACCCCCAATTTATACTCTTGAAACGGTACAGTCTGTTGTTCCATGTGCCTCTCTTGAACATCTAGGGTTGGTCTCATGTTCTAACCACGTTTACTCAGAGGTAAGTCCCATTCACTTCAGTTGGGTTCACATGCAAGTGCTTACAAGCAAGCTCCAGACCCTTGGAGCACAATCCTGCCCACGCTTACTCAGGAGTAAGTCTACATTCAATGGAGAGCTGCTGCCCTAATCTCTCTAAGGTGTGGCACCCGAGATTTCATACAATAAAATAATCTGAATTTTTTAACAGATTCCAAAGCTGCTTTTATATATATATATTTATATATAAAATAAAGCTCCCTCTGCGCACACACACACACATGCTTGCCATGCAGCACAATCTGACTGCTTACTCAGAAGCAGGTCCCGCAAGAGGGCGTCCTGCTATGTAAGCACACAAAGGACTGCAGCCTTCGTCTCCAAAAGGCCACTTTGAATAGGGGCGATGGGAAAAGGGCTGATTATCTTCCAACGTTAACAACCCGGGAGGACTTTGTCCATTCCACTGCAGGCAAGAGACTGCACAGCAAAGCTTTTTTAAAAAATGGGGGGGCGGGGGCGGCAGGGAGAGAGAAGAACTACCTCTCTCACCAGCCAGTGCAGTTTTGCTTAAAGTGAGAGGGAGAGAGAAAGCTGCAGGTGGGGAGCGAGGTTCATTCCCTCTACAAAAATGGAAGCCATACTTTTCCAAAGTTAACAGGATAAACCTCCCCAACCACCTAACGTTCACCTTGTGTATTACGGGGAGGTGGGCCTTAAAAATGCAAACTTTGCTACCATTCGATTTCTTAAAGAACATCATACCCCCCCCAAAAAAAACCCTCAAATCCTTGTGCAGTTTGGTATAGTGCAAAGAGTGGCGATCCAATGAGGCATTTCCCGGCAGTCTGGTTCCCAAAGCTGATCACCCTCATTTTCAAAGCATGAGGATGATAGGCGCAGGCACCTTGGAAATGTGCAAGACATGTGCAAATGCCGCTGAAATAAGGCAGCGGTGCAAGAATGGAAACACACTCCTGCCGCTGCTTATCGTTTCAGCGCGGTTCCCTCTGGGTACATTTTGGCTAAAAGCAGATTTTATCTGAGGACCATGGATTCCCATTAATAGCTACCAAACTTTACAAAGTCTGTCTTTCAGACAAGTAGCCATTTTAGCTACTACAAGAAACATCTAAGGGGTTGAAGTGTGGCACGAAAATATAAAAAAAAACAAAGGGCGAAAAATTTAAAACCTTAACGGGATTAGTTTGGTTATAAAGACCTGGCTCCTAAAACAAAAAAAGGAAAAAATTCTAACAGCCTAGCTAAATATTTATGGAGATGGGTGAAATTTGAGTAAGAATACCAACATGTTTCACAGGTGCGATACTTGAGGGGAATGGGGAATCAATGTTCACTTTCCCAAATTAAAAAAAAAAGGTTTAGGAAACAGCTGCAATGTAGACTCTCCCACTGCACAAGAGCGACCCCTCCCCACCCCAAATGAAAGGGAGACCCCAAGGCATGAGGTGGTTGGCTGGGAAGGTTGCGTAGAGTTCTCCAGAAAGGTTATGCCTTTGCAGTGTGTCCAATGACACAGGTGCAATGGACTAATTACATTTAAAGCACATCATTCTGGCATCTGGTGCATTTAAGTGCAAGCAAGCTCACCACTGCTTGGTTCGGACCCCACCCCACCCCAAGAACAGCTACAAAATGGCAATTACTCCCCCCAAAATAAGCAGTTCAGAAGAAGGTGGAAGGGAGATGGAAAAAACAGACCTAAATGAAACCTCAATGTTCGACATTTGGCAAGGTTCCTCCAAATACGAAACTCAGAAAATCCTGATTCCAAAATTAAAATTCGAGCCAGAATTGTCGGGTGGGAGGGAGTTGCGAGTCTTGTCACTGAGATTTCAACTTTGCCACCCACATCTGGCACCCAAGTCAAAACCTGCCGCAGATCCATTTCCTGATTTCCTGCCAGCACACACAAAATTCGAGAAAGTCTGGGATTGCACATACGGAAGTTGAAGTGTTCTTTTGTGTGGTCAGAGCAACTTGCAATTCATTCCGGCTCTTGTGGGGGGAAAAGAGCAGGTTGCCTTTCCCGTGGATAGCTTATTTCTTGCAAGAGACCAAGGTATTCAAACCCACCATGGGACCATTCTTAAGCCAGGTTGCAAAAGTCTGGACGTTTCCTATAATGCAGCCTTCTTCTCCGTGCCTTGGAAGGTGGAGGTGGAAGAGAGAAGGCAGGTAGTGAATGAAGACGGGGAGATAAAACTTCTCAGGCTCCAAGGACACCCTACAGATTCGGCCCCCCCCCCAAAAAAAAACTGCATCAGAGTCCTAGATTAGACTCGTTACCTTCAAAATCTATACAAAAACAAACAAAAAAACACCTTTGTGTTTCTGAAAATTGTGTTGCAACCAATATGTGAAAACAGCTGAAGGGCTGGGTCTGGGCATTTTCCTTTCTGTCTAATGCCTGATTCACCATTTGTTAAGCAGACCAAAGCAAAATAATGAAAAAGAAAATGCAGGAGGAGAAGAGGAGGAAAGCCCAGGTGCAAAAGTCTGTGTTCTCTGTTAGCCATGGGATAAAAACTTGCTCTCCTTTCCACTGAAGGCAGGAAGAGCAACCATTGGCTCGGCCTGCCTTGAATTGGCTCTTTGGGTTCGGCAGCCTTCTCACAGGGCACTGCTGGCTGCCCCCCTCGCCTCAGACCCTAGAGAGCAGGGGTGGGGGGCCCTCTCCAAGGGTTGCTGGACTCCAACTCCCATCAGCCCCAGCCAGCGTGGCCAACGGCCAGGGTTGCTGGGAGCTGCAGTTGAGCATCTTCTGGAAGGCTACAGGCTCCCCACCCCTGACCTTAAGGCTACGAGAAGGAGAGGAGGTAAGGATATGGGGAGAAGGAAAAGAAATAGCTTATTTCAAACAGAAAACACACACCCCCCAAAAAAGGCTCGATCTTCACATGTGTGGATGTGGAAAAAGCTGCCATTGGGCCGAGAAAGGTTGGTGGCAGGTCTTTTTTTAAAAAAAAGGTTAGGATAAAAGAGCACCAGAGTGTTCCTATTGTGGGCGTCGAGAGGGCCTGCCTGGGCCGTGCACAGCTTGGGAAAGGCAGAGGTTCACCTTCCTTCCTCCTTGCAAAGCTACAATGCCACCGTCCGCGGCAGACTCTCTCCTTTTTCCTGAGCCAAGGCACAGATGGGAGTCCCCACCTTGGGTGGGGGCAGGGTGGGGGAGAGGGAGGTGCTGCCAGGAAGGGGGCGGACGGACGACCAGGCTGGAAGGCACAGAAGTGCAAATCGCGCGACGAGGAGGGGGGGAGCCCGGGCGGGCGGCCTCCCCGGAGCTGGGCTGCAGGGAGACTCGGCTCAGTCGACAAACCGCTGGCAGGCCTTCTTCCAGCGACAGGCCGTGCACCACATGCTGCGGTTCTCCATCCCGTACACCTTGCGGCACTTCTTGGCCTCGCCGCGAGGCTTCCTGGAAAGAGGCAGAGCAGAAAAGGCCGTTGAGAGAGAGGGCAAGAGGGGGACCTGCCTGCGCAGACAAGTCGAACGGCCACCGGTTCAGAGGGCGGGAAGCAGGAGAGGGCGGGCCTCGGTGGCAAAATGCCCACTTCTCTAAGGCAGAAGACCCCAGGGTCAACCCCAGGCATCTTCAGCTTAGAGGAAGGATCGGTTAGCAAGTGATGCAGGAAGGTCGCACTCCAAGAACCTGGGTAGCTCCTGCTTGCTGCATGCTTAATACTACACCCATCTGACTGGGTTTCCCCAACCACACTGGGCAGCTTTCAAGAGAACATTAAAAAAAAAGAATAAAACTTCAAACATTAAAAACTTCCCTAAACAGGGCTGCCTTCAGATGTCTTCTAAAAGTCAGATAAGTTGTTTATTCCCTTGACATCTGTTGGGAGGGTGTTCCACAGGGTGGGTGCCACTACCGAGAAGGCCCTCTGCCTGGTTACCTGTAACCTCGTTTCTTGCAGTGAGAGAACTGCCAGAAGGCCCTCGGACCTGGACCTCAGTGTCCGGGCTGAACGATGGGGGTGGAGACGCTCCTTCAAGTATACAGGACCGAGACCGTTGGAGCGAGATGGACAGATTGGCTGGCCTGTGCATACCCAATACCTCTCCATTCCAGGGCAAGCAGAGAGAGAGAGATGGCGGGACGTAACAGAGAAGGGAATGTGCTTCTGTTTGGCCAAGGTGAAATGTAGCCCTTATAGATCTATCTATCCAAGAAGCAAAACCAAAAAGCATTCAAGGCTGCTTCTAAAAGGGACATCTACAGTGGAATAGACTGGCTTTCTTCACTTTTTAAGTTTTCTTTTACAGGACATCTGCATGACCTTGCAGGCGAAGCATGCTCCTCTCCTGTTTTGCCTTCTGGTTTTCTCCAGAATGCAGAAAATCAGACCCTCCCCCCCCCCCCCGCGCGACTCTCTCTAGTTTAAAAAACACATAATGGAACAGCTGAGCACTTTCGCCAGCTGAAGATGGCAAGTGGCCTGTTTGCTCTCTCTAGGAATCGACTCCATCCCTTTAACCCTTCACTTTCCAAACAGCGCTGCTTTTATTGCAGGTTTCTTTTCACACACACCCAAACTGCATCACAGGGTCCGTGGTCACAAGCGCAGGATGGAGTGAGAGAGGTTGGGGTGGGTGGGTGGGTGTCCAGAAGTATTTAACCCTTTCCTCCCACCCCATAGCCCCAATCAGCACCCCACCATCACCAGCACATTTGGGGATAGGAAAAGGTGGAGCTTATGTGGGTCCTGCAAGTCTGGAAGGAGAGTTGCTATTTCACGGGCAGCTTAAAGCTGAACAGACCTCAATTGGGCATTGCTCAACTTTCTCTCTCTCTGGAAGCACCTCAAGTGTCAAATGGTGCTCATTCTACTCTGGTGGCACACATGCAAGATTCTATGTACAGTATGCAAGTAACAACTCCTTTCCCCTTAAATGCACCTCCACCCTAGATTTTAACATGAGTTTCAGGCAGACTAGTGTGGAAACCAAAACCTTTTAAGAGGCTAGGGGGGAGAGATGCAAATTTCCGTTCTATTTTCAGAACAGAGACACCAAATCGCGGATGGGGGCGATTCACGCGGATGGCCAACTCACCTTGTGCCCGTGGCAGGCTTTGGCATGGAAGAGGGCACTGGTGGGTGCCCCTTGGCAGCGGGCACAGGAGGGACCTGTGGGCGCTTTTCTCCTACGTCAGCAGGCCGGATAGGGGTTAGGCAGCCCTGGGGGGGGGGGAGGAGAAAAAAATATTGCATCGTGCCCTAAGTGTGCAGCAATCAGAGCAGCAGCGATACAACACTGGGCCCTGGGGGAGGGGGGAAACAGCAGCAGGGGAGGAGATGGCTATCAAAGGCTGCTAAGCATGGTAGCTATGCTCTGCCTCCAGAGTCAGACACAGCAATGCTTCCGAATACCATTTGCAGGAAACCACAGGGGGGAGGAGAGGGCTTCTGTGTTCGAATCCTGCTTGCAGCTTTCCCACAGGCCTGTGGTCGGCCACTGTGAGAAGAGGATGCTGGATTAGATGGGCCATTGGCCTCATCCTGCAGCGCTCGTCTTATGACCAACATGGGACAGCTACATCTTTTGCCGCCAAAGACGCACCCACCTACCAACCAACCAACCAACCAACCAACGAGAGGCATCTTAATTAGAGGCAATGATGGCCAGTGACTACACCAATGGATCCCTGTAGCCAGCAGCCGCATTTATTTATTTCAAATAATTGTGGGGTTGGAAGGGCACCCGAGGGTCACCTAGTCCAACCCCCTGCCGTGCAGGAATCTTAGCAGCATCCAGGACAGATAGCTGTCCATTTACAGTGTTGCCTCGCTTAACGAATGCCCTGCTTAACGAATTTTCCGCTTAACAAAAGGGTTTTTCGAGCGGAGGTTGCCTCGCTAGATGAATTCGTTTTATGAAAAATTCGTCTAGCGAATCGCGGTTTCCCATAGGAATGCATTGAAATTCAATTAATGCGTTCCTATGGGCAAAAAAAATTTCAAAAAAAAATTCAATTCAAAAATTCAAAATTCTATGGGATTCGCTAGACGAATTTTTCGTTATAAGAAAAGACCCGTGGAACGAATTAAATTCGTCTAGCGAGGCAACACTGTATATTTATTACCTTCAAATACCACCTGTTCTTCTAAGGAGTTTAAAGCGGTGTACACCGTTTCCCCCAGCCCATCGCGACGACCACCCTAAAAGGTAGGTTAGGCTGAGAGACGGCGGCTGGCCCAAGGTAACAATGGCCAGTGAGAGCTTCGTGGCTAAGTAGGGGATTTGAACCCTGGTCTCCCAGGTTATAGTACAACACTCTAACCGCTGCACCACACTGGCGGAGGGGAGGGGAGGAGACGAGCGTGGCCCTCTGGGTTACTTACCGGGGGGCTTTTAAAAAGGACAGGGGGCAGAGGTGGGAAAAATGTTGGCTGCTGCCATGATATGCTGATTTCCATTCCAGTGGGTGGCACTTTCAGATCAGCCAGCACGCCAGCAGGACCCGTTGCCTGGAAATCAAAGCAAAGTGGCATTTCTTGTTTTGTTTTTAAGAAACCAGCAGGTCACCAATTTTTGAGGGTTGGGGGACACAGGAAAACCAGGTTCTGCCCCGTATTGGGGCTCCTGAGCCATCCTTATGCGGTGAGCATTTCTCCCAGCAATTCATAGCCAACCCTCACTAAACCAGGGGTGGGACACGTCCGGCCTGGGTGGGCCAAATGCTGTCCCCCACCCCCGGTTTCTCTCTGCAGCCCTTTCCCCTACCCAGGGGCCACTGTTCGAGTACTTTTGCACGGTTGGAATACATCCTTGACAGCCAGTGGTGGCAGCGTAGTGGTTAAGAGTGCTGGGATAGGACCCTAGGAGGTTGGGGTTCGAATCCCCGCTCAGCCGTGAAGCTTGCTGGGTGGCCCTGGGCCATTCACTCACTCCCAGCCTAGCCTACCTCACAGGGCTTTTGTTTTGAGGATAAAACGCAAGAAGAGTATGCAGGCCGCCTTGAGCAAAGGTGGGATACAGGTGTAATAAATAATAATGCTTGCCTGGAAGCAAGATAGAGAGATGTTTTACGCGTAGAAGCCTCTGACTTTTGCATAGCTGGAACATAATGATCTATGGTGCAACGGTAAGAGTCCTATTCATTGCTCTGTCCCGTTTTGCCTCTGGGCAAGCGGCCCCCGGAAGGTTGCGCATGAGGTGATGCGGCCCCCTCAAGCTGAAAAAGGTTCCTCGCCCTTGCCCCAAGCTCCAGCCAGCGCTCCAATCCGGAGAGCCCACCTGGTACGCATGGTCGGCCTGGATGTGGCAGACACTCGTGGGGGCCGATTGGCTGAGGATAGCCATGTGCGTCGGCTGGCTCAGTTGAGGCGCCGCGGAAATGTCCGGACTGAACGAAGGAACCCCTGACGCTGGCTGCACCTCCTCCAGGGCGGGAAAGGCCGGGGGCACGGAGGAGGTGGGGGAGACGGGCGTCAGGCTGGACAGGCCGTCCGTCAAGGAGTCCATGTTGACGTCCAGCTCCGTGTAGTAGAAGTCTTCCTCCCCGTCGCTCTGATCCAGGTCAGCTTTCCTTCTGGTGGAAGAAAAATAAAAATGGAGGGGGGCCTATCAGCAGCCATTGGAATTAGGGGTGAAGAAAGATTGCACACGAGGCAGGGCCAGAATAATAATAATAAAAAAGCTCAATGGAATAATTCTACTGATGGGTGCTGATGGCGTCTCCCTTCTGCGATCATAGCCTTCAGCAACCCAGTGCCCTCCAGATGTCTGGCACCACAAATCCCACCAGCCCATCCAGCACAGGCTGGTGGGACTTGTGGTCCAAAAAATCTGGAGGGTGCCAGGTTGCCAAAGGCTCTCCGATCATCACTACCTGAAGGTTCCCGATACGCCAAGAATTTTTCAGCTTTTTTTCAAATTCAAAAGATGAGGGGTGCTAAGAAGTTATAACGTGACTGGGGAATTTGAAATATATTTTGGTTAAATTAATACAATTAAGTTTTTGTTTGGTGAGTAAAATTGCATAGAAATTATTCAAAAGGATTGCCAAGCACTTTATTTATCATTAACCTAACCTTTTCAGAAGGTGAAATTAAAATTCTTTCCGAAAACAGCTCCTGTGCTTCTTCATCAAACGTAGACTTACCCAGCTAAATGTTGTCCAATCACAAAAATAGATTTGAGTTCCTCACACCCAAAAACGTATTTTTTAAGAATCCCTCACTGAAGAAATTTGCAAAAAAACAAAAAACTGGCCCCCAAAAATGACATTTCCTAATGCCCAGCTCAGCTGTCTTGTCACCTTTAACTGAGACTGCAAAGCCAGTAGTTCTCAAACTTTTTCCCCTGTGGGCAGCACTTTCACAATAAAAATTTGCACCACACTGTTTTTATTGCTTGCTTGATTTTTTTTATTGATACATACATTGGAAAACACAACTAGGATTGTCCTCGGTATCTTTCGATGTTCTCACTCTCATTTATAAAATATATTTAACCCTATTCAGCAAAAAAACAACAACTATACTATAAGACACTGAAATGTGTAATTATTTATTTTATTGCCCTTTGAGAACCACTGTTCTAAGCCATGAAATATCCTGGTCCCCAAACCACGAAAGGCTTTATAGGTCAAAGCCAGAGCTCTGAATTGGGCCCAAAAAACAGACTTAGAGCCAGCACAGCTGGCATAACACAGTTAATAATCCAGGAGCCACACTGTAATAACTGCAGTTTCCCAACAGTCTTCAAGGGCAGCCCCAATGTATAGCACATCACAGTAATCTAGCCTAGTGGCTTCCACAAGAACACGGGAGCTTGAAATCTATGTAGCAGCGGTTGAGGCTGGGGCTGAACCCTATGCAAAGCCTATGTGTCCTGCCACAAAATTTGGCTCTTCCATGTGCCTGAAGCCCTCCAATACTTAGCTCCCTCCCTCCTGCCATCAGTCGGTGCCTCTGCACTTATTCTCTAGTTGCTTCTACAGATTATGCGTTACTGGTTGCAAATACAGTGGTACCTCTACTTACGAATGTTTCTACTTACGAATGGAGCTCCGTCCGCCATCTTGGATGCGGTTTAGATAGGATTTTTTCTACTTACAAATTTTTAGATAGGGTTGCTTCTACTTACGAATTTTTTCTCCCAATGCATTCCTATGGGATTCGACTTACAAATTTTTTCGACTTACAAATGTGTGTTCGGAACGCATTAAATTCGTAAGTAGAGGTACCACTGTACACGAGTCCTACACACATAACTCTTTTCCCTCTTCATCTTCGCGCTTTCAAAAATGGGTTTTAAGCGTGCAAATGTGTAAACATTTCTCCCCACTCCAAACCCAACCTGCCCATGGTGCCAGCAACTGAACGGGCCCACCAGGCCCAAACCTACCCCAGATGGATGGTCCTGATGTGTTTCTGCATCCCAGAGGAACTGCTCAGCACCTTCCCACAGTTCTTCCACAAGCACTTGAACATCACCTTGGTGGAGTTCTGTAAGAAACAGGAGAAAGGACCATTTTCAGGCCCACCTCGGAGTCTCAACGCTTATCCTGGGGACTAGAAACCTGTTTAGCCCTGGAAGGTTTGGGCTAAAAGGCTATCAAGCAGCCACAATCAGAGACTTGTAGAATCACAGATTAAAGGCATATTATTTTCCATTGGGGGTTGAGCTCAACAAGCCCGACAGTAAGAGATGTTCAGTAGTGGAACAGTCGCCCTCGGGAGGTTGTGGACTCTCCTTCCTTGGGTGACCACCTGTCAGGAATTCCTTAGCTGAGATTCCTTCATTGCAGGGGGCTGGATTGGATGACCCTTGGGGTCCCTTCCAACTCTACGATTCTTTCCCAAGATGCCACCCTTGCCCCCACTCTCTCACCTTCCTCTTCCTGGGGATGGGGTCACCAAACAGGAAGTGGGTCGCCTCGGTCTCCTCCAGCTCCGACTGCAGCGAGGGAAGGAAGCTGGCGGGAGCCTCCGTGGACAGCGGTGGAGACGGCGTCGAGGGGGTGGAGAGGTCACTGGGAGGGTCCCAGCCCCAGTCACCGCTGTTGTTACTGCTGCTGCTGCAGCTGGAGGACATGGCCGGAACTTCCTTCCAAACATCACCGTTGGTTTCTGCCGCGGGGTAGAAAAAAAAAGACGTCAGAAGTGCACATCGCTCGCTGGCCACCCCAAGCATGCCTAAAACACTTTTGAGCACCAAAAACAACCAGGTGCCAGAACGATTTTCATTCTGAGGGCCACATCCCTTTGTGTGGAACCGCCCGAGGGCCGGGTGCCAGCAGGGCCAGAGTGAAGAGCCAGCAGGGCAGTTGATGAAGCGGGTTTCGTTCCAACCATGAAAAAGTCAGAGCTATGCACACCTTTTTCCATGCTCCATCCCAGTACGTTTCTAAGCACATTTCAAAGTGTTGGTGGTGACATTTAAAGCCCTAAATGGTCCTGTATACCTGAAGGAGCGTCTCCACCCGCATCGTCCAGCCCAGAAACTGAGGTCCAGCACCGAGGGCCTTCTGGCGGTTCCCTCCCTGTGAGAAGTGAGGTTACAGCAAACCAGGCAGAGGGCCTTCTCGGTAGTGGCGCCCGCCCTGTGGTACACCCACCCACCAGATGTACAGGAAATAAACAACTATCTGACTTTTAGATGACATCTAAAGGCAGCCCTGTTTCGGGAGGTTTTTAATGTTTATCGTGCTTTTAATATTCGGTTGGAAGCTGCCCAGAGTGGCTGGGAAAACCCAGCCAGATGGGTGGGGTAAAAATATGATGATGATGGTGATGGTGATGATGATGATGATGATGATGATGCAAGTGGAGATCCTGGTGAACAAGGCTAAGCTAGGAGTGCAAAGAGCTTGGCATGGGCCAGGCACCCCAAATGGTCCCGTGGCAGCTTAAAGAGTAAAAAATAAAAATAAAAAAATTGCTACAAAAGCTGCGAGTAGTGCATAATGCTGCAGCACAATTGCTGACAGAAGTGAGGCCTTGTCAGCATATAACACCTGGACTCAGAGATCTGTACTGTTTGCCGATTTGCCACCGGGCTAGGTTCAAGGTATACAAAGCCTTGTTTGACAACTTGTTTTGATTTCCCCTGCATGCGAAGGAAGGCAGGCTCCGGCAGATTTGAGCGGGCGAGACCAATAGTAGGTCCAACGGTCAAGAAGGTGGTTTCTGCATGGGGATCGTCAACCTGGGAAGGGAGCCCATCTAGGAGAAAGAAAACTCAGGTGCTAAACCACCTCTGCCTTACAGGTAGGTAGCCGTGTTGGTCTGGCGTAGTCGAAACAAAATAAAAAAATTTTTTTCTTCCAGTAGCATCTTAAGAGACCAACTAAGCAGGACATCGTCAGAAGAAAAGGCTAAGGAGGAAACCCTACACAAATTCATTGTGGAGTCCCGAAGGTGGTTGGATTGTGTCTTGTACGCTTCCTTCTGGCAACTCCTGCAGCCCAGCAGGTGCCAGACGTCTTGCTCTGCTTTCCTCTGGGCCCCCCAAACAAACCCCTGTGTTGCAATAAGAACTAATCACAACAATACAAACACAACACGTAGGCTAGCAGTTAGTAGAAAATATATGATAGAATAATAGTATCATTCAAATGATAGGAGTAAGCCAATCAAAGTTCATATATACAATACAACAGAGCGGAAGCGAGGACCGTCAAGCCGTGTGTTCAAAACAGATGTCGAAGGACAGTCTCACAATAGTCTTTCAAAAGTATCAACAGAAGACGTCTCAAAAGCCTCAAAAGGACAGTGTCTCCGGAATGATGCTACTGTTTCGTAATAAGTCTTCATCAGCTGATAGTTTTCAACAGAATATGTAAGATTCACGCTAAGGATCACTGCTCACTAGGTATCTATTCTGTTGAAAAATATCGGCTGATGAAGACGTCTTCCATTGGAACTTTTGACATCTGTTTCGAAGACACGGCTTGACGGTCCTCGCTACCACTCTGTTATACTGTATATATGAACTTTGATTAGCTTATCCCTATAATATGAATAGTTTCATTATTCTATCATATATTTTCTACTAACGATTAGCCTATGTGTTGGGTTTGTATTGTTGCGATTCCTTTGGACCCCCCATCAGCAAGGCCAAGAGGGCAGCCCAGGACCTTCCTACACACTGCTCAGGCTTGCGCTCCAGGGAGGTCGTTTCACCCCCAGAGGTGCACTCCATTGTCTCTTAAGGTAGATGGGTGTCAACAAATAACAACTTGAGCATCGAAGTTGGCACTGTTACAGGTACATTTTTAACAACTCAGTCTTTTGGTGTGGCAGCCCCTACACTTTAGGATTCCCCAAGTACCCTTTTTGGCACCTGCTACCTAGATGTTCAGAAAGGGACCCAGGTGGTGCTGTGGTTAAACCACTGAGCCTAGGGCTTGCTGATCAGAAGGTCGGCGGTTCGAATCCCTGTGACGGGGTGAGCTCCTGTTGCTTGGTCCCAGCTCCTGCCAACCTAGCAGTTCGAAAGCACGTCAAAATGCAAGTAGATAAATAGGAACCGCTACAGCGGGAAGGTAAACGGCGTTTCCATGTGCTGCTCTGGTTTGCCAGAAGCGGCTTTGTTATGCTGGCCACATGACCTGGAAGCTGTACGCCGGCTCCCTCGGCCAATAATGCGAGATGAGCGCGCAGCCCCAGAGTCGGTCACGACTGGACCTAATGGTCAGGGGTCCCTTTACCTTTACCTTTTTACCTAGATGTTCAGAAAGTTGATGCGACTTTTAATGTGTTTTTAGACTATTTAAGCTTTCTTCTGTTGTTACCTTTTCTTAGTTGTAATTTTATTGTTTCATCTTTGTCGCAAACTGATTTGAGGGTTGTTGTTGTTGTTGTTGATTTACAATCAAGCAGTGTATATATCTATATCTATAGTATTTTAAATATAAATCATTTGGCAGACACGGCACAGTGGATCAAGAGCAAGTCGGCCATACATGTGCTGTAAAATGTAGACGTGACATGTTCCAGAAACCCAAACAGGGTAGAGACACCTTGTAAAATTATCTGGGACAATATTAGGAAGCAGGCATTGCTCATCTCAAAAGCCAACCTCCCCTCTTCTCCCCACATCTTTGCAATACTCTGTGTCCAGGGCAGCTGTTTATCAGCTCCATCTGGTACGCAGGCTGAGTCCCTACCTGCCCACTGACTGTCTCTCCAGAGTGGTGCATGCTCTGGTTATCTCCCGCTTGGACTACTGCAATGCGCTCTACGTGGGACTACCTTTGAAGGTGACCTGGAAACTACAACTAATCCAGAATGCGGCAGCTAGACTGGTGACTGGGAGCGGCCGCCGAGACCACATAACACCGGTCCTGAAAGACCTACATTGGCTCCCAGTACGTTTCCGAGCACAATTCAAAGTGTTGGTGTTGACCTTTAAAGCCCTAAACGGCCTCGGTCCGGTATACCTGAAGGAGCGTCTCCACCCCCATCGTTCTGCCCGGACACTGAGGTCCAGCTCCGAGGGCCTTCTGGCGGTTCCCTCGCTACGAGAAGCCAAGTTACAGGGAACCAGGCAGAGGGCCTTCTTGGTAGTGGCACCCACCCTGTGGAATGCCCTCCCACTAGAGGTCAAAGAGAACAACAATTACCAGACCTTTAGAAGGCATCTCAAGGCAGCCCTGTTTAGGGAAGCTTTTAATGTTTGATGGATTTCTGTATTTTAGTGTTTTGTTGGAAGCCGCCCAGAGTGGCTGGGGGAACCCGGCCAGATGGGCGGGGTATAAATAATATATTATTATTATTATTATTATTATTATTATTATTATTATTATTATTATTATTATTATACCTGCGCTGAAACCGTTGGATGGGTGGTTAAGCACAACCGGGCTGGTGGACAGGCTCGTGAGGACTGCAGCCGCTATGACCTCATCAATCCCCGCCTTTTCAGACAACTTTCTGCAGGACAGAGGGGAGGAAACACAACAACAACACATTGTCAAGAAGAGCAACTTCAGGCGTTAATCCCTGCACAGAACTTGCCGTGGCTGCTCACTGCTGGGCAAAGGCTGCCTTAGAGCCATCTACGAACACTCCTAGGAGTGGCCTTCATGCAAAAGAAAAACTGCTGTTCCTGGAATTAAGACTTTTCTAGCCTTCAAGGACGATGTTTTCTATATTATTGTTTTTTTAAAAAAATAATCACAAAACATCATTTATACACAACACATATTTATCCTCCGGTTTATTAACTGGTCCTCCGTTTCAGCTTACAGATCAATCACTTGAAAACAGAAATTCAACAAAACACAGATATGTTGAGATGTGCAAACAGCACAGGCAAATGGATTAAGTCAGGGGTCAGCAAACTTTTCCAGTAGGGGGCCGGGTCCACCGTCCCTCAGACCTTGTGGGGGGCCGGACTATATTTTGAAGGGGGAAAATGAACAAATTCCTATGCCCCACAAATAACCCAGAGATGCATTCTAAATAAAAGCATACATTCTACTCATGTCAAAACACCAGGCAGGCCCCACAAATAACCCAGAGATGCGTTTTAAATAAAAGGACACATTCTACTCATGTAATAACACGCTGATCCGTGGACTGTCTGTGGGCCAGATTTAGAAGGTGATTGTACCGGATGCGGCCACCGGGCCGTAGCTTGCCTACGGAGCAATGGATTCAAACTTCAAGAAAGAAGATTCCACCTAAACATTAGAAAGAACTTCCTGACAGTAAGAGCTGTTCGGCAGTGGAATTTGCTACCAAGGAGTGTGGTGGAGTCTCCTTCTTTGGAGGTCTTTAAGTGGAGGCTTGACAGCCATATGTCAAGAATGCTTTGATGGTGTTTCCTGCTTGGCAGGGGGTTGGACTGGATGGCCCTTGTGGTCTCTTCCAACTCTATGATTCTACCCATGGATTAAGTTCTCAGGAGACTTTGCACTCTGCAGATCCCCCCCTCCTCAAAAAAATCCCTTTGTTTTTATGTCCCGTCCCCCCCACAACCTTGACTTCCAGTTTTGACTTAGCCTCCTCTGAACCGTCTCTCCCACAACACCCAACCCAAACAATCCGATTTCACATTTGCTTTTAGAAACAACCACCACCTCCAGAGGAGGAGAGACCCACATGAGGCTTGAAATGGAACACCCACATTTGTGCATGTTAGCACACACACCCCCGCAGTGATGTCACCGAATTGCCGAGAGCAGGGCGTGTGTGTTCCCTTGGAGAAGCTGGACTTCCTCCGCTAAGAGTACAGGGAGCTCCGAACATAACATAAACAGGCGCCGCAGCCAAATTTGCCCGCCCCTCTCCCACCCTCCAGCGTTCTCGCTTAACTGAAGGTCACGCCAATTGGCTGGCGAGGCGCCCACCCAGCCAGCCAACCGTGACCACAAAAACAGCAACAGCACCAAGCAGCTCTTCCTCAAGGAACTCTAAAATAACTTTTGCAGAGGCCGGGAGGAATCGGGCAGGCTAGAAGCAACAAACACAGCCCCGGGGTGGGGAGGAGAAGCGGAAGGAGAGGGTGCCTCGTGCAACAGGAGGGGGGGTTGGGGGGGGGAGGCAGGTTCTGCACAAGCCCCAGCTGAAGAACAAAATGAAACTGAACCCGGGGTGTCTTTATAAATCACATGGATAAAGAAGGCTTCTAGAGCATCACTTGGCTTAGCGTAGACTAAATCCCACTGGCAACCAGGCTGTTTCTCCAAGACTTACCATCTAAATACAGTTATCTGGGGGGGAGGGGGAATTGATTTACTAAGTACGTTCATGGATAGCAGGCAGTCATGGTTCAAATTAAGGAGTCAAGCCAAAACTGTGTAAATAATAATAATAATAATAATAATAATAATAATAATAATAATAATAATAATATATTATTTGTACCCCACCCATCCAGCTGGGGCAGCCACTCTGGGCGGCTTCCAACAAAGATTAAAATACATTCAAATGTCACACATTAAAAACTTCCCTAAACAGGGCAGCCTTCAGATGTTTTCTAAATGTCAGGTAGTTGTTTATCTCTTTGACATCTGATGGGAGGGCATTCCACCTTAGAGACCAGCTAAGTTTGTTCTTGGTATGAGCTTTCGTGTGCATGCACACTTCTTCGGATACCCTGAAACAGAAGTCACCAGACCCTTATATATAGTGAGAGGATGGGGAGGGGTATTACTCAGAAGGGTGGTGGGAATGGGTGATTGGCTGATAGGTGTGGTAAACCTGTGGACGACTGTTAACGACTGCAATTGGTCTTACAGGAAAAAGCAAGGGGTGAGATGGCTAATATAGCCATTATACATAGCCATTATACATGATGGCTATACATGATAGCCATTATACATGATGGCTATCATGTATAATGAGATAAGAATCCAATGTCTCTATTCAGACCAGGTCTCTCCATGGTTTTAAGTTTGGTAATAAGTTGCAATTCAGCAGCTTCTCTTTCCAGTCTATTTCTGAAATTCTTTTGTAATAAGGCAGCTACTTTGAGATCTTGTATAGAATGTCCTGGGAGACTGAAGTGTTCTCCTACTGGTTTCTCTGTCTTGTGATTCCTGATGTCAGATTTATGTCCATTTATCCTTTGGCATAGGGTTTGGCCTGTTTGTCCAATATAGAGAGCTGAAGGGCACTGTTGGCATTTGATGGCATATACAATGTTAGAAGAGCAAATGGAGGAAATGAAGGATAAATAGACCTAAATCTGACAGCGGGAATCACAAGACAGAGAAACCAGTAGGAGAACACTTCAATCTTCCACATCAGGAAGAGAAAACCTCAGTGCCCAGAAGCCAGATGTATGGCAGGTAGATTCAACGACCATCAATATTATATTTTGGGAATGGTTTATGTTCTTATGGAGCTGCATTGTTTTATACTTTCTGGCTGTACCATGACTATATTATGAGGTAGTTTGTGTTCTATGCTATATTTAAAATAAAATAAAATAGAATCATAGAATCATAGAGTTGGAAGAGACCACAAGGGCCATCCAGTCCAACCCCCTGCCAAGCAGGAAACACCATCAAAGCATTCCTGACAGATGGCTGTCAATTGCTGATTTGGTTTTCAAATCAAAGTTTTACAATCACATATCCAATATATAACATAAAAACAAGAATCCCAAGAATCTCCTGGACTTCCCTTCTTCCCTTTGTGGGTCCTATTGTTAATCATTTCCTCCTGCAATCTTCTATGACAATCCAAACCTTTTACCATTATGTCCAAAATTCACCATAAAGCTACAAGTGTTATTCCAGTCCTGCTAACAGTTTTAACTGTTTACAATGGTTTTTAAGATAAATTATAAATTTCCCCCATTCCTCATTAAAATGTTGGGTCTTTTGTGTTCTATGGTATAAATCAAGTACTGCTATAAGTTGTTTTTTTTCCCTTTCATTTTCCAATGTATTTCTTATCAGTAAAAAAATCTGGTGTGGCCCGAGTCCATTTTCATTCTCAAAGTTGGCCCAGAGAAGAAAATTTGAGAACTACTGTGCTCTGCCCATTTTTTTGCCCCTGCTCGCATTTTGCACACCACTGTGTACCCCCCTTCCCAGCCCTGCTCTAACATTACCACCAAGCAGGCCGTGATGTGATTCCCACCCCTTTGCAACATTCAAGCATAAAAAACACCCCATATAATGTGAAATGCGCATTCTAAGCTGGTGGGAGGTAGAGACAGGGTGGAGAAGCAAAAGGAGCTCTATATTTCAGTTCTGGTGCTTGTATGAACTGCCCAACCAGCCGTAAAGTCAAACTAGCGAGAGAGAAAAGCTTCTGTTTCTCCTGTCACAAGACAGGAAACGCAGCAATTGGCTTTGTAACTTCAGCCTCTGTCGCTGCACTTTCTCGCCGCAGCAGAGACACGCGCTCGAGAGCTGGCCGTGCCATCTGACAAACTGCTTAGCTTGTGGTGCAACGGCACACACAGAGATTTGAAAAATGGTTGGCTGAACTCAAAACTTCCATTATGCACATCCGGACCCCATTTTCATGGGGACTTTGGAAAGGGAAAAGAGAATTCAAGCCGCAGAATGCAACAGAGGGCATAGCACTCAGCTTTAAGAGCATTAAAAGCCAGTGTTAGAAACTCAGGTATATAAGTTAGGTGCCAAATGGCTCCTTAAAGTAGGGGTAAAGGTAAAGGGACCCCTGACAATTAAGTCCAGTTGCAAATGAATCTGGGGCCGCGGCGCTCATCTCGCTTTGAAGGCCGAGGGAGCCGGCGTTTGTCCGCAGACAGTTTTTCCGGGTCAGGTGGCCAGCATGACTAAGCCGCTTCTGGCAAAACCAGAGCAGCGCATGGAAACAACATTTACCTTCCTGCCGGAGAGGTACCTATTTATCTACTTGCACTGCGTGCTTTTGAACTGTTAGGTTAGCAGGAACTAGGACCGAAAAACGGGACCTCGGTTTATGAACACCTCGGTTTATGAATTTTCGGTTTATGACCGCCGCGGACCCATCTGGAACGGATTAATTCACTTTCCATTACTTTCAATGGGAAAGTTTGCTTCAGTTTATGAACACTTCAGTTTATGAACAGACTTCCGGAACCAATTGTGTCCATAAACCGAGGTACCACTGTATTCCACTAAACCACAAAGCTAGGAGGAAATGTGGAGGGGGGGGTCACTGTGCAACTTCAATGGGGGTGGGGAGGGGGGAAGGAAGGCTAGTCCATTGCCACACTCCCCAGCACACTTATTTTGGAGAGAGACAGAGAATCTAGAAGCCGTAAAAATATATTATGCAAACTGGAGAAGCTAGGCAAAACTAATTTCTGCTACTTGCAGAATTCAGCTGTGCTCAGCACAAAATCTGGATTGCCTGGGTGCAGATTTTTTTATTTATTTTAAAAGTGGGCAACACCGTGCTCACACATTCCACCCTGCAGAGGCCGTCAAAGCCATCTTGAGCTTGCGGAAAGGCCTGTTCAAGGAAGCTTTGCTCAAATAAGGGGTCAAAGGACTCCCATGGCAGAAAAGCAAGTTGCGGCTCTAAAAAAAAACACACACACACACACAAAACCCCAACCAGTGCACAAGTGTAAACAATGGCATGAAGGCTCCTCCCTCCCAAACTCAGCCTATCGCCTCCCTCCTGCTGAGCCACATGAGCCAATGGGAACACACCAAGGTGCCTGAGCGATTTGACAGCCGAGTGTGAAATCTGGGCTCCCATCCATGGCGAACCTCTGCTCTCAACTCCCACATGACTTCCTGTAGCAGCAGCTCATGATCCCAAAAAGGACAAACAAATAATGCATTTCTCTTCCCTCCAAGCTCCGGGAAGCGGCTGCCAAACATCCAAGCTGGAGAAAGCAAAGACCAGAGATGGAGCTTCCTGTTACCAGCCCTTTAGCAATCGAGTAGCAAGTAAACCATGCAGGCTTCTCACTTCAAAGAGGGGCCCGTCTGCAACAGTTCTATGATTCTATGCAGCTCTGCTGGATGAGGCCAGTGGCCCATCTGGTCCAGCATCCTGTTCTCACAGGGGCCAGCCAGATGCCTCTATGGCAGGCATGCCCAAAGTCCGGCCCGGGGGCCTAATCCGGCCTGCCGGTTGTTTTAATCTGGCCCCTGTGGCAGTTCATTTCCTGGCGTAAAATTCTAAAAGAAAGTCAACAATTTTAACCCTAAAAAAAGCTCAGCAACTTTGGGGGGAAATCCAAAAAGATGCTCAACAACTTCAATCCTAAAAATGGTCAACTTTGGTCAGCCCCCTCACCCATGTTCACTTCCATCAAATCTGGCCCTCTTTGAAAAAAGTTTGGACATCCCTGCTCGATGGGAACCCAGAAGCAGGATCCGAGCGCAAGAGCCCTCTCCTCTTGTGGTTTCCAGAAACTGGCATTCAGAAGCCTTGCTGTCTCCGACTGTGGCTAGCAGCCATTGCTAGCCCTCTCCTCCAGGAATTTGCCCTATCATCTTTTACAGCATTCCCAAGTTGGCAGCCACCACTGCCCTCCTGTGGCAGCGAGTTCCGCAGTTTCACACTACGTGCTCCGTGAAGAAATTCTTTTATCTGCCCTGAACGTTCCAACATTCAGCTTCCCTGGCTGTCTGCAAATTCTAGTGTTACGAGAGAGGGAGAAAAAAAAGCCTACAGCTTAAAACTGAAAATGGCAGAAAGCTAGAAGCCTGATCATCAGCTGTGACACAGGGGGGATTTCTACTGCTTTGCAACTCCACAGCAAGTGTTCTCATGGGTAAAGAGCTGTCCAAAAATGATTCAGAACATGCAGACCAATCCTATGGCAAGTTCAACAGAACTTACTTCCAGGTAAGCGTGCACAGGAATATAATCTCAATCTAACCGCAGGGACCATTTATTGGAATTTCCACCAGACTCTGTGATCATGCCCAGGAGATCTTGACAAGCCAAGATAACCTCTCATATGGGACACGGAGTAAGCTTTGGGATAATCATAGAATTGTGGAGTTGGAAGGGACCTTTAACGGTCATCTAAACCAACCCCCTGGAATGCAGGAATATGCAGCTGTCCCGTACGGGGACTGAACCTGCAAACTAGCGAATCATTTGAACCAAGGCCACATTCACACCATACATTTAAAGCAGCAGCATACCACTTTAAAGAGTCAGGGTTTGCTCCAAACAATTATGGGAGCTGTAGCTTGCTATGGGTGCTGAGAGTTGTTAAGCGACCCCTCTCCCCCCCCCAGAACTACAGTTCCCAGAGTTCCCCGGGAGGAGGGATGAACAGTTAAGGCACTTGTGAGAATTGTAGCTCTGGGAACGGGGTGTCCTAACAGCTTTCAGCGTCCTTAAAACTATAACTCCCAGGATTATAACACACATCTACTTTCCCTTAAGGAGCTCAGGGTATGTATCCATGGAATTAATGCCCACCCCTTATTTAACCTGAAAGGAATAGATATATAAAAATATATAATAGGGCACCATCCAACTACACGCCACTTTCTGGAAGGCACACACAGGTCTCTGCCCCAAGGAACTTACAAGTCTTCCATTCGACACAGGGGAAGACACAGTTCAAAGCAGTTGTTTGTTTATTAAATTGGCATACCGCCTTCCATCCGAAGAACTCAGGGCGGTTCGCAGCATAAAAATACAAAATAAGAACACAAAATACGTAATAAAAACAGGAACAAAACAGACCCATAACACCCTCGTCCTCCCTAGTTATGCACGCTTAGGCTAAGCTGGCGAACATTCAGAAACTCTGGAGTTCAGGATTTATAGAAAAGGTGGATTTGGGGGAGGGATTTGCAGCGTGGTGGAAAGAGAGAGGGAGAGAGAGAGAATAAATTGCTTCCTTCCCCACCCCAAACCCTCCAGGCACACAAAAGGAAAAGGAGAATGAGCTACCCACACAAACACACCCAGCGCACCAGGATAGCGCAGGCAGAGAGAGGCACTCGGGCAGCCCAGGCTGACAGGAGAAGCCCAGTGGGCCAGGGGCCAAGCCGAGCTGTTTACTACCACACAGCAATGCCTTAACAGGTCTCTCTAGACCGATCTGCATTGCAGGCGCCCCAAGGCAGCAGTCTGGGATGAACAGCACTCCGGGACAGCCGAGTATCAAGTTATCCAGTCCTTGGAAGGGAGGGTTCAGTCCTTCCGCCCTGCACTGGTGTGCACATGTGTACACACACACACACACACACACACACACACACCTCTTTTAGGAGCTGCCACAAGCCTACAGAAATGCACTCCTCAGCCAAAGTCCAGGATGGGGGTGGAGAGGAAAGAAGAGGGAGGAGGAGGGGAACAGAGGACATTTTGTAACCGGGTAATTTTGGCCCAAAGGCGGCTTTACCTCCTGCAAAAAGCTTGTATGGTGCGCAACTCTACCGCCTCCACCATTCAACAACCCCTCCACGTAAACATAAGAATGGCATCACTTTCATAGAATCATAGATCTGCAGAGGGGACCCCAACGGTCATCTAGTCCAACCCCCTGCAATGCAGGAATCTCTCAACTAAAGCATCCCGGACAACACAGACACATCCACCCACCCACCCAAGCTCTGCTTAAAAGCTCCACCACCTTCCGAGGGGGAGCGTTCCACTGCTGAACAGCTCCTGTCATCAGAAAGTACTTCCTGATGTTTAGTCGGAATCTCCTTCCTTGTACAGTGGTGCCTCGCTTAACAAACGCCCGTTAGACAAAAATTTCGCTTAAAGAAAGGATTTTTCTAGCGGAGGTTGCCTCGCTAGACGAATTCGTTTTACGAAAAATTCGTCTAGCGAATCACGGTTTCCCATAGGAATGCACTGAAATTCAATTAATGCGTTCCTATGGGCAAAAAAAATTCAAAAAAATTCAATGCATTCCTATGGGATTCGCTAGACAAATTTTTCGTTATAAGAATAGACCCGTGGAACGAATTAAATTCGTCTAGCGAGGCACCACTGTAACTGGAAGCCATGGGTTCGAGTCCTAGCCTCCAGAGCAGGAGAAAACAAGCTTGCTTTAGGTCTGGATTGCCAGGTACTATTCTTTATAAAGCTGAGTTGTAATGAAAGATAAAAAACATTTCCTTAAAGACTTAGAATCATAGAATTGGAAGAGACCACAAGGGCCATCCAGTCCAACCCCCTGCCAAGCAGGAAACACCATCAAAGCATTCTTGACATATGGCTGTCAAGCCTCTGCTTAAAGACCTCCAAAGAAGGAGACTCCACCACACTTCTTGGCAGCAAAATTCCACTGCCGAACAGCTCTTACTGTCAGGTAAGACAGTAAGGTAAGACAGCTTTCTTACTTGAAAGCTGAAGTGTTCTTGCAACTGACCCACTGCAGGAACCAGCAAGCAGGACCTGAGGCACAATTGCCCGCCCTCCCCTCCTGTGTTTTCCAGCAACCGGGATTCGGAAGCACTGCTTGCTGCCGAGTGCAACATGTGCAGAGTGCCCATCCCAATGCCAGCAGCGTGTGCCAAAAGAGCAGAGAAACGCCAAGCAGTTGTAGTAGGAAGAGACAGCTGCTTTAGTGACAGCGTAATTCAGTTTCAGTTACAGCCTCCTTTCAGCACACAGGCTATGCTCTGGCCAAGGGGCGGGAGCCGAGAGCCAACCTTAAACACAACAGCATAAACCGAAGCCATTGGTGCCTGCTGCTGGCAATGTTGTTGTTTAGTCGTTTAGTCGTGTCCGATTCTTCGTGACCCCATGGACCAGAGCACGCCAGGCACTCCTGTCTTCCACTGCCTCCCGCAGTTTGGTCAAACTCATGTTCGTAGCTTCGAGAACACTGTCCAACCATCTTGTCCTCTGACGTCCCCTTCTCCTAGTGCCCTCAATCTTTCCCAACATCAGGGTCTTTTCCAAGGATTCTTCTCTTCTCATGAGGTGGCCAAAGTATTGGAGCCTCAGCTTCACGATCTGTCCTTCCAGGGAGCACTCAGGGCTGATTTCCTTCAGAATGGATAGGTTTGATCTTCTTGCAGTCCATGGGAATCTCAAGAGTCTCCTCCAGCACCCTAATTCAAAAGCATCAATTCTTCGGCGATCAGCCTTCTTTATGGTCCAGCCTATGCTGGCAATAACAGACAGTAATCTTGGCTACCATGCAGGTACCTGAAAACTCACTTCACAGCTTGCCAGGTTTCTCTTGTCTACCTGTCTGCTTAAAATACGGAACGTGTTGCCGAGATCCGGACGTGGGCAATTCGTCGAATGCAGTAAACTACCAATTGCAGATTGATATGCTTCAGCATCTACACATTCTGTCCCTCCCTCCCCCCTTCTGTTTTTTTGAAAATCAGTTGTCATGGGAGTTTGTGCATTCCTGCCGTTGGCCGTTCCAAAATTCTCCAACTAAACTCTCTTATCTCCAGCTGCAGAGGCAGGGCATCGCCATCTCACCAGGTGGCGCTCCAGCCACGGCCGCCTCACTTAACAGCAGCTGTGTGTTTGTGTGTGTGTGTGTGTGTCCCGCAGGCAGAGGAAGTGGCGTCCTGCCGCTCTCAGCTCCGGCAGACAGCAAAGCGAAGCAGCACCTCCTCCGCCTGTAATCCAAGAAGATTAAACACACACATAATTGCTGCCTGGTTTGAGGCTTATTTTTAGCCCAGGTGCTTCCCCCGGCACAGAAAGTGACGCGGGCTCAGCTCCGGAGGCTCACAAGCGGCACCGCTGGGCACAGCCTGCAAACGCCTGCTGCAGCCGAGAGAGCCCGCCACAAGTGTGGGGCTGACAGCTTGTGCAGGAGGGGGAGAGGAAGGGGGAGTTCAGATACCTGGAGGCCTTGGGGACTTGAACGTGGCGATCAGGGTGGATAAAAATCAATGATAAAAATAAATAAAATCAGATATTTTTAAATTTAAATTTGACTTTAAAAAAAATTCTTTAAATCTTTCTAAATATAGTTTTCTGTTCAAGTTACATTAGAGTCCAAAGGCTATTCATCAGGAAATAAGGGTTTGTTTTAAGTTTTTCGTGTCTAACTCAGTCTAAGAACTCAGTCCAAGTTCTTTTTAATTAAAAAAATGTTAAACCACCTCAGTTAACAAACATGTATACATATGCTATAGAGCAGGGGTCCCCAAACTAAGGCCCGGGGGCCGGATGCAGCCCAGTCACCTTCTAAATCCGGCCCGCGGACGGTCCAGGAATCAGCAAGTTTTTACATGAGTAGAATGTGTCCTTTTATTTAAAATGCATCTCTGGGTTATTTGTGGGGCATAGGAATTAGTTAATTTCCCCCCCAAAAAAAATATAGTCTGGCCCCCCACAAGGTCTGAGGGACTGTGGACCGGCCCCTTGCTGAAAAAGTTCGCTGACCCCTGCTATAGAGTCATACCTTGACATCTGAACGATTCGACTTCCGAAGTCGACAACCCCGGAAGCCTTTTCGCTGCGCAGAGCAGCGCGCACAGAAGCAGCGCTTCAACAACCGAAGACTTCGACTTACGAAGACGGCCGCGGAACGGATCGTCTTCGTAAGTCAAAGTACCACTGTAATGTTATTGTTGCAATTAAATAATTTGTTTAAATTGTTATTAAGGAAATGATGGTTTTCCTCCTTTCAATAAAATACAGCAGAAAAGTTGTCCAAATATAAACAGTTAACTTATTAAACCTCACTACAATGTCATAATTATCCGTCTGTTGTTGTTTAGTCGTTCAGTTGTGTCCGACTCTTTGTGACCCCATGGACCATAGCACGCCAGGCACTCCTGTCTTCCACTGCCTCCCGCAGTTTGGTCAAACTCATGTACGTAGCTTCAAGAACACTGTCCAACCATCTCGTCCTCTGTCGTCCCCTTCTCCTAGTGCCCTCAATCTTTCCCAACATCAGGGTCTTTTCCAAGGATTCTTCTCTTCTCATGAGGTGGCCAAAGTATTGGAGCCTCAGCTTCACGATCTGTGCTTCCAGTGAGCACTCAGGGCTGATTTCCTTCAGAATGGATAGGTTTGATCTTCTTGCAGTCCATGGGACTCTCAAGAGTCTCCTCCAGCACCAAAATTCAAAGCATCAATTCTTTGGTGATCAGCCTTCTTTATGGTCCAGCTCTCAATTCCATACATCACTACTGGGAAAACCATAGCTTTAACTATACGGACCTTTGTCGGCAAGGTGATGTCTCTGCTTTTTAAGATGCTGTCTAGGTTTGTCATTGCTTTTCTCCCAAGAAGCAGGTGTCTTTTAATTTCATGACTGCTGTCACCATCTGCAGTGATCATGGAACCCAATAAAGTAAAATCTCTCACTGCCTCCATTTCTTCCCCTTCTATTTGCCAGGAGGTGATGGGACCAGTGGCCATGATCTCAGTTTTTTGATGTTGAGCTTCAGACCATATTTTGCGCTCTCCTCTTTCACGCTCATTAAAAGGTTTTTTAATTCCTCCTCACTTTCTGCCATCTAGGTTGTGTCATCTGCATATCTGAGGTTGTTGATATTTCTTCCGGCAATCTTAATTCCGGCTTGGGATTCATCTAGTCCAGCCTTTCGCATGATGAATTCTGCATATAAGTTAAATAAGCAGGGAGACAATATACAACCTTGTCGTACTCCTTTCCCAATTTTGAACCAATCAGTTATTCCATGTCCAGTTCTAACTGTAGCTTCTTGTCCCACATAGAGATTTCTCAGGAGACAAATGAGATGATCAGGCACTCCCATTTCTTTAAGAACTTGCCATAGTTTGCTGTGGTCGACACAGTCAAATGCTTTAATTGTCGGTCTACGTATTTCTAATAGTATAACCAAATCAATAATTTTTGATAAAAAAATTCCTTCAGTAGCACCTTAAAGACCAACTAAGTTTTTATTTTGGTATGAGCTTTCGTGTGCATGCACACTTCTTCAGATACAGTGAAATGGAAGTTTCCAGGCACTTATGTAGAGAAGGGGTGGGGAGGGGTGGGGATGGGGATAGGGGGGATCACTCAGAAGGGTGGTGGAAATGGGTGATTGACTGACTGATAGCTGTTGATGACCGCAAACGACTGCAAATGGTTTTGCATGAAAAAGCAAGGGTTGAGATGGCTGAAGATCGCTTATCATGTATAATGAGATAAGAACCCGATATCTCTGTTCAAACCAGGTCCCTCCATGGTTTTGAGCTTGGTGATAAGTTGCAATTCAGCAACTTCTCTTTCCAGTCTATTTCTGAAATTCTTTTGTAGTAAGACAGCTACTTTGAGATCTTGTATAGAATGTCCTGGGAGATTGAAGTGTTCTCCTACTGGTTTTTCTGTCTTCTGGTTCCTGATGTCAGATTTATGTCCATTTATCCTTTGGCGTAGGGTTTGGCCTGTTTGTCCAATATAGAGAGCTGAAGGGCACTGTTGGCATTTGATGGCATACACAATGTTAGAGGATGAGCAATTAAATAGTCCTGAGATGGTATGTTGGATGTTGTTGGGGCCAGTAATGGTGTTGTCTGGGTGTATGTGGCAGCAAAGTTGGCATCTGGGTTTATTGCAGGCTCTGGTACCAGTGTCCATGTTAAGTCTGGTGGTTGTATTATTGTGGGTGAGGAGTTGTTTAAGATTGGGTGGCTGTCTGTAGGCAATGAAAGGTCTTCCTCCCAGAGCTTGAGAAAGGGAGCGGTCATTGTCCAGGAGAGGCTGTAGATCTCTGATGATGCGTTGTACTGTTTTAGCTTGGGAGCTGTATGTGATGACTAGTGGTGTTCTGTTATTTTCTTTTTTGGGTCTGTCTTGCAGCAGGTTCTCTCTAGGTATCTGTCTGGCTCTGTTGATCTGTTGTTTAACTTCATCAGGTGGATATTTTAGTTCTAAAAAGGTTTGCTGTAGATCTCTTAGGTGAGATTCTCTGTCTGTAGAGTTGGAACAGATGCGGTTGTAACGTAAGGCCTGGCTGTATACGATGGATTGTTTGGTATGTTTGGGATGGTAGCTAGAAGCATGTAGATATGTTTGTCTGTCAGTTGGTTTTCTGTATAAGGTGGTGTCTATACGTCCATCCTGTATTTTTATAGTAGTGTCCAAAAAATGTATTTCTTGCATAGATTGGTTCATTGTTAGGTTGATGGTGGGGTGAAAGTCATTGAATGTCTGGTGGAAGGTTTCCAGGGTCTGTTGTCCATGTGTCCAGATAATAAAAATATCGTCAATGTATCGCAGGTACAGGAGAGGTTTGAGTGGGTAGGAGTTAAGGAAACGTTGTTCTAAATCTGCCATGAAGATGTTGGCATACTGTGGGGCCATGCGGGTGCCCATGGCTGTGCCGCTGATCTGGAGGAACAGGTCATCACCAAATTTGAAGTGGTTGTGGGTAAGGACAAAGTGGCAGAGTTTGGTAGCAAAGTCCGCTGTGGTTTTATCTGAAATGGTGTTCCTTATGGCTTGTAAACCATCATTGTGTGGGATGTTGGTATATAGAGATTCCACATCCATAGTGGCTAGTATAGTATTGTTAGGAAGATTGTTCAAATATTGTATTTTCCTCAGAAAATCTGTGGTGTCACGTACGTAGCTGGGAGCACTGATAGCATATGGTTTCAGAACAGAGTCCATATAGCCGGAAACACCCACTGTAATGGTGCCAATACCTGAGATGATGGGGCGTCCTGGGTTTCCTGGTTTGTGTATTTTGGGTAGAAGATAGAAAGTTCCTGGCCGAGGTTCCGCTGGTGTGTTTGTGAGGATCTGTTCTTGGATGTGTAGGGGTAGCTCCTTAATAATCTTGTTCAGTTCTTTTTTGTATGCTTGTGTGGGGTCTGAGTCCAATTTCATGTAAAAGGCAGTATTGGAAAGTTGTCTGTGGGCCTCTTGGATGTAATCAGTTTTGTTCATGATGACGACAGCTCCACCCTTGTCTGCCTCTTTAATTATAATGTCTGGGTTGTTCCTGAGATTTTCTATGGCTCTCCTTTCACAGAATATGCCAGAAAACTATGCCACACTTTATCTAAGAAACTGCTGAAACATCTTATCGGCGTTCTGTATTCCAAACAGAAGTTAATAAAGGAGGAACTCTCTGCACTGGAGAACTCCATCAGGAATCACCCGGCCTGGCAGAAGTTCCACAAGGAAAAACAAACCATTTACCACTCTCAACTGGAGTTACTGAAGAACCAGAAAAATAAAAAACTCTGCAACCTTTCCAACCTACAGGCCACCAATCAAAACAAGATCAACAACATTGTCAATCTTTCACAGCAAACACTCAGCCCAGCTGAGGAATCCGTCCTTTCACGGGGACTATCATTCTGCCCTGCCAAATCCCAACACATGATTCAGTTCTGCGGGGACCTGGAAGCATTTTTCCGCCGTTTACGCCTGAAGGAGTATTTTCATCACACACCAGAACAAGACAAAGTAGAACAAACTACATCCCCACAACACAACACCTCTCAACTTACTGGGGAACAACCATCACCCTCCAAACGCATCAATGAACAGAACATTGACCACCAACTACCACCGAAAAGAAGTTACACAAAAAGGGACTCCACATGGACCCCTCCTGATGGACGCAATACCACACTAGATCTGTACATCGAATGCTTCCGCCACAGAATCCAAACGGATGTGACCAGAAAACACCATCGCTTACAACAAAATCTAAACCATGCTGAAAGGAGAGCCATAGAAAATCTCAGGAACAACCCAGACATTATAATTAAAGAGGCAGACAAGGGTGGAGCTGTCGTCATCATGAACAAAACTGATTACATCCAAGAGGCCCACAGACAACTTTCCAATACTGCCTTTTACATGAAATTGGACTCAGACCCCACACAAGCATACAAAAAAGAACTGAACAAGATTATTAAGGAGCTACCCCTACACATCCAAGAACAGATCCTCACAAACACACCAGCGGAACCTCGGCCAGGAACTTTCTATCTTCTACCCAAAATACACAAACCAGGAAACCCAGGACGCCCCATCATCTCAGGTATTGGCACCATTACAGTGGGTGTTTCCGGCTATATGGACTCTGTTCTGAAACCATATGCTATCAGTGCTCCCAGCTACGTACGTGACACCACAGATTTTCTGAGGAAAATACAATATTTGAACAATCTTCCTAACAATACTATACTAGCCACTATGGATGTGGAATCTCTATATACCAACATCCCACACAATGATGGTTTACAAGCCATAAGGAACACCATTTCAGATAAAACCACAGCGGACTTTGCTACCAAACTCTGCCACTTTGTCCTTACCCACAACCACTTCAAATTTGGTGATGACCTGTTCCTCCAGATCAGCGGCACAGCCATGGGCACCCGCATGGCCCCACAGTATGCCAACATCTTCATGGCAGATTTAGAACAACGTTTCCTTAACTCCTACCCACTCAAACCTCTCCTGTACCTGCGATACATTGACGATATTTTTATTATCTGGACACATGGACAACAGACCCTGGAAACCTTCCACCAGACATTCAATGACTTTCACCCCACCATCAACCTAACAATGAACCAATCTATGCAAGAAATACATTTTTTGGACACTACTATAAAAATACAGGATGGACGTATAGACACCACCTTATACAGAAAACCAACTGACAGACAAACATATCTACATGCTTCTAGCTACCATCCCAAACATACCAAACAATCCATCGTATACAGCCAGGCCTTACGTTACAACCGCATCTGTTCCAACTCTACAGACAGAGAATCTCACCTAAGAGATCTACAGCAAACCTTTTTAGAACTAAAATATCCACCTGATGAAGTTAAACAACAGATCAACAGAGCCAGACAGATACCTAGAGAGAACCTGCTGCAAGACAGACCCAAAAAAGAAAATAACAGAACACCACTAGTCATCACATACAGCTCCCAAGCTAAAACAGTACAACGCATCATCAGAGATCTACAGCCTCTCCTGGACAATGACAGCTCCCTTTCTCAAGCTCTGGGAGGAAGACCTTTCATTGCCTACAGACAGCCACCCAATCTTAAACAACTCCTCACCCACAATAATACAACCACCAGACTTAACATGGACACTGGTACCAGAGCCTGCAATAAACCCAGATGCCAACTTTGCTGCCACATACACCCAGACAACACCATTACTGGCCCCAACAACATCCAACATACCATCTCAGGACTATTTAATTGCTCATCCTCTAACATTGTGTATGCCATCAAATGCCAACAGTGCCCTTCAGCTCTCTATATTGGACAAACAGGCCAAACCCTACGCCAAAGGATAAATGGACATAAATCTGACATCAGGAACCAGAAGACAGAAAAACCAGTAGGAGAACACTTCAATCTCCCAGGACATTCTATACAAGATCTCAAAGTAGCTGTCTTACTACAAAAGAATTTCAGAAATAGACTGGAAAGAGAAGTTGCTGAATTGCAACTTATCACCAAGCTCAAAACCATGGAGGGACCTGGTTTGAACAGAGATATCGGGTTCTTATCTCATTATACATGATAAGCGATCTTCAGCCATCTCAACCCTTGCTTTTTCATGCAAAACCATTTGCAGTCGTTTGCGGTCATCAACAGCTATCAGTCAGTCAATCACCCATTTCCACCACCCTTCTGAGTGATCCCCCCTATCCCCATCCCCACCCCTCCCCACCCCTTCTCTACATAAGTGCCTGGAAACTTCCATTTCACTGTATCTGAAGAAGTGTGCATGCACACGAAAGCTCATACCAAAATAAAAACTTAGTTGGTCTTTAAGGTGCTACTGAAGGAATTTTTTTATTTTACTTCGATCCAGACCAACACGGCTACCTACCTGTAACCAATAATTTTTGATGTAACTGTAAAAACTGCTCTGAAAATTTATTATTCCAAAAATGAAACCTTCATCTGGTTGTAAATATTAAGATTATACCAGCAAGAATGAGTCTTTTTTTAAAAAAAAATAAGATTCAAACCAAGGCTTACTGACTAGTGATTTAAATCAAATCCACCCTGCCCTCAAGCAACATCCTTTCAACAAAAGACTGAAGGCGATGTTTCCTGCACCCAAAGCATGTGCTCTACAGATGAACTGCGGCCTGTAGCTCTTGAGCGATCCACCTAACTCTGCTCAAATTGCAGGCGGTTCTTCAGGGTCTCAGGCACAGCCTTGTCCCTGGGAGATGTCAGCAATCGAACTCGCCTCGATTGAAATGGGAGAAGAGCAGCTCACAGCAGCCACCCCTCAGGAAACAAAATTCTGCAAGCGGAAAACAAGCGGGATTCTGCAACCCGCAGAACATTACACAAGTTGAACAAGTTTGCAAGACGTCTTCTTCTGCGTATAATTTTCATTTAATTAATCAAAATGTTTACCTATCAGCCTTTCAGCTCCTCAAGGCAGCGCACAATCACAGGTTAACACAAAATGCCACGTGGCAGTAAGAGGAAAAGGACAGCCTGGCACACTCACAGTATGAAGGGGGGGGGAGTGTGTAGGAAAAATATTCATAAAACACTTGGCAAACCGGAAAAAAGCTTTCACAATGTACCAGAATGCTATTTGACCTGGGGCCAACTGGACACATTGAGGCAGGGAGTTCTACAACTTGGGAGCCACAGCCGTGAAGGCCCTGTCCCAGGTCCCAGACAATCAGGCCTTCGATGGCAAGAGAGAAATTAACCCTGTTCCCATTAGTCTTAGGAAAAGACAGGCATCGCTGCCCAATCCTCTGGCACCCAGGATTTCAACAGAAATGTCACCCACTTACTTTCAAGCGCAGCTTCACGGCCATAAATCAACATAGCCAAGCCCTAGATAAAATGTTGTTTTTCGTGGAAAGACACTCTCTCAAACTCTGCCCCATACCCACAAAATTGAACAAATAAAAGTGTCGCGCCCCAGTCCCCTGAAAGTTCAGAATCAAAATACTTTGGACGCTGACTAACGGAGTTGCGCTGACCTTTTCCAAGGATAAATCTGGTCCTTTCCAGAGCTGCTGTTCCCCTCGTGCAACGGACTTCTGCTTGCCCAAAGGAACTTCCCCTTCTGTGCACCTTCAAAAGGGGAGGGTCCCTAAGGGGAGGGGGAAGTCCCATTCCGCAAGGGGAACTTCGCTCGCAAAGCCCGGGACACAGCGCGTAATTTCCCAAGGTGGAGTGGAATATAAATAAAGCAAAACATTTGTGTCATATAGCGCAGGAGCACTGCGAATATTCCACTAAGCTTTCAAATAACATTTTGCATCTCAGTGGCATCTCATCGTTATGCACAGGCGACAGTCCTCTGCACTTGTGAGAGAGCTGCATTGAACTTGCTCCCGAGTAAACATGCACAGAAGCGAGCAGCATGGAAACTGCAGAGAAAACCAGCTACAGTGGTACCTCAACAACCAAACGACTCGGCTTCCGAAGGTTTTGACTTCCGAAGTCGACAACCCCAGAAGTCTTTTCGCCGCACGCACATTCTGCACCTGCACAGAAGCGGCGCACGCAGTCGGCGCATGCGCAGAAGCGTGAAATCGCGCATGCGCAGAACGGGCGCTTTGACAACCGAAGACTGCGGAACAGATCGGCTGCGGAACAGATCGTCTTCGTAAGTCGAGGTACCACTGTATTCTGAATGTAGATCGCATTCTCACCATGCATTTAAAGCCCTGTGATAACACTTTAAGCCAGGCATCCCCAAACTTCGGCCCTCCAGATGTTTTGGACTACAATTCCCATCTGCCCCAACCACTGGTCCTGTTAGCTAGGGATCATGGGAGTTGTAGGCCAAAACATCTGGAGGGCCGCAGTTTGGGGATGCCTGTTTTAAGCAGTCATGGCTCCTCCCCCCCTTGAATTCTGGGAAGTGTAGTTTGTTATTCCTCTCCCAGAGATACAATTCTCAGAGTGGTTTAGCAGTCAATCCCTCTTTCCTACAAACTCTGGGAAATGTAGCTTCGGGAGAGGAATAAAAGCCTCCTAACAACTCACAACACCCTGAACAAACTACAGTTCCTAGAATTCTTTTATTTATATATATAGTGTCAATGCATCCTTAGTTATTTTCCTGCATTCTTGCATACTGTTTCTAAGCCCAGGTAACGCTTTCTTCTTTCGTTTTCACCAAAACGTTCATCATTTCTGTTTTTCCTACTGGCAAAGGACTAAAACAGGCTTCCTCAACCTCGGCCCTCCAGATGTTTTGAGACTACAATTCCCATCATCCCTGACCACTGGTCCTGCTAGCTAGGGAAAATGGGAGTTGTAGGCCAAAAACACCTGGAGGGCGGAAGCTGAGGAAGCCTGAACTAAGATATACTTAGGGCAGCAACCTGTAGTTTCATCTCGGACATGTGATAAATTTAGAATTATTATTTCAGTAAGACAATGGCTGCAAATCTTTCCACACCTGCCTGGAAATAAGCCCCACAGAACCCAGAAAGTCTAACTTTCTTCCATAGATATCTGGAGTTTATGTATGCTATTAAAGTGTATTGCAAGCTGTCTCGATGATCATTCCATCAATAGGCAGGATATAAATTTTCTAAATAAATAAATGAATAAAAATATGCAAGATTTGCACCTTTAAAAATTCCACAAATATGCCATACGGTACAAACGTAGAGGCTGGCTTAAGTTATTCACTATACACCGAAAGTTAAGAGGAAATTTAGATATGATACCAGGAAGGGTGTATTTGCATAGAGTCAATTTCCCTTCCAAAATCTGATTCTCCAGCCCGCCCACCCCACCCCTTGGGCTTTCCCAAATGTCCAGAAATATTATATATCTCCTTCTACATTCCAGGGTGCTTCTTAAGAACCCAACAAGGTAATTATTTACTATTACTTCATTTATTTATTCAATGTCTATACCACCCTTAATCAGAGGATCACAGAGCGGTTTACAACATAAAAGCACAAAAATACGTAACGTATTAATACACAAAACCACCCCCCCCCCACACACACACACTGACAAGTTTAAAAAGCCGCAGATGTTTAAGTGTGTGATGCACTTTGAACATTAAGGGTGTTTCTTCAGATTATTACATCAGCGGAGGAAAAATACCAGCCGTGGCATGAAGCCGTTTGGCATGGCCACGAGACTGGCAGATATTGATAAGGGGGCAAATTTCAACACAGAGAGAGGTATGGCCTCCAGAGAGCTTTTTCATCCTACCCTGGCTGAAGAGCACGCCCCCCCCCCAATTCTGCAAAACTCAGCAGCTCCAGGTAAGCAAAGGCAGGATTCTAAGATGCCATCTCTAGCAAGGGCAACCCTTCTAAGTTCCATCAGAATAAAAACCGCCGCCTTCCAACAAATCATAGCCACCGTCTATGTACCTTAACCACAAATACAAAGAGAAAACTCCTTTTCAGACGCCAGAGACTGACGAGTGTGTTTGGTTCTGATGAGCCGGGAGGGAGGGAGGAGTGTGAAGAGGGAATAGAAAACCAGGGAGGGGGAACGTAACGGAGTGTCCGGGAAAAGGCCGTCCGGGATTCCGGAATGGAGCACTCGGTGTTGCAATACCTCTTGCCAGGTGTGAGGAAACAGCAGCTCTCCCGGGTCCCTGATTCAACCAGGGGTTGAATTAGATCAGGGGTAGGCAAACTAAGGCCCAGGGGTCGGATTGAGAAGGCGATTGGGCTGGATCCGGCCCAATCGCCTTCCCAATCCGACCCGTGAATGGTCCAGGAATCAGTGTGTTTTTACATGAGTAGAATGTGTCCTTTTATTTAAAATGCATCTCTGGGTTATTTGTGGGGCATAGGAATTTGTTCATTTCCCCCCCAATATATATATATATATATAGTCCGCCCCCCCCACAAGCTCTGAGGGACAGTGGACCAGCCCCCTGCTGAAAAAGTTTGCTGACCCCTGAATTAGATAGAGGCTGGGGCCCTGGCACACAGCAAGGACACTAAGAAGTTGAGAACAGCAGCTGTGGCAGCTGTGCCCAGCAGGGCCCCATCCTGATCAACGTTTAACACAGGGGTCAGCAAACTTTTTCAGCAGGGGGCCGGTCCACTGTCCCTCAGACCTTTTGGGGGGCCGGACTGTATTGGGGGGGAATGAATTCCTATGCCCCACAAATAACCGAGAGATGCATTTTAAAGAAAAAGACACATTCTACTCATGTAAAAACACGCTGATTCCCAGACCGTCTGCGGGCTGGATTTAAAAGGTGATTGGGCCAGATCCGGTCCCCGGGCCTTCGTTTGCCTACCCATGGTTTAACAGTAGGGTGACAAAACTCTCCAGAGCCGTCCTGAAAAGCAGATGTCAGTATGTTCTCAGTGCAGTTGGAGAAAGCAATGCCTACAGCAAAAGCAAGCTATGCTCCTCCGCTGCGGCCACCAAACTAGTTTTCAGGGAAATCTCCAGCGCTCAAGGCCAACAACATGACCTGAAAGTTTTCTAAAAGCAGCAAAGCAACCCACTGCGAGAGATGGATAAGATGCCAGCCCTTCACTAACCTGGTGCATTTTCCTTCTAATTCCCACCATTCAATGAGCTTTGCAATACAGGTGAAAAATAGAATATCGTCGAAAAGTGCATTTATTTCAGTAATGCAACTTAACAGGTGAAACCAATATATGAGATAGATGCATGACATGCAGCAAGATATGTCAAGCCTTTATTTGTTGTAATTATTTGGCGTTAGGGAGGTCAATTATAAATGGAATGTAATTAATGAAATGTAATAGTGATGTTTATTTTTGTATTATTGTAACTATTTGATTTATTACTGTGGAATTTCCAAAAGAAAGCATTTGTAAAAATAAAAAAGAATACCGTAAGTTGCATTGCTGAAATAAATGCACTTTTCGACGATATTCTAATTTCCCGAGTTTCACCTGTAAATGAGACTCAGGAAGGAACCCAGAACCCCAAAATAAATTTTCTCCACGACCCTACCTTTGCCTGGGTACTGGGATGTAGGCTGAATGATGCAGAGGGCCCTGGTCGAGGAGTCGGAGCGCCGCCGCCTCTTCCTCCGGCCGCTTCAGCACCGAGGGATCGGACAGGTGCCTCGGCCTCCCGTTGATCGGCTCCGCTTCCACCGGAAGCCCCTTCCCACTGCAGTGGGCAGGACTCTGGAAAAGGACACAGAGGCTTTTGATGCCGGATGCAGGTAGCAATTCAACAGCAACAGCTGGCCATAACCCTTGAGAGAGTTGCCCAGCTCCTTTCAGCCCAATAGCATCGCTTGCCACCACATCCCATCCTGTGGCGGCGAGTTCCGCAGATCAACGTCACACAGCACAGCAGCAGGGTAGTGAAAGGTTGCTACCTTATTTTGACATCCGGCTCTGGGCCCCAACGTAATCGAGATGGAAATGTTTCTCTCTCTCTCTCTCTCTCTCTCTCTCTCTCTCTCTCTCTCTCTCTCTCTCTCTCTCTCTCTCTCTCTTTTACACGTAGCCTTGTATTATTTCTGTGGTTCTGCTTGTATTGGTGTTTTTTTTTTAAAAAAGAACTCCCCCCCTTTGTCATGCATGTGAACAGCCAGGAAGGGCTCGGCTCTATTCTTAAAGCTCAGGAGCCCTTGGCTTTATCTTAGATAAACAGAGCAGGTGCAGACAAAAGCAGCGAGCGAGCTTGGCCTTATTGCGATTGAAATCCAGGCCACCCCAGCCAGCAAAGCCCGTTCAGAACTGATAAGCGTGTTCTAACATGGAGGCCGATTCCTCTTCTGCACCCGCGCTAAAAACCTACTCGCACCAGGCAGCAGGAGCACAGCTCAGAAACAAGAACAGGCAGTTCAGTTGCACCTCCGGGGTCCATCAATCCATCTATCTTTATGCGGATAGGCTTTTGAGCTCCGTAATTCTTTAGAGCACCAATCCACTTCTGCAGAGGCTAACCAGGAAAGCCATAGTCAGCTAAACTACCCACTGCTCCCTTTGCTGTGGCTTTTCTTTTAAGTTCCGGCCCGCAGGTCTAATAAATGCCACAAATATTGAGTAGCTTCGCTTTAAGGAACCGGGGGGGGGGGGAGAGAAGGAGGTAACCCAGCAAACCTGTGACAATCTGCTTTTGCAGGAAGTAGTTCAGGATTAAGCCAACATATCTATCCCGGTTGGTTGGGTGGGATGGAGAAAGGGCCGGGTGATAGATATATCAATATATCATCCAAAACCAGTTTGAAGTCCATATTGCCATATCGGTTTCACAATTTTGGGCCTGGCAATATATCAAGAATCATAGAGTTGGAAGAGACCACAAGGGCCATCCAGTCCAACCCCCTGCCAAGCAGGAAACACCATCAAAGCATTCCTGACAGATGGCTGTCAAGCCTCTGCTTAAAGACCTCCAAAGGAGGAGACTCCACCACGCTCCTTGGTAGCAAATTCCACTGCTGAACAGCTCTTACTGTCAGGAAGTTCTTCCTAATGTTTAGGTGGAATCTTCTTTCTTGTAGTTTGAATCCATTGCTCCGTGTCCGCTTCTCTGGAGCAGCAGAAAACAACCTTTCACCCTCCTCTATATTACATCCTATATGAATCATTTGGGGGGGGGTGCATGCAAAAATCGCAATGTAGGAAAAACCGTGAGTAGATTTGCTTCTCAGATTCCTGCAGGTCCTGTTAACTCTGCCAGCTCAGCTCTCCTCTCCTCCCTCCTGCAGGAGGCAGCGAATCACAAGAGGAGGCAAAAATCATGATGGGGTGGGGGACTGTGAAGCCATCCTTTGCCTCTGTCTACCGGTAGCTCCATCCTTATTTCAGACATCGTGATATATGAACATATTGCAATGTTTAAAAAACAAAAGTAAAGGACCCCTGACAGTTAAGTCCAGTCGCGAATGACTCTGGGGTCGCGGCGCTCATCTCACTTTACTGGCCGAGGGAGCCGGCGTTTGTCCACAGACAGTTTTTCCAGGTCATGTGGCCAGCATGACTAAGCCGCTTCTGGCGAAACCAGAGCAGCACACGGAAACGGCGTTACCTTCCCACCGGAGCGGTACCTATTTATCTACTTGCACTTTGACGTGCTTTCGAACTGCTAGGTTGGCAGGAGCTGGGACCGAGCAATGGGAGCTCACTCTGTTGCAGGGATTCAAACTGCCGACCTTCCGATCGACAAGCCCAAGAGGCTCAGTGCTTTAGACCAAGGTGCCACCTGCGTCCCATGCAATGTTCAGCTGGTGGTATATCATGATGTTGAAAACCAGATATCGCCCAGCCCTAGTGGGAAACCTTAGACCAGGGATCCCCAAACTACGGCCCCCGGGCCGGATGCGGTGCAATTGGCCTCCCAATCCGGCCCGCGACGACCCCCGCCGCCCGCTGCCGCCGCCCGCTCTTACGGCGCGCAGTGTGGCGGCGATCTTCAAAATCGGCAAAAAATCGCCGAAAATCGTTTGTGCGCATGCGTATGGGCCTCTCCCGACCCAGAAGAGGTCATTTCCGATGCACTTCCGGGTCGGGGGAGGCCCATACGCATGCGCACAAGCGATTTTCGGCGATTTTTCCCCAACCGTGTGCGTGTGCGCATGCGCACGGGCGCGCACTCCCCCGCCCTCCAGCCCGCTGCGCGCGCACTCCCCTGCCCTCCGGCCCGCCACGCGGTCGGCGCGGCGGGCACCGGCCCGAAGCCCGGTAAGTCTGGGGACCCCTGCCTTAGACCCTGCAGCTGAACGTGGCCCCGCAGGATGTTCTGTCCGGCCCTTGACACTCTCCCCCGGCCACCACCCCCCCTCATCAGCCATTGAGGGTGACTGGGATGAGTCCCAAAAATCTATATATATAAAAATCCCATTGGCCAGTATGTGTAGAAACTAGGCATTTAATTTGCATTCAATGCACCACCCGCTCCCCCCCCCAAAGCCCTGCTTAATGTGGCCCTCAGACATGGTCTGGAAGGGAATGCGGCCCTGGGGCAGAAAGGGATTCCCCATCCCTGAAATCAGCCAACCCAGGTCACCAGGAAACCCCTAGATTGCAGCAGTCTGAGAGCGAGGCTGCAAGAAATGATACACAGTGGAAGAAGCCGGCAACACTGGTCTGGGGAAGGGCTGCAGCAAATCGTTAAGAGCACGCACCTCAGATGCAGAAGGTCCCAGGTTCAATTCCCAGTGTCTCCCAGTAGGGCTGGGAGGACACACATACACACACACCCTCCTGTAACCTGCAGAAACTATTGCTGTGTCACTTGGGGACAGCCACTCCATCTGTGGGAGAGCTGGGAAGCCAGGCTCCTTCCGCCTGCTTTGCAAGAGGTCCATCAGGCACATCCTGCACCTGGTTATTATAGGAACAACTGTTCATAAACTGTTGTCTGAGTTTTTGTTTTCCTCTTCCCTCCCTGATCCTCTCTCCTTGTGTGTCATGAGTTTTTGGTTTTTTTTAAGACTGTAGGTCCGCAGGGCAATTGATTTTGCTATTTATTTTGTGCTTCTATCCTGTATTTTTATCTTGCAAACCGTCCCAAGATCTTCAGATGAAGGGCAGTGTATAAAGTTTGTTAATAATTAATAATAATAATAATAATAATAATAATAATATTGTAATAATATTGTAAGCAGCTCTGGGAGCTTTATTGGCGGAGGAGCAGGTTACAAATGCTCTAAATCGACAAATACTGTAATAAATGAACCTTCTCTCCCCACCCCGGTCTTAATTCCTGTCCTTCATAGCTTATCTCACTCCGCACTAAGAGATTACTTGTAGATGACACCAAACTGGAAAACCCTCCAGCGCTCCGCTGCCCCCCTGCAGCTCAAACTCAGACTAGCCCCTTGCTTGTTGACAGAGGGCATTTGCTGGTATGAACTCAATGCTGCAAGGAGTCAGCTTCCCAGGGAGATTTCTTTTTTAAAAAACAGGAGAGCGGACCAGGGCTGCATCTGTCTATGGAATCCGACCACTGCAGCAGACAGGACCTCTCTGGACCGACCTCGGCACCAGTTCCAAAGTTCTGACCAGTATTTGTAGGCGCCCTTGCAATTCCAAGTGGCGGTCGTACAATTCTAGAACCCCGGCTTTCCAAGAACCTAAACTTTAACAAAACAATTAAAAGCACACCACCAAGTTTCTAGGCCTCAAGACTACGAAGCTGGCAAAACAGGTTAAGGCTGGAGAAAGGATACAAAGGCGAAAATCCAAGGAAGTGTGCATGACTCTGCCTCCAGCCTCACAGCCAAATATTCCACACCATCTTCCCACTTTAAAAAAAGCCCAGGGAGAAAAATGTGTGTCCCAGGAGTGAAACAGAGCAGTATCCACCTAGTGGACATTCAGCGGTACCGCTGACTGCTAAAATAGGAGCTAGAATCCCATTTCCATCTGCACTAGCAGATGTCAAACCCTCCCACCAGATGTCAAAAAGAAAACCAACTACCAGACTTTTAGAGGACATCTGAAGGCAGCCCTGCTTAGGGAAGCTTTTAATCTTTAAGAAATTAGTGTATTTCAATATTTCTGTTGGAAGCCGCCCAGAGTGGCTGGGGAAACCCAGCCAGATGGGCGGGGTATAAATAATAAATTATTGTTATTGTTATTGTTATTATTACGATATTGGTTTCATGATTTTTGACCTGGATATATATTTTGAATCATGGTGTGCCAATTAGTTTCTGGGCCCAACTCAAAGTGCTGGGTTTGACCTATAAAGCCTTAAACGGCTCAGGATTGCAATGCCTCAAGTACTGCCTCTCCCCATATGAACCGATCTGGAATCTGCGATCATCATCTGAGAGGTCCTTCTTCATGCGCCTCCTCCGTGAGAGGTCCGGAGGGCGGCGACATGAGAACGGGGCCTTTTCTGCAGTGGCTCCCCGTCTGTGGAATGCTCTCCCCAGGGAGGCTTGCATAGGACCATAATAATAATAATAATAATAATAATAATAATAATAATAATAATAATATTTCTATCCCGCCCATCTGGCTGAGTTTCCCCAGCCACTCTGGGCGGCTTCCAACAAAAGATTAAAAATACATTATAACATCAGTCTTTAAAAACTTCCCTAAACACATATTATATGTCTTTAGGCGCCAGACGAACATGTTCTTCTTCAACCAAGCCTTTGGCTGATTAATATTCTATAGTGTGTCTGTGGGAAGGGCAGGGGGCTAAATTGTTTCCTTCTTTTTGGTTTAATTATTTACTTGTTTTTAACTTGAATTTTATTCCGTGAACTGCCCTGAGAAATTGTGGTGAAGTGTGGTATATAAATTTAATGAATTAATGTCCATAATAAAAATACCGGTAAATAAACGTCCAGTCCAAAATCCACATCGTGACCAGGAATGGGGAGCCTCTGGCCCTCCAGATGTTACTGGACTCCAACTCCCATCAGCCCCAGCCTGCAGGGTCAAAGGTCAAGGAATTGGACATGTGTGGCCTATCAGCAGCTGGAAGCATGGGCACCGTGGAGCTCAATGGATCAGTGACCTGACTCTGCATAAAGTGGATTCCTGGAACATGTTCAGGAAGGATTCCCAAGCAACATGGAAGCCCCAGCTCATTGGGAAAATCTCTCCCAGCCCCCTTTGGCTCTTGAAATTTGCCTGGACACTTTCAGGCCTGTTTTAAGACTTGCGCATGCCCCCTATAAGTGATGTTCAGAAGATGGAAACAAAGGAGAGGTCTTTGTCATACAGTGGTTACGCTCCTTCCTCCTGGGCCGTGTTCAGAAAGTGGGGGGGGGTGAGTGTTCAGACCCCTGGGCACTCACTTGTGGGGTGCCTCAGGGTTCTGTTCTCTCCCCCATGCTTTTTAATATCTATATGAAGCCGCTGGGAGAGATCATCAGGGGGTTTGGGCTGGGTGTTAATCAGTATGCAGATGACACCCAGCTCTACCTCTCTTTTAAATCAGAACCAGTGAAGGCAGTGAAGGTCCTGTGTGAGTGCCTGGAGGCGGTTGGAGGATGGATGGCGGCTAACTGGCAAGACAGAAGTACTATTTTTGGGGGACAGGAGGCGGGCAGGTGTGGAAGGCTCCCTGGTCTTGAATGGGGTAACTGTGCCCCTGAAGGACCAGGTGTGCAGCCTGGGAGTCATTTTGGACTCACAGCTGTCCATGGTGGCACAGGTCAATTCTGTGTGCAGGGCAGCTGTTTATCAGCTCCATCTGGTACGCAGGCTGAGATCCTACCTGCCCGCGTACTGTCTCACCAGAGTGGTGCATGCTCTGGTTATCTCCCGCTTGGACTACTGCAATACGCTCTACGTGGGGCTACCTTTGAAGGTGACCTGGAAACTGCAATTAATCCAGAATGCGGCAGCTAGACTAGTGACTGGGAGTGGCCGCCGGGACCACATAACACTGGTCCTGAGAGATCTACACTGGCTCCCAGTACGTTTCCGAGCACAATTCAAAGTGTTGGTACTGACCTTTAAAGCCCTAAATGGCCTCGGTCCTGTATACCTGAAGGAGAGTCTCCACCCCCACCATTCAGCCCGGACACTGAGATCCAGCACCGAGGGCCTTCTGGTGGTTCCCTCATTGCAAGAAGTGAGGTTACAGGGAACCAGACAGAGGGCCTTCTCGGTAGTGGCACCCGTCCTGTGGAACGCCCTCCCAGCAGATGTCAAGGCAATAAGTAACTATTTTACTTTTAGAAGACAACTGAAGTTGGCCCTGTTTAGTGAAGTTTTTAATGTTTAATGCTGTACTGTTTTAATATTCGGTTGGATATGGATATGGGCGGGGTATAAATAATAAATTATTATTATTATTCTTGGTGCTGGCCCCCGATCTGCCTCCTGTGGAAGAGAGTTCCACAGTTTAACAATGCGCTATTCAAAGGAGGACTGTCATTTATCTATCCTGAATCTTCCAACCTTCAGCTTCCTTTTATAGCCATGATTTATAGTGTAACAATGGAGGGGGAACGTCTTCTATCTCTACCTTCTACATGCAGTGCATACTTCCACACACCTCTACCTTATCCCTTCTTATTTGCCTTTTCTCTAAACTAGAAAAGTCCCAGGCACCGCAACCTTTTCTCACTCCACCAGCTCGGTCCTTTCACTTGCCGCTTTCCAACTCAACAATACCCCTTTTGAGATGAGATGGGCCACCGGCCTAGTCCAGCAGAACTTTTCCTACAAGGGACCACCAAGGCTCATCGAGTCCAACCCCCCCCCCGCCACGCAGGAATAATCAAGGCCTAACAACAATTGCACCAGCCTTTGCCAAGCAGGTGAGATCTTTTGGCCTCCAACTCCCACGAGCTCCAGATTCTGCCCGCCGACGCCTCCGACTCAACTCGCCCTTTCGGACTCCCAACAGGATCCAGAAGCGACGCCTCCCCGCCCCCTGCACGGCGCACGTGCGATTCCCCAGCGAAGCGCTCCGGAGGCGGGCGCTGCTGTTCCCCCACCCACAAATCGAGGCACATCCCACCCACCCCGGCCGGCGGACCCTCCCCTCCTGGCTCAGCGCGGTGCCTGTTCCGCAGAGTGATTGATGGCCCGTCCCTCCGAGCAGCTTGCGCCCCGCCATGCAGGGGTGGAGACCCGATGGGGCGGGGATGGGCTCGGGCGGAAAAAAGAGAGAGAGAAAGCGGCTCTGCAGCTCCCCTCCACGTCCCGGCCCATTGCAATTCCCTCCCCTCGATCAAAACTTTCAGCGAAAGCAAAGCAAGCAGCAAGAGGCGCCATCTTTTAGCGAAGGGGAATCAAACTTTTCGCCGGGGTTGCTGCAAGGCCGCCAAAGCCGGGCGCCTCTCCGGTTTGCCAGCTCGACCCGATCGCGCGCGCGCGCTCTTTGCAAGCGCAGCGGGGCAGGGGCTCGGCGCTGTCACGCGCCCTTTTGCTTCGGGGGCCTAGCGGAGCCCCCAGCTCAGCTCTACTATTTAGAATTGACGGCCGAGTTAAGCACTCCAAGGATCGCACTGCGCGTTTAAGTCTCGGCTCTCCCCGCTCCAAGCAGATCCTAGGCAACAAGGGTGTGCGCGCGGGTGCCGTCCGCAAAGAAGCCGGGTCTTTCCAACCCATCCGGGACTTCTTTTTTTGCAAGCAACCGCGGTGGCTTTCAGTTGCTTCGTGTAAGGGCCGCTCCTCCAGCCCACCCTTCCTATGCAACTTCCCGGTCCCACCCTCTAGCTGCCAAGCAGGGCTCTGGGTGGTTCCCCTCCCCCTCTGTTTGCAAATATAATGCACCCCCCTCAACCGAAATCCGCCTCAAAGGTTCTCAGCGTCTTTTGCCAAACGGGTTGGGGGCTCTCCTTTTTCCGATCTCTGCAAAAATATTCCTTACACACGCCCCGTACTCTTCCCCCCCCCCCGCCGCCGCCCCCCCAAAAAGTCCACGAAGGAAGCAGCAGCGCCGCGAAGCACTCGGCCGTCGAGTCTTTGCAACTTCAGCTAGTCGCCTGCGTCTCTCGCCCGCCCGCCCACCCTCCGTGCTCCTGTGCGCCATGGCGGGACACACCCACCCGCTTCTCCTTCGGCAGATCCAACAGCGCGGCCAGCAACACGGGACGGGACCAGACGGGGCGGGAGAGAGAAGTTGCCGCCTTCCCCCGCTTGTTACCTTTTGCAAAAGCTGGAGCCTGCCTTTGCTACCGGCCGGGGAGCTCCTGCCGGCGCCGTCCTCGCAGCTCCGGCGCCGGGACCTCCTCCGGATCGACGCCGGATCTTCCACCAGCACCGTGTAGACAGCGTTGCTGGCCGCCTCGGAGGAGGAGGAGGAAGGGGGGTACGGGGAGGCGAGCGGTTTGCAAGAGGCGGAGATCACCCCGCAGCACAAGCCGGGCGCCGGGGGGCTGCCGTCGGGGCAGCAGGGTCCCGCGGACGTCAAGCCGGGCGGCGGGGAGCAGATCCTGCCGCCTGAGGAGGCGAAGCGTTTGAAAAGACGCGGCTTGGGCTCCATGATTGGGGTGAAGAGGGGGGGGCGACGACGAGGAGGGGGGCCGCCGCAGAAGCTGTGCAGGATGAAGCCCCCCGCGCTGCCTCGGAGACTTTCCCTCCCGCCAGCCAGCCAAGCGAGGGAGAGAGAGGCTCCCCCCGGACCACGCCCCCCTCTCCTTCCCCACCGCCTGCTGCCCGCGCTGCCTTCGGCTTCTCCTCCTCCTCCTCCTCCTCCTCCCCGCCCCTTTCGGAGCTCGTGCAAGCGAAGGGAGCCGGGTTAAAAAAAAACACACACGCGCGCACACGAACACACACACACATTTCTCTCCGCTCCCCTATTCGCCGCACGCCATTGGCCCACTCGCTGTATCAACATTCCGAAATGGAACGGTGCCCGGAGCCGGCTCGAGCGCCGATTGGCCGGCCCGGCGTTTCCAGTTGCAAACCGGGCGGAGGAGATGGCGGAGGCGGTGTTCTAATCCGACACGCCTCCTCCTCCGCCGCCGCCTCTCTTGCAAGCGAGTATAAAAAAAAAGTAAAGAAGAGCTGGTTGGTTGTTGGTCTATCTATGTACATTTTTTAAAAAAACGTATGTGTGTGTGTGCAATTTATTTCTTTTTAAGCCGCGCTGGTGAAGCCAGAAAGGGGAGGTCTCGGGGAGGGGAAAGCCGGCCTTCCAGTCGCTCGCTTCAGCGGCCATCTTCGACGAAAGGGGGGCGGAGGCGCCCGGCAGCGAGAGAGAGAGAGAGCGGCGGCCGGGAGACCGACCGAGAACCGCCTTTGATTATTAAGATGACAGTTGCTGCTGCTTGAAGTTGCAAAAAAATAAAAAAGCGGGGAGGGCACGCGCCACCGCTTTTAATAAGGGTACAGTATTGTGGGGAGCGGAGTGTTTACCCGTCTCTTCCTTGCGATCCAACTTCGGCTTGCTTTTTACAGAGATTGTCAACCTGTGCGATAGCTGCACGCAGGTGGTGGGGGTGGGGGTGCCACAACTTGAATCCCCGCCGCCCAAATCCGTGCACACAGAAAAGCAGCAAGTCAGGCCCGGACTTCTTGTCACTGGCGTGCTCGCGTTCTGCGCAGCTTGCTGTTTGTTTTGTATTGAGGAGCAACCAAACTCCACCGATGGAAGCTCAAGTAAAGGTTCACAAACCCTTGCTGTAGACCTGAAAGCCAGCTTACATTTAAAGCACTCTGATACAACTTAAAAGAGTCATGGATTCCCCCCCCCAAAAAAAAAGAATCGTGGGAAGTGTAGTTTGTTCAGGGTGCTGAGAGTTGCTAGGAGAACCCCCCCACTCCAGATGTTTCCAACCTTTTTGGGTCCACGGCTCCCTTGACCAACTACATTATGGAGCTCAGGGGTGCAGTTATGTCACCCCTTGCCTGCAGAGCTGGCAGCCCCTCACCCTTTTTCGAACACCCTCCCTTGTGGAGGGTTCCCTCAGCCTCCTCTCTCCTCCCCTCTAACCCCTGGTCTCTGAGCTGCCCCCCCCCCGCCCGCCCGCCCCAAAGAGAGCTGCCTGCCTCCCAGAGGCACCTTTCTTCTGTGGAGCTTGCAGCCAGGGCTGCTGCAACAAACAGCTGGGCAAGAAGCAAGAGAAGCAAGAGGGCATCAAGAGGAGGGAGGAAAGGAAAAAAGGAGAGAGGCCAGTGTTTCCTGTGGCATCCGTGACCATCATTCAGGGCACCCCAAGGTGTCACGGCACACAAGTTGAAAGCAATGGCCCTAGTCCCTTCACAGAGTGGATTAACCCTTAATCCCTCTTGAGAGTTGTAGCTCTCAGAGAGGAAGAGGGATTGTGACTGTATTAAGTTACAACACGGTCGTCTACTGAAGATCTGGCAGCGGAGGGCCACATTCCCTCATAGGAAGCTTTCCAGGGCCACATGCCAAGGACAGGTGGGCCCAGGGATAAAATTGAGCAGAGCAAGGGATGTGACACAAGTTATATATATATATATATATATATATATATATATATATATATATATATATATATATATATATAAACTTGTAAGATGCAGGTGGTAAGACACATTATTAATAAGACACATTATTATTATTATTATTATTTTACAAAAATCAAATCCCAAAAGCATTAAGAGAAGCAAAAGAGTCAGACAAATTTGGAGAAATGTATCGTTTTATTAAATTCACTACTAACAAAGAAAGCAAGTTTATTCCACCTCAAAGTTGTAGTGCTTTATGGATAAGTGATCTTGGCTTATTCTCTTCATTTCTTATTTGAGTCCGAATGTCTTATTTCTTTGATTTTCCCTTCTTTGTCACTGATATCCAGATGATATCTTCATCCCGTGCTCTTGACCTCGCGTTAATTGCCTTGCACCTTACCTGTAATTTGTTACTGTGTCGTTATTTTTGTTTGTTTGCAAAACTTAGTAAAAACTTTAAAAGACAAGATCACTGTAAAAAAATTAATCAGATTTCTAGCTCTCACCAGAGTCGCCACAGGCATATCTGAACATGTGCAAGGAGCCATTGCCAAAATATCCCAGAATTGCTGGCGAGGGATGGGAGGAGAGGGCGAGACAGCTCCTAGGCAGCTTCTCCTCTGGCCTCTGACCACATTCTCATACCTGCACGCTCTTAAAAGCAAAAGATCAGGATCTGGCCCTGGTAGCCCGACAAGGGACAAATTACTGACCTACTTCCCAAAACTGTCGCAATGAAAAAGATCAGGAAGCACTTGGCATGGGTTGCTGCTGTTGTTTTCAACACACACACACACACACACACACACACACAGCGCTACATGTACATGATTCCTAGCAGCACATTCTGGCTAAGAGGTTGGAGGCCACAGTTCCTTCACGATCAAGTGGGTTAATAATTAAGAATTGTTATCTAGGTACTGTTGGTAGTTCCTTCGTGTGGAGACCAAAGTTGGCGGCTTGTCTTGTTTGAGCAACGCGTGCATTCCCCCTTGGCCCCAGTGGCATTCAGATTCAACGGCGGGAAATGATGCTTTCATGTTGCTGAAGAGCCCCCATCAATACCTTACCTGGGAGCCAGCCAGAATTAACCCACCGACAGCTACGCAGGTAAACAGAGTGCATCTCGGTTGCCTTCATCTCTGCAGTGGAGTGCCAGGAACCCAGTTTCGGGACTCCAAGCCAAAAGGATAACATTTGCCAAGGGAACGGCATTTCACCGGCCCCTGGAATAACAGGATCCCTCATCCAGCAGGCTCTTCGTACGCAGGGGGGAAACTGAGGCTGTAGTCACCGGACTACAGTTCCGATCACCCACCAACAGTCATCGCTAGGAGGACTCAGCTGCACCACCAACGCTGAAAACTTATAACTATTATTTACCTTGGATTCAATGGGACTTACTTTTGAGCAGATGTGGAAATGCTCTGTTAGCATTGACCAGGAACAGAAGCACCGGGGTCCAGTTTTGCTTCTCAGTTCATTTAAAAACTTAAGGATAAACAGCCACGATTACTCAACACTTAAGACAGCTGAGCAATCTCTGTGTCGGTTTAACTCGCCCATAAAATGCATACATCGAACGCAATCCGAATATAGCTTTCTTAATGTCCTCTAGTTTGCCTCGGAACCAATGGGCCTAGCTATACAAGACAAAAGATGTGAAATATTTAATAGGCGCTAATGTTGGGTCAAATGGAGCTGTCCAGCTGTTCACCAGGGTTAGCAGGTGACATCAGTAGTCATGCCTCGGTTTGAGAACGTTCCGGCATGAGGAGCCTACTTTCAGTTTAAGTACTCTCTGATCTGTGTGGTTCGCGCATGCGCAGAAGTGCTCTATCGGCGCTTTGTGCACGTGCGGAAGAGGCACTCGGTTTAAGTACTTTTCAGGGAGTGAATGGCTCCCCGGAACCAATTGAGTACTTAAACCGAGGTACCACTGTACCCCTCACAAACGCAACCTCTCTCCAGGTAGTTTCCGGCACGACTCATGACATTGGAATTAACCTATAAGAAATAATAATAATAATAATAATAATAATAATAATAATAATAATAATAATAATTTATTATTTATACCCCGCCCATCTGGCCGGGTTCCCCCAGCCACTCTGGGCGGCTTCCAACAAAACATTAAAATACAGAAATCAAACATTAAAAGCTTCCCTAAACAGGGCTGCCTTGAGATGCCTTCTAAAGGTCTGGTAATTGTTGTTCTCCTTGACCTCTGGTGGGAGGGCATTCCACAGGGCAGGTGCCACTACCGAGAAGGCCCTCTGCCTGGTTCCCTGTAACTTGGCTTCTCGTAGCGAGGGAACCGCCAGAAGACCCTCAGCGCTGGACCTCAGTGTCCGGGCAGAACAATGGGGGTGGAGACGCTCCTTCAGGTATACTGGACCGAGGCCGTTTAGGGCTTTAAAGGTCAACACCAACACTTTGAATTGTGCTCGGAAACGTACTATAAGGATCTGAGTCTAAGGCAGCCCTCGCCAACCTCATAGAAAGCCTTTCATAGATCTCTGACAGAATCACAGTGTTGGAAGGGACCCTAAGGGTCAAGAGTTTGGGTGTAACCTTTGATGCCTCCCTTTCTAAGGAGGTGCAGGTTACAGCAATAACAAAGGCAGCATTTTTTCATCTCCACCAAGCTAAGCAGTTGGTCCCTTACCTTTCTCGCCCTGACCTAGCCACTGTGATCCATGCGACGGTCACCTCCAGGCTCGATTATTGTAATTCGCTCTACGTGGGGCTGCCCTTGAAACTGACCCCGAAGCTCCAGCGGGTACAGAATGCCGCGGCGTGGCTCCTCACGGGGTTTTCACCGCGGGATCACATTCATCCGGTGCTATACCAGCTGCACTGGCTCCCGGTGGAGTACAGGATCAGGTTTAAGGTGCTGGTTCTAACCTTTAAAACCCTATATGGCCTGGGACCTTCGTACCTACAGGACCACCTCTCCTGGTATGTCCCACGGAGGACCCTACGGTCTGCAAATACGGTAACAACACCCTGAAGATTCCGGCCATGTTGGTTTGGATTTGGAGTCCAACAATACCTGGAAAACCAAAGGCTCCTCACCCCATCCCCCACCCTGTCTTAATAGATCTTGCCCAAACTCACCCTTCAGATCAAAAACTGACACTTAAAAACACACTAAAAACCACCTAAATGTACCCGTTTGTTGAACAGTATCACTGCAGGGCAGTGATCTAACTACTGTGTGTTCTTTTTGGTCTCTCTAACTTCCTATTATACAAATTCTGCTGAGACCGGAGCTAAAAATGATTGTGTTTAAAGGCAGTACTGTACGTGCTTCCTGTTAAAACTCCAGTGAACTGCGTTGGTTCGTGACTCTGCTTCTGATAAAAAGGAAAAAGAAAAGAAAATTCTTTTAAAATCAAGAGACTTATGTACAAGAACTGCTGGTTGTAGCCAGGGGACTTATTTGAATAGTTTGTGTTTATTGCTTTAGGCAGAATGCTGCAAGCTTCGACAACGCTGCCTCCTAATTCCCTTAGGATGGATCCTTAGGGATCACGCCAAAAAAGTGGCTCCAACGAGCACCCAGCCAAATGCTTAACTTCAGAAGAGTCTGGATGCTGGATCAAGCATCCTGGAAGTCCAACATCCTAGAAGCGGGTTGGACTAGATGACCCTTGGGGTCCCTTCCAACTCTACGATTCTATGACATTGCTCTCATGGTGGCAAACCAGGTTCCCCAAGTCAAAAGGGCAACAGCCGTGCTCTCCACGCAGGCAGGGCACAAAAAGCTGCAAGCCCTCCCACAAGGCTTGCCCGTCAGCAGCTGGCCTTCAAAGGTAGACTGCCTCTGAAACTGGAGGCTCCATTTTGCCTAGGGAGGTGGAGACTCAAGCCCAGGGGCCAAATGCAGCCTTTCTTTAAACCCTCCAGTCTTTCCCAAGCCACACCTCTCACCTTGTTTCTCCCCCCCCCCCTTTGAATGTTTTTGCCTTGCTGGAATATGCCCTTTGGGTTGGAATTTCGGTCTTGAACCGCGTAAGGCTTTGTAGAGCAAAACCAGCACTTTGCACCACAGATCGGGCCACAGCCAACAATCTGGCCACCCTAGTCTGCACAAACGTGCATTTCCAAACCGTCTTCAAAGGCAGCCCCATAGAATCATAGAATCGCAGAGTTGGTGTCAACTAGTATCAGGGTGGATTTGAGTTAAATCAAATCAATTTAAATCACGATTTAAATTACTAGTCAGTAAGCCTTGATTTAATTTTTTTTTTTAACAGAAAGACTCATTCTTGCTGGTATAATCTTAATATTTACAGCCAGATGAAGGTTTCATTTTTTTTAACAATAAATTTTCAGAGTAGTTTTTACAGTTACATCAAAAATTACTGATTTGGTTATACTATTAGAAATACATAGACTGATAATTATGAAATTATTGTGAGGTTTAATAAGTTAACTGTTTCTGCTGTACTTTATAGGAAGGAGGAAAATAATCATTTCCTTAATAACAATTTAAACAATTTATTGAACTAAAACAATAACATTATAGCATATGTATACATGTTTGTTAACTGATGATTCAACATTAAAAAACAAACATAAAAAAAACATAGACTGAATTTTAGCACACAGGAAAAACTTAAAACAAATCTTATTTCCTGATGAATAGCCTTCGGACTACAATGTAACTTAAATAGACAACTATCTTTAGAAAGGTTTTTCTTCCAGAAGCATTTAATTTTAAAAATCAAATTTAATTTTTTATAAAAATCAAATTTATTTTTTTTAAAAAATCAAATTTAAATTTTAAAAAATCATTTTTAATTTTTTTTTAAATAAAACAAATTGTTGATTTTTATCCACTCTGACTAGTATAACTGCTTTCAATGCAAGAATCTCAACTAAAGCACCCCTGACGTGTGGCCATCCAACCTCTGCTTAAATAACTCCAAGGAAGGAGAGCCCACCACCTCCCAAGGGAGATTATTCCATGTCCAACACCAGAGCCGGATTTAGGTTTGATGAGGCCCTAAGCTTCTGAAGGTAATGGGGCTTTATATGTCCAGCTGTCCTTTGTCAACAACAAAGTGTCGCTGTTTTTTGTCTTGAATTTATGCTATATGGTAGTTTATGGTAGGTACCTAAAGCCATTTGCACATAACAAAATACCGGTATGTATTTTATCAACGTAATTGTCGAACTGAAATACAATTAAGAAGAAGCATATTAATAGTGAAATAAGTATTAACCTCTAACTTAAAATGATTTTTTAATTCATAACAAAATAGTGCAAACACATTGGCATTTGGCAATAATAAAAGTTCCTTTAGAAACACAATTTACAAAGACTCATAATCTAATCTTTAGACACTTGCTATAATATGAAATCATAACAGGTGTAAATATATGATGCAAACTACGAATAATTATAAATGGCAGAATGTAGGCACCCTATATACAGAAATGAGGAAACCCGTGATATTTTAGGGAGCGGGCTAGCAGGCAGGGCCCATGACATACATCATAGGAGCCCACACAACACAAAACACAGTTGCTGTAGGTAGGTTTGATTTTATTTGTTTTTATCTTATGTTTTGGAAATGTACATCCAGTTCCCCCCCCCCTGTAATTTTTTTGGGGGGCCCCTAAGAGAGTGAGGCCCTAAGCTATAGCTTGTTTAGCTTACACAAATCCGGCACTGTGCAACACATTGCGCCAATCCAACCTAGAGGTTAACAGAGCATAGACACCATAATTTAGTATACCCCTGCACACCTGGGCCACCAGTCAAAGCTGATGGAAGGCACTTTGAGAGACACAGAGCCTAGGGCTTGCCAATCAAAAGGTCGGCGATTCGAATCCCCGCGATGGGGTGAGCTCCCGTTGCTCGGTCCCTGCTCCTGCCAACCTAGCAGTTCAAAAGCACATCAAAGTGCAAGTAGATAAATAGGTACCACTCCGGCGGGAAGGTAAACGGCGTTTCCGTGCGCTGCTCTGGTTCGCCAGAAGCAGCTTAGTCATGCTGGCCACATGACCTGGAAGCTGTACATCGGCTCCCTTGGCCACTAAAGCGAGATGAGGGCTGCAATCCCAGAGTTGTCCGTGACTGGACCTAATGGTCAGGGGCCCCTTTACCTTAAGGAACCCAGAAGGACCCCCAAACCACATACCTGCTCCTTCCCAGGGAGTGTAACCTTACCCAGAGCAAGGCACAACCCATTCATGCCTCAGTCTTGCCCAGTCTTGCCCAGATTAAGTTTCAGTTTATTGGCATTCATCCAATTACAGAGGCAAGACATTGATCTGGCATATAATCTACCGCCATACAGGGGCGTAGCCAGGATGAAAATCAGGGGGGCCAAGGGGCGGGGCCAAGGGGCGGGGCCACATCGGAGCAGCCCGAAATCGGGCTGCTCCGACTCCCTCCTCCCCCTCCGCGATCGGAAGGGACGAGGGGGAGCCAGGATCAGCCAGAAATCGGGCTGCTCCGACTCCCTCCTCCCCCTCCGCGATCGGAAGGGACGAGGGGGAGCCAGGATCAGCCAGAAATCGGGCTGCTCCGACTCCCTCCTCCCCCTCCGCGATAAGAAGGGACGAGGGGGAGCCAGGATCAGCCCGAAATCGGGCTGCTCCGACTCCCTCCTCCCCCTCCACGATCGGAAGGGACGAGGGGGAGCCAGGATCAGCCCGAAATCGGGCTGCTCCGATCCCCTCCTCCCCCTCTGCAATCGCTGGGGCAGGTGGAGGGAAAGCCCCAGAGCCGCGCAAAGCGGTTGCCTGGCTTTCCCTCCGCCCGCCCCACAGCCAGCCGGCTAGAAGGGACGTCTCCCTTCTCCCTTGCTGGCTGTGGGGCGGAGGGAGGGAAAGCCAGCCAAACGCTTTGCGCGGCTCTGGTGCTTTCCCGCCGCCCGCCCCACAGCCAGCCAGGGAGAAGGGAGACGGCACCGGGCGGGCAGTGGGGCAGGCTGGCCAGTGGCCCTGCTTCTGGGGGGGGCAATTGCCCCCTCCTGCCCCCCCCTGCCTACGCCCATGCCGCCATACCTGCAGATGTAAAGGAGAAGCAGAGCTGTGTGTCATCAGCACATTGCTGACAACTTCAGCATAAGAATTAAACAGAGTCTCTTCTGCCTTTTGCAGCAACCTTGCTGCAAGGGTAGGGATGGGGGACAAACTTGATTCAGTTTGCATTTGAAGGCAAACGTACATATTTTGCACTTTGTGCGATCCAAAGCACAGATATATTTCAAAATTTGCACTCATATGGCTCTTGCAGAGCGGGTTCTCCAGCCAATTAACGTGCACGAAAACGCACACGCCGAGGTAAAGCATGCATAAAAGCGCATATAATAGTGGGCACAGCATACAAAAATGCATTACATTCGGGGGAATGGGTCTGCGGAAATGTGCTTGCTACGCACAATTGCATACAAAAAGGTGCATAAGGATAATTTTGCTTGAAAATGCAGATCGATTTCATAAGGACTGTTTAAAAATTTGCAAAGGAGTGTGGAAATGTAGAGAACTGAAGATTGGGGAAATGAGAAACTGAAACGGACAAATTTGCCCATTCCTGTTAATAGTGCCAGGAGCAGAAAAGGTGGTAAAAATAGTGCCAACTGCAACAAAAATCCCTCTTGTTGGACAACTTTTAAAGGTCCCAAGGCGGCAGATCTCCTCCTGCTGCATCTTCTCATCCCCTGTGGCTGCTGGTTCTAGTTTCTGTGCAGTCCAAGTTTATTCCCCCCCCCCCCACCTCCCGCAGACTGTACAACTCTTCGTAAAGTTTTGCTTCATTCATTCCCTTTTGCCAGCTGGCTCTGATCAAAAAGCTTTTAATATTACGAAACAAAGACTTGGGGGTGGGGAGAAGAGGAGAAGGGTGAACAGGCTGCAAGGAATCACTAACCGGTCCATCCTGGAAAGAGTTAACAGGACAGTGGTATGTTATTGGCCAGCAAAGCAACCGCCTCTTTGGGATCCTGGCTTATTCCCCCCCCCCTTCCTTCCACCTCCTCTTCCCCTTTCCCTTAAATTATTATCAGGCTAACAAGTCTGGGCTGTTCTTCAGCCAGCTCAGGGTGTCAACTTGCAGGCTGCTGGTTCTTTTCTTCCCTTCCTTTTCCTCCTTCTCTTCCTTTCTTCCAAATCGTGTTTAATCTTTAACTAAAAAAAAATGCTGATCTGGCCTTTAAAAAAAATTTTTATTTAAAAATCAATTTACATATTATGCAATCACAGCAAATACAGGCATTTTGCAAGAGAGGGTAGTGCAAAATGGCCTGGACTTTGCTGGCCGTTGCTCTCCCCACATTCTGGCTCAGAAGGTTTCTACACTCCCCAGCCTCCCCATCTTTCACCCCCAACCCCAGCCTGAGAAGTCCGAGTGTGGACGAGAGAGAGAAAGAGAGAGAGTGTCCCCTTTCAGCAGGCATTTTAATGGAAACTATCCGATTTGCAGTTTCTGAAGCAAAAGCACAGCTACCCTTCAAAATCCACGCTTCTCTGCGCTTCGCAAAGTCGCTCTCCAACTGAATAACAGGGCTGAAAATGCACGTTAATGAAAATAAATGCGTTCGATGGGTGAAATTGCCTGCAGAAATGCGTTCATCAGAATTCTGACAAATTTTTGTGAAAAAATTGCAAGCCGATGGAGAACAGAAATGAAGACTGGAAAAGTGAGAAACAAGGAGAAAACGAAATTGGCAGATTTCCGCCCCCACCCACCCCCGTCATTCTGTGTGTCTGGCAGGTCCTGTATTTTTCTCCATTGCAAACCCTTCACTAGCTTCAAACATTGGAGCCACGCAAGGGCCCTTCATAGCTTCACCTGTGCTCTTCCCACAGCACAGCCAAGCCACAGTTGTTGGTGTCCTATCCTGCAGGGCCGGCCCTGCTGTTAGGCAGAGGGAGATGGCCAACTCAGGTGGCAGGTGTTGGGGGGCAGGCACAGAGTGGCAGGGACGGATCAGAGGACAGAATTTGGCAGGCCATGCAGCTTGCCTTGCTAGCCGGCTAAACTCCCATCACCTCTGCAGACAGAAGATCCAGTTGCTGCTCTGATCCGCTTCAGTACATGGGATTATGGGCCTCTTGTCCCTTGCCTCAGGCAGCAAAATGCATTGGGGCAGCCCTGATCTGAGCCAAACAGTTATGGTCCACCTAGTGGAGAACAATGTGGGTCCTGCTTGCAGATTTTCCATGGGTATCTGGTTGGCCCCTGTGAGGCAGGATGGGCCACACAGGCCTAATCCTTCAGGTACTTCTTATGTCCTAGACTCAATACCCAGCATCTCCAGGTGGAGCTGGGAAAGGCTCAGAAACCTTGGAGTAGCGTAGGGCAGCATAGTAGGCGTAGACAATATGGCTTGATAGACTAATGGTCTGGCTCAGATTAAGGCAACTGCAGATGTTCCTAAAGCTGCTTCATGTGTCCATACAGTGGAACCTCGGTTTATGAACACCTCGGTTTACAAATTTTCGGTTTACGAACGCCCCGGACCCATCTGGAACGGATTAATTCACTTTCCATTACCTTCAATGGGAAAGTTTGCTTCCGTTTATGAACAGACTTCCGGAACCAATTACACCCATGCTTCGGGTTAAGTACGCTTCAGGTTGAGTACTCCATGGACCCGTCTGGAATGGATTAATCCACTTTCCATTACTTTCAATGGGAAAGTTCGCTTCAGTTTATGAACGCTTCAGTTTAAGTACTCCGCGGACCATCTGGAACAGATTAATCCACTTTCCATTACTTGCAATGGGTCAGACCTCACCTGGAGTACTGTGTCCAGTTCTGGGCACCACAGTTCAAGAAGGATACTGACAAGCTGGAACGTGTCCAGAAGAGGGCAACCAAAATGGTCAAAGGCCTGGAAATTATGCCTTATGAGGAACGGCTTAGGGAGCTGGGTATGTTTAGCCTGGAGAAGAGAAGGTTAAGGGGTGATATGATAGCCATGTTCAAATATATAAAAGGATGTCATATAGAGGAGGGAGAAAGGTTGTTTTCTGCTGCTCCAGAGAAGCGGACACGGAGCAATGGATTCAAACTACAAGAAAGAAGTTTCCACCTAAACATTAGAAAGAACTTCCTGACAGTAAGAGCTGTTCAGCAGTGGAATTTGCTACCAAGGAGTGTGGTGGAGTCTCCTTCTTTGGAGGTCTTTAAGCAGAGGCTTGACAGGCATATGTCAAGAATGCTTTGATGGTGTTTCCTGCTCGGCAGGGGGTTGGACTGGGTGGCCCTTGTGGTCTCTTCCAACTCTACAATTCTATGATTCTAAGTTCGCTTCAGTTTATGAACGCTTCAGTTTATGAATAGACTTCCGGAACCAATTGTGTTCATAAACCGAGGTACCACTGTATTCCCATCCTTTAAGCTATAGCATGTTGGCGGTTGATGGTGGCACCCATTCCCCACTATTTCCCAGACATATCTGAAATCTCCTTGCCCACGTTCTTGGCTTCCCTGCCCTCCCCACTGCCTGTCTCAATGCCTCCTGGTCCTCCTCACCCTGGCCTGAGTGATGGGCCCGAGATGCCCTCCTCATGGACCTTTCGCAGGGCACGATGTCAGATGTTATTCAGAGTCACAAGACGAGGGGTTGAGTCAAACTCTGTTCCAGAAGCTCTCCGGGACACACAAGCGCAGTTGTTGTTCGGAACAACACCAATTTGTTCCAGTCACCCGGCCAGCACTTCTCCCGCTCAACTTCCATCCATGCGGTGACTCGGTGGATTACAACGAGGACATGAAAGAGAAGTGTCTTGCTTGGTTCTCCTTGTCTCTGCAAGAAGAGCCTAGCTGCTCAGTCAGGCCGATGGACCATCCGGTCCGATGCCCTGTTCTCAAAATGGCCAACTAGGTGCCCTAAGGCAGGGCTTGCCAAGCTTGGGTCTCTGACTGTTTTTGAACGGCAATTCCTGTGGGGAGCACGAGATAAAGAACACAGCGGGAGACAGAATGTGGATCCGGAAGGTCGCCCAGAATGAAAGCAGGCACCCCCTTTTATTGTAAAGTTTCAGAACTGTCAATGATTAACTAGAGGTGCATCCTTCATCCAATGACAAGTGGTCAACTCCAAAAGAGGTGGTGTCCTTGCATAGGTCACATCCTGCCAACACCCCAAAACTCCGCCATAGAGGAAGTGCCTGGTCCTCACATACTCCTCAGACCTCGCCCTGTCACATGCCTACTCCTTAAACATCCCCCTCCTCTCAATCTTGTGATCCTTGGGGTTTTTCCACCACTCTGCCATTTTCCCATTGTCTTCTTCCTAACCTGGGTCTGACCCTTCAGGCTTGGACCAGCCTCCCCTGTTCTAACCTGCTCTAACCAGTTCCATCAGGATCCTCCCAACTCTGGCCAGCCCAGTAGTGACCTGCTGCCCTCTAATGTCCCCCTGACCCAACTTGTGGATGCGTGTTTGTGCATACTGACGTACAGGAAGGTTTGCCAGCACTGTACGTTGTGTTTAATAGCTGAGGTTTTTGATAGCTAGTTTTATCTGATGCGGTTTGCCAGCATCAATCTAAAATCACTGCTACAAATTCCCATCATCCTTCGCTAGCAGGACCAGTGGTCAGGGATGATGAGAGCTGCGATGCAAAAAGAGCCAGAGACCCAAGTTTGGCAAACCCTGCAATGCTAAATCCACAGCAGAATTCTCCTCTCCTGCAGTGGAGCCTGCTGGATCAGACCACTTGCCCATCTAGTCTAGCATCCTGTTCTCACAGTGGTTGACCTGTGGGATACCTGCAAGCAGGACCCAAGCACAAGAGAAGCTCTCCCCTCCTGTGATTTCCAGCAACTGGTACTCAGAATTGCAGCCATCAGCAGTCGTTAACAGCCATCTACAGGTTTACCACTCCCATCAGCCCATCTCCCATTCCCACCCACCCCCACCACCCTCTGTATATATATAGGGTCTGACACTTCTGTTTCTAGTGTATCTGAAGAAGTGTGCATGCACACGAAAGCTCATACCAAAATATAAACTTAGTTGGTCTTTAAGGTGCTACTGAAGGAATTTTTTTATATTGGTATTCAGAAGTATAGGTGCCTCCCAACTGTGGAGACAGAGTATAGATTTCATGGCTAGCAGCCATTCATAGCCTTCTTGTCCTTTAGTTTGCCCAATCCTCTTTTTTAGACACCTGGCTCGGTGGCCATCACTGCCTTCATGAAGCTTGCAAGCATGCAGGGACTGGCTGCAGATAAACACTCTGATGGGGATCTGTCCTCCTCCACACCCTTCTCCCAATTAATCTCTGTCTCCAAGACCTGCCCCTGTGGCATCACTAGAGAGCACCTCCAGGTCTCAGATTTGGGCTCTACAATCTCAGGGTCTAGGATGATCCTCAAATTCCTGATATAGGTAGGTAACCGTGTTGGTCTGCCGTAGTCGAAACAAAATTTAAAAAATCCTCCCAGTAGAACCATTGTTGTTGTTGTTTAGTCATGTCCGACTCTTCGTGACCCCATGGACCAGAGCACGCCAGGCTGTCTTCCACTGCCTCCTGCAGTTTGATCAAACTCATGTTTGTAGCTTCGAGAACACTGTCCAACCATCTCATCCTCTGTCGTCCCCTTCTCCTTGTGCCCTCAATCTTTCCCAACATCAGGGTCTTTTCCAGGGAGTTACATGTAGGTAGCCATGTTGGTCTGACATAGTCGAAAAAAGAAAAAAAAATCCTTCCAGCAGCACCTTAAAGACCAACTAAGTTTTTTATTTTGGTATGAGCTTTCGTGTGCATGCAAGGAGTTTTTTTATTTTGTTTTCCAGTGAGTCTTTTCTTCTCATGAGGTGGCCAAAGTATTGGAGCCTCAGCTTCAGCGTCTGTCCTTCCAGTGAGCACTCAGGGCTGATTTCCTCCAGAATGGAGAGGTTTGATCTTCTTGCAGTCCATGGGACTCTCAAGAGTCTCCTCCAGCACCAAAATTCAAAAGCATCAATTCTTCGGCGATCAGCCTTTTGATGGTCCAGCTCTCACTTCCATACATCACTACTGGGAAAACCATAGCTTTAACTATACGGACCTTTGTCGGCAAGGTGGTGTCTCCAACTACCGTAAGTTTGTTATTGGTATGAGCTTTCGTGTGCATGCACACTTCTTCAGATACCACAAGCGTGCATGCACACGAAAGCTCATACCAGTAACAAACTTAGTTGGCTTCTAATCCCTGTGGATGTTTCAAAATAGCTTTTCCAAGGGAACCAGGAAACGACCTCTCCAGGCAATGAGAGGTTTCTCTCTAACCTTTTTACATCCTCTGCTTCTTGGTTCACCTCTCCTGCTTGGCTGTTGGCTGGCTGCAGACCCTCCTCCCCTCCTTGTGTCAATCACAGGTGACCTGACCGCATCCTCCTCCAACACACCCAAGGGCATGCAGGGCAGTGCAGATGGCACATGCATTGCTGCCTTCCAACAGCGGCTGGCGAAACTCAAGAAGACTGGCCATGGCAGCTGCCACCACTATTGCTGTTGCTGCCGCCACACTTCCAAAATCTGCCGCCCAATGTAGTTTCCTCACTCCATCTAAAGATAGGGCTGGCTTGGTGGCGTTTTGAAGCCTCCCAGGACCCTGCCTGCCCTCGTGGGCCACTTCCATCTACCCAATCCATCCATCCATCTCCATTCCACTGGTTTTCATTCCCAAAATATCTTGCAGCTGTTGAGCCTGCTCATTTCTTAACAGGCTGTTTTTGCAAGGGAGTAAAGCCTTTAATTTTGATTTTTTTTAAAAAAAAGTATTTTTACAAATCTCTGGGTTTCCCCCCAGGCATGCTGGGACTTCCCCTCTTGTTGACCAGTGGGCCTGTTTCATCTACAAAGGTGTCATCACTCTAGGGCTGCATTCAGCATTAAAAGAAAAGGTGTGAATCCAGTCTATCGTACCAGGACTATTATTTTCCCCATACACCTATGTGAAAATATGAAGACCAGAAATCTTGCTATTTCTACTGGCAGGCCACGGTTGCCAATTCTTTCCCTGGCAGTGTCGCAATGCCTTTAACAGTTGCACGACCAGCAGAAATTCATTCAGTGAAGTTTATTTTCCTGGTTCTGGGACAGTTGCATGTGATGAATAGCTGTCTATCATGTAGCTGTTAAAGACACAGTAGCCCTGCTTACTCAAAAGGCGGCAGCCGCCAGGATGTTAGAATATTAGAATAGAATGACATTCTCCATTTCCTTTGGAACAGAGTGAGTGGAGACAAAAGCCACATCGTTTTTCCTACCTTCTTTATTTATTTACTATTTTGCAACTTCATAGGTGCACCACCATAACCAAAGAGTTTGATGTGAGATAATCGACGCAGCGGTTCACATACCTGCAGGTTAAATCCAGCCACCTGAGCAACAGGCCATTGTAGGACTGCATTTATTGACTGAGCATCTTTGACACAGAAGCGCTAGAAACACGGAATGCATATATTTTAACAAACACCCAGAATTTTAAACACGGCTTATTAAAAACAAACATGGAGGCTGAAGGCACCCCACTCCTACCCCACCCCAATAGATCACACACAGCCGCCAATGAAACCCTGGCAGGATGGGCACAGATGTTAAGGGAGACAGAACTGAGATTCTGGACAATTCTGCTATAACTCATTAGGAGGTGATGCCAAGCAAGTGCTCATTTTCAGCTTTGGTCCCCCACCAGCAAAACTCATACACTTTATGGCCGGTGTGGGGAATGTTACTGAACTACAGTTCCCATCAGCCCTGGCGGCCATGGCCAATGCCCAGGAATATGGGAGTTGTAGTTCAGCAATACATGGAGTGCCAAGTGTTCCACAAACACACCTTTCAGCAACCTGGCACCCTCCGGGTGTTGCTGAACTACAACTCCCATCTGGAGGGTGCCAGGATAGCATCAGCTGCCTTACAGCATTTCTGATTGAAGAACACAATATACATACATGAAGTTCAATGGCCACTTTTTTCTATTTACGGATTTATTCTAGGCAAAACCGAATTTTTCTTGTTGAACCTTGTCTCATTAGATAAGTGTTAAAGCATTCCCACTCCTTTTGGACTACATCAATGGGTTTAATTCCTTAATGATTCGTTCATTTTTGCGAGTTCCAAGTACTGTACTCGCTTAACTTTAATTCCCATTCTTCTCTAGTAGGGATCTGTTCACTTTTGCTTATACCAAGATGAGGACATGAATTGAAATATGGGGGGGAATTGTATTAGATAGATAGAATGAATCATGGTGAGATAGATGGAAGTCGAAAACAAATAGAATAACAAAAGAGATCTATTCCAAAAGGGAAAGTACTTTGTTTGAGAACTGATGGCATGTTTATATTTGCACAAAAACTCAATTAAAAAGAAGTTCAATGGCCATTTATATAAATGCTAATTAATAATTGCATCATTATTAGAGTTAGTATTACAGGGACAGCTCAAGGATAGCAAGAGGTACTGTATTCTCAGGATTCTGATGCCACAGCACCCTCTGGTGGTGGCTAGCCTGAAGTGCTACAGAAGCTTTGTTTCTCAAAGTTTGGAGCGGGGCACAGTTTCCCTTCGCCGCTTATTAAAACTGTAGCAGCCTTCTCCAAGCTGATGCCCAGCTGTGGTGGCTGGGGCTGATGGGAGTCATAGTTCAAAACATCTGGAGGGCGCAAGGCTGGGGAAGATAGAATCAGAGGCTCCCTCCACCTAACATATATGCATTTTCCCAAATACTTCCTTCCCTTGCCCCAGACAATGAGCAGGTACCCTCGTTGCCTTGCAATTATGGAACTGCCCACTTAATATTGACATGATCTGGCACCTCACCTCTCCTATTGCCTGGCTAGCGAGAATCCTGGTATGTCTTTCATTCCCTCCTTCAGGATATGTAAGGGGGAGGGGATTTTGATTTCGTTCACATTGAATGGAGAACCTGCTTAACTTTCTCTCTCCAAGACTCTGTGCGAACTGAAGCACACCCATCCCGAGAAATTCACACGCCTCCGAATTTTGCAATGCCGCTCTACAGCCGAAGAAATGGATGTAAAATTGCAAATATGCAGGTAGCTGAAAATGTATGGATCAGTAAAAATTAACATACAGACATGCATTCTATTTGGGGAGATGGCTTTGCAAAAATGAGTGTGTTAGGCAAAATTGCATATACGCATGCATATATTAGAAGAATTTGGCACTGAAATGCTGATTGATTTGCATGGAGACATTTTCTTCTTTTTTTTAAAAAAAGTTACAGGTAGGTAGCCGTGTTGATCTGACGTAGTCAAAACAAAATAAAAAAATTCCTTCCAGTAGCACCTTAGAGATCAACTAAGTTTGTCATTGGTATGAGCTTTCATGTGCATGCACACTTCTTCAGATAAGAAGTGTGCATGCACACGAAAGCTCATACCAATGACAAACTTAGTTGGTCTCTAAGGTGCTACTGGAAGGAATTTTTTTATTTTTTTTCTTAAAAAAAGCTAACTGATATTGAACTGTGGAGAACTGAATTTAAGATTTGAAAAATTCGAAACAAAAATTCACAGATTTGCCCACCTCTGCTCAGGAAGGAAGTCTTCCTGGGCCTGGGAGATGATGACGACAAAAAAACGAGGTGGGGGTGGGAGTGGCATGACATGGCAAGAAGACTGAAGACAGCACCTCAAACTGCAACATTTTGTTGCAGACCAAAATGCATTTGGAAATACAGGCATTGAGCTACCTGGTATTTGCAGCAGCAGCATACGTAATTAATTTGCTGTTACCCATTTTTTCTTTTAATTATGCTGCTTTCTTCATAATTTGTGGGGGGGGTATGCTCTCCTGGAACCCCAACTGGTCCCAGTTTTGGAATCATTGGTCTGAACCCACAACAGGTCAATAATGCACACATGCAAGGAAGAGCAGCTTAAAAAAATGTTTAGGGGGGATTAAAGTAACAGCACACCTAGCAGACACATAAGATTTGAAGGCGGGATTTGGGGAGGAAATGCAAGGACCAAAATGCAGGGACCGACAAAAATATACACATAATAAAAAAGGGCTCTAGTAGTTTTACAGTTAAAGTCCCATTCAAGGTGGCTCTGCTGGCACAAACACCAGTTCAAGAGTCTATTTCATTCCCATTCATGCCCCTTAAGCTACCTTTCATTCATTCAAAACTTCCCTGAATGCTACTTGATCTTAAAGCAACACAGCAGCTGTTCTCCAGTCTCCAGTAACCTGTTCTCCTGGGTGTCCCTGTTGCTTTTAGCCAAGGAGGCAGGTACTGCCTCGTGAGAAAAGACCTGGAAGGCAGAAAGTCCTTTGTTGCAAAAATTAATACCTGGATTTGCAAGGGGTGGGGAAAGGAGGGAGGATATTTTTTGCAGAAAGTTTAGCAGTGCTTAAAAGAGGGGAGGGAGGATGAGAGCTCTGTTCTCTCTTCATAATTTTATGAACCTCTATTATTCATTTTCCACCACCCCCTTCTGAAAAACAACTGTGAATGCTTTGCAGCAATAAGTAGGGAAATGGCAGCTCTCTGGGTGTTGGACTGCAGCTCTCATCATTCCTGGTCATTTCAATCCGTGACAACTCAGATCAGAAGGGGAAGTTCCAGTGAGGCTCTTAAAGCTTACTCCCAAGTAAGCAGGTGCAGGGTTGCAGCCAGACACGTTGATGCTCTTCGTAAAGTTCCTTGTGGTGCTAAGTGATCATCTGAAATGTCCCCCAGCACTGAGGTTCTGCTCTGGCACCTTCCTCTCCTCCCCCGACCACGATATTTTAAGGCTTTTTTTTATTGGTCTTTGTCATTCTACCAGATTAATTGATGCCAGTTGTCATATAAGCTCCCTGCAAACAAATGAGAAGAAATGCTTAACAAATAGCCTAACCTCCGTGTAAGCTTTGTGCAAGCAGATACAAGAAGTGGTCAATAAAAGATGTCGTCTGGAGGTGCCCTTTCTCAGTGTCTGGCATGCAGAAATCAGCGTTTCGGGGGCATCTGCCAGTTAACATGCAACTGCAGTCAGCGTTTGATGGTTTCCGAGGGCTGACATGCAACGGCATTTAGTAACCATGTCCACTTAATTCATTTACATCCGCCTGAATAGGTAAACCGAACCAAAGAGTCAGATTTCAAAATGGGCCAGCATGTTTTGATTCTGAAACTGAAATGCCAAGTTTTCGATGCTTTCGTATAGGTTTTCTGCTGGGGCGTTCCTCTTTGGCTTTCTTTTCCTCCTTGAGTTTTTCCAGTAAGTATCTACAGCCTCATAAGCAGGCTCTGCGCTTGGCTTCCTGCCATTGCCTACCCACGATTCACAGCCAACAGACTCATAGCAGGGTTCGATAGCGGGAGGCTGGAAGAATGAGGGCTGGTGCCCTGCCCTGCCATCTGATTCCTGATGGGCAGGTGCCACCAGGGCATTTCCTAGGCTTTTCTCCCCTTGGGATGGTCTCTCTCCACTGTGCCCATCAGAGCCCTCAATTTTCTTCTTCTCCTTCTTCCTCTCCTTGCGCACCACTGAATACATTTCTTCTACCTACAAGAGAAGCGGACATTAGGGGAGCGTCAATAAAATGGTTTTGGGGGTCAGTTTCGTGCACCTTTGATCCTATGAAAGCCCTCAAAGCAGGACAGCTTTTCTCTTGCGATTCTGCACACACGGGATACCCCAGGGCACTGGGGAATTTGATAGATAAAATAATAATAATAATAATAATAATAATAATAATAATAATAATAATAATTCAAAAAGGCTGACAGATTTTCAAAATGACTTTCATTTTTTTTAAAAAAACAAAATAAATTGCAAACTGGAAAAAGAGACATGGGGCAAATCTACACTGGTTGGTTATAACGTTAAAATGTGTTATAAAGATGTGGCATTGGAAGGCGCTGCAGAGCAGCAGTACACTGAGAATGGGAAATTGCATAGAGAGCTATATTATGGTTTTTTTATAGCCTTTAACAGGGATTTTACAGATCAGTGTAGATCCAGCCATTAATTGACAGATTCGCACTTCCCTCTTCCAACCCCAGTATAATTAAGAGCAAGGACCCCCCCCCTCCATCTGTGGTGGCGGTTTACTTCAATTGCACAGAAATGGGAGGTCTCTTATATTGTACCTGCACTGCTTGAGAAGTGTGAAATGTCGTTGCTAGAGATCCCTGCTGCGATGCTTCAGAGGTCCCTGCCTCCATCCTCGCGTGCTGGTGGGCCTTCATCTTCTTCCCTTTCAGAACACAGGCGTACTCGGCTCCTGTTGCTCGGTCCTCTTGCCCCATAGCATCCTCCTCCTCCTCCTCCTCCTCCTTCGTGATAGGGCTCGGTTCCTCCGTCACTTCTTCCGACGCCGTCATGGATTCGTACAGCACATCCTCAACTCGATTTGGGAAGCTCAGGTTTGAGTAAGTCTGATCTGGAGACAGCGGGTCCTCTGGGGGGATCCGGGGCAGCCCCCTCTGAGGCAGGATGATGAAGCTGCAGCTGGATATCGTCCCATCGTCTTCGCTCAATGAGTAAGGGATGTTGCCACTGGTTGACCTCAGATCTAGAGGAGGAGCTAGATGCAAGTAGCATAAGAGGAGGAGACTCCAGAATCAGAATTCAAAATGACTTTAACAGATTGGAGAACTAAGCGCAAGTTGACAAAATGAATTTAAATAGGGACAAATGTCAGGTTCTGCGCTTAGGCAGGAAGAACCAGGTGCACAAAGAGAGGGTGGGGGACACCTGGCTTACTAGCAGTACATCTGAAAAGGATCTAAAGGGTCTTGATGGACCACAAACTTAACGCGAGTCAACAGGGTGATGCAGCAGCAAAAAAGATAATGCTATTCTAGGCTGCATCAAACTCTAAGCTGGGTTTCCCTTTCCCCAGCCACGCCCTGCTCCTGCAACCACAAAAGTGTTGAGTCCTTGCAAAGGAGATGCTTTAGGATTTGTATGTGCACAGTCAAAATTGTATGTGCCTAGTTCTGCCTGTTGATATCAGGCGGTTGTCTTCTCTGTACGCTTTCTGGTTGCCTGCTAAAAACACTCTTGTTTGGTCAAGCCTACCCAGGTGCTTAGAGTTTTAATGTGATGTGAGTTTTAATCTGTTTTTAGTCTATTGCTATTGCAACTTTTCAAATGTTTGGAATTTTTATTGTTCGTTTTTCTTAGGAATGTTTTTTATTTATTATTATTTTTAATGGCTTGAGGGTTGTTGATGTTTTTTTAGCAATCAAGCAGTGCATACATTTTATGAAACAGATAAATGAATAGCCAAAATAAGCTTGGGAAATGACTCATATATTATTTGCAATTTGCAGCGGCCTGGGCAAATGCTCCTTTGCCTTCAGCCTTTGTTGCCTCTCAACTTGGAATCCGGAGATTTGAACTGGATGCCAGAGTCTTTGGGAAACATGCAACAACTTACTTTTTGCCTTGAAATTTGCCCTGTACAGCTGGTGCGAGTTGACGACCGTCAAGAGCTCCGCCTGCAAAACAAGAAGTTGTGTCTGGGTGGTGGGCACAGTGGCTTAGGAAGGGGGGTGCGGGTCGCCCCGGGTGTCATCGCTGAGGGGGGGTGACAAAATGCCAAATTTATGTGTTTCTGAATAAATAACTCCCGCACCCACAACACCCACCCTCCTATGCCACCACAGGAGCACCCTCCCCCCAAGGGATTTCCAGAAACCAGGAATATTGCTGCCTCCAACTTTGCAGGCAGAGCACAGCCTTTATGGCTAGTAGCCTTTGACAGCCCTCTCCTCCATGAATCTGCATAATCCAGAGACACAGCTAGGTGAGACAGGGGGCACTGGGCGTCACACCGTGGGGCCTGTAGCGTGCCTGAGCCACACGTCTCTTCTGAGAGGGAGGTGGCGGGCAGACTTCCTGCAAACTCCATGCTGCGTTTTCGAGCAGCACAGAGTTTGCGTCTGCCCACTGCCTCAGCCGCCCTGCAGCTGAGGGGGAGGCTGCGGCGAGGCTACCTTGGCTTGTCCTGCCCCCATGGGCAGTTGGCCCCGCCCCTCTGGACAGCTTGCTCCGCCCCCAGCTGCAGGGCGCACACGCTGCCACGGGCACCTGTGCGGCTAGCTAGGCCGCTGGGTGGGCGGCTGTCTGCATCCCTGGAATTGCCGCAAATGCTGCGCACACACCCAATCAAGTAAATAAATAAAAATACTTAACTAAAAGCAGAAGTAATCAGAATGTTTTAAATCAAAATGCTTGCTGAGGTCACTTGGATGATGTTGTGGCGCATTCTAGCGACGCAACTGGCAACCCAACTGAGCAGTAGCATGGCTTCTGCAAACCAACCCATCACATCGGAGGTAGCTTGGTCCTGGCCCCCACCCCACTCCCAAATCCTGGCTACGCCCATGTGCGCAAAGAATGTACTTGTTATTGGGAAACCAAATGTAGAAAGGAAAGAGGTCCACTCACTGCTTCCTCCAGCATCACACCATCTTGTGGAATTGCCCTGTTCTTCTCTTTCCTGAATGGCAGAAAGAGAGTTGGAACGAATCATTCATATCACGGGGCAGTTTAGCAACACCCTGGTCAGCTGGTGGGAGTACAGAAGGTCCACGTATTTTTGCTGGACTGGATAGCCATCTGATCAGGAGGCCCATTGCACACAATGTAGGAATCAGGCCTTTTCTGTGGTGGCACCTATTCTTTCGAACTCTCTCCATTTAAACACCACACAGATGCTCTCTCCATCCCCTTTTTGTTACCTGCTAAGAAAACCTTCCTTTTTTTTGGCTAGCCTTACAAACTTCTGTCATTTTCATGCCTCCCCATTACACCTCCCCCCCTCCCAAAATAGCATCTTTTTCTGAACTCGGAATCTTCAAATGCTTTAGTGCAGGAGTGGGGAACCCAACCCGGAGAGCCACATTCTCTTTTGGGCAACTTTCTGAGGGCCACATGCCAATAGGGGTTGGGGCAGAGGTAATTGCGTGAAACAGAAGCAACGGACGTGAATCTTGGCTTTCTATAGCAGGCTTGTTTCTAAGCACACTCCTCTCCAAGCAAACGATATTGAGATTCTTAATTTTGCACATGTGAAAACTTCTGGATGAACAAGATGCTTGTATTGAAATGAAAATTCTCCAGTCCAAAAATATGGTTCAAAAAGCTTCACTTACAGAACTGAACTTAAAAACAAATAAAATTCTATTCACTCAATTGCATATTTCGTATACTGCTCCCAGCATAAGGCATCTAAACTTAGCTTACATATTGTCACATATAAAACAGCTTTATTTGCAAAAGCAGCTAAAAGAATTCGTGCAAGTCGTAAAAGACAACGCTGTAGATTATGCAGCATTCGTGCAAAATAATTTGTGCAAGTCGTGCAAGTCGTAAAAGACAACGCTGTAGATTATGCAGAGGACTCAGTTAATTTGATTTATTGTAAATGGTTGCTTATTTCTGGATTTTTCTTAATAGGTTTTATTGGATTTGCTGCTTTTGTACTGTAACTGGATTGGTAATGGCTTTTGTTGTTGTTTAGTCGTTTAGTCGTGTCCGACTCTTTGTGACCCCATGGACCATAGCACGCCAGGCACTCCTGTCTTGCACTGCCTCCCGCAGTTTGGTCAAACTCATGTTCGTAGCTTCGAGAACACTGTCCAACCATCTTGTCCTCTGACGTCCCCTTCTCCTAGTGCCCTCAATTTGGCTTTTAGTCAAATACAATAAATGATTGATTGATTGATTGAACTTAGTTTACAAATAACTTGCATTCTGAGCTAAAAACCCTTCTCCGGTGCAGCCTCTTTTAACTTTTTGCTGGAGACAGAGACAAACACATCCATTCTCTTCAGCGCCTTAGAACAAAAAGGCACCACACCCAACATGAATGCCTGCAGATTAGCACATGCATAGACTTGAAATGCTCTATCTTTCCTGCGGCTATGAGGTGTTGATCATCCTGTGACTAAGCCACAGAAATACAGCCCCACAAATGCTTAAGGTAAGCTTTTCTCTAACTTCTTGAAAATCAATGTTAACTGGAAATAAACTTGTAATACAAGCAGCATGTAATAGGGGAAGAAACGGAAACATCTGAGAGAGTGGGAAGCCAGTTTGGGGGGGGGGATTGTATTGAATTTGTTTTAATTTGGCACTGATGTGTTAGAAATGTGGGAAATGAATAAAAAATTCATTAGCATGAAATTTCCAGACATGCTTCACACCATATTGTACAGACACATTATATACCTTCCATTTCAATGCACACTAAACCAGGGGGGACAACTTGAATAAAATAGGGGAGGAGGGAGTAAGCCCTACTCTGCATAACTGATCACTCACTGCTCACTCACCACCTTAGAACAAATCTACACCACCAGGTGCCATAGAAAAGCAATAGATATATCAAGAGATCCAACGCACCCTGGTCACCATTTCTTTCAGCTCCTGCCATCGGGACGGAGATATAGATATGCAGGCAAGAACGAGCAGTCTCAGGAACAGTTTCTTCTCTAGAGCGATTTTGGCCTTAAATGGAAAGCCTGGACTTTGACGTCATCTTATTTTACTTGTTATTTTGTATTATATTTACTGTTTTTAAAATTTTGGATTATGCGGAATGCTTTATCGGAGTGGATGTAGCAACCGAGTAATTTCGTTGTTCCCGCAAGGGGACAATGACAATAAAGATATCTTATCTCTTATCTGATCACATGATGCCATGAATGGACACCATTTTTGGCAATGCCCATCAAACTTTGGGAGGGCCAGACCCCTTGGCTGCTATGAGTTGGCTCCTAAGCACTAAACATTTGTACTCAACAACCCAGAGACATTCTCCATGCTCAAGGCCACATTCCAAGCAAAAGCAGGCAAAAAAACCCTCGGAATGCAAAGGGGTGTGGCCTGGGCAGAGGGGGTGTGGCCTGGGCAGTGTCCCAAGGGCCATGCGGAGAGGTTTCGAGGGCCACATTCAGACCATGAGCCTGCAGTTCCCCCACCACTTTTGCGCTTCTTTGTCGTAAGGAAGACACCCAATTCCCAGGATTGTTTCGCTAGCTCTTCCCAGCAGCTTTTTCAGCTAAATGCTGCAGTAGCTTTAGAAAGACTCAGCGGAGAAATTGGGGGCAGGGGGGGGTGTCCTCCTCAAACCAAGCTGCTGCTTCCTGCCCAAACTGCCCTGATTTCTGTTGCTGGCTGCTCGCTTCCTTCCTGCCACGAGTTCCGTCTAGCAAAGGGGCTCCTTGCCTCCGAAGAAGTTCATTTTCCTTTCTCACTCGTCTCCTTTAGCAACTAGTTGTAGTAACTGTTCAACATACCAAGCAGTCCAGACCTTGAAGGACGAACCGTTAAAAAATTCACCGGATAAGAGCTGCCTCTGCCGGTAGTTGGAGTGTTGTAATCCTATCACGGGAGCCGGCAGAGAGGACATTGCACAGACGTTTCGGGGGGATGGGGGGGGAGGGACCATTTTTGGCCCAGCTGTGAACCCAACTGGTCCAACGTGATTCCATCGATTGGATTACTGCAATGCGTTCTGCATGGAGCTCCCCTTGGTGCTGCAGCTCAGAGGCGGTTTTCGGGGGGCACGACTGGTGGAAATACATTAGGCACCTCGCTGCGTGGGATGCCACAGCAGTGTTTTAGAATAGAGCGCACAAAAGGCAGGGGGCCAAATTTTAGCATCAAAGTCTGAGAGTTCGAAGTCAGCTGTGCTGAGGCACATCTGCTGCCAGGAGTGAAACCCTACATTGGCTGACTGTTTGCTAATAGGCCAAGTTCAAGGGGTTACGATTGGTATCTAAAGCCCTTGATCCCTTATCTCCCAGAGTGAGCTGTACTGCCCCCTGTTGGTGGGGGGGTGATCTAGCAGGGGCTGGCAGAGGGGCGCTGGAGGTGTAAATGACTATCAAACTTTGAAAGGCAGGCATCACTGGGTCAAGTCCATCTGTTTTGTTGAACTAATTAAACTAAATTGTTTAATTATCCACTTCAATTGGCGGAACTGGCACTGTTCAAGGGGTTGCATATTCCGCCCGTGCAAGAAACCAATCTCTTTGTGTGGCAACACCCGGACTTGGGAACTCCCTGCCTCATGACATCAGGCAGATGTCTTCACTGTACACTTTTCGGTGTTTGCTAAAAACCAATTTTGTAGCCTACCTAGACATGCAGAATGCTGGTATGTGCTTTAATCTAATGTTTAGCTTATCAGTGGTTTTGGTTATTTTTTAAGGCTTTAGGTTGTTTGTTTAAAAAAATGTTTTTATTAAGACTTTCTTGGGTAGCAACAGGGCATACAGAGTCTCTGTTTATTAAATTGTTGTTTTAAACTCTCTTTTTTTAACGATTATTTTTGTAAACTGCTTTGAGGTTTTAGATTCAAGTAGGTAGCAGTGTTGGTCTGACGCAGTTGAAATATAAACAAACAAACAAACAAAAACTGGTCAGTGGCACATTAGAGACCAACTAAGTTTGTTACGAAAGCTTATACCAAGAACAAACTTAGTTGGTCTTTAAGGTGCCACTGGACAATTTTTTTATTTTTTTAATATGCTTTGAGGTTTGTTTGTTTTTCAATCAAGAGGCATGTAAATTGTATGAATGAAATGAATGGGATGTTGCAGAACCTTGCCAATTAAGGAGAAGGCTTGCCAATTAAGGGTGAGAGGAGATCAGATGCTTACCTCCTGCAAAGTGCGCAGAGGGCCAAGAGAGAGGCGGTTATGCCAACCAGAGAGACAACAAGGAACGAAGGGAAGAAGCCGCCAGCCCCCACTTCCTCCAGGGGTGGAGCCATCAGTGGATTCCCCTGCGAGATGCACTTGGCATAGGATGCTGTGGAGGAGAGGAAGCACAAAGGACCATCAGACTCCCGGGATGCAGTTGGCCTCATTCATTCATTCATTCTGCCTTATACAGCAGGCACGTCCAACAGGTAGATCATGATCTACCGGTAGATCACTGGATGTCTGTAGTAGATCACTGGTAGATCACTGGCTCCCCCCAATGAAGCTCAACAACTATGCCTCCCCTAATTTACGTTATTTACATTATATTACGTTTCAAGATTATTGTCATTTATTTATGATTTGGTATGTTATTATTTCTATATTATTGTTTTTTCTTTTTTGCAAGTTATTGTTATTATATTATTTTGTATGATATTATTTCTACATTATTGTTGTTTTAGTGTGTTTGTGAATGTATTTTAATTTGAATTCTAATAAAGTTTATTTTAATTAAAAAAAACAAAAAACTATGCCTCCCCTTTAAAAAGTTCATCAACATTTTTGCCCTGCAGCCCATCAAAACGGTGCTTTCCTCCTCCCTAAAAAAAACACTCAATAACTTTGACCTAAACCCCTAAAACATGGGCCCTCCTCCCCCCCAAAAAAGCTCAACAACTTTGACCTGAACCCCCCAAAAAGGGGGGTAGATCACTGCCAGTTTTTAACTCTGTGAGTAGATTGCAGTCTCTTGGGAGTTGGCCAGCCCTGTTATACAGGATCAGACCATTGCTCCATCTGGCTCAGTGTTGTCTGCAGTGAATGGCAGTGGCTCTCCAGGGTTTCGGGCAGGGGGTCATAGAATCATAGTATTTTAGGGTTGGGAGGGGCCAAGGGTCATCTAGTCCAACCCCCTGCAATGCAGGGCTCTTTTGCCCAACGTGAGCCTAACTGAGCTAGTATCCAGGTCCATCCTAGCCCAAACTGGAGATGGTGGGGATTGAACCAGGGACCTTCTGAATGCGAAGCAGATGCCCTACTACTGAGCGGCGGCCCTTCCCGGTAGGATTTGTACCCTGCCCACCAAACACATAGGGTGGCATTCAATTTCTGCATCTCATCGGTGCAAGGGTTTGCCGTTGCCCAGAGAGAATCCCCCCCTCCCTTCCCATGCAGCCCAGATAGACAAACACACCAATGATGGAGCAATGAAATGTAGTGCCTAAACTATACTCAAAAGTCAGATTTAAGAGGCAACGTGAGAGAAGCACGCCGTTAAACTGCGGAACTCTCTCCCACAGGAGGCAGGGGTGGCCACCATCCTACAAGGCTTTAAAAGAGGGCAAATTCATCGAGAAGAGGGTCTCAATGGTTGGAGACTGAATACCAGTCGCTGGAAACCACAGGAGGGGAGAGAGCGCTCTTGTGCTTGAATCCTGCTTGCAAGTTTCCCCACAGGCACCTCGTTGGTCTCTGGGAAAATAGGATGCTGGACTAGATGGGCCATTGGCCTGATCCAGCAAAGCACTTCTTATGCTTCTGTGCTATTTTGTTTTCATGTTTTACCCCCCATAAAGATGGCCCTCGCAATCAACTTGTGGAACCCACAGGCAAAATGGATTTTAAGCAAGCTGGTTGAGCGGTGGATCCTCGGCACAACAGTGGAAGCTGAAAGGCTCCTCCTTGCAGGCTTTTAACGGAGCATGCAAAATATCACGGGCCCCAGACACAGCTTTGCGGGTTGCACTCTGCTTGGCCGTGGGTTTCCTGTGCCTCTGAGCCACAGGGCCTGCAAACCCGAGGGAGCTTTCGCTGCATCGACAAACTGCCAGCCACCACTGAGCTGTGGTCTCTGCTGCTCCCCGTGTTGCAAACAAGGACGACCTGCTATGTGCATGTGCTCAAAGGTCAAACAGCACACAGGAAGCCGAGTGCGGCATTCGCCACCAGGCTCCCCCTAACATGACTCTCTTTGTTTCCAGTACCATAAGGACAGAGGCGGATTTAGGGCATCGCGGGGGCCTAGGACACACCTTCCCGCTTCCGTCCCAAAGCCTAGTTAAGTGCTGGGCTATACAGCTGCAAATAAAATGTTTTAAATGTGTTTTAAGTGCAATATACAATGTGGCACTAGATGGCGATGGCGAGCCTTATGGGAAATTCAATGTATTTTTTTTTAAAAAAAACGCTAAACAATAAGAAGCATTTTCAAAATGGTTTTTATATGTGTGCAGATCCCACCCTAGAGTCCTCCTGCCACCTTCCCAAAGCCTAGTTATCATGTTCCCTGCTTTGCAAAGGAGGGTGCTAGATCCCTGCCAGAGCCTTGTGCCTCCTCCTTAAATCCCGGGGCCTCCCTTACCAAGTTTTGGGAAGGGGGCACAAGGACCAGGAGAGGTACCTAATATTGGCCTTGCACAGGGCGCCATATTGCCAAGCTCTGCCCGATAAGAACAATGAGAGGAGCCTGCTGGATCAGGCCAATGGCCCACCTGGCCCAGCATCCTGTTCTCACAGAGGCCAACCAGATGACTGTAGGAAACTCGCAAGCAGGATTCAAACCCAGGAGCACTCTCGCCCCTCCTGCGATTTCCAGAAAGCGGTATTCAGAAGCATTGCTGCCTCCAAATGTGGAAGCAGAGCAGAGCCATCATGGCTGGGAGCCATTGAGAGCCCTCTCTTCCTCCATGCCCTCTCCTTTCTTATCTTGATTGGCAGCCGTTGCTGCCTCCTGTGGGAGGGAGTTCCACAGTTTCACTGTGCGCTGCACGAAGGACTTTATCTGTTCTGAATCTTACAACATTCAGCTTCATTGAACGTCCACAAGTTCCAGTGAGATTATGCCAGTTCTAACCTCATAAATTTCTACCTTCTCTTTTCTCCTACTCCTACAGACCATCCAAGTGTCCCCATTTTCCAGGGAAGGTTCCGGATTCACAGGTTTTTTATTTGATCCCTGAATCAAATTTTGATCCCTTTTCCTTAGGGGCGTCCCTATTTTCATTGGAGAAATGTTGGAGGGGATGGAGTTATCAGACTCCCAAGCCATCTGAAGGCAGCCCTCTATAGGGAAGTTTTTAAATGTTTAATGTTTTTATATACATTGGAAGCTCCCCAGAGTGTCTGAGGCAACCCAGTAAGATAGGAAGGGTATAAATATATAATAATAATAGGACACCCCTATTTTCATTGGAGAAATGTTGGAGAGTATGGTCCTAGCAATGACGATAGTGTAAACCCATAAGCCCTGTTGGAAGGTCCACCTGTATCAGTTTCCAGACTGGCAGCCATGTGTCCATCTGTGGAGTCTTCCAGGGGCCATATGCCAATGGTGGGCGGGGGCCAGAAGCAAATGTGGCTGAAAACGATGCAAATTATACCTTCGTGTGGGAAGCTACTTTCTATGCACACACTTGCAGGGTCACCTACCTCTGTTCTCCATCCAGGCAACCTAGAGAGACTTCGAGGGCACATTGTAGCCAGGCAAAAACACCCCAGGTGGTTATGAGTTAGGGCTGGTGAAAAGGTGCTGTTTGACTTCGTCCCTTGAGGCGCACTCCCTTGTGTCTCAAAACAGGCGGGTGCCAACTCTGAGCAGAACTAACATTGGCTACAACCCCCAGCTTCCAAGCCTTTCCCACTTTCGGCGTGTTAAGCAGGGCTAAAAAAGCTCAGTGCCTACCGGTAAGCACTTGCTTTGCTTTGCAGAATGGCTGAGTTTCAGCCCTGGTTTCTTCTGCTAGAGATTTGTGAGGCCTTCCTCGTCCTGGGACCTTGGGAGAGCCTGTGCCAGACACCAGGTGGGCAAATAGCCTGGCCTGCTAAATGAAGATAGAAAACTACCTTGTACAGAGTCAGGTCATCGGTTTGCCTACCTCAATATTGTCTACACTGACTGGCAGTGATGCTCCAAGGTATCAGAAACAGGATCTTTTATGCCCCCCCCCTTACATACAATGTTGTAACTTGGAGGTTTTTAACCTTTTTGAGTCCACGGCTCCCTTGACCAACTACATTCTTTCTGCGGCTCCCCTGTGGGGCTCAGGAGCCCAGTTATGTCCCCCCTTGCCTGCAGATCTGGCAGTCCCTCACCCTTTTTGGACACCCTCCCCTTGCGGAGTGTTCCCTCAGCCTCCTCCCCTCTCCTTGGGAGTCCTCCGGGCAGCTGCCCCTGGCCTCTGAGCCGCCCTCCCCAGCCCCAAAGAGGGTGCCACCTCACACCCCTGGGAAGAGGTTGCCCCCAGCTTTAGTAGCCCGACGGAGACTGGCTCCCCTTGGGAGGCAGCAGGGGGCCACAGAGCCAGTATGGCAGAAATGCTCCCTTTCAGCGCTGGGCACTCAGCTCCCAGGCAGGCCTTGCACACAGCAAGCACAAGAAAGGCCAGCGCATCGCCTGCCTGCCTTCCCACTTGTCTGTCCATTCGCAACAGCAAGGGCTGGCGGACTGGACGGCTGGCCTCCCTCACCCGCTTGCCTGCTTACTCTGAGGCTGCCTCGGCTCCTGGCAACCAGCACTCGCTGGCCAGCCCCAAAGGCACTATTAGCCTGGGGAGCTTGCAGCCAGGGCTTCTGCAACAAACAGCTGTGCAAGCCTTTGGGAGGCAGAGACGCGAGAGGGCATCAGAGGAGGGAGGGAAGGGAAGAAAGAGGGACAGAGGCCCGTGTTGCCCACAGCACCCCTGACCTTCATTCAAGGCACCCCAGGGTGCCACGGCACACGGGTTGAAAACCACTGCCCTAACTAACCTGAGCCCTGTTACCGAAAATAAACCCACTCAGTCTTGCCACAGCCTGATGGTTATCAGCTTGCGGTGACACAGAGGCGGGATTTTTCATTGCTTCCTCCAGCGTTACAAAATGCAGTCCCTGCTCCATCGGTTTGGGCGTTTTGATGGTTTTGAAGACTTACCTGCTTACGGAAATTCCCTTGCTCTCTCAACCAGAGTCTCCTGTTTTAATTGCTGCGTTTTAAAGGGATTGTCTTATTGTATGTTCTAATCGCAGATGCTTCTATTTAATGTTTGTGTAACTGGTTTTTACACTTTGAAAACCACTGGGAAGCCTTTTTTTAATTTTCTCGACCTTGCTTTTTTTTAGCAGCTCTGAAAATACTTTTGTAAAAGGAAAGGAAGATGGTGAAGTCAAATGAATTTTAAAAATGCAGTTAAGAGGGTTAGCATCACAGGATGTTGGATGCCCAAAAACTGGAGCCTGAAGCAGCCCAGGGTCCCAACACAAGCCTCCCATCGACTCATCTCCTCCTAACAAAACGAAGTCACAGTCACTGCCCCTTGTGAAGAGGCTGGGGCTGGACTAGAGGACTCTTTGAATCCCTTCTAACTCTACAATTCTAACATTAAAACAGACTGGATAATCCAACCTCAAGATCAAGAAACATTGATTGGAATTGTGTGATAGCTCAGTCAGCAGAGCATGGGGCTCTTAATCGCAAGGCTGTGGGTTCGAGCCCAGCATTGGGGGAAAGATTCCTGCACTGCACGGGGTTGGGCTAGATGAGCCTTGGGGTCCCTTCCAACTATAATTCTATAGTTCTACGATAGTCCCCCCCCTCTTATAAAAAAGCTAATGGGGCATATGTGATTCTTCCCCTCATTTCGGTCTCACAGCAGGATTTAAAGCTTCAGAGATCATAAATTTAGGGCACTTCTCTTGCTCTAAAGCAGCTCTCGCCAACCTGGTGCCCTCCAGATGTTTTCGGACTGCAACTCCCGTCATCCTGTCATAGGGTTGTCATGGCTCGGACTGGTGAGCACTGAAAGCCCACAACATCTGGGGGTTGTTGGAGGATGCTCTAACATTGCCGCCAATTTGGAAATAGATGTATTTATGGCATTTATAAAATAAAAAAATTCCTTCAGTAGCACCTTAAAGACCAACTAAGTTTTTATTTTGGTATGAGCTTTCGTGTGCATGCACACTTCTTCAGATACAAATGGCATTTATATCTCACTCCCCACAAGGAACTTAAGATGGCTACATAGCTCCTGCCCTCCTCATTTGGCCCCAACAACCCTGTGAGGTAGGCTAGGCTGAGATGCAAGGACTGACCGCCCCAAAGCTCACCTACTGAGCTTCATGGCTGAGTGGGGATTTGAACCCTGGCCTCCCAGGTCCTAGATACACCCCACTGGCTCTCCTGAAATGGCTGAGCTCTTCCCTCCCTCCGCTGCCAAGTCCTGCTTACAAAGCAGAGAGCCACCTCTGAAAATGAACATGCTAAAGGCATTGCCTGGTCCCTAACTGGACAGAGGCTTGGGGCAATTGCAGCAGCATTTTAAGCACTTCCCACAAGTCCAGCACATTTCCTTGAAAATAAATCCCCTGGGATGCTCATCCCAAGCCGAGCATGCCTAGAATCGCAGCCTTAAGACAACTTTTAGAGGCGTGGAGAACCGCCACAGTTCAGGAGGTTACTCGTGAAGGTTACTTACTTTAGCAGTGCAGGAGGTAGGAGGAACAGAGCCAGGCATAGAGCATCTCTGTAAATCTTCCCCAGCAATCGGAATCCCTTGATCGTTCGGCTTGGCCTCCCCGTCTTCTAGAATAAAAGGTCAGGTCCCAGCTTTCTGGGTGGCTGCAGGCAGCTCTATCGCACGGCTGACTTTCCCAGGGTGGGTGGCTGCCTCTGAGCAGAGGCCACATGCACCCTGTGGCAGAGCCTGCTTCCTGCCAGCATCGCCCAACTGCACGCTGCTTTTCAAAACCAAAAAAATGAAAAGCAAAAGTACCAGGGGCAGGTAGATGCGACCAGAAGTGTGCTACGCTCCCCCCCCCCTTGTGGAACATCTCAGCAGGGCCTCATCCCCTTGGAGGGTAGGTTTATCAACGGCCAAGGTAGCTGAATGGAGCTTCCAGGTGTGTATCTCTGAAAGTCAGCTGCTGTGAGGGGCGGGGTGTTGTTCCTTCCCACCTTGCCTATGTGCTTCCCAGAAGCGGCTGGCCAATATAAAAATATATATATATATGCTGTGTTATGTGGACACGTGGTTTGACCCAGCAATCGTGAGTTAAATTAAGAGCTCTGTGCAAGTAACCTCATCCTATTTCAGGCCAGAGGAAGAGCAGATTTATTTCACTGAGGTTCTCGCGGGAGAAGAGAAACACTCCCATGCTTTCTGGAGCCAAAGAGGGGCCCAGTATTATTCGGTTGGAAGGAGAAGGCTCCGACATGAAAACCTTTCCCCAAGTAATATCAGAGAACCACTAACCACCCTTTAAAACATGTTATCTACCACACATAAATGTAGCCTGAAAACTTTATTTTGGATGCAAAATATGAGGTTCCTTTCCAGATCTTGGTTCTTTTTTTTTTGGTAAGGAATAGATAACTAACAGACAGACAAAATAACCTTTAGTTCCCACTTACTAAGGGTAGCAAGTGAGGGTGGTCTAAGGAGTGAATTATGACTGGCACAAAACCTGGGGAATCAGGACTCTTGCTTCCTTTCCCCAATTGGGAGCTTCGTCTGGCTAGCCTTCCCCCCCCCCCCCATGAGAACTGGAAACCTGCTCAGCATTTAAGACCAGGAGAAGCTGGTGCTGCCAACCTTCCACGATGCTTCAGGCATAGCATGTGCCCTGTGGTTTACGTGGACCCGGACGCAGAACCTGCTGTCATGTGCGTATCTGTACTGCCCGACCTTGAGCACATTTGCTTAGAATAAGCACCACTGGATTCAGTGGTTCTTAGTCCTAGATTTTTTTTTTAAAGCAAAACAAGCATTGCAGCCTTAAACAAGAACGCCGGTGTGTTGAAGAACCTGACAAGACCCAGTCACCCTAGCAAAGGAGTAGCTTTTTCAGATTTACTGAGGATAACACCCCACCCTGTTTTAAACAGGGAGCTGAACGTATTGTACCCAGCAGGGTGGGATTTGGCACCTAGCACAAATACAGCACATTTTAATGGGCAGATTAGGAGAGAATTCCTTACGTTTGTCTCTATGTCACTATTCCTCCTTTACTTTACCAAAGGTGTCATGGGCTTTGAAAACACTCAAACTCAGGACGCAAGGGAGAAACGTGCGAAGAGGAAGGCACGCTTGGCAAATCCACACCGTGTTCAACTCCCACCCGGAAACCAATGTCCCTACTGTGGAAGGACGTGTGGATCCAGAATTGGCCTCCACAGTCACTTACGGACCCATTGTTAAAACCATGTTTATGAAAGACAATCTTACTTGGCTATGAGGGATCGCCAAAGATTGCTCCTTTAGAAATGGGAAATGGAAGGAGAACAAGATGCCTCTCTAACAGAATTCAAGGATGTGGGGGGAGGGATGTAACAGGAATTTAAACCGAGTGGCTGCTCTTCTTCTGGCCCCCAGTGCTTTTTACAGGGTAGATTTATCTCTATTAGATGGCCCAGGCACAGCTGAAGAAAACCAGACCACTTCCTTGCTGGGGAATTATATTTTGCAAACCCGACTGCAAATGAAGATGCATCGTATATCATACATGCAAAAGCACACACACACACACTAGAACCTGAGCTACGTAAAAACTCCCAAGACCCAGAAAGGAAACTCCCAAGACCCAGAAAGCAAAGGAGCCAGCATGACAATTGTTCTTTTAACTCAAAATAATCTTTACCAACCTGAAAGGAAACATGCACAGGAAGCTACACAGATGTCTAAGCCTGCCCCGAAACACAGAACCCACCATTGTTCTTCACCACCGCACAGCTCAGCAGAGCATTCTTCCTGAGACCAAACAGTTTACCCACTTCTCTGATGCTATCTCTCCCGTGGGGCTGCAGGGGTGAGCAAGAATGAGAGTGGCTTTTCTCTGCTCTGCTGTCAGTATCTGAAGGCAGATACTTCAGAAGGGGGTTGCATGAACACAGAAGAACTCACCACCTGGTGGTTGTTGTTCTGGGGTGGGGGTAGACATCACCTGAAAGCCTCTTGTACTCCTTCCTCCACCCCGTCCATAGGATTCCAGGCTAGATTTGGGAGCGCGGCAATGCAGGCCCAGCCTGCGCCTGGAGGCCACACGTGACCAGCTTTGCACACCGTTTCAGACTGCAAAGCATGTGGCCATCCCCATGTTGTTGGGACTCCAACTCCCATTAGCCACAGCCAGTGGTCAAGGATGATGGGAACTAGAGTCCCAACAACATGGGGACGGACGCAGATTTCCCCACCTCTGATTTAAGGAGACCTTATGGGGGGCGGTTCTGCCTTCAAACTTGCCGGGATTGGATGTGACAGAGCACAGGGGACTATAGGCCAAGAATCCACAAAGAACTGAACTGCTGCTGGTGTGGGCCAGTGAGAACGACCAGCCGTCCTCCGAGCTTCTTTTCACATGGCTGTTAAACCCTCCCTGCCCAGGAGTTGCACAGGGAGGCAACACTGCCACACTTCTAGCACCTGACTATTGGTGCGGATGCCGCGCACGATGCTGCAGCAGTTCCTTCCGCCAATCAGGAGGACTGCACGGGTGCTAGAGAACCCGGCACAGCACCACCCTCTCTCTTCCTTCTTCTCATGGTGCTTTTCTTTGCTGCAAGTTGGATGGGGAGATCACCCACCATCAAGAAGTTTGCCAAGGAATCCTGGGAGGCAAGGATGGAGAGAGCCGGAGACAGACAGGGAAATGGCCAGGAGAAGGGCAGGATTCTGCTAGCGGCTCCCATGCCTGATTAACGTTCTCTGCAGCTCCAAGTAGGTGCATCACCTTGCAGCTTTTCTCTTTAGGAAGCCAATTATGCATAACAAAAGAGAGGCAATGACCTGGCACTCTCTGGATGTTGCCAAGCTGCCAACACTCATCAGGCCCTGTCAGGGATTATAGGAGCTTGAGCCCAGAGACACCTATTATACCCCACATTGGCTACCTTTGCATTAAGGTGTCCACGGCTCTGGGCCACTCACCTCATCCTCAGCACCTGTTTCTCAGCCCTGCTGTGCAGCCAGGACGAAGCAAGAGCAGGACTAGCCTGTCTGCCAGCTCAAGAGATAGCAAGGTCTCCCTCCCTCCACACTTGTAGAATAGCATGGCTGCTTCCAGACCAGCGAAAATGGCCCAGCCTGATGAAGGGCGGGAGAGAAGAAGAGAGGCTAGAACTCGGTCATTTTCTTGTGCGTGTTGGCTTTCTTCTGCTCTCGCTGGAGACTGGCCTCCTGAGCCCGCAGCTCGCTCAGTCTCTTGTGGGCTCCGGCAAGCTTCTCCTCCAGCTGAGCTGTGGCAACCGTGTGCCTGAAAGCCCCAAACCCAGAGAATTAGAAGGATGTCCCGAGAAGAGAAAAGGAACATGCACAGGGAGGGGCCTACTCTATTCCCTCCCCATCCCTACATCAAACCAATTTCTGGGCACCACAATTTAAGGATATTGACAAGCTGGAATGTGTGCAGAGGAGGGCAAGCAAGATAATCAAGGGTCTAGAAGCCAAGCCTTATGAGGAACGGTTGAAGGAGCTGGGTATGTTTACCTGGTTAAGAGGCGACTGGGAGGAGATATGATAGCCATCTTCAATAATCTCAATGGCTGCCACATGGAAGAGGGAACAAACTGGTTTTCTCCTACTGTGGAGGGTAGGACTCAAACCAATGACTTCAAATTACAAGAAAGGAGATTCAAACACCAGGAACAACTTTCTGAAGGCAAGAGCTGTTTGAAACAGTCTCCCTTGGGAGATTGCGGACTCTCCTTCCTTGGAGGTTTTTAAGCAGAGGTTGGATGGCCATCTGTCATGGAAGCTTTAGCGGAGTTTCCTGCATTGCAGGGGGTTGGACTAGATCAGTGTTCCTCAACCTTGGGCCTCCAGCTGTTTTGGAACTACAACACCCATCATCCCCGGCCACTGGTCCTGCTAGCTAAGGATGATGGGAGTTGTAGTCCCAAAACAGCTGGAGACCCAAGGTTGAGGAACACTGGACTAGATGGCCACTGGGGGTACCTTATAACTCCTAGAGTTCTATGATTATGTGATGCAAGAGCCTGGTGCTCTTCCGGATGTTTTGGACGACAACTCCCATCAGCCCCAGCCAGTACTACTGAAATATTTCCAGCTAAGCCAGAAATATTGGGAAGCCAAAACCCACAGTCTCCATTCTAGATCAGATGCCACATGCAGAATCGAAAGGTCTCATTACCTCCCGATGTTGCGTGCCAGGGCTTCCTGGATCCCTCGGATGTCCTTCTGGGTTTGGTCGATTTTCTCCACCATCTGGAAGAGGCGGACGCTCAGAGCCTTCTTTGTGCTCTTGCTGGCGTGGTAGATCTCCTTGCTGCTCCTCTCTAGGGGCGCCAGCCCTGCCTCCTGCTCACCGAGGTCCTGGCCCTGAAGCTTCTCATTCAGGAAGTCAAACACATTTCGGGAGGGCTTTGGGCCCTGCCGGGTAGGCCGGGCAGCTTGGTTGCCTTTCGCCCGCCGTTTTCTGGGCTTGGCTGGACCAATCTTCCCCTCCCTCTTCTTCTGGAGGATCTCGGCACACTCATCCAAGGACTTGCCTTTGGGCAGCACAACGGCTAAGACTGGCTCCACTCTGCCCTCTGAATTCTTCCCCAAACCTGAAGCAGGAGGAGAGTCATGGATGGAGGACTTGACCTGGCATGTGTAACAGACTTGGTTGGATGAAATAGATGGGCCTGTCCTTGCCACTGCTTGTCCACCAGGTTTCTCTTAAGCACAGCAACCCAGGTGTCATATTTGGGGGGGGGGGGTTTGCAGTGATTTTTAAGGAAGTCATTAGCTTGCATCAGGCGTCCCTACTGGGAGTCATTTTGGACTCACAGCTGTCCATGGAGGCGCAGGTCAATTCCGTGTCCATGGCAGCTGTCTACCAGCTCCATCTGGTACGCATGCTGAGACCCTACCTGCCTGCAGATTGTCTCTCCAGAGTGGTGCATGCTCTAGTTATCTCTCGCTTGGACTACTGCAATGCACTCTACGTGGGGCTACCTTTGAAGGTGACTTGGAAACTGCACTTAATCCAGAATGCGGCAGCTAGACTGGTGACTGGGAGCGGCCGCCGAGACCACATAACACCTGTCTTAAAAGATGTGTTTCCAAGCACAATTCAAAGTGTTGGTGCTGACCTTTAAAGCCCTAAATGGCCTTGGTCCAGTATACTTGAAGGAGCGTCTCCACCCCCATTGTTCAGCCCGGACACTGAGGTCCAGCACCGAGGGCCTTCTGGCGGTTCCCTCGTTGTGAGAAGCCAAGTTGCAGGGAACCAGGCAGAGGGCCTTCTCGGTAGTGGAGCTCGCCCTGTAGAATGCCCTCCCATCAGATGTCAAGGAAATAAACAACTACAGTATCTGACTTTTAGAAGACATCTGAAGGCAGCCCTGTTTTGGGAAGTTTTTAATGTTTGATGTTTTATCGTGTTTTTAGTGTTCTGTTGGGAGTCGCCCAGAGTGGCTGGGGAGGCCCGGCCAGATGGGCGGGGTATAAGTAATAAATTATTATTTATTATTTATTATTATTATTATTACTACTACTACTATTATTACAGTGGTACCTTGGTTTAAGAACAGCTTCGTTTATGAACTTGGATTAAGAAAGCTGCAAACCCGGAAGTAGGTGTTTTGGTTTGTGAACTTTGTTTTGGAAGCGGAACATGTTCCGCTTCCTGTTGAGTGTGTTCCATTTGTAAATTGAGTCCTCCACTGCTATGGGAAAGTACGCTTTGGTTTAAGAACGCTTTGGTTTAAGAACGGACATCCGGAATGGATTAAGTTCGTAAACCAAGGTACCACTGTAGTATTATTGTTATTGTTATTATTATTATTGGCAGAAGCAGATAAATTACTTGGATAAGTTGCAGAGATAACCACCTTTTGCGTACATGCAAATGCTTACCTTTGCCAAACTCATACCCCATTTGAACAAGGAGTTTGGAGCCAATGCCACGAGTATGCGCCTCCCAGCTGCCGAAGGAGGAACTGCAAGAGGAGGTCCCTTCCCCATTCTCAGGGGTGCTGGAGTCGATAACTGTGAGGGCACAAGAGGAAGTTTAAGTGGGGGAGGGCAGCAGCATTGGCAAAACCAAGCAGGGTGGGATACCTAATGCAGAATCCTGGAAGCAGGAAGAACAACTGGCTTCTCTCTCAACTTTTTGCTGCCTTGATGACTAGAGTTTGTTAACTACCCTAATCATTCCAGCCAGTGTGGTGTAGTAAGGAGGATGTCAGATTAGGACCTGGGAGACCAGGGTTCAAATCCCCACTCAGCCATGAACCTCACTGGGTGACCTTGGGCCAGTCACATTCTCTCAGCCTACCCAACAGGGCTGTTTGGGGGAATAAAATGGGGAAGAGGAGAACCATGTATTCCACCTTAAGCTCCTTACATAAATTGCATTTATGATTACATGTATATGGTTCAGCTTTCTGGCCAGCTTGCAGACAGCTTTTATATTACTGCCTGTGACTGCCTCTTCAATTTACATGCAGCAGATCCCAGGTTCAATAGTAAGACCGGGAAAACACTTAACTCTGAAATCCTAGAGAGTCGCTGAGCTAGATGGACAAAGACAGCTTCCTTTATTCCCCCTTTTAACAATATTTCCTTCCCCTTACAAACTTATTTCTATGAGTGTGCTGGCAGAGCATTTTCAGCCTCTTCATAAAAATACAGTTCCCTGGTATCTTTGGGACACATGCATTTATAAAGTTCGTTTACATTTACAGCGCAGACATGAAACTACGTTCCAATGATTTTTGAACCCCCTTTGTCATTTCTTCGCAGTCACAACTCTGGAGGAATCAAATTTCCTGGGGTTCGTTTGCTCCCGAGATTGCTTTGGTTCTTTTTAAAGACTTGCTGTGCACTGAACAAACCTTTGCTGTTTTTGAGAGGGAGGTGACCTTGGCTAAAGCGAGCCATTTTGCAGATATAAACAGCACGCAAATCTCCAGCATTCCAAAAAGTCTACAAGTAGCAGGCCCAAGATGAGAGATTAAAGAATGCAGTTACACTAAGTGAAAGCAGAAGTTCAGAGCAAAAGGGGAAGCTCCCCCCCCCCAGAAGCCTTGGGAGGCTTGAATGCCCACACCTTATACCTTTGGCATATCCGGCATCATCCACTTCATCACCTTCCGACTCCGAGGAGGATGAGCTCTCCTCGCCACGGAGAGGAGGCATGATGCCGTCTCCCTCCAAAACTGCTTCTTTCAGGAGCAGCGAATCAAATTTCACTGTGTAGTAACCGCTGTCAATGTCTGAGGAAGGGAAAGCGAAATGGTGAGGCTGCAATTCAATGCGCAAACTGGGCAGGGGCGTGTGAAGTGGGGGGGCGGAGGGGGGGGCTGCCCCGGGTGCCACTCTGGGGTGTTGTGTGTGTGACAAGATGGCACCTGCCTCCCCTCAGCTGTAGAGCGGCCAAGGGAGAGCTGCGTCTGTACAGGCTGCCACTCTTGCGCGCCGTCCCTACGGGCAACCGTAGGGGCTGCAGCACATGCGCACTCCATACGGGATGCAGCCCACACAGCCGCCACGCAAGCGTGCGCAGCAACCCATATGGAGTGCACATGTGCGGCATCCCGTACAGACTATGCACGCGCGGCAGCATATGGGATGCCGCACATACACAGTCCGTACGGATGCCATGCATGCATCACGGAGCAGTTCGCCCTGCCACTCGGCATCCCGCCCTGGATGCCGGAGAGGGTTCCTCCGCCACTGCAACTGGGGTACCCATGTGCAATTAGAAGAAGCATTTTTCTTCATAAAGCTCCAATGTCAAGACACGCATCCCTCACAGCTCCTCAGCAAGAGGTGTGTGCAAGAAATGGTTTCAGATCAATACCTCTTGCTGCCAACGTTGATCTGGGAGTAAACTCCACTGAACTCAGTGGACCTTGAACTGGTATAGCATTGTGACTTTGTTTCCCCAGTTCCTGATGGGCTATTTTAATACCCATTACTTTTTAAAAGTGGGACGTGGGTGGCGCTGTGGGTTAACCACAGAGCCTAGGACTTGCCGATCAGAAGGTTGGCGGTATGAATCCCCGCGACGGGGTGAGTTCCCGTTGCTCGGTCCCAGCTCCTGCCAACCTAGCAGTTCGAAAGCTCATGAAAGTGCAAGTAGATAAATCGGTACCGCTACAGCAGGAAGGTAAATGGCGTTTCTGTGTGCTGCTCTGTTAGCCAGAAGTGGCTTTGTCATGCTGGCCACATGACCTGGAAGCAGAACGCCGGCTCCCTCGGCCAATAACGCGAGATGAGCGTTGCAACCCCAAAGTCGGTCACGACGGGACCTAATGGTCAGGGGTCCCTTTATCTTACTTTTTAAAAGGTATGATATTAAATGCATCCTTAAAGTACAGGAGGCATTAAAAAAAAACACCACACACCCCCATATACATTGGGGAAAGCACTTTGGTGGAGCAAGTACACTGCATTCGAAATAGTTCAGGTCCCAGTTCTCCAGTTAAAAAGGACTGTGGGTATAAAGCCCAAAGAAAGAAACATGCTTGTGCCCGAAATCCTGGAAAGCTGTTGCCAATCAGAGAAAATAAACTAGCTAGATGGACCAATGAACATGTTTGGAATAACGTAGCTTAGTTACTACACGTGGAGTAGTAACTGAAACGTTTGCAGGCAGCTACGGTAATGTTTGGATTTCTTTGCAAGAGTGCATCATGGAAACACCTTCATCAGAGGAGCCACTGATAGTTCGGGTATGCTTTAGGGTCCCCTCATGCCAGACAGGTATCTTGCCTACTGCACCCACAAGTCAAGCTAGAAATAGGCATAAACCACCCTCCAACCTCACAGCAAACGTGCAAAGCGAAACAAACTCACCTGTGATTTTAGCAGCATACCAGATCCCATCCTGATGCCTTGCCAGGCAAGCTGAGCCCACAGCAAGGCAGCTGAGGTTGGGCTCCTCAAAGGGGCGCAGCTCCTCCACAGATACAACTTGCCCATGGGAGAATCTGCCAGAGGGTGGGTGGGGGGAACACAAGGACAATGAATCACAAGCGCCAGCTGCTGGGAATCACAAATGGGGAGAGGCCTGCTGCACTTAGGTGCTGTTTTCAGGCATCCCAGTGGGATCTGACTGGCCACTGTGGGAAAAGGATGCACCTGAACTGCAAGCTGCACAAAGGATACTGCAAAATTAAACTGCAGAGATGCTCCAAATTGGACCCAGCGCCTTCCAAGTATCGTGGCCTACACAGCCCATTTCTCTAACTGGCTTCTCTAGCTGGCTGGAGCCCACGGGAGCTATACTACCAGATACCTAGAGCAGGGTTTCCCAAACTTGGGTCTCGCTCTGTTTCTGGACTACAATTTCCATCATCCCTGACCACTGGGCCCTGCCAGCTAGGGATGATGGCAGTTGTAGTCCAAAACTGGAGAGCCAAGTTTGGGAAATCCCAGTGTAGAGGGCAGCAGGTTGGAGAAAGCTTGGCATAGCATCCAGGTCCTTGGTGGAGGGGAGGAGGGTGAGGGCAATATTATGAAGACTTCCCTGACCTGTTGGGAACCCCGTCCCTACCCCTTACCCAACTCAAGAGTAATCCTGATTACCTGCAATTCTCTTTAAACCGACACTTGTCATCCAGGAAGAAGGGGCACGGCTTCAAGGATTTGTGGGTGGGGTAGAGATAGAGCACTCTGACCCCACGGCTTCCATCTTCCAAAGATTCACTCCCCACAATCATGGCATTGTGGTACTCTAGGGTGCCCCAAGAACTGTAGTATGGGGCTTTCACTTTCATCCCACTGGCTTCTTCCTCCTCCTCCTCCTCATCTTCCTCCTCCTCCTCCTCCTCTCCTTCTTGCTCCACATCTTGAGCGTCTGGGGTCTCATCCTCTCCACCCGTTTCAGCAATGGCTTCCTTAAAAGCGGCATATTCATCATCTGTGCTCAGTGGCTTGTCTGGCTGGAGAGGATTGGATGAAGATGTGGAGAGCGTTCCTGGGTCCAAAGTTGCACAGAGCTTGCTCTTTTTCACAGAAACCAGGCTGGATTCTGTCAGTTCTATCAGCTGCTTTAAATCCGCCTGCAGCTGGATCAGGTCAGGTTCCTGTGTTGGGTCCGGCACAGCTCCCAAAGCCAGCTCCACTTGCTGCAGCTGGGCATTATAGGTCTGGATTGCTGCTTCCAAACTCTCCTCATCCATCGCTGCAGAATGAAGAGGTCCCTGCCCCCTTTTGGGCTTCAACACATCTTCATCTTGACAGGTAGCAGGAAAATTTGAGGCAAATGCTTGCCCAAAGCAAGATCTTCTCAGTTGTCCAGCAATTCCCTCTTTGTTATCAACCAGGCACACCTCTCTGCAGCAAAGGTGGGTTAGTTAAGGTTACAAAGGGTTAGAAGTAAGACCAAAATATTACAAACCAGCCCCTAGAAGCTATTCATAGAATCATAGAATCATAGAGTTGGAAGAGACCACAAGGGCCATCCAGTCCAACCCCCTGCCAAGCAGGAAGATCAATAGATCACTTAAGGAAATTCAATAGATCACTTAAGGAAATTCAATAGATCACTTAAATTCAATAGATCACTTAAGGAAAGACAGCCATTATTCCACTCTTTCAATGTGTGCAAACTTGCAGCAAAGTATGTCCCACAATTACAGCCTCTGCGCCAAGGAAACTATTCACCAGAGCAGCCAGTGTTGCCACCTTTCTTTTACTGGTTTTGCTCCTGTGCCGTTAATAGCAACCCGACTGTAGAAATGAAGCAAACAAAACTTTCCCCATCCCTGCCTTGTGGCCCCTAACGTGGAGCCCATAGTAACCATAGCACTCCCAGCCACCTCTTGACACTCTCCAGGGCCTCCTGCCACTGCTGCAACATTCAGTAGGTATGTAAGCAGAGCAAGACATCCTTGTGTCACACGATCAAAGCAAGCTAAAAGGAAAAAGCTTTCCTTTTTTGGAGGGGGGGGGCGGACTTTTCAAACAGGGAAAAAAATACATACATTCACACACACACACACACTTTAATCTTTACCCCGGTGGCAAATTCTTAAAAATCGGTTGCTTTGTTTTATTCATTTTTCTTTAGACCTGCTTTGGGGCGTCGTCTTGGAGAGCAGGATCTAAACACTCCCCTGAAGTGAAGTAATTATGTTGTGTATGTTTGTCTTCCTAGGCTGAAAACTTTTGGAGACGGAGGCTCCATCCCTGAGCTGGCCCTGCGACAGCCGCTCTCTTCCCTCACCAGGCCCCGCGCCTGCCAAAACCTCCCCGAGAGACCCGGCAACCCCGCTCCCCGGTGGCCTACCTCGCAGGGTTGTTTGCAAGGTTGGCTGGAATTACGAAAGGCACAGCTCCTTGAACACTCCCCCCCCCCGCTACGGATGTTCGACGACGGTAGGCCTCGCGCAGATTCCGCCTCCTTCCTGGCCCCGCCAGGCTCCCTCTCAGCCCCCGCGACCAAAGGCACCAGCAACCACACAGAGGAGGGAAGACCCAATTCTATGCCCGGAAGCCGGAAGGCGCACGAGAGGCGAGCGCCGCCATCTTGGGTCATCCAGCCTTTCCATTTCCGTTCTCTCTCTCTGGTGCCCGACGCGCACGTCGGCCTAAGAGGCGGGGCTTGTGCGTTTATGCGCGTTTTCGCGCGCGATGCACGCTGGGTATTGTAGTGCCGGGCTGTCAGACCACCTCGAAAGCCGCCGCGTAGCGCGGGGGAGATGAGGACTGCATTTCCCAGGGTGCCCTGCGTGGGGCGGAATTTACCACAGCAGCAGCAGGAGGAGGAGGAGGAAGAGGAGGGGGGAATGAGGAAGGCGAGCAACGGCCGTTGAAGTCGGCTTGGCTGAGGTGGCTCAGGTAAGTCGTACGGCCTTCCAGCGACTCACCTGGGCAGGTGAGCCGCCCCCGCCCCGTCGACCGTTACTCTTCGGCGGCAGCGGATGGAAAGAGGTGCCCGGGGCTCATGCCCCAGCCGAGCTGCCTGGCATTGCTCAAACGGGGGCGCGGGGAAGCGCCTTCTACGCATGCTCGGGTCCATTCAGGAGGGAAACACTTTGCACATGCTCAGAGGCCCCTCCTTGTCGACATAAGAAGAGCTCTGCAAGATGAGGCCAGTGGCCCGTCTCCCGTTCCAGCCTCCTGTATTCACGGTGGTTGGCCAGATGCCCATTATGGGGAACCAGCAAGCAGGATCCGAGGCCAAGAGCAGCCCTCTCCCCTCCTGTGGTTTCCAGCACCTGGTACTCAGAAGCATGGCGGCAGAGAGCATCATGGCTATTTACTGTATCTAATCCTCTTTAAAAGCCGTCCAATTTTGTGCCCCCCTCCCCTCTGTGGGAGTGAGTTCCACGGTTTAACTTTAGTGAAATGCTTTTTAAAATCTGCCCTGAACATTCCCACACGGCTTCCCTGGACGCCTGCGAGTTCGAGTGTCAGGAGAGAGGGAGAAAACCTTTTTTTCTCTGCCCACTGTGCCCATGCCATTCATAGTTTTATAAACTTCTGTCCTGTTGCCTCTTGCTCACCTTTCTAAGCTGAAAAGTCTGAAACCTTTTTTTTTTGCTCCATCCCCTTGATCATTTTTCTGGTTCTTTTCCAACCTAACAATAGCCTTTCTGAGCTTAGGGGGGCCAAAGATGTACACCAGGCACCCCCAAACTTCGGCCAAATTCCATGTGTTTTGGACTACAATTCCCATCATCCCTGACCACTGGTCCTCTTAGCTAGGGATCATGGGAGTTGTAGGCCAAAACATCTGGTGGGCCGCAGTTTGGGGATGCCTGCTGTACACAGTACAGTACTCCAATTAAGTCTGCACTATAAATTTGTATAACAGTTTTATACAAATTTTGTATTGGGAGTTTTATTTTCAGTTCTTTTCCTATTCCTAGCATAGAATTTGCCTTTTTCATGACCACTGCATACTGGGTCAACATCTTTATGTATATCACACAAGTACAAGTACCGGTATGTAAAAAGTGTAATGTAAATTCCTCCATTCCCCACTTTGCTGCTTCACATATTTGTTACAATGCCATGATTTTTATTTAATATATTTTTCACCATTCATCCGAAGATCACAGAGCGTTCGTTATAAAAAGTGTATATGAGAGAGAGAGAGGTCCTGCCCCAAGGAGCTTACAGTCTTAAAATGTATTGCAGGGCTGATAAAGAGGAAAGGTGAGGGTAGATGGTCATGCAGAATTCAGTTCATTTTGTGGTGCTGGAAAACAAACTCTGGGTCTGAGTCCTGCATCAAGTTAAGTTGCGGTTGAGCTTAGAGGAGCTGACCAGGGGTGGGAAGCTTCAATATGCCTTGAACCTAGAGGGAGACAATCCAATTAGCATTTCTATAATAAATCACTTAAATTAAGTGACAAATTCTTTACATAATTGAAAATTCAGCCCTTTTTAATGGACCAGGGAAACTTTCTCTGCTGTGCAGAGCCCCTTGTCCCACCTCACTAAATATTTGTTCCACCTGGGACCTTAACCCGGATGGAGATAGCTTCGCATCAATTGCAAGTGCTCTGGTAACCTCCCGTTTAGGCAATATAGAGCTCCAGTCTCCTTAGGATCACCTGTTTCACTGCATGTTTCCTGCAGTGTGGCTCAGCTGCCGTACCTGCAAAAACAAGATTATGTTCAGGGATTGTATTATCATGGTGACTGACTATAAATTAGCAGTGCTTTATGCACTGGGGGCACTATTCCTCAGGGGATGATCAATTGTGATGTAAATGAGAGAACAGCCTTGCAAATAATTCAGCAGAAGTTAGCCTGCAAAAAGATACCTCCTTGCTTGCTCTGACACTTCACAAGCACACTCACTCACTTATTGCATGACATCCCCCCCCCCCGGCTACCACAGTAATTCTGTGCACTCTGGGTTCTGTCACAGTGTGTCGTTGTGCCAGAAGCGGTTTAGTCATGCTAGCCACATAACTGGAAAGCTGTGTGCAGACCAACGCTGGCTCCCTCAGCCTGAAAGCGGAGATGAGTGCTGCACCCCATAGTCAAATTTGACTAGTCTTAACAGTCCAGGGGTCCTTTACCTTTTACCTTTACTTTGAAGCTAGTGATTCAAGGCTGTGATAGAAAGTGGACAACTTGCACTTTATAGAAATGTTTTCAATGCAACTTGTGTGTTCCAAGTTTGCAGTCAGCACCTGTAATTCAAACATGATACTTCAGTGACTGCTCAATCATGTACAGTCATACCTCGGGTTACAGACGCTTCAGGTTCTGGCTTTTCCCGAACCCGGAAGTACCCAAACGGGTTACTTCTGGGCTTCGGCGCTCGCGAATGCACAGAAGCACTAAACCGCGCTTTGTGCATGCGCAGAACCACCGAATTGCAACCCACGTGTGTGCAGACGCAGCGCTGTGGGTTGCGAACGTGCCTCCCGCACGGATCACATTCGCAACCTGAGGGTCCACTCTACTTGTATTCATGAAATGATCTCACACCTAAAATAATGAATGATTTAATGGCTTTCTCTGTGGTGTAGTGGTTAAGAGCAGTGGACTTGTAATCTGGTGAACCGGGTTCCCCTGCGCCTCCACATGAAGCTGCTGGGTGACCTTGGGCTAGTCACACTTCTCTGAAGTCTCTCAGCCCAACTCACCTCACAGAGTTTGTTTGTTGTGGGGGAGGAAGGGAAAGGAGATTGTTAGCCGCTTTGAGACTCCTTAGGGATAAAGCGGGATATCAAATCCAAACGCCTCTTCTTCTGTGTATGTAATTAAATACAAATTCTTGCAAAGCAAATCTAGGAATGTATGTACTCTTTTCACTAGATGCTAAATATAGTTACATGTAAGAAAGAGACCACAGGCTTATCTGCCTTGGTTCAGAAGGCTGATGTTATCTTTTTCAAATAGGCTATATATATGTTCATGGGGAAACTGCACCACCTGCAGCTGGTTCTTTTTTCATCGTGTTTTTATTTTCTAGCCAACACTGTGGTTTTGAAACATCTTCCTACCTACACCACAAGAACATTGGTGTTGTACTCAGATGAGGCTTACTGTAACTGGGGGGTTAAAATGGCCGGGTAGTTGTAAGCATGAAGTTGGTGCTCTCTCTGCCGGACTGGTTGCCTTCCTTCCAGCAGGCAGGTAACAGCTGACTTGACTGCAGTCTGCAGGATTGGCCCCTGCTCACATCAGTGAACATGTTTCCCCAAGGTGCAGAAAAGTAGCTCTTACGTTGTTTGGGCGGCATGCATAGAGCCTCACGTCATGTCCTCCTGAGATGGGTCAGGAGAGTAATGTGCTTTGTAGGGGAGGGGACATTTCTAGCAATCTAATATTTGATATTTTTGCTTGTAGGGTCAGGATGTATACACTGCTATCCGGGCTTTACAAGTATATGTTCCGAAGGGATGAATACTGCATCTTGATCCTCGGACTGGACAATGCTGGTAAAACGGTGTGTTCCAATGTTTGTTTGGTGGAGAAGGAAAGAGAACCCTCTCCTCTTCCTCACTACCTTGTCTGGTTTCATGTATCTTATAGTAATTTCCAAGGTGCTAGGTAAGATGAGTTAATCCCGAATTCTAATTTTAGGAGGATAAATCCTTCAGGCATAGAGCACACAATTAGCACCATTAGGTCAGCTGTTCAACCCCCACCCCCCGAGCTCTTCATTGGTTTGAGTTTCTGGTAATTTTCTTGCATAGTAATATTTTTGTTGCAAGCGGATATAAAATTAAGGGTCTCAATCCTCTTGGGTTTTGCTGGGTAAAAGTTTGCTCAGAATTCCTGTAGCAAAGGAATCCAGTGTTCCAAGAGCAGAAGGCAAGAAAGAGCTACTGAACACTCTGGACTGTTTCATACAGGACTGCAGTGGAAGTCAGGGGGAAATTGCTTGAACTTGGGTTGAGTCTGTTATGCCTGATTTTGGGTGATTGCCCCCCATCCACCCACTGCAGTCCCATCCAACATGGCCCATGATGTTTTGTAGGTTTCACCACCCCCCTGAAGAGGGGGGATGCAGGGGGGGCGATGCAGGGGGAAATGAGGGGAAATGATAGATCCATTGCATGAACTTGCTTTCTGCTCATGCAGTGTTGAAGTGTCTAAGGACTGCCAAACTCTGGTCTGGTTTGAAGTGGAAATGGCTTCGCGCAACCTCTGGGAGAGGAAGTTGTGGCTGCCTTGCTCCTTGGTCGTTCTGCTGTGCGCTGAGCTCAGTCATGGTTTGGCTTAGCATGCCATTTGAATCTAGGCTCATGGTTTACAGACAAAACTGTAAACACTTAAGACAAACCATGGCTTAGCTCAGTGAAGCTGCAGAATGATGGTTAGGGTGGGTTGGGAGACTACACACCTCTGTCTTACTAATGCTTTATTCTGTCCCCGTGTTCTCGGTTATGGATCCCTGCCACTCTATTCCTGCTTTATATGTTAAACCTCCATAATATTCCATAAAAAGGAAAATCTGATTTCAGTGGAGATTACGTAAGATTGCTAATTTGGTCACAGACTTTTTGGTTGTTGGCTAGCAGCAGCTAGATTTGATTGATTGATTGGTTGGTTGGTTGGTTGATTGCAGAGTTATAAATCTTGGAATTCCAGTTTTACAATAAAGTTTTCCTGTGTCCTAGAAAGCACTTAGTTTAACAACCTGCTTTCCTTCTCCCTTCCCTGCTTCCATTGTTTCCAGACCTTCCTTGAACAGACTAAAACAAGATTTAACAGGAACTACAAAGGAATGAGTTTATCCAAAATCACAACTACTGTAGGCTTGAACAGTAAGTGAATCTAGTTTGGTGAAGCGAAAATAAGGTTTAAGATGATAAGAGTTTACCTTGACAGGGTGAGGTGGGGAGCTATTCAGAAAAGTTTAAAAAGGAAGTTCAAGCAGCTGCTTGAAGTATCCAAGGCCATGATATATGCATTCTGAAGATAACAGTGTTTCTCTTAAGATTGCCAGGGGGAAAAGAATACAGCTGTCCATTCACAGACTTTTCTCTCTAGCCTATCCGATTTAACTAATGACTCTGCACTTTAACAAAAGAAAAAGAAAAAAGAATTCATTGTGGGCACTGTCAACTCTCCCTCATTGCTTGCCCCCTATTCCTGCTTCAGGTTTCAAGTGTTTTTCATTGGCTTTGGAGCAGTGGTTTTCAAAACCTCTCTTCTTCAGGAAATAAATCAAACTTCTATCTCCCATTGAGGGACCTCTGCATATTGTGGAGGATTCTGGGTAGTTTTCTAGTGGTGGTTCTTGACAAACATCACCTCTGGGGGAGTTTTGGATTTCTCTTTGTACAAAAAAGAGGCCCATATTGGGTTATTGCAGGGGTAGGCAACCTCAGGCTCGTGGGCCGGATGTGGCCCAATCGCCTTCTCAATCTGGCCCACGGACGGTCTGGGGATCAGCGTGTTTTTACATGAGTAGAATGTGTCCTTTTATTTAAAATGCATCTCTGGGTTGTTTGTGGGGCAGAGGAATTCGTTCATTTCCCCCCAAAAAATATAGCCCGGCCCACCACATGATCTGAGGGACGGTGGACCGGCCCACGGCTGAAAAAGGTTGCTGACCCCTGGGTTATTGTCTGTCTCCTAGTTGGCACTATAGATGTGGGCAAGGCCAGGCTAATGTTCTGGGATCTTGGAGGACAAGAGGAGCTTCAATCTCTCTGGGATAAGGTAGGGATGACGGCTGTATGTTCAGAAATGCCTTGCCATCTTAATAATGGTCCCTTTGAAATTTGTAGCAAGAGTTAATTGCGCTTCCCAGTCAGTGTGGGCAGCACACAAGGAGTTGGATCCAGACTAAGTTCATTGAACCGAAACCCAATAGGACAAGTTAATCATGACTTGACTTTTGATTTAATGGGGAATGAAGATCCACAAAGTCCGGACTCAACCCAAGGTGTATTGGGACCATCAGACAAGAGCTTTGCGAGAACAATAAATAGCTTTTATCCAGGCTATCAAGTATTGAAAATGTAATGTTGCTTTTTTTTCTAATAAAAGTAATGTTTTACTGTCCCCATGGTTTGTTTTAATGACCCAGGAGAGCTTTATGTTTTTGCTCTGAAAAGAGTCAATAGCCTTGTTGGTGTTCATTGGTATGTATGTATGTATATTTTTGTTTAACAGACTGTATAGACTGTTTAATCCTGGGAATTTAACATCTGCTTGTTATGTGCAGCTAGTTTTCTTTCTGTGAGCCATTTATAGCTACACACTTGGTTGCACTCTTTTGGCATATGACCCTGGGGCTTTAGTGCGCTCCTTTGGCTTCTGCTTGTAGCGCAGAGCGTTCTGAAAGGACTCTGTGCTTGCTAATTTGCAGGGAGTTAATTGTGCAGGCAACTGAGTGACAAGCAGCTGGGCAGGATGAGGGTTTAGTTTCTTCTGACCCTGCAGTCCCATGAAATACATGAGGAGAACAACTTGGTTTAGCTCCTATGTTGTGCTTTCAGTATTATGCAGAGTCCCATGGCGTCATCTATATTATCGACTCCACCGATGAAGAAAGGCTTTCGGAATCAAAACGAGCTTTCGGTGAGCATGCGGGGCGCTTTCCTGGAATTCATCTGTGCAGGGTGGGAGGGACATAAAACAGCTTGAAACAAGCAGTGTATTCCTGTGACTTTGCCAACTGCAAAGCAAATGTTGAATGCCCCAATTGAGTCCAGAGATGTCCAAGCAAAGATATGTGTTCTCCTTCTCTTTCTTCTTGCAGCATAACGTCATTTTAAAGGTCAGTGCAGCCAGCTGGGTACATGATTGGCCTTTTCAACATAGCTTTCCAAATAAGCAGACTCTCCATCATTTATTTACAGTATTTAAAATATCTGTATATATTGCCATTCATCAAAAGGTCACTGGCTCTTTACAATACACGTAATAAATTACTAATAAACACATAGTGTAATATTTGTACAATACAAAAACCTAAAGCAGTTATATAAATAAAATTCAAAGGGTGGGATTCAGCTAGCAAGCCCCACCACCCCACACAAAGACTTCTGTGTTGCAACAGGACTTGCTCCCTTGCACATGCTTCCCAAAACTGGCTCTTGGGGTGGGAAAACACCTAGAGCAGCATGTGGGGGAAGGAGAGGGCAGATTTTTCCATGACACAAGCAGAAATACTTGTGCTGATAGACCAGTCTGCTTGGCACTACGTTGACTTCTTCCCAGCAGCAGTCAACCCAACAATAAATTCCACAACTACCCCCTGTGAAGCAAGACAGTCTAATAACTTCAGTTATTATCTACTCATTTCTGATGAAACTATAAAACGGTATACTTGTTTAACAGCAGTTTTATGAAAAATAGTGGGGAGGGGGAGAGAATCTGCAGCAGGATTCCCAGAGAGCCGAAACAGCATGCAAACTCCCAGAGTCGCTAGTTTTCCTGGAACCCCTTGTTTAACTTTTTTACTCTAGATGTTCCCCTCAGCTGAGCATAGGCTACAGTTTAGTTGCAGACAATTGGATCAAAAATGTGATATAAATGTGTAGGGGAATATCTAGGTTCCCTTACTGGAGGCCAATAATAGCAAGGCAGTGAATCAATAAGCATTTGTTTGCATGTGCAAGGTGGCAACCTCAATGAAGAAGGGTTCAGATGTAATACAAGTACTGATATAGCAGTGTAAAACAATCAAACCCACTCTTTAAGAACAGTCTTAAAGCATTATTTCAGGAATGCTAACCAATTAGCAGCTTGTACATTTTTATATGCACATTTACTTCCCTTTGTTGCTACCCTATTTTACACAATCAGCTTTGCAGAAGTGCATAATCTGCCATTTTCACTGAAGCTTCTAAAACATGATTTGTTGCATTCTCCCATCTCCTGATGTCTGCAAATGTTTTCTTATCTGTAGCATAGCTTGATTGCTCCCTTTCAACCCTGTCAAATATGGCCTTGTTTTCTTTCCACCTAGCAGTTTCTCTTCAAGACAGTTCAACTAAACGATTTAACTCTTTCAGTCCCTACAAATGTCTTCTTGCCACTGAGTCTTCAGTGCAAAAGCGTTTTCATTCTGACATACACAGGATCTCTGTTAATGGCCTGTTCCAGAGAGGAGCTTGTTGTCATTTTATTCCTCCCTGGTGGTCTTTTACTCCCATGCTGAGCTGAGCTAAGCCAAGGTTTGGCTTAACTTGCCATCCAAATGTATGTTCGTGGTTAAGCTCTCCTCCTTGACTACAAGCTGTGGCCATGGATATAACCCAGTTTTCTTCTCCCTTTCATCTTCCTCACAGAGAAGATGGTAACTAGTGAAGTCCTGGAAGGTGTTCCATTGTTGGTTCTGGCGAACAAGCAAGACGTGGAGGTGAGATCATTATTTGTTTCAAAATCGTTCCCAGTTGTTGTTGTTTAGTCGTTTAGTCGTGTCCGACTCTTCGTGACCCCCATGGACCATAGCACGCCAGGCACTCCTGTCTTCCACTGCCTCCCGCAGTTTGGTCAAACTCATGTTGGTAGCTTCGAGAACACTGTCCAACCATCTCGTCCTCTGTCGTCCCCTTCTCCTAGTGCCCTCCATCTTTCCCAACATCAAGGTCTTTTCCAAGGATTCTTCTCTTCTCATGAGGTGGCCAAAGTATTGGAGCCACCAAAGTATTGGAGTGTTCCCAGTTACAGTAGTGGCATTTTAAAATTTCTCATTAGTATTTCTTTTCTGTTAGTACTTTTCTGTTGCTTTCTAAAGTAGCTAGCAAATTTGAGCACAGCTAAAATGTAAAAGCAACAATAAGGGGGAATAGAATGGCGTAAGAACTTGGCAGCAAGAAATCTAAAAAATGGAACAGAAACCATAAGGATACATATGTCTTTTCACTGATACGTAATCAGTAATCTCAGCCTGTGCCTCTCTGGCTGTTTCTGTTACAGTACTTTCTAGTTACCAGACATAGCTACTGTGAGCTACACATTTCAGTAACTTCCAGGAAATGTGACCTGAAATATTTCTGTCCTGCCCTATGCATTCTGTGTAAACTGTGGCTGTTGGGTGTTTGTAGTGGTCTTGTGTCAGGTGACCTCAAACCAGGAGAGGTGGTCTGTGGTGCAAAACAACAATGTACTTTATTGGAGAGGAGGTTTCCCAGTCTGTCTTGCCCACTGCCTCCAGAAAGTAGGGCCAAATACAGCTTTTTCTATCTCCTACTTCCATGGAAAGGAGTTGGTGTGCTGGGATTGTACATGTTTGCCTAACAAGTGTGTTTTTGGTGACATAGGTATCAGTTTACTGCCCCATAACACAGGAAGCCAGCCCTCCAGTGGTGAGCATAAAAGCAGGTGAATTCAGAGCAAAGTCTCAGCCAGGGAGAGGGAAACTGCTGCCCTCCTGTGTTGCTGCATCTGCACTCTAATCCCTGACCCTGAAGCTCAGATCTATCCCAAAGCTGATCTTTCTTCAGTTTTGGCTGTAGTGAATGAAATATGCAAGAAAAGAAGCTAGGAGCAAAATATACTCTCTAATGCCCTGGCTGTGGTACCCAGTGTGCTAGGAATTCTGACTTAGCCTGTCTTCCGTCCTCATGGCTGTGCTGGTTGGGGCTGATGGGAGTTGTAGTCCACAATACCGGTATCTGGAAGGTTGGGGGAAGCATCTGGAAGGTTGGGAGAAGATTGGCATACTGTAGTAGCTTTATTCAATCCCAACAGCTGCAGTGCCCCCATGCTGTCCTCTAGGGGGAGACAGTCACTCATTGAAAACGGGATAGACCCTACAGTACCGTTAAACTCTGCACCTTGAATGTCCTATCTGACTCTGTGAACATGTGCACACATAACTTTTGCAGGAGGATGCGCACAGTAATCCAGCCGAGACTCTCACTTCAAGCACTTGGTGGTTTGCAATCCACAAGAGTTTATACCAAATAAACATGTCACCCAATTTAATGTGGCAACTAAAGGTCTTCAGAGTTCCCCTGCAGAAACTTTTATGCATACAGAAGTAAAATGTGCACATCGGAAGCTCTGGGATGAAAAGCATCTATCCTCGAAATAAGGAACAGCAGTCTCCTTATTCACCGTAGCTCAAAGATTCTCAGCAGCTTTGGCAGACGGAGCAAACCCTTTTTGGAATTTCCCCTCACAAGGCTGGTGACGATTACTGACATACATACAAAGGAAATGCTACATTTCTGGCACCAATTTTTTTCTGGCATTCCACTTTCCAAATGCCTTTTGTCTAAAGGTTGTAGCTTGACTCAGTAGCAGGACTAGGTGGGTGCTGCCCAAAGAAGGTGCTTTGCACAGTCTGGAATGTGGAAGTGAAAATTAAGCAAAGCCTGGGTCATGCTTATGCATTCTTTTGTGCTTGCGTCAAATGTTCCACTCCGGTTTACGTTACGCACGCTTTTGTAACGAATTGGCGAAAGTGTTGCAATGAGTGCCTGCCAGGGATGAAATCCGGCATCTGTGGAATGTGCCAGACTAGCGTGTGCCCTCACACCAGCAAACAGACTTGCACAGTGATCTATGTTTCAAATGGGGTGCCAGCCAAATTGTTAAGCCTGATTGGGACGGATCTGGCCCCCGGGCATTAGTTTGCCTACCCATGGTCTAGACCAGGGGTCCCCAAACTTACCGCGCTTCGTGACGGTTCCCGAAGTGCACACACACTATTTCCAGCACACTTCCGGGTCGCCAGAGCACCGGAAATAGCTTGTGCTATTTCATTGCAGATATCAAATCAAATCAAATTTTATTAAACGGTCACAGACCAAAACAACTCATACAACTGATCAAAGAAGGATAACACAGGGATAAATAGCTTGTGCGCATGTGCATGGGCCTCCGACCTGGAAGTGCGCCGGAAATGACATTTGCGCATGCGCGTAAACTATTTCCGGTGCTCCGGCAACCGGAAGTGGGCAGCCGTGCCGGTAAGAGCGGGCGGCGGTTGCTGCTGGCCAGATAAATCGGTCCTTCGGGTTGTATCCAGCCCACAGGCCGTAGTCTGGGGGTGCCTGGTCTAGACTACCCTTTGGCATAGGCTCCTCCTGTTCATTATACCCCATTACCTTTTCAGCTTCTGACACTTCCTCCTCCTAGTCCACTCCCTCTTCTCCCTGTGACTGCTCAATGTCGTCCCACCACCACTAATCCCCTGGCTCTGAGCCTTCTTCCCTTGGGGGTTCCCCAGCTGCTGCCTCCCACCACTCCCCTTCGTCCAGCCGGTCAATAACAATTGACAAGCCTACTTCTCTGTAACAGTTGCTTTGGGGAGTGCCAGGACCTCCTCTGAAGACAGTGCCTCCAGGCAGTTAAGGATGCTGTAAATGACGTGCTAATCTCCTTTGGAAGGTTCCGTCTGCTATCTTGGTTCAAAATGGTGTCTCATCGGAGTTCCGGTTTCCGCCGGCAGGAATGGCGGACCTGTTTTCCATCCCTCTGACCTTCGTAAGGAATTTGGCGGTTGCTAGGGGAGTAAATGGCAACCCCCTACCCTCTCCGGGGGTTACGGAGAGGGGCCGCTGGCCCGCGATGCCCCCAGACCCACTCCGACTGTTTATGGAGTGGGGGGAGCTTGGGCTGAAAAGCACTTACGAGGGCCAGGACTCCCGGACGCTAATCTGCATGGCGGGGATTTCCATGGTTAAAGAAGATAATTAGGCTTAAATCTATGGACATACTTCAGAAGGAGGGGAAGAAGCGCTGTTTACTGCTGAGAAATTTATGCTGCTGAGGGAGAGGAGTCAAAGGCTGTATATCATCTGGAAGAAGGATTGATGGGGACGGAGCGATAAGGGAATTGAGTTTTTTTATATTTTTCTTCATATGAGTTACTTCGTACCTTCCCAGACGCGATGTCCTGGCTTGTTTGGAGTGAAAGAGAAGCAAAAGACTGTGTGAGTTGAACTTTATAAACTGTTGTTACTGAGCATATTTTTTAAAGATGTGGAGTTGCCGATGAGAAAAGCCCCCCCCCCCTAGTCGGACGGAAGGAGTCCTGGACGCGTTCGGAGGATTTATGAGCTGTGACGCACTTTGAATTGGAGCAGCGACCTGAAGCTAAGTTCAGCTATAGGGCAAGGAGATCCATTAATTTACCAAGAGTTTATGGTTTGATGTTTGGGTCTTCTGCCTGGAAAAGCTGTAAATTTTATAAAGATCGTTAATCTTCATGGCTATGAGAGAAAACGAAAGTGATTTGAGCTTTTTAAGATGGCGCTGCTTCGACGCAACAGGGAGCTCCAGACTAAGAAGATTTATGGGGAGGCTGGACTGATTAACCCACACAGGAGAAAGAACATTTGTGAAACCTTGTTTGATATTTATCTCAGCAGCTGGGAAACAATCGGTTGAAAGTGGAAAACATCTATGTGACTGTAAGGGGAAGATCTGGATTATTATGAACTTGGAGGACGATTTGAACTTTAGAAAAAAGACGGCAGTGGACGGTTGCGAGGAATCCCCAATTTCTTGAAGCATGGGAACCCAAATAAAAAATTTTCTGGACGATTTGGCATAACATTCGGTTTGATTGATATATATATGTGTATAATTTGAAATAATGAATGTGATATAATTGGTTTTAATTGGAAAATTAATAAAAATATTTTTTTAAAAAAACAAAACAAAATGGTGTCTCATCGGAGCAAAACATAGACCCAGACCTGCTCCTCGATCTCAGGATCCGCATCATGCAAAGTTTGCTGACTATATATTAAGAGTTGCATGGGCGTAGGCAGGGGGGGCAGGAGGGGGCAGCTGCCCCCCCTAGAAGCAAAAAATTATTGTATTTTACAGACCATAACCAGCACTTTTCCCCTCCAAAAACTGAAGTGGAAAGGGCTTTGCTTTAGCGAGAGCAGCTCTCCACTTGCTGGGGGGCGGGGGGCGGGAACACAGCTGTAACAAAAACACATCAAATAAATAAAGCAAAGTGACTACCGGTACTTAAGCAGTTAAGACAATGGAGCAGAAAATCCCTTCAGGCAAGGTTTGATAGCTGACCAATTCACCCTATTGTTCTTCAGTGGTAGTTGTTAATGAGCATTCAGGGATCGCATTAAGAGTTCTATTGGCGATTTAATGAGGGTGCATTGACTAAGGTGGCTCTGCAAGGCTAAACGGAAATGAATAAGAAAGGGGGGGCTGTAGCTTTTGATAGACACAGTGATGTTTATAAAAAGCAGAGGTGTTCCAGTCTGCCCCTCCTCCTGCATCTGTATACTGTAAATCAGGGGTGGCCACCTCCCAAGAGACTCTGATCTACTCACAGAGTTAAAAACTGGGAGTGATCTACCCCCTTTTGGGGGGTTCAGGTCAAAGCTGTTGAGTTTTTTTAAGGAAGGGAAGCCCTGTTTTTTTGAGTTTAGGTCAAACTTGTTGAACTTCTTTTAGGAGGAAGGGAGGCCCATTTTTGTTTAGGGCTTCAGGTCATAGTTCAGCTTTTTTTAGGGAGGAGGAAAATTTTGGGTGAGCTTTTTTTAGGGGTGCCAGTGATCTACCACAGACATCCAGTGATCTACTGGTAGATCACAGTCTACCTGTTGGACGTGCCTGCTGTAAATCAAGCAGAGAGAAAGCTGCTTACAAGGCTCCTGTACAGGTGTACCAGTATCTTCCTCTTGCTGCAGAGTTCTAGCATCACAGCGTCACCCAGAGGCACCCACAAATGTGAGTTATCCCTCTCTCTATTTCTTCCTTCCTTCCCTCCCTCTTCCGTCCTTAATAAAATACGGGGGGGCAGATAAGCCCCACATAGAAAGCCCATCAACATGGGGGGTGACTCTTTAAAATACAGTATTTACCAGTAATTAGGGGGGGCACCTAGGCCTCTAGGAGTTGGCTGCTATGCCTAGGACAATTCAAGAAAGCAGATTGATGCATATGCTATGGTAATATATCAATAGAATCATGGAATTGTAGTCGGAAGGGACCAAAATTTCATCTAGTCCAACCCCCTGCAATGCAGGATCTTTTTCCCAAGGTGGGGCTTGAACCCACGACATGGTTGAAATATTATGCTGATATGCAGCAACACCTCGGAGCTGTCGTGACTGCGGCCGTGCCTTCCCTCGCCCTCGTCCGCCCTGCCACCCCCTCGCCTGCCCGACCCTCCCGTCCTCTTACTGCAGAGTTCCAGCATCACAGCATCACCCAGAGGCACCCACAAATATGAGTTATCCCTCTCTCTATTTCTTCCTTCCTTCCCTCTTCCATCCTTAATAAAATAGGGGGGGCAGAAAAGCCCCACATAGAAAGCCCATCAACATGGGGGGTGACTCTTTAAAATACAGTACAGTCGTACCTCGGGTTGCGAACACCTCGGGTTACGAACAACCCGGGTTACGAACTTCGCAAACCCGGAAGTATTTTCGCCGTGCGCGTGTGCGCAGAAGCGCCGCACGCCTTTGCGCATGCGCAAAGCGCAAAAATAGCGGAAATAGCGTTTTGCGCATGCGCAAAGCGGCAGTTCGGGCCCTTTTCGGGTTACGAACTTTCGGGTTACGAACTGCGACCCGGAACGGATCGTGTTTGTAACCTGAGGTACCACTGTATTTACCAGTAATTGGGGGGGGGGAGATGCACCTGGGCCTCTAGGAGTTGGCTGCTATGCCTAGGAGTAGGACAATTCAAGAAAGCAGAATGATGCATATGCTATGGCTATATATCAATAGAATCATAGAATTGTAGTTGGAAGGGACCACAACGGTCATCTAGTCCAACCCCCTGCAATGCAGGAATTTTTTCCTAAGGTGGGGCTTGAACCCACAACATGGTTGAAATATTATGCTGATATGCAGCAACGCCTTGAAGCCGTCGTGTCTGCGGCCGTGCCTTGCCTCGCCCTCGCCCGCCCTGTCACCCCCTCTCGCCTGCCCGACCCTCCCGTCCTCTCCAGCCAAGCAGGGTAGCCGCCGATGCTGCCAGCCCCAGAAGCACAAGGTGGCCGCTGCCGCTGCCGCCGCCACGATATCATCAGGCCAGCTGGCCCTGTAGCCCTGCCCACGTTCCCACTTCGGGGGCCCGCCCCTGAACGACCATGGCTTGCCCCCCCCTAGTTTTGATCCTGGCTACGCCCCTGAAGAGTTGACTGAATGTACAGAGAACAGACGGACAAACAACTTTCCAAGCTTAGAGATTTAGTGCTGTTGAGTCCAGAAACCCACAGGCACACAACTGACTGTGTTAATGGATCTGTCTGGGAAAGGTTTCATTGGCGTGTTTCCTGAGGATTGTGTGACGTCTAAAATGCAGCATGCTGGTTCTTTTACAGGGATACCTTTGTGCTCTTGTGTACTTAATTGTTATAACGTCATGCTGCTCCATTAGCTAAGTGTTCCCATCCCTTTGTCCTTAGATGACCTGGAGGCTTTTACGGGAAGGAATGTTTTAGACTTAGTTCCAAGCATTCTATGTCAACCCGCCTCCTGCCCCTCAAGCACACAAACACTACAAAGATGATATCTGCAATGACACACAGAGACTTAAGAGATGGACACAGGAGCCTATCCGGTCTCCTTTAGCATTCAGAGTTCTGGTTCTGACTTTTTTTTTTTTTTAAAAAAAGCCAAGCTGTTTAGTATCCATATACCTATTGTTCACATGGAGGTGCTGCTCTGTATTCTGTAGTTATTGGATGCACTGCCAGGGAGGTGCCCCCAGACTTCGGAACTCCCTGCCTCAGGAGATCTGTCTGACCCCCATCATCTCCGCACCTTTTTAATGGAAAACAACATTGTTCCATAAAATCTGACAATGGCTGTGGCCTTGGAAGGCTTTAAAAAGGAATTGGATAGATTTGTGGAGAAAGAGAAGTACACCAGTGGCTGCTACTCGTGATGGCAGTGTTATGAAGTGGTTAGAGTGTGAGACTAGGACCTGGGAGACTAGGATTCAAATCCCCACTCAACCATGAAGCTCACTGAGTGATCAGCCAATGTATCTCAGCCTGAGCTACCTCACAGGGTTGTGGTGAGGATAAAATGGGGAGGGGGGAAGCATGCAAGTGGGGCAAAAATGCACTTAATTAACTAATTCTGTGGCTCCAGAGGCAGCATGAGTAGAGCTGTACTGTAGCCCATAGCAGTTTCTGCCACAGTACTGGTAAATGGTGTCTCGCTTGCCCCTGGAGCCAGACGCAAACCCCAGCTCTGGGCACTCTCCACCCAAGGCGCCTCACCGAGTTGCAGCGAGATGGCTTAGGCTAGACCGAGAGTGTATATAAAGGAATGGCAAAAGTGCTTTGCATTTTCCATGAGCAATCAAAATCTCAGGGAAATATCTCACCAAAACCCATCTGCTGGGTTTTTGTCTTGGTTCCTGAGCCTCTTCCAAACCCTGCTTTCTTCCATGAATGCATGACGGCTGCTGTCTTCGTTATGTTTATTATGTCGTCCTAACTGAATACCCAGGGGACTTAGCCATCTCTGTCCTAAGGCAGTTCGCTGGAGGTCCTTCGGTACAAATCCCTCTCAGTAATTATTGCTTCATGGACCTCTCCCTGCTGTTTTGGAACTTTTGAATTTTCCTTGATGACATTGCACTTAAACACAAATGACTTAACCTACATGGCCAAGCAGGAACACAGCTTTGCGCAGATGTGGACCATTCTTCTTCTTTATCATCCCAGCAATCTGACAACAGCTGAGGAGGTTTCTTTTAAAACATCTTTTAGAAGACATCTGAAGGCAGCCCTGTTTAGGGAAGCTTTTAATATTTAACTATTATATTTTAATATTTTGTTGGAAGCCGCCCAGAATGACTGGGGAAACCCAGCCAGATGAGCGGGGTATGAATAATAAATTTTACTATTACTATTATTGTTAATTATTATCTTACTCGTATTCCCTTATCTATTGCTCAACTCTAGTAATATATGTCAGATTTGCCACTTAATCGTAAATCCCTGTTTGTCTCCCAGCAGCTGCGGTTTAAGTGTGGGATGGTACAATTCAGACACATTTTTAAAAAGTGAACAAAAGAAAGCATGATACTTTTAATTACTAGGTTTTATCCCTTACCTGTCTTGAGTCTTACGTGTTCCGTTTATCCGTATGTTTTATCTTGTGCTGGTCTGTGACCGAAATAAAGTTTGACACCGATACCTGTAATATCTCTGGCAGCTTAACTACAGCCATCAAGAGCCTGCCCAAATAAAACACTGTGAGAATTGCTGTAAGGAGGGCAGAAATAACGTCTGGGCAGCATTTTGAAAACTTAACTTGGCGTTTGCACTTATAGCTTAAAATCATCAGTTTCGTTTGGATCCCTGTTTAAACATACGGACTGTGTCTTTTAAACTATACTTTGAACTCGGGGTCAATGGAACATTTTTATTGTTAAAGTCAGCTGACATTGTTTCGTTTTTTCCCATCTTAAGGTATTTGCCAAAATAAAATATGCATTAAAAATAAAAAGTTGGCGCACACGTTTGCAATGTGCAGTGACAGGGTTCTAGGCTATTAGGAAACCTGAAAAAGCAGAGTTCCCAGTTGCATGGCGCTCTGGCGCCCCGTGTACATTTGTTTACAGATGTCCTTGTTTCTGCAGAGAATAGCCTTAATGACTAAAAGGGGCTCAGCTTAGCATTGCATTGCTTCCTAAATATGAGCAGACTCATGCTTTGGCTAGGCTTCTGAGTAAAGTCGAGTTGCACAATTCTCTCTGCGGCTTGCGTCTGGCAGTGAGTCTGGGCTAGATGATTTTCAGGGTCTTTAGAGTTTGGCTCTGTGCATAAGCTGATCCAATATATCTTGCCCTGGCTTACAATTCCAGGGAGACACGCTGTAGGTGAGCAAAGGAGGTGCTTTGTAAGAGGACAAATCTCTTGACAGTTGCTCCCTCGTTTTCTCCTGCAGAGCTGCCTGTCGATCCCTGACATCAAAACGGCTTTTAGCGACTGCATCAACAAAATTGGGAAGAGAGACTGCCTGACCCAAGGCTGCTCTGCTCTGACAGGGTAAGTGGAGCCAGCATACAGCTTCCGGGTCATGTGGCCAGCATGACAAAGCCGCTTATGGCGGACCAGAGCAGCACACGGAAACGCCGTTTACCTTCCTGCCGGAGCAGTACCTATTTATCTACTTGCACTTTGACGTGCTTTCAAACTGATAGGTTGGCAGGAGCTGGGACCGAGCAACAGGAGCTCACCCAGTCGCGGGGATTTGAACCACCGACCTTCTGATCGGCAAGCCCTAGGCTCTGTGGTTTAACCCACAGCGCCACCCACAAAAGTGGGAAGCCCACAAAAATACTGACTAGTCTGTATTTGTGTGCTGGCTGCAGAGAAGGGAAAGCCAGCACTGACGCACCATCAGGGTTCCATCTCCTTCGCCACCAGCCTGCTGTGTTTCTGTCCTAGTTGCGGAATATGAAGCCTCCCTTCCTCCATGGCTCACAATGGAAACCTAGAGGGCTGGCAGGGAAGGAAGAGGGAAACCTGGACTCCTTCACCCACTCATGCCCTCACCTGCACTGACTTCCTGGTCAGCTGTGGCTACCCAGCAAGGTGACCTCGTATAAAAATGACCCAGCCTGTGTTATGCAACCTTTTAAGTTGCATGACCTGGAGCATCAGGCGCCCCTGTGTGATGTTATCCTATTATTATTATTATTATTATTATTATTATTATTATTATTAGAATTTATATAGCATGTTTGCTCTCAAAATGCACCCTCCCACCACATAGATGTAGACAGCAGGAGATGGGAAAGGGAAGGGGCTATGGGGAGACCCTAGACCCATGATTCCCAAATTGGGAGGTACTTGGGGGGTTTCCTCTAGGGGAGTGCTGGAAGTGTAAATGACAACCAGACTTTGAAAAGCTGGTACCAAGTTTACCGGTTTTGGTTTTACTGTTAAATGAATAAAACTAAATAATTTTAATTGGATTTTTAATAAATATGCGATGAGTTGTTACTGTTTTGAACTTTAAAGTGTTGTCATCTTCCTTAGGGGGTCATGCAAACCGCTATTCTGAGTAATGTTTTTTTATAGGGTGAGGGGGGATGAGTTTATGGAACCGAGGGGGTGGTAGCATCAAAAGGTTTGGCCTCACTGCCTAGAGGGTGATGGGAAGGATTTCTGAGGGCAGAAGGAACACTGCAAAGATGGCGATGATAAGGCGTGAACCTGCTCTTTTTGTGTGTGTCCTCAGGAAAGGGGTGAACGAAGGGATCGAATGGATGGTGAAGTGCGTGGTGAGGAATATCCATCGCCCCCCCAGGCAGAAGGACATCACGTAAAGGACCACTGAGGAACTGAGCACTGGGCACCTATGTCCCGCATGGACTCACTGCTCTTTCTCTTTCTTTCTTTCTCCCTCCCCACCCTCTCTCTCCCACCCCCCAAAGAGATCTGGCCTGGGCTCAAGGCACGAATGTCCTCTTTTGGTGGCTCACAAGAGAACTCCTTGACGGGAGAAGTCAGACTGAAGTCTTTACCCTGAGCTCTTAAGGGATGTGGCCATCACCGGCTGTGCTTGTGCACCTGCGCATTGTAAGAGCACAAGCCTTGAGCTCCTTCTGTGTCGCTTTAACCTGTGGAATTGACTGAAGGTCCTTGCGATGGCTAATCGGATGCAAATCGGTGTTTGGATTTGATTGGGGGGGGGGGGAGGCAGGGACTCAAATCCCTATTTGCTGTTGGAAGTTGCCCTCCAAAATCCAGAATTGCATTGACGGCAGAGGCCCCCAAGGGTGTTTGTAAGACAAAGAGGGGATTGGCACGGGAGATGACGGTTCCTTTGTAACAAAGAGAACATGTCACAAATCCTAAGGTGGGACTGTGGCATCGCTGGGGCTAACGGGGAGTTGTGGTCCACAATATCTGAAGGGCACCAGCTTGGCTGAAACTGCTGTGTAGGGTCAAAATTGATATATTTTTTGTGTCTTATATTTCCAGTTGGTTTTGCTGATTTGCTCTGCAGCGTTGCAGAGACCAAAAGCCAAAGCCTGCCCTGTGATGTTGTGTTCCCACAGTGGTCTTTGCTAGAGGGAAGCTGCCCCTTCGGAAGACATTTTGTCTCTTGTCTCAGTTAAATGAAGAAAATTGTGATTCTTCTGTATCTGGCTGGCATTGAGATCCTCTTTGCATTTCCCGGGGGTCCAAGGGTTGTTGTTTCAATAAAAGTTTCATATTCCTCTGTACAACTTTGCAGAATTCATGGCTATCTCTCTCTGGCAGAGCTGGTCAAGTATCCCTTCTTACGAATGAAAGTTGCTCACAACAACCTTTGCAGCTTCTGACTCCTGCTTTACCTAGATTATTCATTCGTGATGCAAATGGCCTCTGAAATGCCCTCTCTCTAGGGCAGCTTTTGCCAAGCTGGCTCGGCCTGATAGAAGCCTTAGTCAGTGTGAAGCACCTGGACGGTGCTAGCTTGGCTTAGGCTGCCCCAGAGGCACGGCTGATGCCAGTGTTGCCATCATTTTGTGGTCAGGTGGAACCTGTCCATTTGTCCAGGCTTTTTGAGAGGGGCAGGGAAGAAATTCCATCATGTCTGCAAATGAGGAGCTGTGATTGTAGCTCTGACTGTTCCCCTCCCACCCACCCACCCAAATTCTGTATCTGCTGTCATAAATTGTGGTTTTACTCCGCTGCAACCCACCCTGAGAGTATCAGATGATGTAGGGAGAGGGGGGGGTCTAGAAGTTACCTTATAAATAAAGTGTGTTTAAATTGTCCTTATCCTGCTCTTCTTCCAAAAAGAAACAGCTCCCAGGGCAGCTTACATATCAATACAAACAAGATAAGTCCTTGCCTTCAGGCTTACAACAATAATAATAAAAATTTCAAAAAACACCGCACACAAGGAAAATGGGTTGGGGAGGAGGAGGAAAGAAGCAAACTCAGGTTTGACCTCCTGGTTGCCAGCTCTTTAATAAGCAGCTGGGGTGGATGAGTTCAAGGAGAGGTGGGGCCAAGGAGTTGGTGGTCTCTGCTGCAACAGAGTGCTTGCTTCCTTTGGTTTTTATCCCTGCTGTAACCTGATGTGATAGCTGGCAGCAGGAAGAGCTTTGTCTTCAGCAGAGCTGGTGATGTTACTGAGCTGGAAAGCTGCTGTCGGTGTGCTTCTCCTGTTTTGTCAGCTGTGGGTTACGTTTTCCAGGTGATCCAAGAAGCATCTGCCATCATTCTATTTGCTCAGATCCAAATTACTGATTTGGATACGGTGTCATTCATATTTTTATAAATATTCCTCTCATGAGATGTTGAAACCAGTTCAGACTCAACCTTACTATTTTTGAACCCTACTCTGAAGCATATATGCTGTTCCAATTTGTACAAGCATTCATGTTTAGAACACAAAGAGTGTTTCTTGCCAGGCTTGGTTCTGCAGAGAGCCTCATTTTTATAGAATCGTAGAGTTGGAAGAGACCACAAGGGCCATCCAGTCCAACCCCCTGCCGAGCAGGAAACGCCATCAAAGCATTCTTGACATATGCCTGTCAAGCCTCTGCTTAAAGACCTCCAAAGAAGGAGACTCCACCACACTCCTTGGTAGCAAATTCCACTGCCAAACAGCTCTTACTGTCAGGAAGTTCTTCCTAATGTTTAGGTGGAATCTTCTTTCTTGTAGTTTGAATCCATTGCTCCGTGTCCGCTTCTCTGGAGCAGCAGAAAACAACCTTCCTCGCTCCTCTACAACCTTTCTCCCTCCTCTAGTATTATAGTATTGCAAGAAGCCCAAATTGAGTGACTTCGACCTGGATTGTGAGAAGAGGGTGTGCAGCAAGGAGTTTGTTTTTTTTCTTCATCGAGATTTCTCTCGAAACTGGCTGAGTAAGGTTTACCAGCAACGCTACACACCCTTCTTTCTCTAATGAAAATTATGCATAGTTGAAAACCCTGCCAAGTTTTGACTTTTAAAAGACCTTTGGAATTTATTCTTAGTAAGGGAAGAGGTTGGTGGAGAACAAGACGGGAAAGAAAGTCATTGGTGAGATCAGGGCCCAGGAGAGGAATAGCTCTTGGCGATGGAAAGCATTCTATGTGCTCCCAAGAGAAGATGATGCAGGAATGTAATGTAAAAGTGCTGTCTAAAATGTCTAAAATATTCCTGGAATGGAAGACAAAGGATGAGCAAGTAAAATCATCAGTGATACATTGGGTAATAGATATTGGTCATAATATAAACTTGGAGGCATGGGAACGATTGTATAATATGGGTATAAAATTTACAGCATGTTATGGTCTAAAAGAAAATTATATGAAAATGATATATCATTGGTATCTAACACCAAGTAAAATGGCAAAAATGTATAAATCCAAATAAGTGCTGGAAATGTAAAGAGAAAGAAGGTTCTTTTTATCATGTGGTGGCCTTGTAGTAAGGTTAAAGCTTACTGGGAAATGATATATAATGAAATGAAAAGGATGTTTAAAATAACCTTTGTAAAAAAGAAACCAGAAGCTTTTCTTTTGGGAATTTTGGGAATTATAGAGACAGAGCTAAACTGTATAGAAACTTATTCATGTATGCTACTACAGCAGCAAAAATGCTACTCGCCCAAAAATGGAAAGAAGCAGAAGTCCCAGCAAAGGAGGAATGGATACAAAAACTTATAGAATATGCAGAAATGGCGAAACTTACTGGAAGAATAAGAAATCAAGATAACAATTTTTAAAATAAAAGAATGGAAATGGTTTATTGCATATTTACAGATAAATTGTAAACAGATAAGAACATTGGCATGATTATTGTAATAGCCTGCAGTTTCATAAGAGTATATATTTAAAGTAGATAATTAAATGAGCAAATTAAATGAATTTGGATATGCAGAAGATATTAAAAAATAAATTGAAGGAACTGCAGAAAGGGGGAAGGAAGTCAAGTTTTGAAATGTCAAAACGATGGTAAAATTAGTGAAATGTATAAACTTGAAAAGTATAAATAAAAAAAGAGAGAGAAGATGATGCAGGAGGACATGAGCCCAGTTGCAGCTGTTTGCAGCCTTGTTGCCTGCTGCCAATCAAGTGAGCATGTGGGTCTATTGGTCCCTTTAAATTACTGGAAGCCTGCAAGGCTCTGTGCAGCAGAAGGGAAATATCTCCCCAGGCAATCTAGGCGCTTCCTTGCAAACATGCAAGGCCCTTTCCTAGATCCTTACGATTTATCACAGGGGATACCTTTGGCCCTCTAGATATTGCTGATCCACAACTCCCATTATCCCCAGAAAGCTGAAGTGCAGAGTGTCTGAGGAACGGGACATTTGCAGGGAAACCAAAATGCTCGTTTCCACAGCTATTGTACTAGCAACCTTACTGTATGCTTGTGAAACATGGACCACTTACAAACGCCATCTCCAACTCCTTGAAAGATTCCATCAACGGTGTCTCCAAAAAAATCTTACACATCACTTGGGAAGACAGGCGAACTAATATCAGTGTAATGTATGAATCAAAGATCACCAGGGTTGAAGCAATGATTCTTCAACATCAACTTCGTTGGACTGGTCATGTTGTGCGGATGCCTGATAATCGTGTTGTGCGGATGCCTGATTCCAAAGCAACTACTGTACTCTATTCCGAACTTAAAAATGGAAAGTGTAATGCTGGTGGTCAACAAAAGGGGTTTAAAGACTGTCTCAAGTCAAATCTTTTAAAATGTAGTATAAACACTGACAACTGGGAAACACTCTTTGAGAACAGCCTTTACCAAAGGTGTCATGGACTTCGAAGACACTCAAACTCAGAACGCAAAGGAGAAATGTGCTAAGAGGAAGGCACGCTTGGCAAATCCACACCGTGATCAACTCCCGCCCAGGAACCAATGTCCCCACTGTGGAAGGACTTGTGGATCCAGAATTCGCCTCCACAGTCACTTACAGACTCATTGTTAAACTGTGTTTATGAAAGACAATCTTACTTGGCTATGAGGGATCGCCAAAGATTGCTCCTTTAGAAATGGGAAGTGGAAGGAGAACAAGATGCCTCTCTAACAGAATTCAAGGATGGGAGTCGCAGTTCAGCAACAACCCCACCTCTGGTATATCAGAAGGGGCCGTGCAGCCTCTGGCAATGTTAATGGGAGTCGCAACAGTTTTATGCACTATGCCTGAAGCACAGTATTTGGACTTTCAAAAAAGGCTTTTGACAGAGTTGCTCCTTAACTCCCAAATAAACCTTGCAGACATGGAAAATGTGGCCTTTTTAATGAAATCAACAATTGGGAAAAGAACAGGAAGCAGAGAGTAGGAATAAATGGAGCATTCTTGCCATGGAGGGTTGTAAGAACTGAACCACCCCGAGACCTCCAGGTCTCCTAAATAAATAATATTTTTTTCCATACTTATAGTTTTTGTCTTCTTGGTTCCTGAGCTTTCCAGTCAGTTTTGCCATTTCGGTGTAGTCCATGTTATTTTAAACATTTTTATCAATTCATTATACTGTATATCATTTCCCAGAAGGCTTTTATTACCTTTCCACGACCACCACATATGATAGAAGGTATCTTTTCTCTCTTTACATTTCCAGCTGGTATTTTTACTTGCTTTATACATCTTTGCTAACTTACTAGGAGTCAAATACCACTGGAACACCATTTTCTTATAGTTGTCTTTCACCGTCCAACATGCTGAGAATTTCAAGTCTGTTTTCCATAACCTTTCCCAATCTGAAAGTTGAATATTATGCCCCAAATCCCTTGCCCAGTGTATCATTACCGATTTAACCTGTTCGTCTTTGGTATACTGTTCCAAGAGCAATTTATACATTTTCGACAGTAATTTTATATTGTTTTCGAACAAATCTTTTTGAAATCTTGAGATCTCATAACTGAAACCTTTTTATTTTTGGTCTGTCTTGAAACTAAAGGCATCTTGTGCTTATTTAACTTTTGAGCCTACAGGAAGAGGGTGGAGTTGCTGGAGAAGATAAGCAGACATTGGCATGAAGCACACACCGCAGGAGCCTGGGGGGCGAGGAAGGGTGGCAGCTCTCTCTCTGCATTGCTGGAAGGGGGAAAAAGAATCACCTGCTGAGCTGTGAGCAAGCGGAATTAAGTGCATGGAAGGTGTGGGAGGGAAATGAATGAGCCCCCAACACGCCTGAAAAGCATCCCAGTCTGTGCTTCTAATCCCCTGCTTGCATCATTCATTTGGGGAGACGGCAGATCATCTCCTTTGCCTGGCTGATCATAAGCAGCCCTGAGCCTTGAATCAGATCTACAAACACCCACTAGGAGATGGGAGACTTTCACTTTCTTCAGGTGGCCTGTCCAACAATGTCCTGATAAAACAGGTGTGCTTGCTTCCCATCCCACGCTGTCGGTCCTGAATTCAAGGAAACGGGCAGGGCTTGTTTACACTGTCACGACGCTCTTTGTTTCATTTTCTAGTCCACAAATAGGTCTTCGTAGGTGTGCATCAGAGCAATATGTATGCTAAAAGAACTTGAGAAAATCCCCTTCTGGCTCACGCCACGGATATGATTTCATCCAGCATCCTGTTCCCACTGGGACCAGTCATGTGCCAATGAATTGCTCGCCATGAATTCCTTTCAGCCACACTGCCTCTCATTATAGCTGTTTACCTAATAGCTCCTGTTATGAGAGTACATAATCTCCTTTTAAAGCTACTAAAAATTGCATACTCTACAACATTTCTCCGATGAAAATACGGACATCCTTAATAATAATAATAATAATAATAATAGTAATAATAATAGTAATAATAATAATAATAATAACAATAACATAATAATAATAAATTAATTAATGTGTTTGGTTTATTAGTGAATTCTTGCTTTGGTAGATTTAGTTTATTGCTACACAGAACACATGGTTTGTATACAGAAGATTTGGTATTCAATCCATTTCCTGCCCTGGAAGCCAAACCGAGCCAGATATAGCCAAATATAGTCCAACCATCCAAATCCATGGAGGGATGTCCTCATGACTCAGTTGATAATTAATAGTGATCTGATGAATCAAACCAGTAATTCCTTGAAATGCAAAGCAGGTTGGAAGAAAGGGCACCTTTTATTTTACTATATTATTATTATTATTATTATTATTATTATTATTATTATTATTATCATCATTATTATCATTATTTATTTATTTAATTTATATGCCGCCCTATACCCAGAGGTCTTAGGGCAGTTCACAGAAAATCAAAATATAAAACCACAAAATATATAATCAAAATAAAAACAACCACCCAATAACGCCCCCCCCCAAAAAAACCCACACTTTAATAGGATTTTACTAGGTTTATATTTCCTGAAGGCACAAAATGAACCATTACATTCCTTCCTTCTAATTAACTGAGTCATCTCAGGAACTTCCACTCTCCTGTTTAACATATTGTCCAGCTGGACTTATTTAACTAGGAGGGGAAAGCTTTCGAACAGTGAAACAGCTATACAAAAGCAAGGAAGTTGTTTCTGTTAGGGTGGGAGGCTTTCAAGGTTTGCAGAAGTGTGTAGCTGTTCTTTAAAATAAAAAAAAATCCACCACAACTTCCCATTCTCGTGACTATTCTTGGATTGAACCTTCTTACGTTCGAAAGTCATGTCTAACCACGCATTACGGAGCAAAAACAACAACAAAGTCGCCCCTTGGTTCTTTGATCTGCCTTGCTATAAAATGTTTTGGTTACTCAATGAAGTCTTAAACAATTTTTTTTTAAAAAAAAAATTAAATTAACCACAACAATGGCTTGTGCCCCTACAGAATGCTGATGGCAGTGAAACCAAAAGAGCAAGTTTTATCAGCTAAAATCTATGACTAAGCATCTGAGGTGCAGAACATTGAAGATTAGAGTATCAGTTGAAAACAACCCCCCTGACTTCTGTACCTTGCTGTCATGAGTCTTCTAGGGCCTAAGGGTTTGCGGCAGTGCTTTTTTCCTACAAAAATGTTTAGGGGTACTCTCATTTTCCTATTCATATCGAAATACTGCCCCTCAAAGAGGCCAAATTTAGATTCACAAAATGTTCAGGGATATGCGTACCCCCCCCCCCCCCGAAAAAAAGCACAAGTATGCGGTAACATTTTGCTGCTGGTTCCGTTGGCAAATGTGTGCGTGTTGGAAGCTTGTGGCTTGCACATTCCTGGAAATGATTGGCCATACCAATGCAAAAAGGCTGCTGCTCTGCCAGGGAGTGTTTGGGAGGACTGCTCCCCCTGAAGCCCACTTCCACCTGGGGCTTGGGGCGGGTCCCCCACTCCACCACAGCTTTTAAGGCTCCTGGGAGGCCTGGAACATTGCTGCTGCTGCTGCTGCTGCTCTGCCAGGGAGTGTTTGGGAGGACTGCTCCCCCTGAAGCCCACTTCCACCTGGGGCTTGGGGCGGGTCCCCCACTCCTCCACAGCTTTTGAGGCTCCTGGGAGGCCTGGAACATCACTGCTGCTGTGAGTACTGGAAGGACTGCTCCCCCTGAAGCCCACTTCCACCTGGGGCTTGGGGCGGGTTCCCCACTCCACCACAGCTTTTAAGGCTCCTGGGAGGCCTGGAACATTGCTGCTGCTGCTCTGCCAGGGAGTGTTTGGGAGGACTGCTCCCCCTGAAGCCCACTTCCACCTGGGGCTTGGGGCGGGTCCCCCACTCCACCACAGCTTTTGAGGCTCCTGGGAGGCCTGGAACATCACTGCTGCTGTGAGTACTGGAAGGACTGCTCCCCCTGAAGCCCACTTCCACCTGGGGCTTGGGGCGGGACCCATACTCTACCACAGCTTTAAGGCTCCTAGGAGGCCTGAAACAGTGCTGCTGCTGCTTTTCTTGTAATTCTGATGTGTTTGTAACTTTTATTGTTTTTTGTTTTTGTTGTTTATCGTTTAGTTTGTTAGTTTGTTTTCTGTATTGGTTTTAAATTCGATTTTAAGGGGAGGGGTTAATTTTAGTTTGTAATTTTCTGTCTTTGTATTGTTTTACTGTATTTTTTGATTTACATAGGTTTTAGGGAGGGATTTTTAGTTGGGTGTGGGAATCTGTTAAATTTTAGTGTATTTGTAATTTTTATTGTTTTATTGTGTTTTTTGTGTTTTTATTTTGTTCTGTTCTTTGCTGTTTTTTACAGAGGTTTTATTTTGTTTTTAAGGGGAGGGGTCAGGGCTGCCCGGGAGGGGGTCCCAGCAAGCAAAATGGCTGGGGCAGATTCCACAGGGGGTGATGCACTGGGACAACCGATCTCAGTGGTCACGGGTAGGAGGAGGAGTTATGCTAAGACCAGACCATGTCATTACCGAGGAGGCAGACTTAGTCGTTGTCTGAGGACTATCCCTGCCTCCGGGTCTGGTCCTGACCGGACGGATATTGGAATCAGCAAGGGATACCCACATGACCTGAAGGTGCTGCTGTGCAATGCCAGGTCGATGATGAATAAGACCACTGCCATTCACGACCTGATTGTGGATGGAGGATTTGACCTGGCATGTGTGACAGAGACCTGGTTGGAGGAAGCCGATGGGCCCGTTCTTGGCGCTGCTTGTCCACCAGGTTTCTCTTATGCACAGCAACCCAGGCCATCTGGGCGGGGAGGGGGGGTTGCAGTGATTTTTAGGAAGTCATTAGTTTGCACCAGGCGTCCTATTGGTAAGACTGAGTTTTCTGAGTGCATGTTCTGGAAGTTGGGCAATAGGGGCAGTACAGGATTCCTTTTGGTGTACCGACCTCCCCGCTGCACCAAGGATTCCCTGCCCGAGCTGCTTCAGGTCGTGTCGGATGTGCTCCTGGAGACACCTAGCTTGGTTGTCTTAGGGGATTTTAACATCCATGCCGATACGACCTTACAAGGTGCCGCTCGGGACTTCGTGGAAAGCATGGCCACCATGGGGCTGTCCCTGAATAAGTCTGGCCCAACTCATAGCCGCGGACATGCCTTGGACTTGGTGTTTACCTCTATGGATGTTGGTGATCTGACATTAAGTAAAAGCGAAACAAAAGAAGTGCCATGGTCAGATCACTTTCTGGTGCAACTGGACTTCTCCACAACCCTTCCCCTCTGCAGGGAGGTGGGACCGATTCGGATGGTCCGCCCCCGCTACTTAATGGATCCAATTGGCTTCCAGAGAGTGGTAGGGGATGTTTTATCCCATGTCGATGGCCTTTCAGCTGATTCCCTGGTGGCCCGCTGGAATGCGGAGTTAACCAGCGCTATTGACTGTCTGGCTCCGAAGCGCCCTCTCAGATTGCATGGAGCCCGGACAGCCCCGTGGTTTTCCCCGGCGCTGAGGGCGATGAAACAGTCGTTGAGACGGCTAGAGCGCCGGTGGCGGAAAACTCATTTTGAATCAGACCGGACACGGGCTAGAGCTCAACTTCGAGCCTACCAAGTGGCAATGGCGACGGCGAAGAGGACCTTCTTCACCGTCTCCATCGCATCTGCAGAAAACAGCAGCAGGAGACTCTTCCAGGTGGTTCGCAATTTAGCGGAACCACCTGCTCCATCCAGGCCCAGTACGGGCCACATGATCTCCTGCAATGATTTTGCAAAGTTTTTTGCAGATAAAGTCGCTCAGATTCGGGAAGAGGTAGACTCCACCGTGGGAGCAGGGCCGGGGCGGGGGAGTGCTAGAGTCCTGTCTAGTCAAGTTTTGTGGGATCAATTTCAATCTGTTACCTCCGAGGATGTGGACAGGCTGCTTCGACGAGTGAAACCAACCACCTGTCTCCTTGATCCTTGCCCATCCTGGCTTATAAAAGCTAGCCGGGAAGGGCTGGGCGATGGGCTTCGCGGGTTGGTAAATGCTTCTCTCCATGAGGGAGCCTTCCCAGACCCGCTGAAAGAGGCGGTTATTAAACCACTTCTTAAAAAACCATCTTTAGATCCGGCCAATATGGCCAACTATCGCCCAGTCTCAAATCTTCCATTCTTGGGCAAGGTGATTGAGCGAGTGGTTGCTGAACAACTTCAGGCACGCCTGGAAGAAGCGGACCATTTGGATCCCTTCCAGTCAGGATTCAGGCCTCATCATGGGACTGAAACTGCCTTGGTCGCACTGGTCGATGATCTCCGGCGGGCTAGGGACAAAGGTAAGAGCTGTTTCCTTGTTCTGCTGGATCTCTCAGCGGCTTTTGACACCATCGACCATAACATCCTTCTGGACCGTCTAGAGGGCTTGGGAGCTGGGGGCACTGTCATGCAGTGGTTCCGCTCCTTCCTCCTGGGCCGTGTTCAGAAAGTGGTGGTGGGGGATGAGTGTTCAGACCCCTGGGCTCTCACTTGTGGGGTGCCTCAGGGTTCTGTCCTCTCCCCCATGCTTTTTAACATCTATATGCAGCCGCTGGGAGAGATCATCAGGGGGTTTGGGCTGGGTGTCCATCAGTATGCTGATGATACCCAGCTCTACCTCTCTTTTAAATCAGAACCAGTGAAGGCGGTGAAGGTCCTGTGTGAGTGCTTGGAGGCGGTTGGAGGATGGATGGCGGCTAACAGATTGAGATTGAATCCTGACAAGACAGAAGTACTGTTTGTGGGGGACAGGAGGCGGGAGAGTGTGGAGGACTCCCTGGTCCTGAATGGGGTAACTGTGCCCCTGAAAGACCAGGTGCGCAGCCTGGGAGTCATCTTAGACTCACAGCTGTCCATGGAGGCACAGGTCAACTCTGTGTCCAGGGCAGCTGTTTATCAGCTCCATCTGGTACGCAGGCTGAGTCCCTACCTGCCCACTGACTGTCTCTCCAGAGTGGTGCATGCTCTAGTTATCTCTCGCTTGGACTACTGCAATGCGCTCTACGTGGGGCTACCTTTGAAGGTGACCCGGAAACTACAACTAATCCAGAATGCGGCAGCTAGACTGGTGACTGGGAGCGGCCGCTGAGACCACATAACACCGGTCCTGAAAGACCTACATTGGCTCCCAGTACGTTTCCGAGCACAATTCAAAGTGTTGGTGTTGACCTTTAAAGCCCTAAACGGCCTCGGTCCGGTATACCTGAAGGAGCGTCTCCACCTCCATCGTTCTGCCTGGACACTGAGGTCCAGCTCCGAGGGCCTTCTGGCGGTTCCCTCACTACGAGAAGCCAAGTTACAGGGAACCAGGCAGAGGGCCTTCTCGGTAGTGGCACCCACCCTGTGGAATGCCCTCCCACTAGAGGTCAAAGAGAACAACAATTACCAGACCTTTAGAAGGCATCTCAAGGCAGCCCTGTTTAGGGAAGCTTTTAATGTTTAATGGATTTCTGTATTTTAATGTTTGATGGATTTCTGTATTTTAGAATTTCTGTTTTGTTGGAAGCCGCCCAGAGTGGCTGGGGGAACCCGGCCAGATGGGCGGGGTATAAATAATAAATTATTATTATTATTATTATAATTGGACAGCGCCTAAAAGACCTTGAGCAACAGAACAACCTGGCCATCGTAAAGAAATCCTGCCCTTGGTTTACCTTCTTTTCCCCCTCCCAGCTGGAACCCCTGCCACGATATCTGTATAAACTAACCATTCCAAAATTCAGACATGCTTTTACACTAGCCAGATTGGATGTGCTGCCCTCCGCCGTACTCGAGGGCAGATTTCAAAAGATTCCAGCAGAAAAACGACTCTGTCCCTGTGGAATCGACAACACAGAAACGGTGGCTCACATCCTTCTGTCATGTCCTCTCTACAAAGACTTGCGGCTCGATCTCATTACACCCCTACTTCTAACTATCCCAGGCCGCCCAACTAAGGCCACGTTGTTCTTCTATCAGATCAAAATGACCTGAGAACAACAAAAGTTGCCCAATTTATCGAGGGTGCAATGAGACTAAGGGCTACCTTTTAAACGTCAACCATAGTCATATGATCTTTTTATCCTTGTTGTTTTTAATTCTATATTGCATGTATTTTGTTGCTATGGCTGTTGGCTAGGCAAATAAAGTTTATTGTATTGTATTGTATTCCTGGAAATGAATTGTTTCAGCACCAGATGTCTTTACCTAACCTCGTATCTTATCTCAAAACATGTAGGAGTAAATTTACCTGGGGCTGCAATTTGATGTGAACCCCACTGAACTTGGCAGGGCTTGCTTCTGTGTAAAATATGCGTAATATCATCTTGTGCCCTTGCTCACCAGGTGGTCTGACATGTCCATTATGATAAGTATCTGTCTAGCAAGCTCCGATCCACTTACAGTTATAGAAAACGAAACTGTACATAAAGCTTGCTTTTATACAGCTGTTTTGTACTACACCAGCCTCAGTCAGATGAGCCATTGATAGATGAGACTGGTGGGAATTGTAGTTCAAAGAGCTGGAGGGCGCCAGGTAGAGGAACGTTGGTCTAAGACGAACCCCATATAGAAGCAGGGTTTTTTGGACAGCTTCCTGTTTTGTTGCTATAGAAAGGATGTTAGCAAGAGTAAGCCACAAACTATTCTGGAAGACATGTGTGATTTATTTCTCATTACGAAGTGACCCCAGAGAGGTTTCGATGTCTCAACAACAATCTGTTTAAAGAAGAAGCAAATTTCATGTTTCATGTAATTTATAAATGTTTGGGCCACAGGTCATCCACATATAAGATAAATAAGTACAGTACAGAACCCAACAGTTAAAAATACTTCATAAAATCACACCGCTGCCTAGAGACTCATACACAAAACCTACATCTTTAAAATACTACGTAAATCACATGATAATGATGGTTTTATTATTTATACCCTGCCCATCTGGCTGGATTTCCCCAGCCACATATATAGAATTTACCTATTGAAAAGGTAAGATTTAATACAGATTAAAAAACATCAATTATTCAAAAATATTATGGTGAAATAAGTAGTTGACTGCAATCTCCTTAATAACTCTCGCCTGGATTTTCTTTGTTGCTAGCGAGAAAGAGAGACCTGGTGGGAATAAAATAATTTGACCAGTAATAAACAAACACAGGCAGCCTGCTGTTCATGCTAGCTGTGAAAGAGAAGAAACTTCCTCCTCATATACCAGCATAGAAACCAGCCTGTTTGCTGGGATCTATACTGCAAACTCAAAGTAGGGTCAGGCAAGCTCTTCAGATCTTGCGAATAGTTCATCGTGTGATTCAGAGCAAACTTTAAGACAACAGGGTCCAAATGATTATTGCCTACTTCCTGGAGCAAATAATTAGACTAAGACACAGAGATGGGGGCTGAGGATGAGGAAATGTCCTCTTTCTGATCTTTCCTGCCCCTACTGCCTGAATCGATGAGCGGTTTCTGAGGAGCTTCTGTGGGGTCTGGCTGCTGTGATGAAAGCTCAGTCAAAGCATAGGCAGCTCATTGTCCCCTGGAAGGTACGTGGTGAGCTCTGTGTTGTGCTAAGCAATTGGGGGGTTGGGGTGGTGGTGGATTGTATTTCTGTGCCAGTCTAAGACGTTTTGGCACCTGAGGTGAACCACGGCCTCGCTACCCGTTTAGTGAGATTGAGGTGATGGTACAGGGGGGAAAGTACAAAACCAGACTTCTAAATGCAACTCCAATACACACTGCTCTGTAGTCCCCACACAACGAAGCTCAGAAAATTCAAGCTGTGGTGCTTTAGATGTTTATTAGTATATGTGGTGCTTCAATTCAAGTTGTGGTGCTTTAGATGTATATTAGTAATTTAGTTCGAATACTAATAAGACCTGGTTTATACCACCAGTGAATGCATTAAACATAACAGAAAGCAGAAGGAGAAACTACTGAAGAAGCCCGTCATATGGGCGAAACAGGTGAAAAACGCCGGCAGCCTGTCTATCATTGACACTTTGTTCGACCTGCTGCCACTTTGCTGACCGCTACATAGCCTCAAAGACAATAAAGACTGGTTTGCCTTTCGGTATTTATTTGTATATGCTATCTGCTTAACGTTTGGTTTTGGCTTCTGTGTCAGCGTTTGTATATGGTTCTCTTATTGTTTTCTTTTTGTACTAATAATACTCGATTGAAACTTGATTGAATCTTGTGCCCTTGCGTGCTGCTTGCATTGTATTGGACTTTTGAAGAAATTGGCAGCATTAGCCCATTATTTCAGTTTTTGTTTTGACCAATGAACACAGCAACACATTGATATCTATCAGGTTCAAATCCCAGTTTCCCCATAAACCTTGCATGACCATCTTGAGACAATTACAAGATTGTTGTGAGGAGAAAAATGTGCGAGGGAAGGGATCGTGTACAAAAACCTTCAACAGCTACAGTAAATGGAAATAAAATTTTAGCTGTAGGCTGCCTTGAGTTCCTGTCAGGGGAAAAGGTGGGATATCATTCATTCATTCATTCATTCATTCATTCATTCATTCGATTTCTATTCATTCAAAGCACTTTGGTCCTCCTTACTTTCAGCTCCCCAAAACTCCCAACCTTGTAACTTGCCTCATAAGGGAGTTGTTCTGACTGCCTTCATCTGTTTGGTTGCCCTTTTCTGAACCTTTCCCAGCTCTGTGGTATCCTGTTCAAGGTGAGGTAACCAGAAGTGTGGTTGTGTGATAGATGTGCACAAAGGCATTGTGACATACTGACCCTTTAATTTCCACCATGGACAGCCTCCCCGCCCCCAGGAACCACACACTGTGTCAACATCTTCAGGGAGCCATCAACCACAACCACAAGATCCCTCAGGAGTTCATGATTGCTGTGAGAGCCGTGACACTTTCTAAATCCAATGTCAGCAGCTCAAATGTTGACTCAGGGTCACGCCCTAGACCTGACGTTCTGGACCAGGCAGAGAGTTGATGGGAAAATTCTTGAGAATTCATTCGTCATGGGTGGATCAGTTCCTGGTGAGGTTTATGCCCTTTGTAGACCGTCCCAAGAAGCTGATGAATCCAGATGGATTCTGAATGGCTCTGAGATTTCCATTCCACATGACTGGTGCTCCTGTTGAAACCCTGTGAAACACTGAGTTTGACCCAGACGCTGGACTCTTATCACTTCCAACATCCTCCCACTGATTCCAGCTCTGCCAGACCATTCATACACCAGGGAGCTGGGGTTTATCACACCGCAATAGGGAAACAAAGGCAGATATGGGCTACATCTGACTGAACGCAAGTCAGGTCCCCCTCTAGGGCTCATCATGGGGTGGTAATGGTGGGGAAGCTCAGTTCCAGACATTCTTATTTCATTGTGGTTTCTGATCTAGAAGCAAAATAGCCTTGGTCACCTTGATGGGTGACTTGTACGAGAGTGATGCAGCTTAAATTAAAGCATTTACAAATGTTTCAGGACCCCGGAGAGCTCCGAGTGAAGCAAGGCCTGGAGATCAAATGAGGTCTCTTATTCTCAGTCCAGACTTTCCTTCCTAGGACCCACCCTCTCTCCAGAGATGGTTAAAGGATTGGTCCTCTGGCTCAAAACCTAGCTTCTCCTCTCCTCTCCAATTCAATCTGATTCATTGCCTGCACAAACGATCCAGTGTTGAGGAGCGTTCATCCCGAGATGAGTTGTGGGCTCTAGGGATGCCTTTTCAGAATTGTCTTGGTGGACAGGATCTGGCTAGACACAGTGTTGACAGCCTTCCATAATCTTCACTCCTAGTCCTGATCCAGGCCAGAGCTCAAACTGCTGCCCAGGAGAGGAATCAAGACATGCAAAGTCATGGGTATCCAATGTGGTACCCTCCAGATGTTGATGGTTAAACCCGATGACCCTTGGGGCCCCATTCCAACTCTACAATTCTATTAATCTATGAATCCTCATTATCCCTGACCACTGAGAACACTGCCTGGGTCTGAAGGAGGCAGTAGGCTTCTGAACCCCAGTTGCTGGAGACCTCGGGAGAGAAGGATGCTGTTGTGCTTCGATTCTGCTTGTAGGCTTCTTTTAGGCCTATTGGGGGTGAGAACAGGATGTTGGACTAAATGGGAACCTTTGGGCTGATGCTGCAGCTTTCTCCTTATGTTCTTATTATGGGCTGCCTAGGAACATAAGAAGCTGCCTTATATTGAGCCAGCTGAACAAAATAACACAACACGATGGCCAATAACAATGACACTAAACTACAGTATCATATGAGCACTGATCCAGAGCATATTTTCTACAGCGTTTATATTTACTTACATGTAAAATTGGCTTGTTAAGAAATTGAACTGCATCCTTCTCATCTTAATTCTTACAAGTCTGGCTGATGAAGAATTGATCAAGATTGGCTGATGAAGCATTGAACGAAACAGGTTGGTTATCCAGAAACTCTGTTCCGGCGATATTTGGTGACAGATTATGTACCTATATATGGAACTTTTGAATTATTCTACCATGACTGGTGAAGAAGATTTAGAGACTTTGGTTGTAATTTCTGATCATTTGTGTTTGTTTATAAATAGTGTTTAGTGCCATTGTTATTGGCCATCGTGTTGTGTTATTTTGTTCAGCTATATTGCAACACAGGGGTCTGTTTACGGATTATATTGAGCCAGAACATTGATCAATTTAGTGCAGTATTGTCTACACTGACTAGCAAAAGCTCCTGAGGGTTTCAGCCCTCACATAAGTATTAAATCTTCATCCAAGATATCATTCTAGAAATCCTCATCTTCTGAGGTACGGTAAGGCAACTGGGAGTGGTCCTTTTCCACTAGTGGAACCCCTTAAGTGAAATGCTCTGCTCCAAGAGAAGACCACCTCTCTCATTGCTACATTTTATGCACAAAAGCAAAAACCTTATTTAATGTCCTGATTTTGATTCTTTCTTTTTTCTTTTTTAAAAAAAGCACATCTGTTTTTCTTTCTTGGTTGGAAACTTAATTTTTTTTTCTCCTGCTATTTTACTCACCTGCCTTGTCATTTGCTGACTCATCTCCTGTCCCATTGCTATTTTATGCTGTTTTTGGATTCATCATAACAAATCTCAATTTATGTTTGCATTTATTAAAAAAATTTTAAAGAAGAAAAATGTGTTCATGGCTTCAGAAACATTTGAAGTCCAAATGACTGCCAGGAATCCTTTAAATAGCTTTAGTAAATTAGTCATTCTCCTTGGTCAAGTACTGTCAGGAATGAGTGTCAAGGGCAGGTCAGCAATAAATCACATGGAGTAAGTTAAGTTGGAGCGCTGCGTCTAATGAGTGCAGCAACTCTTCTTGGTAGATCTTATCCCTATGCTGCCTTCGCCCTTTGGGGGTTCCCCAGCTGGTTCCTTCCACCATTCCTCTGAGTCCAGCCAGTCCAGGACACCTGCTGAGATTCTCCTTTTGATAGCCTGTATCTTACTGGCACTGTCTGCTTGTGGAAACCTTCAGAATTTCCTGCATCCTTCCTTCATTGTGTCACCACAATGAAGTACTTCAAATCGCATCAAGTATTTTAAATAAACAACAACAACTTCCTTAACTGCATAACTGTTTCCTGCCTCTTTCAAAACCACAAAGCATGCATCCCAGCTATATTAACTGAGTGCCCGTTGTTCCACTTTCTGCAGAATGTGCAGCTCTTTGTCTTAGCAAAGATGAACTTTCTCAGAGTTGCAGCAATAAAAGTCGGGAAGAGGTGAACATCTAGCGGAAAATGTAAACGAAGGCAAATTGTTGCGGCATCGCAGAAAAACTTCCTGTTATAATAAACTCAGCTAATGCAGAGCATCAAGATGGTATCCAACTAACTCATTCCATCAGCACAAGGGTTTCTGCTCCCCCACACCTCCTGCTGCATACCCCTAAATCTGCTCTGGGGTTTCTTCTAAACCTCCAGAGTATATTTGCAAAAGGTGGTGCCCAGAACTAGACACTCCAGGTGGGGGCTGACCAAGGCAGAATAAAGCAGTACCTTCCCTTGATCTGGACACTAGATTTCTGTTGCTACAACCTAGAATTGCAATAGCTTCTTTTGTTATTTCCTGCTGCTGCCTCATCATGTTAAGCTTGTGGTCTACTAAGACCCCTAGATCTTTTTCACGTGTACTGCTGTCAAGCAAGGTGTCCTCCCTCCTATATTTGTGCAGAATCTTACCTAAGTGCAGAACCTTAAATAGCCATCACTATCCTTAAACAGTGGTGCCCAGCTGTGGTTTGCTTTGTTGTGGTGAGCACATCGCTGAAGCAGAGTGCCTGGGGCAACCCAGTCAGATGGGCGGCATACAATAGACTAGAACAGGGGTGTCAAACTCAAATTCATCGGGGGCCGCATCAGCAGTTTGGTCACCCTCAAAGGGCCGGTTGCGTCTGTAGGACTATGTGTCCACTCTTTATTATCATAAATTATTGTCACTGCATTCAATTATTACTGTTTTTTGTAATAATGTAAGCTCATTCCCGCCCCCACGCGGATCACATTCCTGCGTCGTGGCGCGTGTGTGGGAGGGGATGTAAACGAGGGAAATTTGAACAAAAGGTGGGGATCGACGGCTTCCGGGGGGGGGGGCTCAACTAAACCTTCGGCAGGAAGGAGAAAGCCACTGCTGGGATTAAAAACCTGCAGATGGAAAGAGGGCTTCCCTCTCCCACCCTGCGCACACCCAAACCCCGCTAGGCAGGATGCCACACACTGCAACCCACTCCATGCTTTGGAGAGGGGCAGGAACATGCGGTGCAGCGCCAACTCCCTGCTTTGCTTTTGCATCCTGCCTCCTCAGCGCCAGAGTCCCTTCCCCTCGCGCTGAGGGAGGGCAGCGGATTTCCTGAGGAGGAAGGCGGCGGCAGCCCCAGCGGACGTGCATCTTCGCCTCAGAGCTGCTCTTCCCCCCACCCGCGCTGTTGTCGTCTTCGCCGCCGCCTCTCCCTACCAGGACTGCAGGCAGAGGAGGCTTGAAAACCTCCCCCCCCCAAATTTCCCCTCCCACCTACTCAAACCGCGAGGCGACTCCATCTAGAGCCCTACATCACGAGGGGCTGAGAGGAGGCGGCAGCAGAGCGGGAAGAGCAGGAACCCGTGCCGTCGTCGCCGCCTCCCTCCCGGCCACCCCCGGGGAGCAGCTCCGCCGGAACTGAGAAGCCAAAGGGCGGCTCGGGGGTGGGGGGCAGAGCAAAAGCCAGGCACCCTCCCGAGTGTCTATGAGGAGAAAACGGGGGAAGAGAAACCCGGCTCCATCAAGAGAGCGGCTGTTGCGCTTCGCCTACTTCCCCCTCAGGCTCACTCCGCGTCCCTTTCACCCGCTCGCTCGCCCACCTCCCGGATGCAGCCGAGGAGAGGAAGGGAAGCGGCGGGCGGCGGCTCCCCAGTGCCGCCTCACTCGCTCTCGGAGACAACAGCAAAACCCGCCAAAAAAAAATCCAGCGCTGCTCCGTCCCGGCACCAACTTTGCCGGCGGCGCCTGTAGGGCTTTCCTACCTCCTCGGCGGGCTTCCTCCTCCTCCTCCTGCATCTCACTTCCCCGTCTGGCCGCTGTGCCACCGCCTCCCTCAGCCCCGCCCCCGGTTTTGACCCTCGGCCAATCGCAGGCTCCAGAAATACTGTCAGCGGTTATTGTCGGCGGCAGCTACGCGGGCCACATGATGAGGTCTGGCGGGCCGGATTAGGCCCCCGGACCTTGTGTTTGACACCCGTGGACTAGAATTAGTGGAAGTGAGGGAGATAAAATAGAGGTTGTGGATAATACAATGTTGTGAAATAAGTATTGTTAGAAGTAAATGATAACTTAATTAAGAAGTAAGACTTGGATACAATATAAAAGGATAAGATGTAAAAGAGAGAAATAAGATTATATTAACGTAATAATTAGAAACTATATAAGATTTAGAGTTTACTACGGATGATATGTAAAGAATTGCAGAAGGAGGAGGAATGAGGAAGTCAATAGATTGATAATAAGGGTCATAAGTTAGAATTTTTGTTTTTTGTATTTTTTGAATTTTTCTTGCATTGTTGCATTTTCTGTTTTTTGTAATCTCTTTTTGTGTTTTGTACTTTTGTATGTTTTGCTGTTTGAGAAAAGCCTTAATAAATATATTATAAAAAAAACCAAAAACAGATGGGTGGCATACAACTACTACTACTACTACTACTACTACTACTACTAGCTGGTCCTCTGCACCATTCACACAAGATGCCCTGATGTCCCAATCACTCCAGATGAAACTACAGAACCAGGGCCAATCTGAGGCTGTCTTGATCTGACTCGACCCAAGCCAGATCCCACCCATAGAATCATAGAATCATAGAATTGGAAGAGTTGGAAGAGACCACGAGGGCCATCCAGTCCAACCCCCTGCCGAGCAGGAAAATTTGCCTGATTCACTTTGGTATTCAAGCTTTGGCCAAATCTAGTGCACAGTCCTGCCACCTACCCACAATGCCTCCACCTGGCCAGGGTTCAGTTTTGGTTTCATGCATCCCCTCACTGGCCCAAGAGAGGCTTGACCATCCCTGTTTAGCTGAATACTACACTGACAGACCCTCCAAGTGTCCCTATCTTCCAGGGGCAGCCCCAGATTTACAGAAGCCATCCCAGTTTCAGATCTGACCTTGGAATGTCCTGCTTTTCCTTAGGACGTCCCTGTTTTCATCGGAGAACTGTTGGAGGGTATGGAGTTATGCAACCCTCGAGCCGAGGAGATAAGTAACTATGCAACCTTTAGAAGACATCTGAAGGCAGTCCTGTATAGGGAAGTTTTTGAATGTTAAATGTTTATATATATATATATATATATATATATATATATATATATATATATATAATATGTTTTAATATATGCTGGAAGCCGCCCAGAGTGGCTGTGGCAACCCAGTCAAATGGACGGGGTATAAATAACAACAGCAATGGAATAGGACGTTCCTATTTTCATCAGAGAAATGATGGAGGGCATGTAGCATTGTACTGATGAGGAAATAAACACTGTGTGCCTGTGTGGGCTTTTATACGTCATGTGACTGAAAGGCCTCTATCACATGCCCTGTTCACTCTGGGGAAAGGGAGGGGTGGATTATTCACACAATGTGTCCCCTGTCACACAGGAGTGTGACCTGTCTCCAAATCACTGCTAAGCCCCATTGAACCCATCAGTTCTTAAGCACTAATCCAGGCATCCCCAAACTTTGGCCCTCCAGATGTTTTGGACTACAGTTCCCATCATCCCTGACCACTGGTCCTGTTAGCTAGGGATCATGGGAGTTGTAGGCCAAAACATCTGGAGGGCCGCAGTTTGGGGATGCCTGCGCTAATCTTAAGCAACCTTTGTGGTACTAAACTCAATAGAAAATACTAGTCAACTTGCGATGAACGTTTTTGCTGAGCCACATCTAACCGTTTCCAGCATGAAAGTCATATTCCTCCAAGGGAGGAAGTAGGTGGTTTCGATAAAGAAATGAAGGAACCCAGAATGCAAATGAATGTCGGTTAAAGGTGACAACCAAAGCCCCATTAGATGCTGGCAAGCAACTCAGCCCTCCAAATCTAGGTCAACTTCTTAGGTATAGTGTTCTTCCAGAAGCTGCAGTTAGTGCAGGAGTGAGACCTTAGCTTAAACACCTGTGCAGAAGCAGCAGTACAAATCATTAAAACAGAGACAACTTAGAATACCAGCTGCAACTTCCTGCCTATTGGCATCTTCACTGTACTCTTTTTGGTGTCTGCTGCATTTTTGTTTAGACAAGCCTAGCCAGATATGTAGAATGTTGGTGTGTGTTTTGAACTGATTGTTGATTTTGATATTTTTAAATATTTTTAATGTTATTACATAGCCGCTTTTAAACTGCTCTGGGGTTTTGTGTGTGTGTGTGTGTGTGTGTGTGGATTCTTTAGAGTTTTCTTTTCTTATGGTGGCTTCATATTATTTGGGTGAAAGGTGAAATGGGTGCTAGTAGCTGCAAAGTGTAGGAGGAGGAAGATACAGGAAGCTAGCATGGGGATGGGTTGTCTGCTGCAGGTGTTGCACAAAAGAAGAGGGGGGGGAGAAATGGACATGGGAGAGGAGGTGAAAATGGGTGCAAATTGTGTGTGTGTAATCTCATAAACTGAGTGGTTAATGTGAGTAGCAACCGGCTATTGTGCACATTCACCAGACCTCATGTGGAATGTGCACATAATCCTTTCAATGAAGAGGGAATTGTGCACATCTTCCAGCCATTATGCATAACCGCTAACATGTCTCGGGAAAATATGCGCATCTTGGCTCCATTTTGTGTAATCTCTGGGAAATATGGACATTCTCTGCTCAGAATACATAATCTCTGAGAGGCCCTTTCTTTTATTTTGCTCGTCCCCCCCCCCCGGGTGCTTCTGGCCTACTGCCTAATCAAAAATGAGAAGGGGTGGGGTGTCTCCATATAAAGATCTAGTTTTTCTCCAGCCCTCTTCTGCCATTCCCTGCTGTTCCCCAGTCAGCTGAGTTGCTCAAGGAGGATTGCGGGGACAGGAAAGTTTTAAATTACAAAACTTTTAAAAAAGTGGTTAGGTTCAAATGTAGTTCATACTCTTTCTCTCCAGCCAGGGTATCAGATGATGAGCAGATCAAATCTTCCTCCCCCTGCCATTCTAAGGATGATTGGCCCCACGCAATGTGTATGTAGGAATTTGCATCAGGATTGTTGGAGGGAAGGTCTGTGACTCAGCCCAGATAATGTTGTTGTTGTTTAGTCGTTTAGCCATGACCCCATGGACCAGAACACGCCAGGCACTCCTGTCTTCCACTGCCTTCCGCAGTTTGGTCAAACTCATGTTGGTAGCTTCGAGAACACTGTCCAACCATCTTGCTTCACACAATTAACTCAAGGCAGTGTCAATTTACTCTTGGCAGAAAGCCAAGGTCTGCCTGGCCTGGCAACTGGCAACAACTCTCTGATTGCTTAATAACCAGCACTGAACTCTGTTATCTAGGAATGCTAGCACAGTTGTTTCTTGTTGGGTGTTAGGAGTAGGAGTGCTGCGTATGGTTGGAGAGAGAGAGTAAGGATTTATTTTGCTTTGCTTTGTATGCAGAAACTCTGCTTGTTTTATTTTCTTTTAATAAATCCTGTAAATAGTTATTCTGCGTCTAGCCGACTAGTCATTTCCACCTCAACTAGCTTCTGCGCTGTGCAGGAAAACTCTGCTACATTTGGGCTAAAGCCACTAGAGCTATGCCTGACACTTCAAAATTCTAAGAGTCTGAGTGTACAGTCATGCACTCAGTGCAACTGGGGATCCTCTCGTCATGCTCCTGCTTGCGCCTGCCAACTCTAGTTTCCAAGTGATTCAGCATAACTGCCCAGAGTGCTTCAGTCTGCGGTTGAAATGTATACAAAGGCAGCTCAGAGGGAGATGTGTGAAGTCTTGAAAGCAAGATCCCAAAGCATGTGTTTCTGTGGGCGCGTTGCCTGGAAACCCAGCCAGCAAACGATGTAGTAATTTTGATACGAAAATGCTGGCAGAACAATGTGCTACATACATATGGAAATAACCCCATAAAACCCTACCCTCCTTGCAAATAACCAGTCCTTCAGTGCTGCAGTGCCTACTCTCTGGAAATTCCTGCCCATTCAGGGACAAATGCCAATGCTTGCTCCAGATTTGCTATTCTGTCTTTACCCACAGGTTTGTGAATTGCAACACTTGTTGTCTTGCACTCCTTTTTGCAGTCTTAGCATAAGCATGGACACAGTAAAAAAATTGTTTTGTTTTTTTAATCCACCGGGCGTCATTTTATTTTTCTTGGTATTTTCTAACAATTCCTATGCTTGCTTGCTATGCTGCTGCAAAAGAGGAGAAGACGCACCCCCCCACACACACCTGCTTTCCTGCTGCTATTTCTGTCCAGCAAAGAAAACACAAACACTTTGAAACTCTGGCCCATCTGTGGGAGGAATCTGGGGCACTACAGGCCTTATGAAGAGGTAGCGAAATGTGCCTTGGCATAAAATCATTGGGATCTTCCATGCTGGAACCAGCAAGAACACCAATCTTTTAACTCACTGAGACTTTTAATAATCAGATTCCAGTCTATCTGGAATCTCCTGCACCAGTCAAAAGGAGGAAATGCACACAATTCATTTTGTGTCGTGTGGTTTATAAACAATGGAGACTGCATTTGTGTGGCTGCCCTTGTTATGCTGGGATACGACAGGAGTCCACTATCTGCACTTTCCAGAAACAACAGGAGGCATTTTTGCTCCAAGGGGCTTTCCCAGCTGGTTAAGTGGGCCATTGTGATGAGTGTCCACTTCTTGGGATTTTTGTTTTGTTTTAAATGTATTAGCCCTTTTATGTTTTTAATTGTCTCTGTCATACATTGTGTTGAGACCTTTATCTAGGAGGAATTAATAAATCAATGCAGTAATGCTGTAATCATCATCATCATCAAGACAGCAAGCCTTACTCTCAAGGGAAGTTCCTGATTCCTTCTCTCAACTTGCCTTTCCAGCCCATGTGCTAAGAAAACCTTAGAATTTCCACAACCAGACAGGCATTCTTGCAGTAAATTCCAAACATTGCCACATGGAAATCACCATTCTACTTTTTCACACCGCTTGGCTCAATATGCTACTTTCGTCGGTCACATTTAATCCAGAAACGACAACTGAGGCTCTGCAGTGGAGCAGAGCAGAACAGCAAGAATCGCACCACATGAGGGATGGGATAAAAATGCCCACAACTTTTATTGGTTACAGCTGACAGATTGGTGTGACACAAGGCAAGTATTCAGATCCGAGAGCACTACCTGGGGCAGCCATGCCAACCTGAGCAGGCTGGACCCGGAAGCACCAACCCAAGACCCTTTAAGAGGGTCCTTACCTCCACGATCCATTCATGCTTTCATCACCTTTATATACCAAGGAGCTCAAGGTGGCATACATAGTTCTCACCTTCCCATCTGATCTTCACAACAACCCTGTGAAGTAGGTTAGGCAGAGAGACGGGGACTGGCCAAAGGTCACACAGTGAGCTTAATGCCAGAGTGGGGAGTTGAACCCTGACCTCCCAGGTCTTAGTCCGACACTCTAACCACTATGCCACACTGGCTGTCAATCTGGACCCAGGCCTCCAGAGCCTTTTCGACCAGTTGAAATGAAATTACCGGTACAATGGATTTTTTAAAAAAATAAAAATAAAAAATTATGGTGTTAAGAATATTAAGAAGAGGACCTGCTGGATCTGGCCAGTGGGCCGTCTAGTCTAATATCCTGCTCTCACAGTAGCCAATCATATCCACAAGCAGTATTCGAACACAAGAGCCCTCTCCCCGCCTGTGGTTTCTAGCAAATGGAATAAAGCATTGGAAAATGATGCTGGATTTTAAAATATGTTGGATCTACTCTCGTCCTGAGGTCATGTTGAACTTCCTGAGAATCTCAGCTGTCGTTTGAAGAACCAGCTTCCAGCACTTTGGGCTCTTAGCTCGGGTGGGAACATCTCCTGGGCTCCATGCCAAGGTAAAGCTTTCAACTAATTTTGACCGGTGAAAGTTTGTCTGCATAGACTGTTCCTTGTTTCTCCCTTCCCCATGTTTCATTCATGTGGAACATGCTGTTGATACATCTGGCAATATTAGGCTTAAGTATATATTTCAGAAACATAAATGCACACACTGGCCTTACAAACAGATTTTAGCCTCTTGATAATCCTGTCTGGTCACCAACCTCTTGTTGGGGCAGTATAAAAACGCTAACAACTAAGAAAACCAGAGTTATGAACGGCAAGATAAATTTAAATATATATAAAAAAATGCAAGTGTAACCAATCCAACATAAACCAACTCTTTCCTGGAATAAAGGGCTGCAGTGATAGGATTGTAGCAAGGATAAACCAGTTATTATTGATATATTTATGCTCGCTTTGCGTGTTCTATTTGGGTAGCAGGGGAGAATAAGTAGCACATTTTTAAAAAATATCTAATACTGAGTTAAATGCTTTTTTTAAAAAAAACAATTCCTTGGAAGTTCAGGACCCCCAGGGTGCACAATTTCATCAGGGAATACATTGCAGCGTGGCTCAACCCTACCTGCTTGAGGGGAAATCATATTCGTTAAAAATTGTGTCCCTTAATTTTTGCTTCTTTTCAAAGAGGGGAATTTTTTTTTTTAATAAACAAAGCCCAAGGGAAGGCAATGTCCTCTTAGATCAAGTTCCGGTTGCAGAATGGTACTGGTTATCTTTCTCAGAGGTGCTTGTGCGTATCCTTTTTTTAATAACTTGAACCCAAGTCCAATCTCATGAACTCAAGAAAAGCTTTTGGATCTTCTTTTGTATATGCTGCAATTTCATGTGATCCAGGGCTTTCCAGAGCTTCTGCACCACGGCCTGCTTCCCAAGAGTGTCCTTGAGCTGCATGAGGAAGGCATGGAGTTCCACCTGCAGCACGGAGAGGCTCTTCTCGTCACAACCTGCAGCAGGTGTGGTTCCGTTGAGTCTGTGCAGCAGTCTCTCCAGCCGTCTCTGCGACCCGACTTGGTAAGGCACATAGTCTATTATGGCGTCTTGACAGTCACCCCCACTTCCTGGAGAAGGCAGGGTGGGGAACAAAACAGGTCTCGGTATTAGGTGGTGTGTATAAGACCTCTAGTGCCAGGCTCATATTACAGTGGGTGTACCTCTTCAGTAGACTTCTACGTGTCGTTTTTAGGCACCTGACAAGCCATGCTTCAATCCAAAAAGGTTACAAGGGCAGAAAATAGTTTAAGAATCCACTGGCAACTCAACAGACCAGCATTAGAGTGACGTTTTTGAAATTCCCAGGCTCTCTGGCCCAGCTTTAAAGTGTTGAGTATGAACCTTGCCATGACTACTGCAATGCGCTCTATGTGTGTGACTCAGAAACTACAACTGATCCACACCATATGTTACAGCAGTCATGGAGTGTTCTGGGAACTGCAGTTCGTTAAGGGTGCTGACTTCACAGAACTACAGTTCGCAGCACCCATATAGCAAACTACAGTTCCCAGGATTCTCCATGATTATTTAAGTGGAATAAGAGTGCTTTAAAAGCATGGAGTGGGTAGATCATAAGCCGGCAAAAATGGGAGTTCTGGAAAGGGCACAAAAGAACTCTTAAATTACAGGGCCCCAGATTTCGCTGAAGGCAAGTCACAAGTGCTTGATGCCCATTTGAAATGGGCAGGGGGGTACCTGTGCCCCCATACAGCTTCTCACCTGGTGCTTCAACTGTTTTGTCCTTGGTGCTGTTGGCTTTGCTCATCTGGCAAGCGGTGCAGAGGGTGTCATGGAACTGGTTCCCAGGGACGTTGACCGCCAGGCCTTGCTGAGAACAGTCCCGGTGGGGTTGGCACACCTCAGTGCTGGAAACGGAGTCGGAAAAGGTCCCCTGAGGACATGGGATACATGTGGTGTCCTCCTGTGGGTTGCCTGTAAGATACAACCACGGCAAAGAAAAGCTGTGAGCAAACACTGCATGCAAATTCCAAATGGAGCTGGACACTGTCTAAGAACAGAGGCTCCCAAATGATTTACCCCCCCCCCCCATGTACCACTTTTAAAATGGCTGAGGGTCTTGGAGGACCACTTCGTGCTGGGGTTCTCTAAGGGTGTGGCAGGAGAGGATGGCAAGTGTAGCGGGAAGATTCAAGGAAAAACAAACATTTAAACATTTCAGTGTAGTATAGCATAGTATAGTATCTATCTATCTATCTATCATATATATATATATATATAGCAGAATATGGATAGGTATCTTTCCTGTGTTCATATTATAAAGTAGTTGTGTTCTGTGTTATAAACCAAGCACTGCTCACTGTTGATTCTTTTTGTTTTCCAATGTATTCCTTATCAATAAAAAATTCGGTGTTGTGAGGGACAGAAGCTACAGACAGCCCCCTCCCATCTTAAGCACAAGCTCTTCTCCCAGCGCCAGTGGGAGCGGGGAGGGGGATGACTCCAGCGGGGAATCGGGAAGTAGAGGGCAGGGCTCAGGCAGGGTAGCTGAGCCACTGCTCCGCTTAGGAAAGGAAGGGGGAAGCAGGCAAAGTGCGACAAGAAGACTGATCCCGCCAGCCCCGGAATTGCGCAAGAAGCGACGGGGGCGGAGATTCAGTATTCCCAGGCTACTTTGTTGGAAGAAAACGTGGAAATCTCCATTCGGAGGTTCTGACCCAGACTGACAACATGTACATAGTACTGACTCTGCACTGTAAATAGTTTGCACATAATAAAAGCATGAAAATGCAACGTCGTGAGGAGTTGTTACTCTAGAGTAGCCACTACCGCACCTGTGACAGGTGTGGAGTGAACAAATTTTTATTCTGAAAGTGTGGCCAAGAGAAAAAAAGTTTGAGAAGCAGCGACTTAATGATTTTGTAGCAATTGTAATGTGCCGTGCTAGATTTTTAATTGCATGCTTTTCGTTGCTGTTTTTCTCTCTTTTATACTGCAGTTCAAACTGTAATACAGTGAAATGCAATATACAAAGGAGATGCAATTAAAACTACAGTTAGAAGCAATATGAATCTTTAATGTGTTGAATGCACAGCCTCCCATCATGGAACTCCCTGGTCTAATACATACAGTATATTGCAATGGCTTGGCTAGGTCTGTTCTTAATCTGTAGTGTTTATTTTCATGAGTTTAATACTCTGCGCGCAAGCTCTCTGGCCGGACCTTGTGGACGTGGGTCCACAAGGTTTCATTTCCTCCCACAATTTCTACGCATGCGTAAAGCTAAGGTGAACCTGTGTAACTTATAATCAGGTGGACTTCACTGTTGTGTGTTCCCCAGTGGCCGCAGTTGTTCCAACCAAAACAAAAGTGGCCTTAAACTTCACAACTGGAGGGGTTAATTGAAAAAAATCCACTACGCTAGCCTGATTCAGTAAAAGGCAGATTTCTAAGTCAGGTATGTTGTTGTTGTTGTTGTTTAGTCGCTTAGTCGTGTCCGACTCTTCGTGACCCCTTCATGGATCAATGCCTTGTCGTGGCGAAGGGGCTTGAATAACTCAGAGAAGCTATGAGCTATGCCATGCAGGGCCACCCAAGATGGACAGGTCATAGTGGAGAGTTTTGACTAAACCTGATCCACCTGGAGAAGGAACTGGCAAGCCACTCCAGTATCCCTGCCAATAAAACTCCATGGACAAAGACAACAGGCATATAAAAGTCAGGTATAGGTTCCCACAAAGTATATGAATAATATAACTTGTTTAAAGTCCAAAATCCATTTTATTACAAAACATATAGAAAAGAATCTCAGCAAAATACCACTAAACCACAAGCCGTCTCTGAACTGAGTCCACCCATTGAGCACACCCAGTCCAAGGCAGAGACAAAGGCCTCATCCACACTTGTCATTTGATGCCATCTCCCACTGAGCAAAACAGAGGACTTGAGCCATGTGGTCTATGACCAGAACGGTATTCCACAAAACACAGGTGCTTGCTAGAAACACTGGCTACAGGAAGGCAACTGAATCAAGGCTGCCAGACTGATGCCACATTGAGGGAGCATTTCTGGCCAGTATGCTTGCTTCTGCACCTGGTTTCAAACCCATGCGAAGCCCCGCTGGCAACTGTCTATTTTGCAGAGCCTTCCCAGAATTCGCCACTGTTCATGGAGCACAGAGCGTCACATTTTATCAGTCTTAATTCCACCTGCAAAGTCATTTGATTGGGAACCAAGAAGAGGGGAAATGAGCTGTCTGTGAAAGCTGAACCCAGCCCCTGCGTCTATGAAAGCCAGGCTGCCTTTCCAAGATATGCAACTTTCACCTTCACTGAAATATTATGCCAGGGAATCCCCCTGGCTAAGAAAGAAAAGAGAAAGTGGAACAAAGCTGGTCTCCTGCCAAGTCACTTGGTGATCCTGGGACAGACATGACCTCAGACACCACTTAGATCATGGCCAGGGGCACTTGCTGTTAGCAATGCAGAGAGCTCCGCCTGGTACGGGAACCTGTTTGGAATGCAGAGGTTTAGCCTTGCAATACCAAAAGCAGCTGTAAGAGGGGACTCTGGGCACAATCCCATTTCTCCCTCCCTACAGAGTAATCACAGCACATGTAAGAACATAAGAATAGCCTGCTGGATCAGACCAATGGCCCATCTAGCCCAGCATCCTGTTCTCACAGTGGCCAACCAGATGCCCCTTATAGGAAGTCGAAAAGCAGGACCTGAGCACAAGAACTCTCTCCCTTATTGCAGTTTCCAGCAACTGCCCAACTCTCTCCCATCCTGTTTCAAAAGCCAAGAATAGAGTATGCTCTTTATGCTAGGAGGGAAATCCCAACATCGTCCTACGATTCATTAGGCACCACGGCTCAAAACGAGCCTCGTTAGAGTGTGACAGGACAGGCTGCGCCAACCAGGTTGGCGAAGGTTGGTTCTACAGCTGCACCCTGAAGGGAATGGTAAGACCAACAAGTTGTAGAGGCTCCTCCGGGAGGGATGCAAATTTGAAAATAATGTTGTAACAAGACAACATCAAAATGCAAAACTAAGCTGGAAACCAAGCTTTATATATATATGTAAATATATCAGAAGAAGCCCGTTCTTCACAGCAGCACAGCACTGGATTCCCACAATATATGAAAGGTATTGACAAGCTGGAATTTGTGCAGAGGCAGGCAACCAGGGTGATCAAGGGTCCGGAAACCAGGCCTTATGAGGAACAGTTGAAGGACCTGAGTATGTTAAGCCTGGAAAAGAGCAGACTGAGAGGATATATGGTAGATGTTTCGGGACTACAGCTCCCATCATCCATAGAATCATAGAGTTGGAAGAGACCACAAGGGCCATCCAGTCCAATCCCCTGCCAAGCAGGAAACACCATCAAAGCATTCTTGGCATATGCCTGTCAAGCCTCTGCTTAAAGACCTCCAAAGAAGGAGCCCCCACCACACTCCTTGGCAGCAAATTCCACTGCCGAACAGCTCTTACTGTCAGGAAGTTCTTCCTAATGTTTAGGTGGAATCTTCTTTCTTGAAGTTTGAATCCATTGCTCCGTGTCCGCTTCTCTGAAGCAGCAGAAAACAACCTTTCTCCCTCCTCTATACGACATCCTTTTATATATTTGAACATGGCTATCATATCACCCCTTAACCTTCTCTTCTCCAGGCTAAACATACCCAGCTCCCTAAGCCGTTCCTCATAAGGCATCGTTTCCAGGCCTTTGACCATTTTGGTTGCCCTCCTCTGGACACGTTCCAGCTTGTCAGTATCCTTCTTGAACTGTGGTGCCCAGAACTGGACACAGTACTCCAGGTGAGGTCTGACCAGAGCAGAATACAGTGGTACTATTACTTCCCTTGGTCTAGAATAGATGCTATACTCCTATTGATGCAGCCCAGAATTGCATTGGCTTTTTTAGCTGCTACATCACACTGTTGACTCATGTCAAGTTTGTGATCTACCAAGACTCCTAGATCCTTTTCACATGTACTGCTCTTAAGCCAGTGCGTCAGGGATCATGGGAATTGTAGTCCCAAAGCACCTGGAGGGCCGAGTTTGCCTATGCCTGGACTAGATGATCCTGGTGAGCCCCTTCCAACTCTACAGTTCTATTATTCTAACCTCTGTGATTTACCAGGGACAGCCAGCCAAAACCAAAGGCTGTCCCCAGTAAAGCGGTGCCTGTTGGGATCAAGAGTGAGGGTGCCACTTGCGATACGTACCAGGCTGAGCAACTCCGGTTCCCAAGGGGCAGCTGGAGTGCTTTATGCAGAAATCCAAATCCAAGTGGTAGCCCGCCTTGCACTGGCATGCCCGGTTGTGTGTGCCATTGCACGGCCGCACCTCTTCTTCCAGGCTGTTGCAGAAAACGTTGCAGTACAGGCACTTCTTGAGGAAGTTCCAGTATTGCGTGTAGTGGAGAGCGGGGCACGGTTGGCAAAGGGTGTCCTTATCATTGGTGCACTCTTCAGCCACGTACGTCCCTGGCGGGCACTGCTTGCACACAAACACCTCATTGGTCCGGGGAACTCGCCTGCTGTAGGTGAGGTAGCTGCTGGAACATGGCGGGGCCAAGAGCAGGGCGTAGAGCACCACCCACTAGAAGGCAAAGGGAGAGAGCAAGTGAACTAGATGCAGCAACCGTGTTCCTTTTTCCCGTAACAGGTTGGCAAACGTTTCTGCCATTGGGTGAGATTTCTAACATTTTGCTAGTATGCTCATGGTCAGGCCCTGCTTGAGGGTTTTCTCCCAGGCATCTGGTTGGCCACGGTGAGAATGGGATGCAGGATTAGATGGGCAACTGCCCTGATCTAGCAGGTTCTTCTTAAAAAAAGATAAAGGTAAAGGACCCCTGACAATTAAGTCCAGTTGCGAACGACTCTGGGGTTGCGGCGCTCATCTCGCTCTATAGGCCGAGAGCTCCAGGTCATGTGGCCAGCATGACTAAGCTGCTTCTGGTGAAACCAGAGCAGCACACGGAAACACCGTTTACCTTTCTGCTGGAGTGGTACCTATTTATCTACTTGCACTTTGACGTGCTTTCAAACTGCTAGGTGGGCAGGAGCTGGGACCAAGCAACGGGAGCTCACCCCGTCACAGGGATTCGAACTGCCGACCTTCTGGTCGGCAAGCCCTAGGCTCAGCGCTTTAGACCACAGCGCCACCCGCGTCCCTTCTTAGGCTCTTCTTAGTTTCCTATAAAGAGCATAAGGCGGCCAGTCCACCACCCTCTTTTCCAGATGCCTCTGGGAAGCCCGCAAGCAGGGCATGAGCACAAAAGTCTTCTTCTACTGTTCATCCCCACCACTGTGACCCAAAAGCTAATGCAGGCTCCCAGTCCTCCTTCCCCTGCAGTGACAACCATCCTGAAACTAGGAATAGGCTACCTTTCCCTAAAGCAAAACATGCAGCCCTCACTTAGAATATTGAGTCACCTGCCCTCTGCCACCTACCGGGTTCCTTGTTTCTCTTTAACATATGCAGAACTCTGCTGGATTTGGCAGCATCCCATTTCAACTGCTTCCAGGAAATCCATACGACAAGTAGAAAGACAGCCCTCCTTCCTTGCAGTTCGCACCCCCCCCCGCAGCCTCCCCCAGGGGTCAAAGGCAGGCTTGCTTCTGAACATTAGCTGCCATGGCTAATAGGCCTTGATGCCCCTACCCTCGGCCAAGGCCTAGAGTCATGAGAAACATTTCTTCCATTCTCTCTGCACCAGGGTTTCCCAAATCTGGGTCTCCGGCTGTTGTTGGACTACAACTCCCATCATCCCTAGCTAGCAGGGCCAGTGGTCAGGGATGATGGGAATTGTAGTCCAACAACAGCTGGAGACCCACGTTTGGGAAGCCCTGCTCTACACCAAGGGTAGCCAATGTGGTGCCTTCCGGGTGATGTGGACTGCAACTCCCACGTTGGACACTCCAGCTCTACCCTGCTCAAGCGTATGCTCTACCCTGCTCAAGCGTATGCTTGGCAAACCCGGACCTCCGAAAGCAAAAAGGGAGCCGAGAACTCTACCTCCGAGAGCGTCCTGAAAGGGTTCCGCTTGCTGTAGAGTTGCATACTACTACCGAGGGTCTTGACAGTCCTACTCGCTCTCTTGCAATCAAGTGGGGTCTACTGCAGTGCGGACTCAGCTTACGGAAAGCGCCCTTCTCTTGCGTTCGCAGACGATGTAGTTCTGGGACAGAAAAAGTGAAAGGAAACTCAGCGCCATTTGTTACAAATCACATCCAAACGCGGAGCCAAAAGATTTGTGTTAAGAGACCGTAAAGAACACAGGGTGCAGGCATGCGGAGGGACAGAACGTTCTGTTCTTTGGAGAGTAGAATGCACCCTCTTAATTTGTCCGATGTTGGCTGTTTCCCTTTTTTTGGGGGGAGGGGGAAATACACAGGACAGGAGGCTAGTTTTCAGAGCTGCCCTGACCCTTCCTCAAAACCACAGACAGGTGTCAGGATTAGACAAGTGGAGGGTCATGTGAAGAGATGCTATCCATGTCTTGTACTGAGCTGATTGAGTACTTGGAGGGTTGTGTGGTCTAGGATGGTGAGCTGAGCCCCTGGGAATGTTACTCCCTCATTTAAGGAAATTGAAGTCTGACTATCTTAGAGTCCTTATCTCAGCCCTAGCAGCATCCCATCCATCCATCCACAATGTAATTAGTGTCAGGGCTGGATTAACCATTAAGCAAAATAAGCACATGCTTAGGGCATCAAGGGAAGGGGGGGGCACATAAATTTCCCATCACTGGATTTTTAACATAAATGGTCACAAATTGCTCAGTTGAGCATTCATTTTCCCAGCTGAAGTATATTAAAAATCCCAGCAGAACAACTATGCAACAAGGCAGGCGGGATCCCTTACCTCGACTAAGCATAGAAGCAGATGCGTTACGTAAGATTAGTTTTGAGGATCTGATCAAAGGCTTTGCAATTAGAAAAAGTAGAAGAATGCAGAAGGTACATAAAGAATGGAAAATATTTAAAGACTATTTGAAAAAAATATTGTAACAACAAAAATCTCCTGGCAGACCTTGAATGAATCTTGCAAAATTAAGGTGATAAATAATAAAGTCCTCTTGATAAGAACTGGGAAAGCAAAAATAATAAGAAGGTGCTGTGTGTAAAATAACAAAATGAGAAATAGTACAATGAGGAATAATCCTCATTAATTTTATTCATTTTAATCTTTTTTCTTCTTTTTCTTTTCTTTTCTGTAAAGTAGATATGTGTAAAATTAGTGTTTGGTGATGTATATATTGTATTGTTGTGTAAGTTAATGTTGACTGTTAAATAAAGTTTTAATATTTTCAAAAAAGAAAAAGAACAGAAAAAGTAGAACATTTTTCAAATGTAAATGAAGCGGAAGCATGCAGAAATAAACATTATTTTTCCTCTTATTGTAGGTTTTGTTTCATTTTTTAAAAATAAAATTTTACTTTATGGTTTATTATTATTGTTGTTTTTATTTTGCATCAAAAACCTTTAAGTGCTTAGGGCCTCTAAGGTCTTAATCCAGCCCTGATTGGTGTAATGACTCACAGCTGGACTGTCACAGCATCATCTCCCCACCTGTAAGTGGGAGGGAGGGAGGAATTCAGCCCCTGAGTCTTGGTTGGTGGATACTGTGGACAAGGGTCTAAAATAGCATCTACCTCATGCTCCCAGAACCTCCCCCTAGTTTTCTCCTATGTCCTATCCCTCTTGTTCCACTTTAGGCTTTTTCTTTTCTTTTCTTTTTACAATGAAGGCACATGAACCAGCTTTTGCCTGTTGGACAGGCAAAAGCAGGGCAGTCCAGGTTCGTGAGCAGGTATCTGGCAAAGCTAAGATAGTCCTTTTTTATTTTCACATCCTGCACTCCCAATACTCTTAAACTGTAATAATTTATTATTTATACCCCACCCATCTGGCTGGGTTTCCCCAGCCACTCTGGGCAGCTTCCAACAAAAAATTAAAATACAATAATCTATTAAACATTAAAAGCTTCCCTAAACAGGGCTGCCTTCAGATGTCTCCTAAAAATCTGGTAGTTGTTTTTCTCTTTGACATCTGATGGGAGGGCGTTCCACTGGGTCTTAGGATCCTCTCCGTGTTCTTATTCCAAATAAAAGTTTGTTGCTTTAAAAGCATTGGCATAAGTTATTGAGAGAAGGAGGTCCAATTTCTAAGTCCAGTGCCCAGACTTTTGGCCACTGAGTAGGCTAGGGAAGAAGTTCTTCCATTTTGTGCTAGCTGATGAAGCCTCAGGCATAGAGCCCCTTGCTTAGGGATGCACAAATCTCTGAGATTTCCCAGGGAGCTTGCATTTTGTTCTCAGTATCTTGGAGAAGCAATGGGAGGTGGCACTACTACCAGGAGGTTCTTTAATTGGACCCTTATCCTGACACCAGCTGTAGCCCCACTTACAGTATTTGCTAAACAGATGAACTCATGCACGTACAAGCTGTCAAGACAACTGTTTATCTGCTATTTCTGACAATACATTTGGGCATTTCAGGATTATGGCATAGCTGGGTTTTATTGGGGACTTTCGAGCGACCATCAACTAGTTCCACACAATCGAAACAATCTATGGTGTAAATCTGTCCACTGCCTGTTCAATTCATTTCCCTCTGAACTCCCTAGTCTACATCCCCCTGCCCCAAGAAGCGTGTAACTTCTTGCTACCTAAGGATCCCACCACCCAGCCTTGGATCATAGCCAAATTGCTTATCTTAGAATGAGGTTTCTTTGAAGACAGGTGCATTAAGTAGAAGATACACAAAGAGACTGGAGCTGACATACAAAAGGTAAAGGGGCCCCTGACCATCAGGTCCAGTCTGGTCCGACTCTGGGGTTGCGGCACTCATCTCACTCTATAGGCCGAGGGAGCCAGCATTTGTCCGCAGACAGCTTCCGGGTCATGTGGCCAGCATGACAAAGCTGCTTCTGGTGAACCAGAGCAGCGCACGGAAACGCCGTTTACCTTCCCGCCGGAGCGGTCCCTATTTATCTACTTGCACTTTGATGTGCTTTCGAACTGCTAGGTGGGCAGGAGCTGGGACAAGAGCAACGGGAGCTCACCCCGTCGCAGGGATTCGAACCGCCGACCTTCTGATCAGCAAGCCCTAGACTCTGTGGTTTAACCCACAGCGCCACCTGGGTCCCTGACATACGACTCATACACAATGTTAAATAGGAACTAGCCACCTATCTATCAATGGACCCAAACCAAAGGCTTCAAATGACAAGAAATGAGATTCCAATTAAACTTCGGAAGAACATTCTGACAGTAAGAGCAGTTCAACAGTGGAATAGACCCCCTCGGAAGGTGGTGGACTCTCCTTCACTGCAGGTTTTTTAAAAGAAGTTGGATGGCCACCTGCCATAGATGACCTTTGAGGTCCCTTCCAATTCTACAAGTCTGTGATTCTGTGAGTCCATCAAGTCCAATAATGTCTACACTAACTGGCAGTGGCTCTCCACCCGGAGATGCCAAGGATCTGGCATGCTCTGCCCCTGAGCCACAGCCCTTCTGCAAACACATGCTAAACCAAGCAAGAAACAAGATGAAAAGTGTGTGTTATGCTTATGTGAAACAAGACACAGACCTCATATCCTAATAGCACAAGGATCTGGGAAGCATCCAGCCACACAGATCTTTTCAATTAAGAATATATCTTCACCTAATAAAAGTTTATTGCTTAACTAAACTGTATGTGAATGAATCCCAGACATCTCTGCTAGGACCAAAAAAATTAATCACAGTAGCCCAACTGAAGTCATCTCAGATACCCTCCAATGTTTTGGGTTACAACTCCCAACAGCCCCAGCCAGGACAGGGTTACTAAGAGATATAAAACCAGAGCAGGGTTGCATGATCCGGAAGGCTGGCTTAAGAGAATGAAGAAAACCTCACTCTTTGTGAACAAAAAGAATATAGTTGCCACAATGGAATACCAAGGCACCTTTTGTATTGGAGTATTATTATTATTATTATTTATATACCACTTTATATTTTAAAGGGAAAAAATCTCAAAGCAGTTTACAACACTTTACACATAAAATAAAGCAATCCAGAAGTAAACAAATTCAAGCTTCAAGGAAAATATTTCAGATCCTTTCTCTAAGTGACATTTTGCTTTCCCCATATTTATTTCCCCATACTTAATTTATGGAGCTGCCCCACCGCTGAAGTGCTCTAGGAAGCCAGTGGTGTGTGTAGTGGTTAGAGTGTCGGACCAGGACCTGGGAGATCAGGGTTCAAATCCGCACTCAGTTGTGAAGCTCACTGTGGGTCATTGTAAGGATTAACTGTGGAGAGGTAGGGGGTGAACCATGTACTCCTTGGACAAAAAGTTGATATATGAATGCAATAAATAAGCTCTTCTGCTTATCTGCTTAAGAAAGCTGGAGGGCCCAACCAGATGGAGATGTCAGTCCAACCTGGCATCCAGACATCTCCACATGGTTGCAAAATGTGCCTGGGGAATGCACGTACACACTGCTTTTCTTCCCAGCTTATATACTTCCCAATTTAAATGTATAATGTTACATGACTGGGCGGGTAGCTTAGACGGAAAGGCATTTATATCCGTAAGACAGGATTCTTTTGAAAAAGAGACTTGATTAAGTGGTCAAATCAGCCTCTTTGGGCTGATCCACGGCACGCATTCCACACAAATTTTAAGGCACTTCTCTCAAAGGATCCTCCCATTACAGAGCTACAATGCCAGCACCCTTAACTACAGTTCCCAGAATTCTTTGGGGAAACCATGTGTTGAATGTGCTTTAGAATGTATGTGGATTTGCAGTATTATAGCACTTTAAATAAACCCTATAATATAGCGGAAGAATTCTGCTCAACAAAGGACAGTCTCTTTTGTACACCTGATGAACATTTTACGACAGCCTCATATGCACATCTGTGTACACAAACACGCACGCATGCACCACATGAAAACTTCATGTCCTCATGACAGCATCACATGTACACCAGCACAGACACACACATGCCTCATACCTCCCACCAGACATAGACGCACATGCACCAGTCGCACATGAACACACAGGAAATTGTCATCTCCGCCAGGAAAACAGCACTGAAGACCCCTACGTTCCCTTGGAATGCACATCAGCACAGGGCACCATGCCAAGGATGCTAATAATAATAATAATAATAATAATAATAATTTTATTATTTGTGCCCTGCTCATCTGGCTGGGTTTCCCCAGCCACTCTGGGTGGCTTCCAGCACATATAAAAACATAACAAAACGCCAAACATTTTTTAAAAACCCTGATACAGGGCTGCCTTCAGGTGTCTTCTAAAGGATGTGTAGGTCTATCACCTTGACATATGATGGGAGGGCGCCACTGCAGCATAGCTGCCAAGTTATCCCTTTTTTAAGGGATTTTCCCTTATGCTGAATAGGCTTCCTCGCGAGAAAAGGGAAAACTTGGCAGCTATGCACTGCAGAGAAGACCTGGTGGTGATGTTGATGATGATAACCAGCTATGTTTATACGGGTACCTACTGAGAAGTTCAATTAAAAAGCAGCTGTGCCAAAATGTGGAAATAATAAATATTCAGGGGCGGCGCCAAACTTCGTCCTCGCTCAGGGCGCCGTATTACCAAAGTCCGCCCCTGGCCTCCTGACATGACAGCATCATGTCAACACCTGTATCTGCACACATACCTGGCTGGCACCAGACACGGACCCACATGGAGCCGGCGCGACCACGCGAACCCTCAAGAAACGGTCATCTCCGCTGGGAAAGCAGCGCAGATGATCCGATGACCCTACCTGAGACACGAATCATCATCACGCGTTCCCACGGAAGGCGCATCTACCGGTACGCGCGCACCCGGCTTTCTATTCACGGCAGCGCCAGAAACGCGCGCCGCTCATAGCTGCCAAGTTATCCCTTTTTCTTACAGGGATTTTCCCTTATGCTGAATAGGCTTCCTCGCGAGAAAAGTGAAAACTTGGCAGCTATGGCGCCGCTGCGCGCCAAGGCACACACCGAGGCGCACGCGAACTGGCGGACCCCGCCGAACCTCGCGCGCCTCTTCCGCCGCCGGAGACTACTCGGCCGGCGCCCCGCCCCGCCCCTGCCCGCCCTTTACCTCGGCTTGCTGCGGTTTCGTTGGTGGGCTCGCCTTGGCGCGGCATTTGCTCCCCGCCGCTTATATGGTTTCCAGGTGGCTCCACCCCAAGGGAAATCCCAAAATCTGGCACCCTGAAGCGCAACGGAAGGGACGACCCGCCGCCGCGTTTCCTGGAAAAGCGACGAGGACAAATGGTGAAATGCAGAAAGCAGCCTCGGTTCGAGGATCAGAAGCCCAGCGACCCGCTCGAAACAGCGGCAATTGGGTGATCGATCGCCCAAGGGGCAGTTGACGACCCCCGCCCCTAGATGGCTGTGTTCAGGTCCCATTCTGCGGTTTCTTCAGCCATGGCTCTGCATGGCTCTGCTGCCGCCACTCTCATGTCCGCAAAATTCATCCGGATGGAGCTTATTATCCCTTCCCTAAATCTCTGGTTCTCTGCTCCCAGCCTCAATTCTGGCATATGTGCTCAAGCACTTTAAAAAATAAATAAATCCCAGTGAGACAGCAAGTGCTAACGTAAGGTTGTAGCTGGGTGGTAGAGCGTCTAGCTTGCATTGAGAAGCTCCTGGGTTCTATTGCCAGGTAGAGCGGAGAAGGTCACCTGGCTGAAACCCTGGAGTGATGCTGTGTCAATCAGTGTAGGCAGTAAAACGGGTTGATTTCATGAGGCTAGGTTCTTAAGTGTTACTAACCATGACGTTGGTGGGGGCAGGCGTGAACTTCTTATTAATAATAAGTGTGAACTTCTTATTAAAATTTCTTTTTAATAAGAAGAAATACTGAAGCCTTTTGCAAGAGTGATTTTTTACCAAAGGCAGGGATTCCCAAACCGGTCTATGGACCACCATTGCTTTGTTTAAGTGCTCCGCAGTGTATCTGTGGATACTTGATTGAAGACAAGAGGCGGCACATCTGTCACATTAAATATCAATACTGCATTTAAATTGCAGCTTTTATTTCTTACATTGTGTTTTTATTGTGTTTCCAATTTGAATTCTGTTGAATGCAAAAGAATACAACAGATAAGAAATTTCTAAAAGCAATAAAAACGCATTTAACAACCATGCAGCATCTAGCACAGCAGTTTATGATTGCTACGACAGGCACAAAAACTATTACGTGATCTGCCAAAACCCTCAGCAATTTTCAGATGGTCTGTGAAAGTCATAGCTTAGGGTCAATTATTACAAAAGCCTGCTGCACAGTATGTACTGTGATGACAATGTCTGAAGTGCACTGTGTAGAGATCTTGACAACTCCCCCTGTAGCCAGGCTGCCTATTAAACATTGAACTCCTTTCTGGTGAATTTGGCTCCAACCCACAACAGTTTTTTGTTGTCTAAAGAGCCACAAGAGGGAGTACTGTATAAATTTCATGCTAGATAGAACAAAGTCCAGTACTAGGATTTAATCTGTGGCAGTGTCTCTAATTCAAAGGGTCAGGATAACAACCTGCATAAATGTCAATAAGCAGGCACAGGAGTTGCAGGTCAATGCTATGCCTGTTCATTCAGAATTGTGCTCTGTGGATCAGATTCCCAAATAAATATGCATAAATAAATATGCCCACATCAAATTAGGCATGCCCTCAATTCTCTTGTGCTGAAATCCATCTTCAGCTTTACCTAAAGCACTTTGCAAAGATTTTGCTTTACTCATTCAATTCCCATTAGCAAACATCATAAAGCTTAGTTTGTATGGGCTGTGTGAACTGTCTCTCCTGAAACAGTATTGAGATATTGGACATTAATCCAATATCTATGATAGTTCTTAGATAGTTCTTAATTAATTAAGATTAATCTATGATAGTTCTTAGATAGTTCATAGATAGTTCTATGATAGTTCTCAAGCAGAGACATCACCTTGCCGACAAAGGTCCGTATAGTTAAAGCTATGGTTTTCCCAGTAGTGATGTATGGAAGTGAGAGCTGGACCATGAAGAGGGCTGATCGCCGAAGAATTGATGCTTTTGAATTATGGTGCTGGGGGAGACTCTTGAGAGTCCCATGGACTGCAAGAAGATCAAACCTCTCCATTCTGAAGGAAATCAGCCCTGAGTGCTCACTGGAAGGACAGATCGTGAAGCTGAGGCTCCAATACTTTGGCCACCTCATGAGAAGAGAAGACTCCCTGGAAAAGACCCTGATGTTGGGAAAGATGGAGGGCACTAGGAGAAGGGGACGACAGAGGACGAGATGGTTGGACAGTGTTCTCGAAGCTACGAACATGAGTCTGACCAAACTGTGGGAGGCAGTGGAAGACAGGAGAGCCTGGCGTGCTCTGGTCCATGGGGTCACGAAGAGTCGGAGACGACTAAACGACTAAACAACAACAATCTATGATAGTTCTTGTGTGTGTTTGTGGCATGAGACATCATGTTGCTGTGCTCCTAAGGCAGGGGTCGGCAAATTTTTTTAGCCACGGGCCGGTCCACTGTCCCTCAGACCTTGTGGAGGGCCAGAGGAGCGGCACCCGGGGGGGGGCTGGAAGAAGATGCAAGGGACGCTGGTCGTCCTCCCCCCCAACCCCCAGCTGCTGCGCTTACCTTCCCAGGGGCTACCACCACCACTGTCGCTGCTTCTTCTTCTTCTTGTGGGTAGGCAGAGCAAGCTCCTCCGCTCCGCTCTCTGGTCCACAGGAGCACCAGGGCAGTGGCGGCGGCAGGATGCTGAGCAGCACAAAAGGGCTGGCTCCAGAGAGGGGCTACTTAAAATGGTACTCAGCCAGCTCAGCCCAGCCTCCTCTAGGCAGGGCAGGGGAAAACCAGGAGGAGGGAGGGAGGAGGTAGTAATAGGGGGAGGGGGGTGCTGCCCCGGGCAGCAGGCTGGGCGGGGGGCAGCAGGCTGGGCGGGGCTGGGCACCGCCATGGAGAAGCAGCCCTGGCGCAAGCGCAACTGCCTCTCTCCGCAGATTGCTCACGGGGTTTGCCGTGGTGCCGCATTGCATGCCTCCTGTGTGTGCATATGCTGCGCACCGCAACACGCGCGACGGATACCCCACCCCCACCCCCCGGGCGGGAAAAAATGGTACAGCCTGAATGAACAGAATCCCCACGCCAATCCATGGACAGTCCGCGGGCCAGATCCTGAAGGCAACTGGGCCTGATCCGACCCCCCGGGACTTAGTTTGCCAACCCCTGCCCTAAGCAATAGGTGTACACAGGTATCTTGCTTTAGCTGTGAGCTGTTTTGCCACAGGAATGTCAGTCACCATTAAATAATACTTGATGACTGTTTCTGTACCAGTAAGCGATCTACTCCAAATCTTCTAAACTTCCAACTCTGTTTCACAGGATCCTTGATTACTCGGAACTGGATAACAACGTAAATAGTTGGAAAGCAGGATGCTAAACGAGACGGTCCTTCCATCTGGTGTAGCCGGGTCAAATTAGTTCTATTGCTGGAACTTCCAACATTAGCATTATACAAACACCGGATTACTTCACTTCCAATGAAACTTCTGAGTAGGCGTGTTCCGTAAGGGTGGCAACTTGAAGCCAGGTCTCCAGCACCCTTGTCCAACTCTCCAACCGCAAAGTCACACTGGCTCTTTGTAATGCACACACATTTAATAAGCATCTGTAAAGTTTTCTAGCAGCTATGACCAAAGACTAAACAACAGAGCCCTTCCTTGCAGGCTTTCAATTTAATACCAGAACAGAACCACCTCTTCCATGAAGCATGTGGGGACTATTCCCTCAGGCAACAGAAAATTGGCAACGCCACCATTCCAGGCCTCTGGTTTACTTGCTTAATTTTCTCCCTGCCCTGTTCCTGCTGCTGCTCGTAACTGCACACCCAACAAGACCCTCTGCTACGCGCTTACCTGTCACGAACCTCACCTGTTACTTGTTACTTTTAAGCTTTTCTTCTATGTGATAATAATAATAATAATATTTATTATTATTTATACACCCATCTGGCTGGGTTTCCCCAGCCACTCTGGGCGGCTTCCAACAGAATATTAAAATACAATAGTCCGTCAAACATTAAAAGCTTCCCTAAACAGGGCTGCCTTCAGATGTCTTCTAAAAGTCTGGTAGTTGTTTTTCTCTTTGACATCTGGTGGAAGGGAGTTCCGCAGGGTGGGCACCACTACCGAGAAGACCCTCTGCCTGGTTCCCTGTAACTTGGCTTCTCACAGCGAGGGAACCACCAGAAGGCCCTCGGCGCTGGACCTCAGTGTCCAGGCTGAACAATGTGGGTGGAGACGCTCCTTCAGGTATACTGGACCAAGGCTGTTTAGGGCTTTAAAGGTCAGCACCAACACTTTGAATTGTGCTCAGAAACGTACTGGGAGCCAATGTAGGTCTTTCAATACCGGTGTTGTGTGGTCTCGGCGGCCGGTCCCAGTCACCAGTCTAGCTGCCACATTCTGTATTAGTTGTAGTTTCCAGGTCACCTTCAAAGGTAGCCCCACATAGAGTGAAAATGTTGAAAACACATTTCTGTGGCAGCACAGGCACTCTCCTCATCACCTAACTGAGGAAGGACCCACATGGCCCTTTCTAAGAATAGGCAGGGAGGCAGAGATTCAGCACTATTGCCACTGCTGATCTGGCAGCAAAAGAGGGGAAAGTGGACAGGAGTGGGGGGGAGAGGAGAAATGGGGGCGACAGCTCAGGTGGTGCAAACTCTTGTGCCGGGGATGTGTAGGCATGGGGAACATGAGACCCAGGGATTGAATGTGGTCTTCTAGGCCTCTCTGTCTGGTCCAGGGTACATTCCCCAGGTCACACACACACACACACACACCCATTGCCGGCCCTCTTCTGAGCCGTCCTTGAGTGCGTTAGCCTGGCTGGACCATGTACTTGAACTTTCAGAATGTCTCTAGCTTCCCAGGTGGGAATGTTGCATCTGTGTGTGTTTGCAGAAACCTCTGGCTTAAGTTTTGTTATAAGGTCGCCTCCTTGGAGTGCTCACTTTCCCCTCTGGTCATGGCCATGGCTGGAAATGTAGCCTCTGGAAGGTAGCCCACAAGAGAACATGGACCTTGGGCTGAAAAAAAACCCCCAACCCCAGCTCCCCAATTTAATCGGGACAGTACAAAATGAAAGATTGTTTTGGAGAAGCAGGAAACACAAGTAAATTCAGGCACAATAATAGTTTTTTAAAAATCCGGCGCGATTGTGACTGTTCAGAGGACAATGACAGGAAATGTTCACTTCCCCATGTCTGAACAGCCACTGCTGCTCCAGAGGTAACATCACACGGTACTTTTATAACAGGGCATTCCATGGTCACCAAACCTTACTGCATGACCTCAGAATGAGCCGTTGAGAAATACAAAAGCAGGTAACTTACTAGATCAGCATGCCGATCTCGAAACATTGCCTGCTCACCTGGAGGTGAACATCATCCTATGCCTTTTTTTTTGTAAATGCTGGCAGATGTTATGTTTATTGCTAGGGATGGATTAGGGGAACTTGGGGGAACTTTCTTTGGTTGTAAAGTGTTCAAATTACTTGCCCTCAGCAGTGTATTTGAGACACAGCATGTACCGTAACTAAAACTGAGTCAGCCTTGGGCGCAGGCGGGTTGGGAAAGGGTTTAAATATATTCAGGAATCTGTAGGGGTGTCTTCTTCCTGGGGTGGAATTTCTTTCCCCCCCCTCTTTGTTTTGTGGTGCTAGAGAATTTGAGCGGTTCCCCCACCCCCACCCCGGAAAAAAATAAATAATCATTTGAAATAGTGGTGGTTTCCCCTTAAAACATCCCCCGTCTCATTTGGTAATATAAAAGCAAAATATGCAAATTAACCTCGCCTGCAAACTGTCAGTTGGTTTACAGCTTTAGTTAGCTAACTTGTTTTTACTAGCCTGGCCAAATTGTAGCTTCAGAGGCTGGGATTCAGAAGCCCCAGCAGCATTAGAGAAAGAATTGCAAATGAAACCACCAATGCTGTTGCGAAAACCTATCGTGTGACTGTGTTTGGAATACTGTGCACAGTTCTGGCAGCCTCACCTCAAAAAATAATAATGGACCAACTCCCCTATGAACAATGTTTGCAGCGTTTGAGACGCTTTGGAGAAAAGGGGAGTAAGAGGTGATAGAAGTTGATAAAATTATGCATAGCATGAAGAAAGTGGATTGGGGGAAGTCTTTTCCCTCGGAATACTATAACTCCTGGACATCCAGTGAAGCTGGTTGATGGGAGATTCAGGGCAGATCCTTATTCACAGAGCGCATCGTTTATCAATGGAGCTCACTCTCCCAGGACTCAGTGACGGCCATCAACTTGGGCGACTTGTAAAGAAGATTTAGACAAATTCATGGAAGAGATGGCTCTCAATGGCTATCAATAATGACGGCTGTGCTCTGCCACCACAGTGTGGAGGCATTCACGCTTCGGAATACCAGTTGCTAGAAATCACAGGAAGCGAGAGTGATCTTGTGCTCAAATCCTGCTTGCGGGTTTCCCACAGGTATCTGGCTGGCCACTGTGAGAACAGGATGCTGGACTACATGTACCATTGGCCTGATCCAGCAGGGTCCCCTTCTGTTCTTATGCCCTGCGCAAGGACTGCTGCTTACACAATGGTGCTTCCTCCCTCCCTCCCCCTCTGCCCCCTTACAAGTGGCTCTGGCAGAACCCCCAGAATAGTGCAAAGTGGGAGTGCCACTAAAAAAATTATAGCTGCAGAACGTTAAAACCACAGTAGAACAGACTAAAACAAATTAAAACTCCTACGAGCTTCCTAAACATGTGGGTAAAGGTAAAGGGACCCCTGACCATTAGGTCCCGTCATTACCAACTCTGGGGTTGTGGCGCTCATCTCGCATTATTGGCCGAGGGAGCCAGCCTACAGCTTCCGGGTCATGTGGCCAGCATGACAAAGCTGCTTCTGACGAACCAGAGCAGCACACGGAAACGCCGTTTTTACCTTCCCGCCGGAGCGGTCCCTATTTATCTACTTGCACTTTGACGTGCTTTCAAACTGCTAGGTTGGCAGGAGCTGGGACCAAGCAACAGGAGCTCACCCCGTCATGGGGATTCAAACCGCTGACCTTCTGATTGGCAAGCCCTAGGCTCTGTGGTTTAACCCACAGTGCCACCCGCGTCCCTAAACATGTGGGTAGGCTTGTCTAAATAAGAATGTCTTCAGCAGGTGCCGAAAAGAATACAGTGAAGGTGCCTGCCTGGTGTCAAGAGGCGGGGAGTTCCAAAGTGTCGGTGCTGCCACACTAAAGGATCGCATTCTTACAGATGTGGTGCAGGTATTTTGTAGTATGTGCAAAAGTGCCAATTCTGCTGACCGAAGCAGCAACTAAGTAGCTTGGGCTCTCCACCAGTGCCGGATTTACGTATAAGCCAAACAAGCTATAGCTTAGGGCCCCACTCTCTTGGAGGCCCCCAAAAAATTCAAAGGAAAAAACCCCTGGATGTACATTTCCAAAATCTATACATATATAAATGTAGAAGGTCCATGTTTGTTATAGTACAATGTTCTCCGAAACCGCTTACCCGATTATTCTCAAATTTGGCCACAACCTCACATTCCCCTATGGGAGTGTTTCCATACACTTACATTGGATAGAACTCAACTTGGACAGGTAAAAAAACCTGGATTTTTGTAAAAAATAAATAAATTGCGCCCTCCAGTGGACATCTAACTCACACACGACAAAAATACTTCCACAATCCCGCCCACTGCCCATCGACCCCAACCACCCTAACACACAATCTGCCCCATAGACCATGCCCACCCCAAGACCAGGCCAATCCCCATCCCGGACTGTCCACGGAATAGGCCGCTGTAAAGCCCTTGCCCGTACTGGAGATCGTGTCCCCACAAAGGACCAGGCTGACCCGAGGCCACCCACCTCCCCAACCCCCTCCCCCCGGAGATTACGCCGGTGCCACGGAGCAGGCTGCCCCAAGACCAGGCCAATCCCCATCCCCCGCCCACCCTGGAAATCGCACCGACACCACAGAACAGTCCACCCCAAGACCAGGCCGAGCCGGACTCACACGCATCCCGGAGATCCTTCCGCCGCCAACAGGGACCAAGCCGCCCTGAGACCAGACCACCCCAGAGCCCCCATACCCCAGGAAATCCCGGGGGCCAGGCCAGACCACAGGTCAGACCCCGACGCCAATGCCACACCTACACAACGGAGGCCGGGATACCCGCCTCCTCCCCTACCACCAACCCCACCACCCCCATCAGAGGTAGTCCGGACTCCGCCGGGAGTCACAGGGATGAACCAGGGAGATACAGGGTGGGGGGAGTCTACCGAGGGGTGGGGGGAGGAGGGGGTACAGGAAGGGGGATCAAAACAGTCACAGGGATATGCCAACCGATGGGGGGGAGGGGCCACTGCAACACATGGCAGGGTACAGCTAGTATAAGATTTTAAAAAAACAAATAAAATAAAACCTACATACAGCAACAGTGTTTTGTGTTGTGTAGGCTCCTATGATGTAATTAATGGGCCCAGCCTGCTCCCTAAAATATCACTGGTTTGCTCATTTCTATATATAGGGTGCCTACATTCTGCATGGACTGGTTGCATGGCAACATGGGCAAATGGCTTGAGATACCTATTAGGTCCATCAATTACCACACAGCATATATTCAACACAAAAAAACAGTGACAATTTGTTGTTGACAAAGGACATATAAAGGGCCCCATTACCTTCAGTAGCTTAGGGCCTCATCAAACCTAAACCGGGCCCTGCTCTCCGCCATCAGAAATTGCTTGCTACCATCCAAAGGAAGACTTGGGAACTCAGTTCTGCCCCTCTTGGGACCAAGTAATGCTTGAACTCTACACCTCCCTACAAACAAAACCAAAAACAACCCAGGGGCCAATCTATCTCCCCTCCCCACCCACTTTAAATACTTTCCCCAGAAACCCCTCTCTACAAAACCACCCTTGTACCAGGATAGCCTATCAGTGAACTTCACCACCAGAACCGGGAAATGGGATGTATCTGTGATAGCTTTCTTCCTTACAAGGAAGAGAAGCGGAACCCCAATTGGGAACATGTACAGAATAGCACAATGCAGATATTAATGATTTGTGCTGTGCTTCCTTTCCTGCCGATTGTGTTGTCGCTTCTAAGGCAACCCAGTGCGTGCCCTGCAAGTGGGAGCCATGCAGCCATTGACCCAACTTCCTCTTCCTTGGAAAAGGTCTTAGAACATGTTGGGTCATTGGTTCATCTAGTTCGGTGCTACTGAAACTGGTAAGTGACTCCCCAGTTTCAGGTGGATCTTGTCCAGCACTCCAGGCACCTTTCAACTCTGCAATCCTACGATTCTAAGAAATGTGAGCAATTGAACCTTGGGACCATTTGCATGCAAACCGGGTGCTCTGCCACTAATCTCCAGCTCTTCCTCTTTATCAGGAAGGATTCTTACACACACACACACACACACACACACACACACAGCACAAATCCTTGCAGCCACCTCCTTTAGAAATCCTTGGACTCCTGTGACAACCTGTGAGAGCCCCCTGCGGTGTAGTGGTTAGAGTGTCAGACTACAACCGGGCAGACCAGGGTTCAAATCCCCCACTTGGCCATGAAGCTCACTGGGTAACCTTGGACCAGTTATTCAGCCTAGTCTACCTCAGAGGGTTGTTGTGAGGATGAAATGGGAACTATGGAAGCCTCCTTGGGATTATTACATTTGTATTCCTCCGTGGAATACAAATGTAATAATAAGAGTAATAATAGGAGTAGGGTAGTAATAATAGTAGGGTAATAATAGGAGTAGGGTAGTAATTACCGGTAGCATTCCAAACAAGGGCTCTTCCTACAACCAGTGGCAGAGGGCATTGCCCCACTCTTGGTGGGTATGCAGAACAGGGCCGTCTTGGTAGCTGCTCCCAGACTTTGGAACTCCCTCCCTGGATAAGCCAGACTGCCTCCCTCCTTGTCCTTCTGCTGGCAGTTGAAGACTTTATTGTTCCAATAAGTTTGGGGGGAACTAACTGCTTTTAATGAAAGGGTTGGTGCTGTGATGTTTGTTTTGTTAATTATATGTATGTTTTAATTGACCACACACACACACATGCATTTACTAGATTGTGTTTAATGGATTTTAAATGGACTCTCCAATATTTTAAACTGCTCCTATTTTATCTGGAGGCCACTTTGAGTCTCCGTCAGGGAACAAGGTGGGTTATAAATAAATACAATAATACAACAATTGCCTACTAATTTCCTTATTTGTAGTTTATTTCTTTTAAAAAACATGGTATCCTGCTTTCCCTCAGATACCTTTTTTTTAATAAAAGGGGGGGGGGAGAAGGATGACTAAAAGCATCAATAAGCCAATAGAACAAAATAAATTAGACGAGGCCAAACAGCAGGGAAAGAGGGACGCATTCTGCATCAGAGCAGCAGAGAAGGTGAAGAAGCAGCCAGGCATCAGCCCAGCAAGAGAGACATGTTTTGTTGCAGCTGGGCAGCGGAAGACTTCTGCACCATGGCCTATCTTCTCTCTGCGCTCCTCCTTCTCTGGTCACTGCTATGGATATGTGACCGAACCGATTGCCTCCAGGCTCCGCAGTTATCTTATGGTTATTGCTTTCATAATAATAACCAAGGCTTTTTTTCAACCAGAACTCAGTTCCAGCACCTCTCGGGTGGGCGCCATCACCATTATAAGAGAACAAGGGAGGCGTTCATGGGGAGTTCTGGCACCTCTTTCCTCAGAAAAATAGCACTATAATAACATTCTTTTACATACTGCCTGTCATCTCTTCTGATGAAGAGCTGCACATTGCAACAGGGACTTGTCAGGTGTAGGAAGTTCTTTAAAAATGAGAGGCACAATAGCAAGTTTTGGGATTCACCCAAACTCTTTTTGATTTAAACCTCTGCTACATTCTTCCTTTTCCTTGTGAGTCACTCTCAAATTATCCCTGCCTCACAGAATTGTAAAGAACTCTAATCCCTTTGTAAGGTGGGTATTGCAAAATGGGAATGACACACAGCAGAAAGCTGTTTACTTAGAACACTATACAAAGCCCTTTATATGGAGCTCTAGTGTATAGGGGAGTGGTCTTTCACAGCCGTTCCCTAGAACCGTTCAACCTACAGGTGTCAGGATCTGAACCTAGCTAGGCCTTCTGCAAGCCGACCACCAAGTCAAACCATTAGGCCACCTAACCTTGGAATGTGCCCTCCAACTGGCTCTACTTCTTACAGCTGTCAGGCAGAAGAGTCTCTTTGACTTGCTACTTCAGAGCCATTTAATAGATGGTGGAGTTGAACCCGGGACGTGCACTGTATGCAAAACATTTGATTTGCCACTGAGGTGCGAGGCCTTTGCTGCATAATAAGGTCACTGCAGAAATTAAGGGCACAGCTGTTGAAATTAGTCAGTTCCCGGCAATTTGGTTAATTTGTATATTTCCCAGCAAGGCGCGATGGATTTATTATTTTGCCTGTTCTTGTTCCACTTGGGTCAACAGGGATGCAGAAGAGGAAGACAAAGACTTCTAGTTCTCCATTGCAGTCATTAAGCTTGGGAGTTTCCATGCCAGAATATTTGTTTGTGTCCATGCACAAACCTCAGAAGACCAAAAGACGTGTGTGAAAGTCCTCCCTGAGGGACTTGGCTGGGGAAATTCAGCTGTCATTCCTGCCACAAAGCAGAACTGCTCCAACATTTCTCTGCTCTGCCCGGCAACCCCTTCCCAGTAAAACATTATATTGCACCAGGACACGTCAGAAGTCACGTATAGGGAGTGCTATGGCCAGGTCTACCAGGAATTTAACTGAATTCTGGTATTTGACCTGCAGAATCATACTAAGTCAAAACATTGCATTCCATCTTCGGGGGGGGGGGATGTATGCAAATCCTTCTATAAGTTTCATAACCCAAAGCTAGAAGGAGAGCTAGGCAGAATGTCATCCATAATCCCCGGTAAACAGAAATTTATTGTAAGACATATTCCAGCCATCCTCACACTTAAACTAATGTTTAAAAGGGGACAGAATGCACTACTAGAAGGTTTGGGAGTGTCTTTTCCTCTTAATTAGCCAATGTAGAAATTATTATTATTATTATTATTATTATTGGTTAAATTTATATACCACCCTTCATCAAAAGACCACAGGGCAGCTTACAAGAAGTAAACATCTGCAAACATGTCATGTAATTCTGGACTGGTGAGATGTAGGCAGAAAAAAAGGCTAGCACCTAAACTTTTATCTAATGTCTTCTGCAAGCCTTAGCCAAGTTACACTTTTCTACAGAAAACTAAACTCTGCTGAAGCTGCATAATTCAGGAGTTCCTTATGCCAATTAATTGAAAACCTGATAAAACACCGGCAGATATGTCTTCTTAAGAGGCTAAGGTCAAAGCCTCATGAAAATTGAAAAGGGATAAGCCTATCTTTCAGTTTCATCCACCCAGTAACTCTTCAAACTCCTCACAGACTCATGACATAATTTTATAATTTATTTTAAAATGCAGCTATGTAGAAGAGTTAACTGCTTTTGTAAATGCTTCCACATTGATATATTACGGGGTCTTCCCTTAGAAGAAAGCCCTTTTGAATCTTCAGGGGGAAATCCTGAGGGAATATTTGTCTGTTTGTTTGTTGGACTGTGGCCCTCTGAGGAGAATTGCCCTTGGAAATGCTCCTCTGACTCTTTCAGGACTTGCGGGGAGAACGAAAGAGAGTCGGATCTCTAAAGGGAGGCAATTAAATCCTTATATGCTGGCACCTTCAGGGAGAAAAAGAGCGGGAAACTCCTCAGCTGGAGGGCAACTCCATGTCTCTGCCCACATGATTGCTCACATCCTTGTCTGTTCTGAGGAGAAAAGTGTCTCCCTTTTCTCTGCAGAAATAAACATGGAACTCCAGAGGAGATCCCACAGGATTGCCACTTCAAGGAGATTCCTCACCAAACGTCTCATGCCTTTCTGAAGGAGGCGATAAGCGACACAGATCACTCAAAGCAGGCATGTCCAAAATCCGTTCTGGGGGCCGGTTTTATCTGGTCCCTGTGGCAGTTTGTTTATTGGGGTCAAATCCTTAAAGCTCAAATCTGGCCCTCTTTGAAAAAAGTTTGGACACCCCTGACTTAAAGGCTGACAGGTTTTGAGGGCGTCTCCTTGTAACCCCTTGACACAGAGAGAACACACTGGAAATCCATATAGCCGCAATATAACATATGCCATGTGGCCTTTCCTCAGTGATTATTCCACATACTGTAAATCCATAGTCCCCCTCCTTGAACCTGTCCCCCTGGTGTTTGAGGGGTGGAAAACAAAGAGGAAGGGGATACTTTGCCACTTTGCCAGTGCTTTCTGACTTTATATTAATCCTTCATGATTATCCTTCATGCATAATCTCCCAGTGGGCTCCCTTTGCCCTGGCAGAGAAACTCTGAGCAAAAAATCCCTAACATCTGCCATCAAGGCAAGAACAAAGCAAAACAAGACCACTTAGATATGTTGGAAAGAGTCCACTCAGACTTCCAGAACATTACCGATGTTTTGCAGGGAAAACACTGTAGATGGCTAGGTGGGAGCAGAAGGGGAAAATTATGTTGTTGTTTTTTAAGTACTTGTGCCCTTGCAACTCAGCATTTAATCAGGCTGAGAGAAACAAGGTTAGCTGTGCCAAGCCTCTGACCATTCCCAGCTGCAGACAGCCTCTGGCACAGTATTTCGAGTTAAGTGAATAGAACCTTAGGACGGGAATTGCTGGAACCAAACAATGTTCCTGGTTTTCTGGAAATCCACCACAAATGCGAAAAAGGCTTTCTGGCTGATCTGAGGAATTGATTTTGGCTGAGTAGCCAAATTGTACAATTCTGTGACAAATCTACCCTCATGCTGCAGAGGGAAAGTGTGGATTTGGAGCGCTCAGTTTTTTTCCTGGAGAAATCTGGGTATGTATCCTTAGATGACCCCTGGTGGTTTTCAGAAGTTTTTTTGGGGGGGGGGGCTGAGCCTCACAGTTGTGTTGGATGCATTTACTGCCACTGCAAATTACAAAGAAGAGGGTAAGTTTGTGAGGAGAGAGCAGCTGAAGTAGCAGCATAGGTGTGAAAAGTAGAGAAAGTGAAGCGTTCCCTCAATGTGGGAGATGCAGCAGGAAGCAAGAGGGAACTCTTTCTGGCTTAAAACCCAGTGACAACCAGAAAAGTAAACTCCTCCTTCCAAGAACAGCTATATTCAGGCAGAAGGAGAAGAGGGAAGAACTTTGCCCAGTATTGTCACTGAGAGTTCAGTGGTGAGAAGACTTTCAACCCTCACCCAGGGTAGATTCAAAAGCAAGCAGGGCTCTGCACCCTGTCAATTTTTTTCCATCTGGAACAACTTCTGGATTTGGAGAGCTTGCCATTCTCTAGTTCTCTGAGGGCAAATAGGCTGAATGTTTTGATTTTACATGACAGCTTTCCTTTTTCCCCAGTCTAAAAATTCATGAATTCTCCAGGCTTCTGACTGGTCCTCCATTTCGCAGTAAATTAATGAAGGCCTATGTCAGGGAAGAAGGATTAACTGCCCATTCTTTTTTTGGAATGCACTCTTTATTTGCATGCAAACAAACAAACAAACAAAAAACCCAAAACAGTTGTTTTGAAAACCAAACCTGAAAAGGCAGAGAAACCTTTTTGCATGAAGCTGTGGTCTAAACCACTGAGCCTAGGGTTTGCTGATCGGAGGGTCGGCAGTTCGAATCCCCGCGACGGGTGAGCTCCCGTTGCTCAGTCCCAGCTCCTGCCAACCTAGCAGTTCGAAAGCACGTCAAACTGCAAGTAGATAAATAGGTACCACTGCGGCGGGAAGCTAAACGGCGTTTCAGTGCGCTGCTCTGGTTTCGCCAGAAGTGGCTTAGTCATGCTGGCCACATGACCCGGAAAAACTGTCTGCAGACAAACGTACAAACATCGGCTCCCTCAGCCAGTAAAGTGAGACGAGCGCTGCAACCCCAGAGTCATTTGCAACTGGACTTAACTGTCAGGGGTCCTTTACCTTTAAAGCCCACATGCTTGAATTTATTTAAGTGCAGATCCATTTCCAATATTTGCCTTAGCTTCTGGGCAACGGGGCTGCAGCTTTCCCCATGGAAGAGGGTTGATAGGCAGCTGCTTAGGAGAGGTTAGCCCAGAAGCTACCGCCCCTCTCCATTTTGTTCTTTCTCCAAGGCTAGGCCTTAATGGTGCCATTGGACCTTGCCACCCTCTGACCTGACCAACTCTGCCCTGCCACAAAGTTCCCTACCCACCTTGAGGGGATGGTGCACAGCTACAAGGTTCGTGCCCAGTGCCCACATGCTTCTTGTTTCGATGGCTGCTTTCCCATCTTGCAAGGGAGCCAGTGGCTCTGCAGGAATGCTCTGTCATCCTCCACAACACTGCGCCCCTCGGACTCTGAGGTGGGGCAGAATGAAGTCCTTGCCCAAAAGAGCGCCCCTCTTGAAAAAGAAACCAACTGCTGAAGTTAAAGGTCTAGCGGCGGTGTCACAACAGCTGGTATTCCAGAAGTTGGCCAGCAGCCTTCTGCCTCCTAGCTTGGCAGGGCTGAAGGGAAGCCCTTCCATTGGGACAGTTGTCACTGGAAGCCCCTTCAGTCTACTGGAAGGTGGTTTTTTTAGAGAGCAGAGACTGTTCCACCCTGAAACCTTTGCATTTCCACAGTGTAACGATTGCCTAGAAATAGCGTAACAATTGAAGCCGTGTAATTCCATAGTGTAACCATTAGGAAGGGCAAAGTATGGTAAGATGCCATCGATCTGTGACATCGATCTGCCTCCTGATGTTTTCCACCGTTAGTTAAATGTGGGGTGACTCAAATTGGATCACGGCAGAAGTGCCTTTTTTATTTTAGCGTGTACACACACACACATTTCCCCTGCCATGCAATTTCCCCCAATTTGAATTGCTCTCCTGAAGTTACAGTATTTGCAAAAATGAATAAACACATCACCCGCTCATACAACATTCCCAGCTGCAGGTTTGCTACCCCCATCATCTGGATTGCAGCCTTATTGCTTCCTTCCTCATAGAAGTCTATGACACCTATTGATTTCTGTTGAGACAGACTGAATGGAACCCCTTCATAATCCTAGTTCTTCCTATCAACCTGTGTTGGCAGGGCTCTCCAACATCAGATCGTAGTGAGGGTGCGTGTGGTGGAATGCTCTTCCATACTTGCCCGTGTCCTTTTGCATAGAAAACTAGCATGTCTAGGAGAAGGGTTCTAGCTTGTCTTCTCCCACTGACACACTGGTTTTCTACGTGCAAGCGTGTTTTATTTTTAAAGATCATTTTCATTCAGATTATCAGAATGGGGAGCATTAAATCATGTGATCCACCTGATGCATTGCAGTCAAGGCGACAGAGATTTACCACTTCATGAGAACTAGGCCACCGTGACAATCCTGTCAGAGGTCTAAAAATAAAGAGACACTATCTCAAAAGGAGCCACACATGTCAGAATGATTCTAACTGGTTTCATGGGCATTCCGTTTAGAGTGAGATGTCTCATGACTGAGACATTATGATTTAGAGGCCCTTATAAGCAACTTCCTTTAAAATACCGCTTTGTCATCCAAGAGAGAGACAGTTGATATATAACTCTGGTGGTGATGATGAGGAAGTCAATTGGCTGGGAGTGCTGATAGCAAGGGACTTTTTACAAACCCAGCTGTTCTGCATTAGCTGCATTTTCAATTTGCATTAGGTCTGAATCTTGTTTTGGAATCACTGTTATATATGCTTCTTTCCATGTTCCTGGGATTTCGCCTGTCTTTAAAAATCTCATTAATCACATCTTTCAATGGGAATAATAATAATAATAATAATAATAATAATAATAATAAACACCACACCAACATGATGAAGCATGGGGACGTTCCCACCATGAGTAGGAAAAAGTCTCTCTATTCCCACATTTAGTAAATCCTATGAGCTCAGCTTAAACAAGGAATACCAATGCTTTTCCTCTGTGGCCCCAAAGTGTTTTGAATTTGCTTAGAGCTGTAGCAGCCAGGGCTTTAAAAGCCTGATCCATCAATGTCATGTCAAAACAGGTAGATATGTAGCCAATTTAATCACGGGACACTTATGTTTAATTTGTTCCAGAGAGGTAAGATTGTCAATAACATAAATATCACACAATCTAAAAAGATTCCCCCTCCTCCCACGATACAACAACTTTATGTAAAGTCAAGTTGTAGCAGGGGCCCAAAGGGCCCCAATTAAGGTAATAATGTAATTCCCTATAAATCCTGGAATATGCTTATATTAGTGAATTATGGTAACCTGTTGCTTTAAAGAAACTGATGATTCAGCAAGAAGCCGTCCCTACTGGGATAGAAGGTCAGCTAATACGTAAATCACAAAGAAGCAATTAATAAACTAGAACATAAACTGTTACATCCACACGTAACACAGGTTCCCATACATGCAAACTAACAATATGTAACAGATCACGGTAAGAATCAAAGTTTAGTTAGCAACGCTTATTGCGCATGCGTATTAGATTAGGTAATGACATACGTATTAAATATGAAATGATATGATGAATATTAAATATAAAATGATGTAATGATTTATGTGATTGGTTAAATTGAAATTCTTTGTCTGAAATGTTATAAATACCCCTGCCCGATCTTTGGGCGGGCGGGGTTTCAGTTTTGCAAAAAGATTCGACTGTAACCTTATTGCTTTGCAATAAACATAATGGACTCCTAACTCCTCTTGTCTCTGAGTTTTATTGGGCTAACTCAGAAGATAAGCCATTTTTGGCTTGCAACAAAGTCAGTGACCCAAGAGGAAGCAGTGGTAAACAGAGGAGAGAATGGCAATGCTGCCATTTCTTCCAAATCCTGAATGTGTTTGGAGTATATGGATAGCAAATTAGATGTACACCTGAAGAAGATCATTTGCAAAAATGCAAAACACATATGTTGTAAAAATTTTGCAGAGCTACACGGCCCTAGAATTAAGTGGATCCTCGACCCAGGAAGAGTCCAGGTATCCTGGCAAGCAGACAAAGTTTAAGCGTCTCCTGCCCACCAAATAACAGAGACCAAACCAGGACGTGCGAAGCAAGGCACTTTTATTTTTGCTGTTGCAACAGGGTCCTTCCTCTCACACAGGAGAACAAGGAAGGAACCCCAAACAAAGATGTCTTGTCCTTAAAAAGAGATTTGAAATTGGTTTCAGCCCACCCCCCAGAAGCATCATCCATATGTCACAGAAGGGGTGTAGGCCAAGACCCCTCTCCCTAGATTCATCATAGGTACATCATGGAAGGGGAGGTCTGGTGGCAGTAATCTGAGCATCCTGGACCCTGCCCCCTGCCCCCAAAACCTAATCAACAAAATTGAGAGATATTTACATTTCCCTGTTTCCCAGCCAAGTTAATCACACCCTTTTGTCTGGCAGTCAGGTATCAGGATGCCAGGGATTATCACTTTAATTCCTGAGACAATGAGAAGGTTCCCCCCACCCCACTTCTTCCTTGCAGAGGAACACCTGGTCAGAGAGAGTCAAAATGGTGTCAGTCAGGCCTGTTTTCCTGTGCTGCTTCAGACATGTTTCTGTACATTCATGTACATGTTTTATGAACAATTATTATATATATATATATGACCTCAAAATTCTTATAACAATATCCCCCATTTGGGGCTATAATTTTTCTTAAAAATTGTTGCCCCACAAAAGAATAACCAGATGTGTTGTTTTAGTACTTTGGGAGAAGCATTTCTCAAAAATGGTCTACGTATTTCATTTAACAGGATGGTCCACCAATATTGACTGGAAAGTGCAGTTTGTTTGTTTACCCTTTTGTGTGTTCTTCAGGTGTCAAAAGCTAGCTCTCCTCTGGTTGCACACCTCCATCGTGGCACAACAGCAACAATCCCTGGTGAATCCCCTTAGGGCTTTCATATTGACCATGTCGCCTGGCACCCCCCATAGCTGCCACAGGTTTGGACATGTCATGAGAGAGATGCCTTTGTCTTGGGCTTCCTATGGGCCTTTATTATAGGCTCTGGCCTTGCACTGTAGGGAGTTGCCCAGTTGCTCTTAAAGGAAGAAAGCTACTTGCACCTTGGATACACTTGCCCAATTAGAACTGAAGCCAAATTAAAATTTATACAGCCCCATAAAACATGTCCAAATTAGTCAAATTTAACTCTAAAAGGGATCATTCCTGTTAAATCAAGACATAAATACCTTCAATTATCTGGTGTTTCATGGATCTTGGAGCTTATTCTTGGTAAAATGAGTAAAAACAATTTTAAAAAATGTGTAGAGAAGGTTGGCACACTGCAGAGTGCCAGGTGGGACAAGAAAACATGGTCATAAGTTGATCTAATCTAAATACTGGACTATGCAATATCCTGATCCTTTAAAAGGCATACAATGCATGGCAATAATACAAAAAAAAAACATTGGGACACTATACATTAAACATTAAAAAACAATTAAACACAAAATTGGTTCACCCCCCCCTCCTTGTGGAAATAACATACTGTCAGACATAGTTCAATGTTTCTGTCGAATATCACACAACATAAAACATAATCATATATCAGTTGTATGTCTTGAGGCCATCATGATCTTGAGACAATTCCGGCTGCTTTTAAATCCTAGGGCACAGAGTCTTGAGGTCAAGGAGAGAGAATGTCCTTGCAATTCACTTTCCCCCTTTGTCCCAAAGTCATTTGACACATTTCAGTATTCCTATATAACACATAATGCACAAAACCTTCAAATTATTAATTATACGCCAGTTGTATATCTTGAGGCAATCAGGTGAACTTGAGATAATTCTTGCTGCTTTTGCATGTATCTCCAACAAGGGGGTTTTCTTGTCTGCCTTGAGTCACTGGGAGGAAGTTAACAGTACTTCTATAACAGCACTTCTAAACCTTGCTGAAACGTTATAGCTGAGATAAAATGTCAATTTGGTTTCCTGTAAAACATCCTTTTGAAAATAGGCCTGCAGGGGGTTGGGGCCTGAAGATATAATTAGTTAAAAATAATAATAATAAATAGTCAAGAAAGGGGAGAATATTCTAGAAATTTCTTCTTGGGAAGCTGCAAATAATATAAGATTATAGTTAGGCATTTTATTCATTTAAATATTACTATTATCATTCATATTTAATTACTGCTGTTATTGTCTACTCAGTCAGTTTAATTTACTTCACCTAGTTTGGCTGTGGAGGAAACAAAGGACAAAAATTTTGTTAATTATGACACAATCGATAAGTTATTAACATTTTCCTTATGTGGTTCTGAATTCTCTTTGAGGTTCACGTATCTTGTTTGAAAGGGATTATTATTATTATTATTTACAGGAAAGAATGACTTAGATGCTACATTTGTATGTACAGAAAGAAAAAGTAGAAATACCAAAAAAAGATACAAAAATAAAATAAAATTTAGATTACCACCCACACAACAATTTTTCAAATGAAATTGGACTTGACACAAAGATATCAGATTTTTTAAAAAAAGAATTATCATTAAATAATACAAAGACATTATAAATTGGAGAGGAACCTTAAAGATCTGAAGGTGAAATATCCAATTAAGATGGAAAAATGGTAAAATAACGGAAAAAGCTTTGAAATTCATCATGTGCTATCTGATAAAAGAGAACTCTTTGGGGAAAAACACAGATGGTACCTGAACAATCATCAGTAATAAGTGTTTGGATATGCAATAAGTGAAAGACCTCATTCCACGTGATGGACTGGTGGACATGCCCCAAAATATAGCAAAACAAAACACTTACCAATAAATAAATAACTGCTAAAACACACAATTTCTAATAATGAGCATCACAAAACAATACCTGGTTATTGTTAGAATAATTTCATAGACATAATGGAAAAACTGATTTAATAAATGGAAGCAGATTATAAGCTAAAGAGAAGAGGCAAAACCAAAGAGAAATGAAATTACTGTTTGTATCTCCTCACTCCTCACTTTTTTTTTTTTTGCTGTGGAAGAAAAGAATTGGCAAAACACTCAATCATTGCTACATTAGAAAAGGGAGGGTTATACTAACATAGGGTAATGCTTCGGGGTGAAATGCAAATGAGAGAGTAAGTACATCTGCTAGGAAAGAAATGGAGCCTTTTGTTTGCATAGTCTGTCAACTGGTAGACAGCAATTTTCTATGAATTTCCAAGTGTGGGGGGGCTTGTTTAGGTGGCGTCTGCCCCCCCCCCCCCGAGATAATTTTGCATTAAGGTCCTGAAAGAATTTCTGCACCCTGAATCTCAGCATCCTGCTGGAAAGGGAAAATTATTTCATGTGAAAATCAGTCAGGAAATGTTCCTAAAATGTACAGAGTTTTGCATGTTGAACTGGAATTGGCAGCTTCTAAACAGTTGATGGTTCTCAATGGTTCTTTATCTATTTATTTTTACATGAGGAAATTTGAATTTAAGTTTCATGTGCAAAGCATAACCTTGAACCTCTTAATTAATTTATAAACTACTCAAGAGACAGACTTATAGTAGTACTCTGCTTTTTATACCTGTGGAAAGAATCTGGCATGTTAAGATTTTGAAACTTGGCAACCATTTAACTTTGATGGACCAGTAACATACATGAGGTTGTTTTCCCTCAGTGGTTCAAAGCTTTACATTAAGAAATTTGAATAATATTTCATGAGCAGATTATAACTTTTTCGCCCCTTAGTTAAAACCTCCTTTTTCTCCTCTATTTTCCTCTTCAAGCTGACATAGCCTCTGTGCATGTACAGAGTTCATGATTCGGCAGTCTATTGTACCATTTTTTTTTTAAAGTGCTGCACCTCTTGACAAAATTACCATCTGAATAAAGGAAGGGAAGGGGAAAGAGTAGATTTTAAAATAGGGTTAGATTTCAAACAAAAGATAGAAACATAGCAGTGTTTTTTTTTCAGAGCCAGTTTAAATTCTTTTTCCTTGTTTGGAGTCCTAATACAATTTGATACATTGTTTCTTGTTTCTTGCTGCTTAAGAAGCAGGCTTATAAACCTTAAACTAACTTGGAAGCTGCAATAAAAGTTGGGTCAGATTAAAGTCCTAATGAAGTCACCAAATAAACATCTCGTACCCCAGGCAAAATAAATCTCGATTTGCCCCCTTTATCTACAGGGTTCGGGGTGAATTCGTAATTGCAAATGTTTCTGTTTGTTTGTTTTTAATTAATTTATTACAGCCATGGCAGACTAAATTCTCTGCCCCCTTATCTATGGGTAATATGGCCATAGAGCCAGAATTCATAAAATCCTTTGCATTCTCATTGATTTTCAGCCTTACCAATTCCAGACAAAATTTTCTGGCCCTTTATTTACAGGGATGGTCAAGGCTCATTCTGCTTGATTATGAATTTGTATGTGCTTGAACTGTTGGCTGGAGTTTTGCAGTTAAAAAAAAATAGCTGACAATATGGTGGTAAAAATAACACCAGACATTCATTTTCAATGTATGATATACCATCTCTACCTCTTTCTAAGTGGCACCTCAAACTCTTCATGCCAAACTTTAAAAATCTATCTTTCCATCCTTCTCCACCAAAGAGTAATGCTTGACTGAATTCAGGTCATTTCACTAAGCCACCAGAGTTTAAACTCACTTTTCAGTGCTTGAGTAATCTAGTCCACCCCTTCTGAAATATGGGGATCTCAACACTATCACCGCCCTTAGGATACACATACATTTGAGTACAGATGCCTGACTGGGAAGGAAACACGGGCTATGCCCTATCACGGAAGCACACGTGTGTACTAAGGGAAAAATAAGGAAGGGGAAGATTAAAAGTACCAACGTTATATAGAAGTCTTTAGCAAACCTTAAGATTGGATAAACAGTTTAAGAGGGAATTTACTTCCTTACTAAAATCATTCTGTCCATTTGAATCAAGGTTAAAGTGACTCAGATAGACATTTGCTGGCTATGGAGCATTTCCCTAGAAGGAACACCACCATATTTCATAGTCACATGGTGAAACATTACATACAGAGCACATGGCTCCCTTGTGACACAGACCTTAAATATTGTGAGTTCACAAACAAACATTTTCAAGGTTACAATTTCCCTTTTCCCTTCCAGCTCCCCCTTTCTGTAGTGAAAGGGGTAGGTATGCACATACACCCCTCTTTCACTCTCTAGAGAAAGATTGGGAAATGTTCATGACTTTCATATGTGCTTAAACTTTAAACCTTAATAGAGAAAGTGATAAAAACTTATATAATCACTCCATAAAAACAACAATTACACTCTTGTTCCAACTCTGAAAACCAATAATCTTTCCTTGCCAGAAAGCAGAGCTGGGCTGAATTTCAACCCATCACCACATCAGACACATTGCCTTTCACATAGCTCTAAAATGGGGGTTAGAAGGGACCCTGAGGTCATTTAGTCTAACCCTCTAAGATACAGGATTCACAAGATTTGAATAAAAATACCAACTTTATACAGAACCCTTTAGCAGATGAGTTTTTTCCTTAAGAGACTGATATTAGGAGCCCAACAATAACCCTTCTGTCCAACACAATTGAAGTTAAAACTAGACTCAGATAGACAATTCCTGGCTATGGAAGCTCTACCTTTGACAAACAAATCACCTTTATTGGAATAGCTGTTCAATTTTCCTTTAGTCAATATTCATCTAGTCACTTGGAGAAAGACTCCCCTTTGGAGCCTCTCTCAATAACAAACATTTGCACACCTCATTCTCATATTTATAATGTTTAAGATTGATCGGTTCAACATTGTTTCTATACTAGAAATTTAAACAAGTTGGCAGTTTTAACTATGCACACTTAAGAAGGCAGTCTATGGATGTTGTAGCCAATTTAAACACACCCCATAACATTCTAAACCTTGAGTACATCTCTTATCCACTTATAGCTGGAGTTTATGAACATTTTCAAGTTTAAAATATTTTCAAAGCATTGAGCAAGCATTTTTAAACTTACAGCTCGTTATTTTCCTTCATCCTGCCCCCTCTTTTTACTTTTGGAGAGGAAACAATGGCCTTCTACAGCCTCTTTAAAACAAACCTTTACACACTACCTCCACTCTTTTAAATATTTGCCATGTTTTTGGGTTGATCAAGCCCTTACATAAGATTATTTAAGCAAGCTTGCCTTAATTTTTATATTATTTTAAACTATGCATGCTTTAAAAAAGGCAGTCTGTGGGTGTCATGGCCAAATTTTAAACACAAACCCCTAATTTCCTAAACCTGGATTATATCTCTCATTTACTTTAAAGGAAACAACTATCTATAGCAGACACAAGGAACAGACGCACATACACGTAACAGACAACACAGACAACATGTAACATGCAAACATATATAATTTTATACCATAACATACTTTGCAGGATTCCTCACAAAACTTTTCCCATTCAGAGTTCACCAGGGTTAATTTTAAAGCGGAGATTCACTGTATGTTAAAGGAACCTCCTGGTAGCCATTTCCCCTCATCTGGGTGGTCCATAGTAAATCGGACCCAATGTTTTTTTCTTACAAAGTTTTTGCAATTGGTTCCCTTCAAGCTTGTCCGCCCCGGGGATTTCATGCCAATTTAAGAGAACGAATTGGAGTGGACTTTCATCCTCAAAGTCCTTACCGGAGCAAAGCCTCAGTTGTGCTTTGCCTCGGTTGGGAGTCTGGGAAAGGAATTCCTTAGAGTGGGTTGCACCCATTTTACTTCTGTCTTTTTATACTGCAGTTCTGGGTCCCCGACCCTGTTCCTGGACACTCTTAACTTCCCGAGTCTATGACTCACCCCCACGTCCTAGTGGTGTTCCTGCCTGCCGTTCGCGTGCACTAACTACTAGGCAGCCTGGTGCAGCTAAAACCCTATTGGAACCCTCCCACTGGTCATCAATTGCCTGAGGGTTCCACAGCAACTTCCCTGCCTCTTACACACTAGACTCAGATCCTACTGAACGCTTGCCTACGCAATGTCAGGTCGGAACTGAGGAATACAGAGTAGAAAGGAACGGGCGCACTTGCAATCTCTGGTCATGGGTCATTCCTAACAAAGGTCGCCATGGCAGGGGGGCGTCTTCACCCGAAGATTAAGAGCAGAGGAATAGGAAACAGAGCTGGGATAGCCAGATTCCCAGATTGGTAGAAAAGCGACAGTTTGCTCAGACTTCTGCTCAGTTTGGCAGAAGGGAGCTGGGACAGTCTTTCTAAGCTCTGCGTTTAACGTAAAGACTGTTGCCCGGGACCTCAGTTCTACTCTGTAACTGTGCCTGGCAGCCTTGCTGCAACTAAGGTCCAAAGAGGAGAGTAGAAAAGGATAGTCCAAGTGGAGAAATAGATTTTTAGTTGCTGTGGTTCTTAGCTCACCCAAGGTGTCCCCTTTTAATACTCACGACCGATCCTTTCAGTCGAATCCCGTTGTCTCCAGCTTCCAACTGGTTCCTAAAAAAAAACAGCCTTGTCCCTTTAAACGTTGCTTCGTCCTGGGGGTCCCGCTTGGACTCTCAATTACTACCAAGTGCCTCGGGTCCTGAGGTTGGTTTACCCCCCTGCAAAAGAGGCAAGGGCGCGCTGGGCTCCCCTTCCTCAGTGAACCCGGAGCTCAAGGCAAAACTGGGTCCCCGAAGTGGTCGCCAAACTGTTGTAAAAATTTTGCAGAGCTACACGGCCCTAGAATTAAGTGGATCCTCGACCCAGGAAGAGTCCAGGTATCCTGGCAAGCAGACAAAGTTTAAGCGTCTCCTGCCCACCAAATAACAGAGACCAAACCAGGACGTGCGAAGCAAGGCACTTTTATTTTTGCTGTTGCAACAGGGTCCTTCCTCTCACACAGGAGAACAAGGAAGGAACCCCAAACAAAGATGTCTTGTCCTTAAAAAGAGATTTGAAATTGGTTTCAGCCCACCCCCCAGAAGCATCATCCATATGTCACAGAAGGGGTGTAGGCCAAGACCCCTCTCCCTAGATTCATCATAGGTACATCATGAAAGGGGAGGTCTGGTGGCAGTAATCTGAGCATCCTGGACCCTGCCCCCTGCCCCCAAAACCTAATCAACAAAATTGAGAGATATTTACATTTCCCTGTTTCCCAGCCAAGTTAATCACACCTTTTTGTCTGGCAGTCAGGTATCAGGATGCCAGGGATTATCACTTTAATTCCTGAGACAATGAGAAGGTTCCCCCCACCCCACTTCTTCCTTGCAGAGGAACACCTGGTCAGAGAGAGTCAAAATGGTGTCAGTCAGGCCTGTTTTCCTGTGCTGCTTCAGACATGTTTCTGTACATTCATGTACATGTTTTATGAACAATTATTATATATATATATATGACCTCAAAATTCTTATAACACATAGTTCTCTCTGTGGCAACATTTCCTGTTTAATGGAAATCCAATTTTTTATTAGTCTTCCTAAAATAAAACTGAGTTGACTCAACTGAAATTTGTCGTGGTGTAATGTTAGTCGTAGGAGCCCCCAGCCTCCTCCATCCACCTTTGTATAGCAATTGTTAAACACTAACCTAGTGTTGGTTTTTCCTGATGTACAACATTAGACATAGTTTCCTGACATTTTTTTAGCACAGCAGGATGGAGAGCGATAAGGAGCACTTGAAATAGGAACAAGAATTTGCGAGTCACCATTATGTGCCTTGTCATAATCTGTACTAGAACAGGTAATTATTTCATGGTATTTTTCATTAGTTATAACTAAATGAATATTGTTTGTTTAGATTTCATGGTATGTAAAATCCCAAAGGTCAAAAGCGAGCCCTGTGGGAATGTGGAATGTTTAGTTTTCGTTTCAGTTGCTCACCTAGAGATATATTAAAGATGTACTCAAGTTAACTTGCCCACTTTTTTCTTTCTGCTGGACCACCCTGGTTCTCTCCAAAGGCTGGTGCATGCACAAGATGGCATTTTTTGCTGCCGCTCACCAACTACAACAAAACACACCTGCACATCTTCAGAAGTCTCTGATTGGCTGTATCATGCCTGCTTTCCACACTTGGATGGCACACAGAAGATCCCAGGGTTCAATCTCTAGAATCTCCAGATAGAGCCACCAGCAGTCAGTGCACACCAGGAGTCAGGAACTTTTTTCCAACTTGCAGTTTAAATTCTCTCATAGGCAACCTTCCACATGCAAAGGTGGGCAGAGCAACAGGTGCAATGTATACCTTTGTCAAGTGGGTGGCGCTGTGGTCTAAACCACTGAGCCTCTTGGGCTTGCGGATCGGAAGGTCGGTGGTTCAAATCCGCATGATGGGATGAGCTCCTGTTGCTCTGTCCCAGTTCCTGCTAAGCTAGCAGTTCGGAAGCATGCCAGTGCTTTCCCACTGTGGCGGGAAGGTAAACGGCGTTTCTGTGCGCTCTGGTTTCTGTCAAGGTGTTCCGTTGCACCAGAAGCTGTTTAGTCATGCTGGCCACATGACTTGGAAAGCTGTCTGTGGACAAATACCGGCTCCCTCAGCCTGAAAGCGAGATGAGCACTGCACCCCATAGTCGCCTTTGACTGAACTTAACCCTCAAGGGGTCCTTTACCTTTACCCTTTATATTCCAACCACACAAAAGCCAGAGGTTTCTCTACACAGAGACACTGTTCCAGGGCAAATTTGCTAGATAATCTCTTGATCCAAGTGGTTATTACTGCTGGAGTCCAACAAGCAGCCTTTTATTTTAACAATAAGTGAACCAACCAAATTGTTTGTGACTGATCTTAAAGCTACAGATGTGAGCACTCAGTGAGCACACTTAAGATCCAGAATGGAAGCAGGAATATGTAGTAACAAGGGTGGGAAGCCTGCAAAACCTATCCCACCACTTTTTCTCTCTCTTGTCCATTCTCACTAAGGAATGTAGCCTATTGAAAAAAAATCTCATAAAACAGGGACGTACAGGGGAAAGGCAGGATATAAATAAATATAACAACGACAACATGCAGGCACGTAGCCCATACAATTCCACAAAATCTGTGTGAACTCTACATTTCAGGAGGTTGTGGACTCTCTTTCCTTGGAGGTTTTTAAGCAGAAGTTGGATGGCCATCTGTCTTTGATGCTTTAGTTGAGATTCCTGCATTGCAGGGAGTTGGACGAGAAGCCCCTTGGGGTCTTTCCAAGTCTACCACTCTATGACTCTATGAGCCTATGATTCTGTGAAAGACAACACAAAGAGGAAGCCAGTCAGACACACATTAAAACAGATTTCCAGTATTACATAGAGCAAAACCCCAATTTTTGCCTATCCCTGGCTCAGCAGGTATTTTACACTCATGTTTATTTCCAATACACAGCTGGGGGGGGATTAAATTCCGAAAAACAAGTATGGTATTTTTATGAGCCAGCATCAGATGAGCAGGGTATTTACTGTTCTGGTGCACAATGAGCAGAAAGCATGTAGAGGATCAGAGACGGCCAAGGTGCCCCAGGATTGTTAGCTACAAACCAATGGCTCAGCTATACAGAGCTAGATGTGCCCACGGCCACTTTCCTTTGTGCCACGATTATGGACGTTAGGGTCTCCTGTAAGAGCATAAGAAAAGCCAGCAGGATCTAGTCCAGCATCCTGTTCTCACAGCGGCCAGCCAGATGCCTGCAGAAAACCCGCAAGAAAAGTTTGAGCACAATACTCTTCTCCTGCGGAGCTCTTCTCCTGCGGTTTCCATCAATTGGCATTCAGAAGCACCGATGCCTCCAACTGTGGAGGGCAGAGTACAGTGGTACCTCGGTTTATGAACACAATTGGTTCTGGAAGTCTGTTCATAAACTGAAGCGTTCATAAACTGAAGCGAACTTTCCCATTGAAAGTAATGGAAAGTGGATTAATCCGTTCCAGACGGGTCCGCGGAGTACTCAACCTGAAGCGTACTTAACCCGAAGCATGGGTGTAATTGGTTCCAGAAGTCTGTTCATAAACTGAAGCGTTCATAAACTGAAGCAAACTTTCCCATTGAAAGTAATGGAAAGTGAATTAATCCGTTCCAGATGGGTCCGCGGCGTTCATAAACCGAAAATTCGTAAACCGAGGTGTTCATAAACCGAGGTTCCACTGTATAGCCATCCTAGCTAGTCATCAGTCTCCTCCATGAATTTTGTCCAGATGAAATTTGTCAGATGAATTAAAACCATCTGAGTTGGTGGCCATCACTACCTCCTGTGGGAGCAAGTTCCATGGTTTAACTATGCGCTGCTTGAAGAAGTCCTTTCTTTTTATCTGTCCTGAATCTCCCAACATTCACCTTCACTGGAGGTCGAGCTCTAGTGTTGAGAGGGAGAGAAAAGCTTTTCTCTACCCACTGTCTCAAAATCTTGTATTTTGAGGTGTTTCTTGGTGACCCACTTGTTTAACCCACTTTCAAGTTGAAAATGGCCCTGATGTCACTGTTCCTTTGTGGAAGGACAGAATTGAACAGACCCGACTTGCTCTCTGAGCGAGCTACTGGTTTGATGGCGTTTATGTCCAACAGGTGGGGAAATCTCCTCGAGGAATTGTGATTGTTTCTCTGGATCCCAAGACAGGGGTGTGGTGCGATCAACATGACCACGACAGGCTTAAAGTCAGCCGTAGGAAAAGCTTTTGGGACACGCTCAAAATGGAGAGAGCAGAATCAGTAACAGACCCTCCCCCTTCTGGTTCAGTCAACTGCAAAAACCCTCCTAGCTAAGAAGCAACAAAGACCTGCAATGAGAAAAGCAGTTTGCACGACCCACTAAGGAAGAGAATAACACAATTAATTTTCAAAATGGTGTGCATTTATTCAAAATCCATTTTAAAATATTTAGCTGTTAATTCAACAAAACTGATGTACTTAACCAGTTATACCAGCTTCTCAAAGTCTGATATGTCAAAGTCTCCCATGAATATGGAAAGTAAACACTACTAGAAACTAATTAAAGGTAAAGGTAAAGGGACCCCTGACCATTAGGTCCAGTCGTGACCGACTCTGGGGTTGCGCGCTCATCTTGCATTATTGGCCGAGGGAGCCGGCGTATAGCTTCCAGGTCATGTGGCCAGCATGACAAAGCCGCTTCTGGCAAACCTTCCCGCTGTAGCGGTTCCTATTTATCTACTTGCATTTTGACGTGCTTTCGAACTGCTAGGTTGGCAGGAGCTGGGACCAAGCAACAGGAGCTCACCCCGTCACAGGGATTCGAACTGCCGACCTTCTGATCAGCAAGCCCTGGGCTCAGTGGTTTAACCACAGCGCCACCTGGGTCCCTAATTATTCAGCGCCAAACTAATTTTTCAGCGCCAAAATCTTTCCTCATAGAAGAGTTGCTTTGGGTCAGTCATTCAGTAGGCTAGCCTATGTTTATGTGGAAGGTTGTGTGTGTGCCATGGATGCATGAATAGGCCAGTTTTGGTTTCTGAATTGTTCATTTTTCCAATCTAAAGTTCAGTTCTCCACATCAGTTTGAAAATTCAGCAGCACTGCAGTGTACATTTCTCCCAATACATACAATTTTGTCCAATATGCACATTTTTGCAAAGCAATTTCCCCTAATGCAACATTATTTTCACTAACATACAAATGTTTATGCACACTTTATATCCCACCATATGGATCCTTGCACAATTACTTGGTTGCTGAACTGCATCACAAAATTCAAGAAAGTTTGAATAGTGAAGGATGGATGTATTCTCAGAACGTGAGAATTTGGCAGTTTGGCCTTTAAATATGAACAAAATGACCCCCTCCCCCCATTCCTAATGCATGCATATCACAAACAGCTTTAAACCCTCAACATCTTCATTATTCTTTTGCAATAGAATGGTCCTTCTGATCTCTGCAGTTGGTCTTAGATGTGGGGCTTGTTTATCATTTGAAAAAGGCATAAGACATAGAACTAATTTCTAAGAGAGGCTTTCTGGACCAAGCTGACCTAACCAAATCACCCGAGAAGTGTGCTCTATTCTGGGGCCAGTTCTCAGATTCTCTGGGGCCAGTTCTCAGCACTCTCTCAAAAGGCATACCTAAAAATATTGCCATTCTGTTTTAACTTGGGCTGCTACTCTACGAAGCAAGCCAGGATTGTTTGAGGAACACTCTGTGCATAAATGATAAATCTTAGGGTGTGATTATTTTTCACAAGGTTTCCATTTAAATAGAAATATTAAAATGTATTTCACTGTTCTCTGTTCTCTCACCTTCTCCAAGAGCTGGTCTACATTTAGAGGAATCATGCACAACTTTGCTAGGATTGTTTCACTTCAGAATGCGGATCATTAGATCACATTATTGAATGCAGCCTTTATGGAAAATGGGTATGTTGAGGAGACAGGTCCTAACCTGGGGTTTCTCCCAGATGCCAGCTTGTGATAGTAAAGGAGCATGCAAACCCCTAATCTGCACCCTTTAAGTCTATAAGAACATAAGGCAGCCCTGCGGCAGCAAACCAACAGTTCATTTGGTCCAGAAAATTGTTTCCAAGGATGGCCAACCAGGTGATTCTGCAAAGCTCACAAGGAGGGCATGAAGAGTTGTCTTCTCCAGTTGCTCGCCCCCGGTGGCTTGTATTCAGATACACCGTGGAGCCTGGGAGGTACGGAGTGTGTAGGGAGACCAACAGTAGATGGAGCCAGAGCCAACAAATTCTGGTTTCATTCCCATCCTCCCTGCTGCTGAGTTGCACAAGTGCAACGCTGAGTCTATGGAGGAAGAGGACTGCCAATGCCACCCCTGGATGGTCATAGTAGGGGGCTGGCTGAGGGCAGATTGTGGTTGGTCAGGCACTGCCCCCTTTGCCCTAATGAACCAGTCTCTACTGGAAGTATATTGTCTCTGAATGTGGATGTTCCATTTAGCTGTCATGAACAATATAGCCATCGCTAGACCTATCCTCCATGATTTGATCCAGTTCCCATTTAAAACCACCCAAGAATTCACTGGGGAACAGGGCAATGCCATGGTGCAGCATAGTTCCCACTAGGCATTCTGCACCAGGAATCTGGCCATGCTGCTTGAGGCCAGCCAACCTGCTGCTTGGAAGCAATTTTTTTTCTCTTTGTTGCAAAATGGCATCAAAGAAAAAGCCTCTACTACTTTGCGAAGGTTAAGACCACACCCTGAAAATTCTTAGAATTCACCAATTTCCCTGAAAGCAACTGAACAACCTATGGTACTTATTTCCAAGGGGATCAAAATTAGGTGTGTGCGTATTTGTGTTCTGTAAGTTAGTTATTAGAACTGCGCAGTGGATTTGGCTAGGGCCAAATTGGGCCTATAAAGAGATTCCATTGTCAGCAGAGTCAGGTTGAGACCCCTGTGGACTGCTCTGAGTTGGGATGTGCGGCCCAGAGCAATCTGAGACTGTCAAGGAGTGGGGCACAAAGCAGGGAAGAGGTGGGAAAACTCAATGAAAAGGTCAAGACTTGCCTAACCGTTAGCTGCATCTTCCCAGAAGGTAGGAGCCTGATGGTGCAACGTCTGTTGAGTGGAGGTATTAGTCCTGCGAAGTGCTCCTCCTCTCCTACAGGAAAGCCGCTTGCAAAGAAGCACCCTGCAGAATTGAACCTACTGCTCTTGGTCAGGAGAGGTGGAGGAGATGGTCTGTAGCCAGAAAGCACAGGACTCTTTTAATTGTTCTAGCCTTTCTCATGATTAAGGACAGTTATTTGCATACAGAGACTTCTTTGAATCAGAGGTGGTGCACAGACCTGCTCCCCATTCACTGTAGCCTTAACTCCAGCACTGATCCCCTGCCCACCAGATGCCTAGGCGTCTTAAATTTTAGTGTAAGAGATGCCAAAGGCCTTGGAAGGCTGTTGTCACAGGGGATGCGTTGCAACTACTCTAGAGCAGGCATGTCAAACCTGCGGGCCTCCAGATGTTTTGGCCTACAACTCCCATGATCCCTAGCTAGCAGGACCAGTGGTTGGGGAAGATGGGAATTGTAGTCCAAAACATCTGGAGGGCCGCAGGTTTGACATGCCTGCTCTAGAGTAACGACTCTCCAGACCTTTGCCTTTTCATGCTTTTATTGAGTGCAGGCTATTTACAGTGCTAGAGCTATACAGGATACATCCTCTCAGTCTGACCCAGAACCCTGGAATGGCGCGCTCCGCATCTTCTTCCAACATAAGAGTCTGGGCACCCCAAATCTCCTCCCGCGTTTCCTCCTGCGTAATTCCGGAACCGGAGGGAAAAAGGGTCTCCTTTCCATGTTTTTCTTCTCCCCCTCTTCCCCCCCTCTCTTCCTCTCCCACGTGCAGCAGGGGCTCTGCTATCCTGCCAGAGCCCCGTCTCCTTCTTCCTCCTTCCTCACTGGACTCTTCCCCCTCCCCGCTGGCGCCGCTGCTGGTGGAGGAGCTGCTCCTCAGGATGGGGGGGGGCTCTCTGTACTCTTTCCCCCTCACATCCGTGCTCACCCTCCTCAAATAATTGTTTCCCTAGAATTCAGTAGTCTTAAAATATTCCGTGTTTCCTTTCATCAGTTGTTCCATACACATTTTTTTCTCCTCCGTATGTAGTATCTCCCACAAAACCCTGCATTATTGTTTCCAGTCAGTGAATGCAACCCAATTTGTTTAGCTTTACCTCTGAAGCCATGATTACTAACTCACATGCTTTATTGCCAATTGACACACCATAAGCAAAAAAACTGTTAATTTTATGATTACTAACTCACATGCTTTATTGCCAATTGACACACCATAAGCAAAAAAACTGTTAATTTTATTATGTGGAGGACTGGAGTGGGGAAAAGAGAACCCAGGAGTCTGATTATACAAGCAGATATCCATTGTGCAAGTGGGTGGCCATCACTGGATGCTGCCCAAAATTTTTGGAATGCTGCTGATGTTGAAGACACAAGGCGAATGCGTTTATTTATTTATTGACATAGTTTAACACATACTATTTCCCACTTTTGAAAACTGATGCAATTGTTCAATTCACAAAAATACTTGCAGTTTATAAAAATATAAAAGCACTTGATATACTTAAAATTATTCCATCTATTTTCTATTTTTTTCAGCAGAACCAATTGGTTGTTGAAGACTTCCTTCTGAAGCATCAGAAAGCAGAGTAGAGCAGAATCCCTTCTTATCAGCAGAAGTTTCCGACATGAGGCACAAGTGGCGAAATTCAGAGGCTTTCTATTTAATTAGCTGGAGCACCAGCTCAGGACTCACCAAAATTACATTGACTATCAACTATCAAAATTGACAGCTGACTATCAATACACACAACCTTCATAATGAGCAGATAATCCACCTCAATTTGAGGTTTTCATTTGGTCAGTTTCTCTGAACTCTTTTGGTAGGCAGCTGGCAAATACAGTAGATCACAAGGCCTGCCAACACCTCAAAGAGTTTTTTTTAGCACCTACAAACTGATTGCTTTTACAAAGCAGGCACGGAAGTAACAAACTGTCCATAGGGAGACAAGCCATAATCATCTTGCCTCACTCAAGAGACTGTTATAAGAAAAATGATTTTATGCTTTTGTGTAAAAATGTCATTCTAAGAGCCCAACAGCTGCAAAAGTGTTAGAATGTTTGAGAGTATCAGGATAACTGTAATCCTAAAGATTACTCTGTCCTTTCACCTTCTGCTGCCATTTGTCATTGTGAAGACCATGCTTCTTCTCCAAGCTTCTGCTGTGCATTGAAAATCTCTTCTGATGGAGGAGCTTCAGCAAGAGCGTGGCGACATGAGGTGGCAACATCAGCCCAGAGAACAAAGAGCAGCTTGCTTAAAACAAATGTACACTTTGCTTCCTTTCCATGGTCCTGGGCTATTTTTGACTCTCTCATTGGGGATCTGGCCAATAATTCATAGATAGATGTCTCTTCTTGGTATCAACTTTGCATTCCGGGCACTTCTTGTCAACCTGAGGGGTGGGGTGGGGGTGAAGAAGAAAACAGGAAAAAATGAACCCTGCCCAACATTTATTTATCACATGAGCAACTCCACTAAGAACAATAAAGATGTTTGACGTTTGCCATTCTGCCAAGAACTCATACAAAGGGCCAAGTGAAACAAAATGTAAGCTTTTGGTGCTCAAACTGTGGCATCTGACTCACACACGATTAACCCGAATTACATCACTCATTCTGCTTCCAAGATCTGGTAAGGATGTATGACTGGGGAAGGAAGGTTTAATGGAGGGGGGGGGGAAGAGATGCTTCAGGGAGCAGTTTGCTCTGAATCACCTCCCCACCCCACCCCCCATTACATGCATCCCCAGAGGGGTTGAACGGGTGAGGGAGGCACTTCAGAGAGCACTTTTGCAAATGACTCTCTAAAGCACCCCCCTTCGTTAAAGGGGTTTGGCAATAGAGGATAGGTCAGGGGTAGAGGGAGGGGTGTTTCTCTTACTACCTTGTTGGTGCCCAAAAGGAGCAGAGAGCTGGTTCGATACCTCCTGATGACCTACATGCCTTAGTGAGACAAGGTTTTGGCTGCCAGGGCTGCCTGGTTCAAGACCCAGAGGACACTGCAATCATGCCTGACACATTCCTTACTATATATTACTCTTGTAAGAAAGGGGGTTGGCTTCACACTCTGAGGGACAGGGGTTGGCAAGGGGGGTGGGAGGTTGGCAGGAGCCCCTACTCAACAAGCACTGTTTCGAAAAAGCATAAAGGATCACTAAACTCTGGTGGTTTTCTTTCTCTGGAACTGTTGCAATTCCATGATTAAAGGGGGGGGGGACTCGCTGTACTTGCTGCTCCCTCAGTCATCCCAATTAATCAGCTTAACCGGAACAATGATAGCTCCGAGAAGAATTGCATTTGCATATACTTAATTTGCTTTAAGGCCCATGAAATGGGGGACATTTCTCAACTGTAATTTCATACAATTTAAACTGATCCAAGAGATTAAAGCTTGCAACCCATACCATTTCAATGCGTGACCAGATGACGGACTCATGTGCTCCAAAGCAGGAACATGGAAAACCACATATTGTCCGTCTCTGCAATGCACCCTCCCTGAGTAAAGCTGAATGGCCAGGTGCTATTGGTACCTTCTGAAAGCTCTGTGCATGCCTGTTTGTGCCACTGCCTCACAAGAGAGAGGATGCCTGTGGATGCAATGGACCACAAGAACCACCCATTTTTTTTTCTGGTAGAGGAAAACTGTAACAACTCCACAGCTGAAATATATATATATATATATTTTTAAAAAGTCCAGTAAGAACAAACTTAGCTGGTCTCTAAGTTGCTACTGGACAATTTTTTAATTATATATATATATTTCTACTGTGCCAGACCAACACAGCTACTTACCTGAATCTAACTCCACAGTTGAAAACAGATTTTAAAATGTGTAAGTCACACATCTTTGGAGCCAGGGAAAGTAAGTAATGGCCAGTAGTGGTCAGTGGGCCAGGATGCAGCTGCTTACCTGACCTCCTATCAGACTGTTACTACGGCTTACCAGGAGGGACAAGGCTGTGATGCTGGTGGTGCAGACACATTGCCAATCTGGCACTAACCCTGCCAGCCATGACTGGGGAAATGGCTCCATTATAATATTATGAAGTAGCTGCTCTACCAGTGAACAGGGAAACCAATCAGACAGTGTTGTTTTGAGGAAAGGAGAAAGCAAAACTTGGACAAGCAAAACCGACCTTTAGGAGACTCTCCCAGCATAATTTGCAACAAGTGAAGTCGCACAGTTGGCATTTAAAAGGCACACCATGCTCAGATTTGCATTTCCCACACTGGAACCCTTCTGGAAAATTGAAAGAGAGTGTGACTGTTAAGAGACAGACTCCTTTTGGCAGCTGAAGTACTGCCCCCCTACATAGTAATGACCTTTTTTGCACAGATAAAATACATACAACAGAAGCTGTCAGATTTATTGCTGTTTGATATTATAGTTCCCCGAGGACTGCAGAGATGAAGGAAAACACACTCTGACCAACAGCCTCTTCTGGGAAGAAGCCAGAATGAACACAGATGGGAACTAACTAATGGAACTGTCTTCTTCTCAAATTTTGGCAACAGAAGCTAGTGGCAAGGTTGGAAAGCCTTTAGCTAGACAACTGAATATATAAAGCTCTTATTTACTTAATGAGGTCATTAACCCATCCAGTTTGTTACTGTCTACTCTTGACTTATACATCCTCCAAAGCTTTAGGTAGCCTTCAAATGTGAGGTCCTTTAGCTGATGGTGCAGCACACTGAAACTGGGATCTGGTGCATGTAAGCATATGCCCTATCACTGAGCTACTGCATTCATAATGTATTTCTGATGCAGTTGAGGTATCCTTTCTTTTGAAGGAAGAAGGGCTTCTACCTGATCCAATATTTACATACCCCTTAATGGTGAGATGGGCACGGTGTCAGAATCCATGGGTGTGCGGACACTGCTTGGACCTCCCTTGGAGTTCTGTGGTTCCAAGTTACTTATAGGGGTGGCATCACTTAGGATCTTCTCTAGCATCTCGCTCTTGGAGGAACCTGCAGAGGAGATCTTACAATTACATCTCAAAAAGCACATGTAACTATGTATGGGCAGTTTTTTCTTCTATTTATTTATTGCTTATTTATACCACCCATCCTCCAGGATTAGGACACATGGTACTTGCTCCACAATTTAAATAACTACAGGTCTGATGGCCAACATTCCTTTCCTGGACACTCAAGAGAGGGATGGCCAATTGACTCCAGTTTAACTCAGATGAAAAAATTATTTAGGTCCAGTTTAACTGCGCTTCAGTTTTGGATTTGGGATGGAAACTATCTCGGCTGTCCAATGGGATAAACACTGCTGGGAGAGACACAGGGGGACACAAACGCTAATACAAAGAGCAGAACTTAATCCGTTCCGGAAGTCCGTTCTTAAACCAAAGTGTTCTTAAACCAAGGCGTGGTTTCCCATAGCAGCGGGGGACTTTACAAATGGAACACACTCAACAGGAAGTGAAACATGTTCTTATTCCAATGCAAAGTTCACAAACCAAAACACCTACTTCCAGGTTTGCAGCGTTCTTAATCCAAGTTGTTCCTAAACTAAGCTGTTCTTAAAGGTACCACTGTATAAGCAAAATGATATAATTTACACTGATACTACCTAAGGAAGCAGTGTTGGATAGAATGCCCACCATACACTTCCAAGAAAAGGAAAAAGTTCTACCACAGAACCTGTTTCGTACCATGAGACAGGACTGATCTGGGGCTGTGAACTGCCTTTAGGTAGCTGTTGTAGTGTGAAAGAAGAGAGCGATAGGACTGGTCTGGGAAGATGAAAACATCCTTACGGGGGAGTCAAACTTGTAAACTGCTCTTCCTCCTTCTGGTAGGTGGGGCAAAAGCATCTGTATTCTCTGGATGAGTAATCAGGAAACTTTTTTTGGGGGGGGGCAACAGTGGATAAGAACACTTTGGCCTAGATGTGTCACTGAAAGTTAAGTTATCCATTATGGCAGTAACAAAAATATGTAACACATCAGATGCAGTGTGAACTGCCAGCTTCAGACACTTTCAGCCTTCATCAGCCTGCTCTGGCCGTTTTATAATAGTATACTCACAATCTAAAAATCTGGGTGAGATTTGTGGCTACAGCTACATATCTGATTCATTGAACAGGAGAAGGCTGCAGCTTCTTTTTACTTCCCTTATTGGTGGATGGAAAGAAGAAAACCTGGAGCAGACTTCTTTGGGGAGGAGGGGAAACTGTACTGAAACAAGCAACTCAAACCTGGGGTCGGGCTGGCAGCTTTATCCTGGATTTTACTCTCTTCCACCGTGCAGTTTGAGTCTCTCAAGCCAAGGGAGCCCTCCTCCTGTGCTGGTAACAGAGCCTCCTCTCTCTCCTCAGGGCAACTCATTCCAGTCAGCTCTTTACACATCTGTCTGAACTGTTTTTTGTGATGGGGACGCACAAACATGGAGAACCCTGTGAACATAAACAAATAATGACATGCCCACACAGTTGGAGCCAGCTTGTTATAAGCCAGGGAATTCCAGGGGAATGGGGAAACATTTTACTTCAAAATGATCAAGACCAACAATAAAAAAACCCTCTTAGCTGATCACTAAATCCAGCCTGTTCTGGTTTCCAGCTACTGTGGCTGAGTCATTTTAATAGTCAGGAAGACTCTTTGAATGTCATATTTAAAAAAGAGCAGGAAAAAGGATTGCTTTCTTGTCTGCCCCCTGAAAAACACATGCTGGGGAAATCCACTTGGGAACCAGTTTGGAATATTGCATGATTGTCTTAGACCAGGCATCCCCAAACTTCGGCCCTCCAGATGCTTTGGCCTACAACTCCCATGATCCCAAGCTAACAGGACCAGTGGTCGGGGATGATGGGAATTGTAGTCCAAAACATCTGGAGGGCCGAAGTTTGGGGATGCCTGTCTTAGACCTACAGAGGTGAACTAGGACAAGTCTGAAGCCTTGCAATTTTCTGGTTAAATATGTCTAGTGCCAAGGATGACTTGTACAAGATCCAGAGCTGGCCTGCTGTGTCAACTTGTCTGAGTGTAAAGGTGCTTCTAAAATAATCTAGTGAGATGAAAAGACAGAGTGCCTCTTCCGCATGGTACTTAATCTTTTACCTCCTTCGAGATTGATGAGCTTATTAGCGGAACTGTTCTCTCTCCAAATCAATACCTGCATTTGTAAGAACTCGATTATTTAGTGTGGCAGCACCCACACTTTGGAACTCCCTGCCTGTTGATATCAAAGCAGGCGCCTTCACTGTATATGAACTAATGCCCTTAACATATGTATTTCCCAGCATGCTTTTTGGTTGGAAAGGTGAATTTCAAAGACTAGATGTGTTTCAATCTGCAAACCGTTTCAGGAAGTGCAAATGAAATAAATTCGGATCAAAATGCAAACCAGGCTGAACTTCTCCCCCATCCGTATCTGAAACTGACGTGCCATAAAGAAGTTCAGCCACGGCTGTTACACACAGCTTGTTAGTGATATGGCCCACCACACCGAGGAACAGGCTTAGTAACCTGTGGGTGGAAAGAGCAGAGTTATGCAGGCAGCAAGGCACTCTGAGAAACCATCAGGCAGATACTTGCTTTGTAGCAGATGGAAATGTTCTGGTTTCTCTGTGGTGAGGGCTGCAACCACAGACACCATGGCATCGTAGTCATCAGTCTTCTTGTATGCTGATAGCGCTGAAAAGAAACTGCTGAAGCTGCTTTGGTCCAGAGCCACCTTGAGGTCACTAAGGTAGGCTGATCGGATTATTTGGTTGCGGCTCTCCTTTAGGGAGCTGAGCATTTTTTTGGAGGGCTCAGCAGTCACACAGGCACTGTTTCCTCCTGTTAAAAAGCACAAGGCAAGGCACATAAGGACAGGATCCTAAATGTAGGACAGGATCCTAAATGTAGCCGTCTGAAACAAATGAAGCAAAATTAAGAATGTTCCTTGTTAGGGTTTTGGGGGTTTTCCCCCTTTTTGGAGGAGGTGGGGTCCTGTTTTGCTAGCAGAGCAATTTATTTGCATACTGCCCAACATCTCTTAATACACACTGATGTAAGCCATAGGAAAAGTTTCCTCCTTAGTGATGGATGTGCAATGCTTCAAAACGATAACAAAAATGAAATTTAACAGGTACCAGGTAAGCAAATCATGTGTGAGTCAAAACTAACTCAATGAGTCAATAGTGACTCACAGATTTATTTAATCTTAACCCTGATATTTGGGTTAGTGAGCCTCTGATTCTCTAGAAGTTTTGGGACTCAAATTCTCATCCATCCTGCCAACATGGCCAGTGGTCAGGGATGTTGGGAGTTGCTGAACTACAACATCTGGAGGACCACAAGTTCCCCATCCCTGGTTTATTTGCTGCCTTTCACAACAAACCCAAAGCAGCTCACGATTGCGATAGAAGCCATTAAAATACAATTAAATTTTAAAAAAACCTCATTGCAATATAAAATTAAAAACATAGGGTTTTTTCGATGGGGTGGGGAGTTTGTGTGCAATCTCGTGATTTTAACATCAGTCCAATGAACATGTGAAGGTGTGATTCAAGGGACCACTTTTCTTTCTTTACTTTGTTAAATGGTCACAAGCTGCACATACTTTCATTGACATATAGGAACTAAAATCAAGTTATATTGCTCCTGCCATTAACATACTTTATGCATTTCTTCTTTACAGGAAGCATACCTGCAACGTCCAACCCAAAAATTAGGTGGGAACCTCCTTTATTCAAATGCTGCTCAGTGTTCAGCTGCCCAGTTGAACCATCCGAAAAGGTGGCTTTCTCCTCGCATTTCTTCTCTAATATCAAAGAGGACAAGATACAAACATTGCTTGAATGAAGGTGGGAAGTCGTGAGAGTATGTTAAGAACAAAAGAAAGGAAGTCCAACGGAATCATTGCAATGTACAGTATCCTTATTCTTAATCCTAAAATGACAGGGAAATCACTTTCCCAAACGATAGGAAGAATGAACAGAGTAACAACTTCTTCCTGAGGGAGGCCAATTCTTACCATTTTTGTTTAAAATATACCACATATTTGTATGCCATATATACCGTATCTCATTAAAAACAATACGGAAGTGGTGTACAGTAAGAAGTACAATTGGTGCCTATCTGAAGGGTAGTTTTCCAGTGGCATGGCAAGGTTATCGGACTGGGTTGAGGGAGCTGTGTATGTTTGGCCTGGAAAAGAGGAGACATGATAGCCATCTTCAACTGTTCTTTCTTGCTCCCGAGGGTAGGACCTGAACCCATGGCCTCAAGTTACAAGAAAGATTTCAATGAAACATCAAGAAGAACTTTCTGATGGTAAGAGCTGTTAAACAATGGAATGGATTCCCTTGGAAGGTGGCGGATGCTTTTAGGTGAAGTTGGGTGGTCATCTGTCACGGATGTTTTAGTTGAGATTCCTGCATTGCAGGAGGCTGGACTAGATGACCCTTGAGGTACTTTTCAGCACCACTAGGCTGCTGAAGTAGCAGTGCCCCCAAATGGCACTTGGTCATGGTTGCAGTAGGCCTCCTCAATTAGGTCTGAGCAAGACATACTTATTTAGAGAACAAAAAACATAACAAGTATGCTGAAATGGTCTGGCAGAGTCATATGATATCAGTATAATATTGAGTATGCAAGAGATTTTTTTGTGGGAATATTTCCTATCAGTGCAAAGGTGAGGTCTTGTGGTCTATGAAAGACTGAATTCACCACAGAAAAGCCAGATTAGGGAATGAAACACAAAAGCATCTTAAGTCACTGAAAACATATCCAAAATACCATAAATCATGGAGATGGAAGGGACCCTGAGGATCATGTAATCCAACCCCCTGCAATGCAGGAATATGCAGCTCTCCCTGACGGGGATCGAACCTGCAACCTTGATGTTATCAGCACCAGGCTCTAGTCCAGGCATCCCCAAACTTCGGCCCTCCAGATGTTTTGGACTACAATTCCCATCATCCCTGACCACTGGTCCTGTTAGCTAGGGATCATGGGAGTTGTAGGCCAAAACATCTGGAGGGCCGCAGTTTGGGGATGCCTGCTCTAGTCTAACCAACTGTGCTATCCACCCAGCAGAGGGTAGTTCTAGGTGGAGAATGATATTCTAGGAGGGAAATTCAATGGGAATTTGGTCTAATGGGCCAAATGGAGCTTTAGTAAGAGACTGGAAAGCTCAGGTCAGGGTCCAGGTAGGAAACCAGTGGGACCATGGGTTTATACAATATTTTAATTACTTTTAGGGAAACATTTAAAGTCAAATTGACATGGGGTGATTTTCTTCCTCTTGCAAGCTGGAGCAACTCCCTTAAAAGGCCAGGTTACATCATCTGGGGATTTTTAGTTTTTTTTAAAAAAAAAGGTGAGTAAAGGAGTTTATAATCAAGGTTTTTAAAGTTATGCATGGCACAGAGAAAGTGAAGAGAGGATTTCCGTGTTGCTGCTCTAGAAACCTGTCCTTTGTTAATGAAGAAACCCATGATGCAATGTAAGGTCCTACCAGGTTGGGAATAACTGAATACAGCCCCTACATGGAATATGTAGGGTACCCCCAGGGTCATTACTAAGAAGGCTTTTATCCTTGGCTTCCTCTAGGACTTATAGGAAGGAGGTAAACTACTGGCTACGCTGGCTAGGAGTTGGAAATCCAACAAGAACGGGAGGATCACAGGTTACCTGTCCCTGATTGACAGCTTCCACAAAATGGTTAGGACTCAAGGAGGACAATGCCGGCAATAAGCTTCTTCTAGCATTGAGGGTCTTTAGCGCTTCTTCCAAAGAAGCTGTCATAGCTCATTGGCAGAGCACATGCTTTGCTTGCAAAGGGTTCCAGGTTCAATTCCTGAAACCCCAGAGAGCTGCTGGCAGTCAGTGCAGGGAACACTGAGCTAGGTGAACTAGGTGTAAGGCAGCTTCCTGCAATCCTAACTGAACAGCATTCCAACTGGCAACTCCAGTATGCATGGCTATGAGAGTGAACTTATGAAGACCTGGCCCTGGGTCATTAAATAAGAACAGATTTGCCCCTTCAGCTGTTGGGCTACTCTAGCAGCAATGGAGGTAACGGCCAGGGCTCAGAGGCTGTGGCTTAAAAGTTATTCCTCAACCCCAGCTCTTCCCTTCAGTCACTGGGATCTTTAAGGGGCTTAATGATCAGACAGGCAGCAACTTGGGATGACAGAGCAATGATGCAAGCATTCGAAAGACAAGAATCCCTCCCTGATCCTGATTGAGAACATACAGAGAGGCAGGAACTCTCAGAGGGCTGCCAGCTCCTCAAAAGTAAGGCTGTTCTCACCTGGGTTCTTGGCCAGCCGCAGCCTCTCCTCTAGCCTCAGGCTGTGCTCAGGTTTGTAGCCACAGCCCACTCCCGTCAGGGAACAGCAAGCTTCGTCAAACTGCTTTTTGTGCTGCGGCCGAACAAACTGGTAAAATTCTTGCATAGGAAAGAAGAAAGGGCAAGTTCATAGAATCAAACACTGAAAAGGTGCTTTATTCAGGAAGGCATCAATACGTTCCTAGAAATTTGTCACCCCCACTTGCCTGTTCCAAAGTATTTTCAGGGAACAACGGTAGCACATTGACAAAAGGCTTGCCACCTTGAGATTAATGTTCCAAAGCTCAAATTACAGTCTATTCAAGTTCTGACAAGTGGAACCTGCTGCTAATACCAAATTTCTTTCAAAATCATCTTCAAAAGGAAAGCCCTGCTGGATTAGATCCAAGGGTCACTCTGTCTTGTCCAGCATTTCATTTCCAGCTGTGGCCAGACAGATGCTTCTGGTAAGCCCATAAGCGGGGCATAAAGGCAAGACCTCCCTCATCGTTCCTCCTCTCCCCGCTTTGGTATCTGGAGGCATCTGAACCTGGAGCTTCCATCTAGTTATCACATCTATTAGCTTTTGAAAGACCACCCTCCTCCAACCATGAATTTGTCCAATCGCCTTTTAAAAGCATCTAAGCCAGTGGCCACCACCACATCTTCTAATAACACATGGACAAAAGGGTTAGGCCACTGGCCTGATTATTTTATTTTTATTATTATTCCAAGGTGTCTATCCGCATTGTCCCAATACCTCCATTTCCCCCCTTCTGATGTCTCCTTGTGTCTGCTTTAGATCATAAAACTTCTTGGGATTATTTCCCCCCTCCCCCATATAACCAAGCAGAAAGGACATGCATCTGCTTCCTAAAAGAGTTAGGGTTAAGCGAGGAAACTGCTTGTTTTTCCTAGTATCACAGATACACAATTGCAAATCACAAATCCATGTGGATTTTTTCAGCAAAGACAATAAAAACAGCCAACATTACCTGTCTGCACAGCAGAAGGAATAACAATAAAAGGATGATTAAAAAGTGCAAGCGGCACACGGGTGATGTCTCCTGCATTGCACTTTGCAGAAGACCTTTCATTAACCATAATAATTTATGCATGAAAACCGGCAGGTGCCCAGAAGAGATGTCCAGGGGCCAACGTACCTCGCAATAGGACATGTTTTTTCTGGTCTTCCACGAAAAGTGCGCTCATCTGGCACAACATAGTACTGAAATCATTTGTGGTTTTGTACTGCTGCAGAGCCTTTGAGAATGTGTTAAAATTCAGCTGGCTCAAAGATTGCTTCACTGTTGCAATGAAAGCTGCAGCCCTGGCAGTTTTAGTCTCTGAGAGATCTTGGGCTTTGCCAGCCTGCTGAAATTTAAAAAAAAACACAAAGAGATTTAAGTAAGCACGAACCACAAGCAAGCTCTTTTTGCACACACTTCTCTGGCCCCAATTTTTCCTCTGACTTCTGCATGACTGGAATGGAACCTACTGTTCAAAGGTAACAGCTCCATGCATCACTGTGCCTGGTTTAGCACTTGGCCCCACCTAACACTGGCATGAGGCCCCTGAAAGGATGCCGAGGAATGTGGCTTTGGGGATGGAAATAGTTTCCCACTACTAACCTAAACCTTTATGCCGAAGGTTTCCCCAAGCAACTCATCTGCATTTTGGCTTTTAGAGACCACCATTTTCAAGAAGGCACCTGTGCTTTTTGAACAATGACGCATTTGAGGACTAAACGAGAACACCTGCGTTTGGCTTCATCTTTCTCCTATTATCTGATTTCTCGTAAAGCTCGGTGACTCCTTGAAACATACCGGATTGCTGACTATCTTGATTTTCTTCCTGCCTCCTTTCTGCTCATCCATGAGCTTCTTCTCATATCGAAGGGAGAGAGTTGACAAACGTTTTGCCTGTAAATGTTAACAGTGTTAATGCAATCTCCTCCCTCTCTTTCAGAAGAATTCCACACTGAAGGCTGGCTTGCCCTCCCAACAATGCTCAAGAACACAAAAGCAACCTTTGCTCTGCCGTGCATGAAAGGATGTTCGCAATTCTGGGAAGACACTCACTTAATGGAGAGAGAACAAAGGGAAGTCATTGTCCTGGAGATGTGGCAGAAAAGCAACCAATGTTTAGAAATGTGGGGTTTCCCTGACTGGAAAGTAATACTAGCACTTCAAAGCTATGGTCAATCTCTTCTGCATCTCCTAGTAACCTCACATTCAAGGTGGGTCGGGGGCGGGGGCGGGGGATTCAACAGAGACAGAAATAAAAAATAGGCTGCTAACATTTGAAACTCAGGGCGGCTAACACCAAATATGAATTACAATAAAACGTAATAGGAAAAACAACAAACAAACAGTTAATTAAAATACGGCTTAAAACACAGCTTAAAATGCAGCCTCATTTTAGTAGTAGCCCATAAATCAAGACCATAAAGGGAGGAAACATCAGATATTCACCCGAGCCAGCTATCCATGCTGGTCCTACATGGGCCAGCAAAAAAGCCAAGGAAAAATTTATATACCAAATCCCATATAAGAGGTCAGAGTAAGTCTAAGCCGAAGGCCAGGCGAACAGCTCCATCTTGCAGGCCCTGCGGAAAGATGTCAAATCCCGCAGGGTCCTAGTCTCTTGTGACACAGCATTCCACCACGTTGGGGCCAGTGCTGGAAAGGCCCTGGCCCTAGTTGAAACCAATCTAACCTCCCTGAGGCTTGGGACCTACAAAGTGTTGTTATTTATGGACCTTAAGGTCCTCCATGGGGCATACCAGGAGAGGTGGTCCTGTAGGTACGAGGGTTTTAAGTAACTAAGGAATAAGTGGATGTGTGGTGAGGAAGATTCAGATTGTAATCATAATAATGGAAGTGTTTTGGTTTTTTTACACCCTGCTCCCCCCACTCCTTGAGCGGGAAAACACCCTTTTAGGGAAAACACGTGGATATGCTTAAGTTTTCTCCAGTGGGTCAAATCACACAGGCAATTTTTATCTGGAAAACACCCTTCCTACAGCACTATGCTGTGAATTATCTCCCCGTCTGCTTTTTTACCTTCACAAATTAAAGGGACAGGACAGCCAATAAATGGACCTCAAGTGCCTTGTCTAGAAGAGCTGGCTTTGACCTGAGAATCAAAGAATCTGAGAAAACTGAATAGACACACCTAATTCCAGCAATATTGTGCTGTTATATGACTCTGTCTACGGCAGTAAAACAAAACAAATACTCTTTGTCAACAGATAATAAACAAGAAACATGCAGGCTTTGAAGAAAACCGAGAAGCCCTCGCTTATGGGGATCTTAGGCACACACCTGTACACCCAGGTGTACTCTGGGTGTTCACTGTAGCATGTAAAAACGTCAAAGGTGTGAAGCGGCACTTGAGTGACACCTCTGTAGCCCGAGATATCTGCCTAACAGAAGCACGCTAGTCTATTACCTGTTTTAGGTGAGGGTGGGGAGAAAGCAGGGACTAGAAACTCAAACTGTGCTCTCATACCTGTTCCTCTCCTGGCAAGCTGTCTTCCTCACCTGCCTCTCTGCAGTTCTTTTCATTGCACTCCAGTGCAGCCAAGAGGCTACCAGGTTGTCTTTGTGAGGTAGACGGCCTTTGCTCATACTCTACACACAGGCTGGCCACTCCATTATCTGAGACAAGATACATAGCCTGTAAGATTCTGAATGTCCCTACTCATTTTTCTCTGCTCAGAGTTAGATCAGTTTGAGACAGGAGGAGGAGTAAAAAGAAGAGTATATCCAGTTTAGATGTTTGGAATAAAATGAGAAGAATCCTAAAATTTATACCAACTTCTGCCCTTGGAAGGTAAGCATCCTCCACTTTAAAAGCATGACCAGCGAAAAGTCTATTTTCAAATTCAGCTGGGGCCAAAATGTTCTGAGCATGTGGGCCACAAGCAAACAATAAAAAGATCTTACAAACAATTCCAATACAGCTGCAGACTAGGAAATACCCCCACTTAAAAAGCTTATTGAAAGAGGAAGGTTTTCAGTAGACACTGAAAACAACAACAGAGAGGGTGCCTAATATTCATCCAACAACCTTTTAGAATGTGGATTTTTTTTGGGGGGGGGCGGTTTATTGGGTTACTGCTTTTGGTTAGACTTTATAAGTTGTCTTGTTGTGAACCGCCCTGAGACCTTCGGGTATAGGGCGGTGTATAAGTTGAAAATAATAATAGTCATCATCATCATCAAGGGGAGGGAATTCCAAAGTGCAGATGTCATAACACTAATGAGCAGATTCCCAAATTGTGCAGAAGGGATTTCCTGATAAGATGGTAAGTGCAGGAAGTCCCCACTTTCAGAGTGCAGTGATCAACCGGGCAGTTAAGGGATATTCAAAAGTGTTTATTATCATTGTTGTTATATTATTATTATTATTATTATTATTATTATTATTATTATTATTATGTATTTATTTATTTGTGCACCACCCTGGGATCCTTCAGGATGAAAGGCAGTCTGAAAGTTAAACAAACAAACAATAAAGCAGAAGTTTGAGGGACTTGGCAGCAAGATTCAGTCCACAAAAGTGTCAGAAAGATGCCCTCTCCATCCATGGACACGGAAATGAAACAAAAATCTGGGACTAAAAAGCAAAGCATGTATGTATTAAGTTTTAGGGAAAGTTTTGTTATTAGGGTAAAGATTATGTTCCTGCAGAAGTTTTCAAAAGAGACAGCTGAATAATATATGACATAGACTGCATAGAGGACTTTTGAGCATTGTTAAATATGGTAAATCTAGAGGCTCTCCCCATTCAAATCATTCTGGTGCATTTAGTATATTTGACTAAATGCTGACGCTTGTCTTAAATATATGGAAACCACCTTTGTGATTAACATTTTTTGTGGGTTCATACTGACTTCCTTTAAGCAAACCACAGCTGTGGGGGAAGTAATAATTAAGCTGGAACTGATCTCAAATGCTAATAAAGTACATAAGTATGTAAACCCATTTGTGTTACTTGGGTATTAATACTTTGTGATATTAATTTATTATGTTTTATTTTGGTATGGTCTGTTCCTATGTTTGGCTCCAGATGTCTCATTTACTTCTGATTTGTTTTAAATTATTTTGTTTTAATTTGGCATAGGACTACCTGAAGGAAAATCTGTGCCCATATTATACCTGACTGGGTCCTGAGATTGGCGTCAAAGGGCCTTCTTTCTAGCCTATCACTAAATAGCATCAGTTTAGCACGTACAAGGGATAGGGTCTTTTCAGTGGTGGCCCTACTGTTGTGGAATTCCCTCCGCTAGGAGTTGTTCATGGGCCCTTCGTTGGTGGCATTAAAGAAGGTTCCTAAATTAACTTTATAATTCCAGTGTGCTTTTCACTGGTGCCTTTATCTGGCTTCATGTTTTAGTCGTTGCTACTTTAATGGCTGCTGTAAGCTGCCTTGTGAGGGTTTTAATCTAAAAGGTGAGATATAAATACTGTCTTTAGAGGCAGCAAAACGAAAGTGTTTTGCTCTAATATAGCCAAGATTTAACCAAGGCATGTGTAATTCAGGCCAGGTCTGCTGCTGAACAAAATGAAGATGGTAAAAAGTACTCCTAAAAGTACTCCTATGTAGTTCCATAGATAGTAGCAAGCCCTGGAAAACACCCATACGTGTTACAAGCTTCTATCTACATGAGATGTCTTATCTAACAGCAGCAATTCTCAAGCCTTGGCTTTTTTGCCCTCCCCCATGCCAGAACTGCCTTCAGACAAATATTCAGTGTTTCAACTTTCCCTAGCTCATTTTGCTGACATTTTATGACCTCAGCACACCTTGCCTTTTTAGATTCTGAGGTGAAATGACTCCAGTGCCTATTTTGCACAACAGGAAAAGGCAACCACTTACCAATCCTCTTCCTTTTCAAACTAGGAACATGGTTGTCCATGTTGCTGGCTTTGGTCACAGAAACTAACTTCTCACATGAAGCCGAAGTTGTAGAGCTGCCTTCTTCTCCAGTGGTGGTGCAAGAGGGGTCTCGAAGTGGGGGAGGAGGCACCTGCACAGAAATTGGAAGCATGACGCAAGAAAAATGTAAACCGCTCAACTTCCAACATCTTAAGAACCTGCCTAAATAAAATATATTACTTGAACTCTACAGCCTGATTTACACATCACTTTAAAACTGGAGTCACCAACGTTTTTAGGCCTTTGCATTTTTGAGCAAGTGCTGTAGGAACCACCCACTTTGATCCCTTCTCCTTTCCCTCCTTTGGTCCAGCCCTTCACCCATAGGAGACAGTTCTCATGCTATTTGGATCAGGAAAGGCCGTGAGGGATCTGGACCAGTGCCAAGACAAAGGATTCTTGAATCCTAGCAAGAAGGCAGAACTGTGGTGCAAGTTGTAGTTCAAAGCATTGGGAGGGCACGAGATTGATGAAGACTGTTTTATCTGATGTAAAATATAGACCCATCCCCAATTTATATGAGAAAAGGAGAGGTGCCTAAATAGAAAAGGTGTGCATGCCATTGTGTCTAGCTTGACCCTAAGCAGCCAGATTAGGACTGCTCATAGGAAGTGCTGCTGGCGCTGAACGTCCTCGTGCTGTAATGGTTCTAGGCTAGAACTGGCAAAACCCAATTTCAAATCACTGCTCAGCCATGAAATTCACTGAAACTCTCTCTCAGCTTAACCTATCTCACAGGCCTGTTGTGAAGAAATTGTTTCTCAGGGTGTGGTGAAGAAGATAACCACAAATGTCAACTTGAGTTTTCTCAGGAAAAGGTGAGGATATAAATGAAATGAATAAAACATTCTGTATTGATGAAATGAGACATAATAAGCCATGATAGGCATGAACACCATAGAACAGTTAAAACCTTTGGGGGGGGGGTTATGCCTTTTGAAGTGCACTAAAATCAAAGTGTATGATCCATTTGATAATAGAGCTGCTATTCAGAATAACCAAATGAAAAAAACACAACTGGTGACTAAAGAGAATAACTAATAAAGAGAAAACTACATGATGTATCCTATAGCTGTACTGTACTTGCTAATAGGTCTCTCTCCCCCCCCCAATCAAAACAGCTGCGCAGCAAAGGGGTTCTGTTGGAAACTCCCTTTGTGCCGTATTTTCATCTGTAAAATAGAAGTAATTGTAATCTCTCTCACATGGTGAGAAATCGGTGAGAGATTAGGATCGTAAACCACTTTACATATGTACAGTTCAAGAAGCAAGAGATTTCTGCAGACGCATGCAATATTTATTCAGTCCAAGGTTCACACTATATTCGGAACTGTACAATTTTCTACATCTGGAGAAAAAAAGCTGCAGCATAAAGCTTCCTTTGTAAAAAGATTTAGCCAGCACCGGGAAGCCTTTTATTACTTTGTACATTAGGGTGCTACACCTCTTCCGACTTGTAGTACAAATGTTAGAGAACCACGAGTAGTAAAAGCAAAAAGACAATTGCCTGAATTTGATTTTCTGTGTAAAATGCTGCATGTTTGCATACCTGTAAGCTGAAAATACTTCTCCCTTCACTTGGCAACCCATGATTCTGTGCAGGTGGCCATATAAAAATGGGGCAAGCTCTCTTGCGGTGTGAGCCAGCTGGAGCAAGAGAAGAGACAGCAAAACGCCCTTTGAAAAGTAGTTGTGAGGATTTTACCACACATCAGGTGGAAAATGTGGGACAAAATGTGTGGGGAAATGGCAGCTGCATGAGACCATTGTAACGAAACAGTGGAACGCAGGTGGCACTGTGGTCTAAACCACTGAGTCTCTTGGGCTTGCCGATTGGAAGGTTGGCAGTTCAAATCTGTGCGGTGGGGTGAGCTCCTGTTGCTTTCCCAGATTCTGCCAACCTAGCAGTTCGAAAGCACACCAGTGCATGTGGTGGGAAGGTAAACAGTGTTTCCGTGCGCTCTGGCACTTGTCATGGTGTCCTGTTGCGCCAGAAGCGGTTTAGTCATGCTGGCAACATGACCTGGAAAGCTGTCTGTGGACAAACACCAGCTCCTTTAACCTAAAAAGTGAGATGAGTGCAACACCCCATAGTTGCCTTTGACTGGACTTAACCGTCCAGGGGTCCTTTCCCTTTCCCTAACAAAACAGTGCCAAAGGTTGCTCAATATGTACACTACAGTTCTAATGGATCCACATTATGAACCAACTTCCAAGCCCGTGGCTCAGAGAAGTGCACAAGTTTTGCAAACAAAAAATCCCTGGTTCAAATCAAGATACCTCTATCAAAAGGATCTCAGGCACCATGACTGAGAAACCCCCGCACGCGACCTTAGAGAACCTCTGGTAGACAGAGGAGTGCACAGCTAGATGGATCAGCTGTCTGGTTGATTCATGTTACCTGAACAGGTCAGTCTGTGTGCTATTTTGGGTTTGAAATGGGACACAGAAGCAGATTGGCTGAGAACACGCCTCTTAACAATTCTAAGTTCAAAGAGTCCATCGAGGGCACGCCCTCAGGCGCTTCCAGACAGGCACTGCTTGACTTTTGGCATGCCTTAGAAAGCTCTAAAACTCTTGGAAGCAATGCAAAGGGCACAGGGGACTGAGAGGGTGTCAGAAGTGGATCACTCTTATGTTTCTCAAGCTCTGGGAGGAAGACCTTTCATTGCCTACAGACAGCCACCCAATCTTAAACAACTCCTCACCCACAATAATACAACCACCAGACTTAACATGGACACTGGTACCAGAGCCTGCAATAAACCCAGATGCCAACTTTGCTGCCACATACACCCAGACAACACCATTACTGGCCCCAACAACATCCAACATACCATCTCAGGACTATTTAATTGCTCATCCTCTAACATTGTGTATGCCATCAAATGCCAACAGTGCCCTTCAGCTCTCTATATTGGACAAACAGGCCAAACCCTACGCCAAAGGATAAATGGACATAAATCTGACATCAGGAACCAGAAGACAGAAAAACCAGTAGGAGAACACTTCAATCTCCCAGGACATTCTATACAAGATCTCAAAGTAGCTGTCTTACTACAAAAGAATTTCAGAAATAGACTGGAAAGAGAAGTTGCTGAATTGCAACTTATCACCAAGCTCAAAACCATGGAGGGACCTGGTTTGAACAGAGATATCGGATTCTTATCTCATTATACATGATAAGCGATCTTCAGCCATCTCAACCCTTGCTTTTTCATGCAAAACCATTTGCAGTCGTTTGCGGTCATCAACAGCTATCAGTCAGTCAATCACCCATTTCCACCACCCTTCTGAGTGATCCCCCCTCCCCATCCCCACCCCTCCCCACCCCTTCTCTACATAAGTGCCTGGAAACTTCCATTTCACTGTATCTGAAGAAGTGTGCATGCACACGAAAGCTCATACCAAAATAAAAACTTAGTTGGTCTTTAAGGTGCTACTGAAGGAATTTTTTTATTTTACTTCGATCCAGACCAACACGGCTACCTACCTGTAACCAGAACTATGGAAGGCACCACATTGAGCCGCATGAAATGGAAGTCCATCAACCTCACCAAGAAACTTGCCCAGGTACAAACTGACATCCTCTTTCTATCTAAATGCAAAAACCTGGACATTGTACCTAAGGGTCTTAGAATTAAGAACCCTCTTCAATCAACTTATCCCACAGAATATGCCAGAAAACTATGCCACACTTTATCTAAGAAACTGCTGAAACATCTTATCGGCGTTCTGTATTCCAAACAGAAGTTAATAAAGGAGGAACTCTCTGCACTGGAGAACTCCATCAGGAATCACCCGGCCTGGCAGAAGTTCCACAAGGAAAAACAAACCATTTACCACTCTCAACTGGAGTTACTGAAGAACCAGAAAAATAAAAAACTCTGCAACCTTTCCAACCTACAAGCCACCAATCAAAACAAGATCAACAACATTGTCAATCTTTCACAGCAAACACTCAGCCCAGCTGAGGAATCCGTCCTTTCACGGGGACTATCATTCTGCCCTGCCAAATCCCAACACATGATTCAGTTCTGCGGGGACCTGGAAGCATTTTTCCGCCGTTTACGCCTGAAGGAGTATTTTCATCACACACAAGAACAAGACAAAGTAGAACAAACTACATCCCCACAACACAACACCTCTCAACTTACTGGGGAACAACCATCACCCTCCAAACGCATCAATGAACAGAACATTGACCACCAACTACCACCGAAAAGAAGTTACACAAAAAGGGACTCCACATGGACCCCTCCTGATGGACGCAATACCACACTAGATCTGTACATCGAATGCTTCCGCCACAGAATCCAAACGGATGTGACCAGAAAACACCATCGCTTACTACAAAATCTAAACCATGCTGAAAGGAGAGCCATAGAAAATCTCAGGAACAACCCAGACATTATAATTAAAGAGGCAGACAAGGGTGGAGCTGTCGTCATTATGAACAAAACTGATTACATCCAGGAGGCCCACAGACAACTTTCCAATACTGCCTTTTACATGAAATTGGACTCAGACCCCACACAAGCATACAAAAAAGAACTGAACAAGATTATTAAGGAGCTACCCCTACACATCCAAGAACAGATCCTCACAAACACACCAGCGGAACCTCGGCCAGGAACTTTCTATCTTCTACCCAAAATACACAAACCAGGAAACCCAGGACGCCCCATCATCTCAGGTATTGGCACCATTACAGTGGGTGTTTCCGGCTATATGGACTCTGTTCTGAAACCATATGCTATCAGTGCTCCCAGCTACGTACGTGACACCACAGATTTTCTGAGGAAAATACAATATTTGAACAATCTTCCTAACAATACTATACTAGCCACTATGGATGTGGAATCTCTATACACCAACATCCCACACAATGATGGTTTACAAGCCATAAGGAACACCATTTCAGATAAAACCACAGCGGACTTTGCTACCAAACTCTGCCACTTTGTCCTTACCCACAACCACTTCAAATTTGGTGATGACCTGTTCCTCCAGATCAGCGGCACAGCCATGGGCACCCGCATGGCCCCACAGTATGCCAACATCTTCATGGCAGATTTAGAACAACGTTTCCTTAACTCCTACCCACTCAAACCTCTCCTGTACCTGCGATACATTGACGATATTTTTATTATCTGGACACATGGACAACAGACCCTGGAAACCTTCCACCAGACATTCAATGACTTTCACCCCACCATCAACCTAACAATGAACCAATCTATACAAGAAATACATTTTTTGGACACTACTATAAAAATACAGGATGGACATATAGACACCACCTTATACAGAAAACCAACTGACCGACAAACATATCTACATGCCTCTAGCTACCATCCCAAACATACCAAACAATCCATCGTATACAGCCAGGCCTTACGTTACAACCGCATCTGTTCCAACTCTACAGACAGAGAATCTCACCTAAGAGATCTACAGCAAACCTTTTTAGAACTAAAATATCCACCTGATGAAGTTAAACAACAGATCAACAGAGCCAGACAGATACCTAGAGAGAACCTGCTGCAAGACAGACCCAAAAAAGAAAATAACAGAACACCACTAGTCATCACATACAGCTCCCAAGCTAAAACAGTACAACGCATCATCAGAGATCTACAGCCTCTCCTGGACAATGACAGCTCCCTTTCTCAAGCTCTGGGAGGAAGACCTTTCATTGCCTACAGACAGCCACCCAATCTTAAACAACTCCTCACCCACAATAATACAACCACCAGACTTAACATGGACACTGGTACCAGAGCCTGCAATAAACCCAGATGCCAACTTTGCTGCCACATACACCCAGACAACACCATTACTGGCCCCAACAACATCCAACATACCATCTCAGGACTATTTAATTGCTCATCCTCTAACATTGTGTATGCCATCAAATGCCAACAGTGCCCTTCAGCTCTCTATATTGGACAAACAGGCCAAACCCTACGCCAAAGGATAAATGGACATAAATCTGACATCAGGAACCAGAAGACAGAAAAACCAGTAGGAGAACACTTCAATCTCCCAGGACATTCTATACAAGATCTCAAAGTAGCTGTCTTACTACAAAAGAATTTCAGAAATAGACTGGAAAGAGAAGTTGCTGAATTGCAACTTATCACCAAGCTCAAAACCATGGAGGGACCTGGTTTGAACAGAGATATCGGATTCTTATCTCATTATACATGATAAGCGATCTTCAGCCATCTCAACCCTTGCTTTTTCATGCAAAACCATTTGCAGTCGTTTGCGGTCATCAACAGCTATCAGTCAGTCAATCACCCATTTCCACCACCCTTCTGAGTGATCCCCCCTCCCCATCCCCACCCCTCCCCACCCCTTCTCTACATAAGTGCCTGGAAACTTCCATTTCACTGTATCTGAAGAAGTGTGCATGCACACGAAAGCTCATACCAAAATAAAAACTTAGTTGGTCTTTAAGGTGCTACTGAAGGAATTTTTTTTATTTTACTCTTATGTTGATTAGCCTTAATAGAAAGGTGTGGGGAAGTGGGCAGTCTTTGAGATGCAAAGATTTCAAAAGTTTAGCTCAGGGGATATAAATGTACTTTGATGGAAAACTCATCAATTGCTCATGCTTCTAAACCAGGCATGTCCAACAGGTAGATCGTGATCTACCGGTAGATCACTGGACAGCTGCAGTAGATCACTGGCAGATCATTGGCTCCCCCCAAAGAAGCTGAACAACTGTGGCTCCCCTAAAAAAAGCTCAAAAATTTACCTCCTCCCTGAAAAAACTCAACAACTTTGGCCCGAACCCCCCCAAAATGGGCCTTCCTCCTTCCTAAAAAAGCTCAACAACTTTTGACCTGAACCCCAAAAAAGGGGGTAGATCACTGCCAGTTTTTAACTCTGTGAGTAGATCGCAGTCTCTTGGGAGTTGGCCACCCCTGTTCTAAACGAACAGCATGCTGCTAAGCCAAAGTGTATCAGATCCCAAAGCAGTCTGTGAACCATTGGCTGGGCAGCCTTATGCCTCCGGAGTGCCAGTCATAAGGTAACTCTCAGACATTTTGCAGACTAATCACTTTCGCCCCTAGTTGCTTGAAACTTACAGTTTCCTGGGCAAAACGGAAGAACTGAGACACGTCTCTGACAGCATGTCCAAATTTTTCATAAATCTTGATGTAAGGACGGACCCAGGAAGGCAATTGTGCTATTGCATCTGTATTCGTGAACCTGTTGGAAAGTGGGGTAAGCTCTGTCAAAAACAGTTTCAGGACATGCCTAGAAATGTTTGTAACCCTTTCCCACCAAAACAACCCAGAAGAAAGATGGAATTGGGTGTCTAAGTGCTCTGCAACATTTGGTAAACAAAAACACCTTTGGGTATAGCACCCTATAATAATTTTATCCCCATCACAAAAATAATAGTTACAGGTAGTTAGCTGAATTGGTCTGCCATAGTCGAAACAAAGAACTAAGTTTGTCACAAAAGCTCATACCAATGACAAACTTAGTTGGTCTCTAAGGTGCTACTGGAAGGATTTTTTTTATTTTGTTTCATCAAAAATAATAGAAGAGGATAAACAGTATCCTTACATTTACATTTGTCTCATCTTCCAAACAGCAAAAGGTGAAATGGTAAGGTGCAAAACATTGTGGGACTGCAAGTGCTAGGTAAGGGAGTCAGCTGAAGTGCTGGCCAGAAATCACACATGAATTAGCTAAGAGTTCCAAAACCCCTTTTGGGGGGGTTGCCACTTGTGGGAGATAAAGCAGTCATTGCCAGGCTCCCCTCCACAATGTGTGGATCAGGCCAGCCTCCTTTGCAACTCCTACAAAGAGTCTAAAGTATCGATAGACTGAACTATACAGCTTATGAGATCTGCTTTTTAACTCTCCACTGCTGATGTTACGAATAGATTGATCTCATAAACCATTCCTTTCCTAAGAAGAGAGCCCCAGTCGCATGTTGCGTTCTCACAAACAGAATAAGGTGGGGCAGATAATAGCTCATCTGGAATCGTTCAATTACCAGTTACAGGTTCCATTTAGAAAAAATAGTGCATTCCCAGAGGATTACTTAGCACTACCATGCAGACATGGGAGTGGCCTGAAACAGATTCCTCTCTCCCACAGCAGAGAATACTACAACCTGACTTTTAAGGGGTTTGGTGTTGAAAGCCTTCCCTAGGCCCTCAAGCAGAAACTCCAGGTTTGTGGGTATCCCCTCTAAACTTGGGAGGTGTCCCTTATACACCATTTAGGAATAGATATTAATATGCAATATAAGTAAGTTTTGAATAAACCATTCTCTATCTATTTGCATCCCATGCCGATAACCTAATACCCCATTTTAGATTGTGCACTACAGAGATAAATTTATTAGTCTGTCTATGATAGGAGTACAATTATAAGGACCACATACTCCAGTTTAGTGACATTCTTCACATCTGACGTCACTGCAGTGGGATAAAACCCACATTTTGCACATATGGTGGCAAGTGGTGAGATAGAATCCCCCAGTTCTCAGTCAGAGCATTCCTGTTTTCAAAGAAAGCCATGAAAAGGTGATGCAATTTCTCCCTAAAGCATACGTTTAACTTGGATTATTTTTCAAAGGCTACTGCTGTGGCTTTAGAAACCCAGTCCAGCAACACATGATAAATATTTTGGTTAGATCATATTTCTTTCTTTATTTTGGTTTTGAACCAAGGGATACATGGGTAAACAGTTTTCCTTTCCACTGGCCAGAATAACAACTCAAGAGTTTTCTCTGAATAGCTGCTCCCATTAATTTGCCTAATTCTAGTCACAGGCGCAGCTGTATCCTGCAGGCTTGTGGTTGCCCATTACTATTTTTAAATATCACGTAAGAAAGTAGGAGCCTGCTGGATCAGGCCTATGGCTCATCTAGTCCAGCATCCTGTTCTCACAGTGGCCAACCAGATGCCTTGAGGGAAGTCCAACAGCAGGACCAGAGCATAAGACCATTTCCCCCTCCTGCAGTTTTCAGCAACTGGTATTCAGGAGCATTCTGCCTCTGACTGTGGAGGCAGAGCATAGCCATGGTGGCTGGTAGCCCCAGGTAGCCTTTACCTCCCCAGGTTTGTCTTTCAAAGCCTTCCAAGTTGGTGGCCATCACTGCCTCCTGTTGGAACTAATTCCATACTTGAATTATGCACTGCATGAAGAAGTACTTTCATTCGTCCCTCCTGAATCTTCCAACATTCAGCTTTGTTGAACGTTCACAAGTTCTAGTAACATGAAAGGAGGAGGAAAACATTTTTCTATCCACTTTTTGCATGCAGTGCATAATTTTATACACTTCTACAGTATCATGTCACCCCTGACTTGCCTTTTCTCGAAAACAAAGAAAAGGCTTCTGCCATGTTTGTTAAGTCTTTGAGGTGCCTCAAGACTATTTATTGCTGTAACAACTTTTTAAAAGTATATATTTTGATTCTGTTTTGTTTTATTAAAGTAATTTAAACATCTGATTTTTAAAAATATAAAATTTATTATTTTTAAAAAAATATATGAACACAAAAACCACACAAAACCTAGAATAAACAAAAACATTAAGAAAAGAACTCAACACACCCAACCCTTCCCCAAGAACAGACACCTTAGAAACAAATAAATCTGAACAGCACAGCCATCCTGCATTCTTCCATCCATGCTCAGATTAAAAATGGGAACCAAGCATGCTCAGAAGTCACAAGGGTGGTCACAATGGTGGCCCATTACACTGGAATTACACAGTAACAAGGCAAGAAAGGAAATCAGAGAGGTGCACCAGTTGAGCTAATCTGCTGCCCATTCACTCGGTTTGGAGAGTCCTTTTGGAGCTATTCACAATCTTTTTGTTCTAACTACCCTGAGCAATTTAGTATCATCAGCAAACATGGCCACCTAACAACTCTCCCCTAGCTCTAGCTTGTTTATGAACTAATTTAAAAACACAGATCCCAATACAGTGGTACCTCGCAAGACAAATGCCCTGCAAGACTAATTTTTCGCAAGACGAATGCGTTTTGCGATCTGATGGTGACTCACAAGATGAATTCGTTTTGTGAAAAATTCGTTTTGCGAATCGCGGTTTCCCATAGGAATGCATTGAAATTTAATTAATGTGTTCCTATGGGCAAAAAAAGAAATTTCAATGCATTCCTATGGGAAACCGCGATTCGCAAAACCAATTAAATTCGTCTTGCAAGGCACCACTGTATGAAACTCTGGGTGATTCAACTTTCTACATTCCTCCATTTGGAAAAGTATCCATTTTCTCCTACTTTCTGAAGGCCTATTCCACAGTAGCAAAGCAAGGAGATGGCAGCAATGGTAGAGAATTCAAGTGGATGGAGATGAGGGGGAGATTACATGACACGAGAACTCTACCCAAGCAGGAAGGAAGGTCACCTGTGGTCACAGAGGAAGATGGCGCCATAATCCTGTCGATGCCGGATGACTCTACCAATGGCCTGGTTCACTGCACGAGAAGCCTGTTGTTTGTACCAGCTGTTCCCGGATAAATACTAAATGTCAAAGAAAGTGTATCAAACAGCAGACCAAAATTAATACCGTCCTTTAAGAAGGAGACGCCCTGGAAACACATCTGCAAAGAATCCTCTTCTGCCTGTCCCTTGGTTCTCCCCTTCCCCACTGTTTCTGTAGCTTAGGACCCCCTCTTTTCTGAAAGAACTGATCACCCCACTGGCCCAGCCAGCTGGCCACTCCCTGCCATGAAGATTTATCTGGATTAATCACTGTGCATTGTGCTTCAGACATTTGCAACATTCCTTTTAGATAGATGAAAGATATGCATTAATACCGGTACAAGGTTAACTCTGCCACTTGCAAACTGTCTACAAATTCTGAAGAAACACCAGCCAACGGAGAATTCTCTCATAAATAACCAAGCCAGTTTTAGAAGCTTTCAACAAATATTCCTGTGGCCCCAAGAATTGGGACTGATATCCATAGAGAAAAGTTGCAATGAGAGAACACAGACAAACAGGGTCAGACTAATAATTTTTGCTGTCTGAGGCAAAGGACATGATGCCCCACTCGCTTTACATGCCAACTGGACTGTTAGTTTGTCTTTATTTCAGCATTGGTGATGGATCAGACCCAAGAGCAGGAAGCTAGGTTAAGGGGTGCAGCAGGGCGTGTCATGTAGCACACACAGTTCAGCTCCCCCACACCTCATCACAGCTACCTGCCCCCTCACTCTGCCTAATGGCAGGGCCCGCTTTGATGACAAATATCCATAATATCAATGGGAGGGCTCCCTTCTTACCTGTCCACCAGCGGCACCTTTTGACCTCATCTCATCCAAGAACTGCATCTTTAAAATGACCTTTGGGTCCATGCGAGGGGGGAAAGGAAGGCCTGTAATGATGACACCTCGACCGTTCCTATCAGTGAAGTCCAAACCTTCGCTGGCCTGAAAACGGATGATGTCTGTCACTAGAACAGGCAGAGACAAATTCCTGCTCTGCTTCCAGATTCTCCAGTCTTCCCTGAGGGTCCCGAACCCACTTCAGCTGTTGTTCTGGGTTGGTTCCTGAGTTTCTGGGGGCTCCAGATCATCTTTGGAAGAGGAGCCACTTGGCAGGGGCACGACCTCAAGCACAGCACTGCAAGGCTTCTGTGCCTACTTGCCGGAATTTAAGGTTGCAAACAGGGGGTGCTTAAGATCTGAGCTGTGTCTCTCTGCTTGATGGTGCCAAGGCCTATGATATAATTCTCTGGATGCCTCAGTCTAAAGGCCACTTCGTGGCTATACTAGTGCGATGTAGGAACAATGAAAGTAAGCTGCTGGTTAGGAAGCATTGAGTTAGAATCTCATTTATGCTTTGAACACACTAGTTGGCTCTTAGCAGCCCATTCAATCTCCACATCCAGAGGTTCAAAAATTCTGCAAGCAGCACTCCATGAAGGTGTCACATGAGCAAGTCAGTGGCCTCGTGGGATGTGGAGAGAGCTCTCTAAGGCTGGACCAGGACACACACTAAGGAGGGTGGCAATAAAAAAACTGGCATTTTGCAGCTATAGCACCCTATTTATGGAACACCCTTTCCAGAGGTGTCTCTCACAACATTTGTTTTTATTTTCACCAACAGCATTTTATTTATCTAGACCTTTAAAACTTGCCACTGCAATGTTTTGTAGCTTGAGTACTGTATATTATTATATGTTTATGTTTTATCTTGTAGCATAGCTCCACCATTGGGGGGGAATTGTTTTTTAATAAAAAAGATCATATATGGTAAATGAAGGAATGAATGAATGGATAAACAAATAAAAAAAGGAAAGGTAATGAAAGTTACTGTTCTTCTGTGTAGAGCCTTATCACTGGGAAGTTCCCTGTGGGTATCAAATAAGGTACCGGTATGTAATGTATCCTGAGTATTACAATGGTCAGGAAACATGCCTAACATTTTCACTTTCACTTTTCATAAGAAGCAAAAAAACAAAAACCCCAAGCCTAAATACAGGAAGCCAGCTTTATTATGTGTCTCAAAGCATGCTGATAACATGTTTTGCTTATTTTTTTATTTTTGCTTCAATGCTGCCTCTTCCAAAGTTAAGGTTATGTGGTTTTCAAACGGTTCCAGGATATCCTGAGGTTTCTTGGAAGCTTATCACGAGTTTCTCAGCAGAAAGATCAGGAATTTTGGAATAGCTTCCTTGAAAGGCCCACTCCTACCAATCTTTCCTTAGAACACACATCAGCTGGTAAATGCTGCAGGATATTATCTTAGTTCACACAAGACAGCTGAACAAGCTAATGCAGACGAGAAGTTGCCACAGTCTGGCAATACAACACAAACAAGCTTCATGGCACCCATGCAAATTCCACTTGACACAAGCTGGTGTGTTAAAGTTCCTCTGAAAGTAGAAACTTTGTGGGAGGTAGGGTTGTGAAAGACAAGAACAGATAGCAGGAAATGAGTTTGAGTTTCCCCATCTTACTTATGAAAACTAGCAAGGAAATGGCATAGTAACAGCCAACAATTCTTATATTATTTCCATTTGTGGAATGGAACTCCAGAAGCAGTGTGGTACAGTGGTTAGAGCTACAAATCCTCAGTGATGAAGCTCAATGATGACCCTCTCGGTCAATCTCTCTCAGCCTAAACTGTCTCATAGGGCTGTTGCAGAGATAAAAATGACCAGGTGAGAACCATATACACGCACCACCCTGAGCGAATTGGAAGAGTTGGTATAAAAATGTAACTACAGTAATAACAACTCACAGAAGTAAATTTCCACTACTTAACACAACTGCTCAGATTCTGTTAATTGATTTCTATTATCCTTACAACAACCCTGTAAAATAGATTAGGCCAAGAGATTTCAAGCATAAAGTTCCCAGTGAGCTTCATAGCTCTGCACAAGTTGGCTTCTGCAGAGAGTCTAACTTTCAGACACCTGCAATCGGTTAACACATACCTTCCCCCGGCACACAGCCAAGAAAACAGCGCCATTAGACTTGGGGCAGACAATCTTCTCATAATAGGCATTTATGACCTAGGAGAGAGGGGGGGAAATGTAAATGAAAATTTAAGGACAAACTTGTGTCATGCCCAGCCCTGGCTTGGTACCAGACACAGAGTTCTCAAGACACTCCACAGGACATTGAGGAGCAGGCATGGTCCCCTGAATCCAATGCCGTGCGATCGGCACTGCAGGCACTGGCCCGAAGCCGGGTAAGTTTAGAGACCCCTGGCTTAGACTGTTGCCTAACTTTGTCTCTGAATCATGTTTGGCCTTCCACTGATTCTTCGTTTCCTTAGAACGTACTGCATCTGCAGTCCTGTCATTACAGGTGAAACTCGGAAAATTAGAATATCATCGAAAAGTGCATTTATTTCAGTAACACAACTTAAAAGATGAAACCAATATATGAGATAGATGCATGACGTGCAAAGCAAGATATGTCAAGCCTTTATTTGTTGTAATTGTAATTATTTGTCGTTAGGCGGATCAATTATAAATGGAATGTAATGAATGAAATGTAATAGTGATGTTTATTTTTGTATTATTGTAACTATTTGTTTTATTACTGTGAAATTTCCAAAAAGAAAGCATTTATAAAAATTAAAAGAAAAAGAAAAAATAATAAGTTGCATTACTGAAATAAATGCACTTTTTGACGATATTCTAATTTTCCGAGTTTCACCTGTACATAGAGGCTTACAGCTTCTGTGGTTGTGGCCCCACCCCCTGGAGCACAACAGCTTTCCAACTTCCACTGAAATATACAGGAACTAGGATCCCAGTATCTTGCTAACTGTGCTCAATTGAGCAGATGTTGTTCCATGAATGAGCCACCCTTCATTACGAGAAACCTGCAAATCTCATATCAGGCCATGTGAGACAGCTGCTTCCATGGAACACAACACAAAGAACCTTCAGTACTCCCGTTCCTTATCTTCCCGCTAATTATGTTCAAGACAAGATAAACAGGAAAAATGTAACATTTTATTTGCACATAATGTTCAGAAAATTAGGATAACCTGGCAGAGAAATTTCAAGGTTAGGAGAATGGTGGGTTTACTTATGAATCGAGCTGAGATTTTAAAATGAAAGTTCATAAACAAAGTTATTTTAAAAACCCCACCACTGCACTTTGTTTTCAGTGGAATTCAAGCATGTCTGTTTGATAAGAAGAGTTGAACGTGCGGTCCCACCAAGAAGAAAAAGCACTGATGAAGGAAGGAAGCCCTATCTGCAGGGTACACACTGCTTTTTCAGAACACTTGTGGTAGAACAAAAACGTTCCTGTAAAAGGGTCGAAACAAAAAATAAAAAAAATTCCTTCCAGTAGCACCTTAGAGACCAACTAAGTTTGTCATAGGTATGAGCTTTCGTGTGCATGCACACTTCTTCAGATACAATTTGTTTTATTACTGTGAAATTTCCAAAAGAAAGCATTTATAAAAATAAGAATAAAAAATATTTCGTGCATGCACACGAAAGCTCATACCTATGACAAACTTAGTTGGTCTCTAAGGTGCTACTGGAAGGAATTTTTTTTTTATTTTTTGTTTTGACTACGTCAGACCAACACGGCTACCTACCTGTAACTGTAAAAGGGTTTCACCCATGAGGTGTGATACATAAGAATTCATTGGGGGGTGGGTGGCGCGAGGGCTGGTCTATGCAATGAAGTTCCAGAGATTTTTAGCAGATTATTCAAAACATTGCACTGTTTCCAAAGTGGTTCTGCCAGGGGTCAAATCAAATCAAATATTTATTACGGTCATAGACCAGCATGGGGGAGTTTACAGTTATTTAAAATCCAGGATAATCTCAAGCTGTATATTGGACATCACTAACAACCAGATTCTCTTTTCCCTAGGACCAGGCTCAAGGTTGCTCACTAGCAGTCTGACTAAGCAGTCAGGAACCAAGTTACTATGGAGCACAACAGTGTAAAGTCTTGCCAACCTCTGTGAAGGTTCCTTTGTTTCTTGGTTCCACAAACATTGGTTTAACTGCTTCAATTCTTCCAGCAAAATCATGCTCCTGTGAGAAAACAGAGAGAAAGAGAGGGACTAGTGTAAGTGAGTCAAGCAAGTGAATCAACAACTTCGGACAAGGTGTGGGATTTTCCTGCCTGCTTGATGGAACAAAAGCAGGTGTGCAATGACCTAATACACACCCACCCTGCCTCCACACTAAAACCAGACTAAGGTTTCATGCCTGTTAGCACCAGACAACAAGCTCTGATTCTTTGGATAAGCAAGCAAGAACCCTGGGGCATGTTTCCAACATGTGAGTATTCTTGAAACTCAAGGTTTCCTAAACAAGAAACATAGTATTCTTGAAACTCAAGGTTTCCTAAACAAGAAATATAGTCTCTTGCTTTATTCCAAAGCCACAAGCCAGAAAGTTTTAAATTAAAATTATTGCAAATCTTTGCACTAATTTGAATCAAGCCAGAACATGAAAGAGATGCGATAGCAGTTGGAACCTGTTAAGGTAATGCCATCTCAATTGTGTTTTATGCCCTCTGATGAACAAGTTATTTTTCCTAACTCCTCATTGTATAGAATCTGATCGTATAGCTTCAGATCAGATGGGGAAGATGCTCAGGCTGCCAATAGTTACAGCTTCAAGCCATGTCACCGTTTTTGGCAACAATGCGGTGACAGCAGTTAATGAGGACTGAGCTGAAGACTGTGCGGAGAAATCTTATTATTTCCTTACCATCTGTCAAACTGTGCACAAGTCCACTCGACTTAAACACTAATATTGTTTGTATAGGTTCTCATTAATGACAAGTAGTGGGAACAATGCATATTGCTTAATGTCGCTTTATAGGACAGAAAAGGCCATGGAAACCTACTCTCCAATATTCCAGGCTTTTATCCATGACAGGATATGAAGGGAAGAAAACAAGCAGGCCGTGTGGTGTGATTCGAACAAGATTACCTGCCAAAAGAAAACGAAAAAATATTAAGACCAAGTTCACCCTGACTTCAGTATTTTTTTTTAATTACCATATTTTTCCATGTATAAGACTATATTTCCCCCCAATTTTTTAAAGTTTAATATTGGGGGTTGTCTTATACACAGAATGTTTAAAATATTTATTTATTTTGGACTCAAAAAATAGGGGTTGTCTTCTACATACAAAGGATGTCATATAGAGGAGGGAGAAAGGTTGTTTTCTGCTGCTCCAGAGAAGCGGACACAGAGCAATGGATTCAAACTACAAGAAAGAAGATTCCACCTAAACATTAGGAAGAACTTCCTGACGGTAAGAGCTGTTCGGCAGTGGAATTTGCTGCCAAGGAGTGTGGTGGAGTCTCCTTCTTTGGAGGTCTTTAAGCAGAGGCTTGACAGGCAGATGTCAAGAATGCTTTGATGGTGTTTCCTGCTCGGCAGGGGGTTGGACTGGATGGCCCTTGTTGTCTCTTCCAACTCTACGATTCTATGATTCTACATTGGGGGGGGCGTCTTATAGACAGAAAAATACAGTAATTATTTTATTTGCATTTTATTTGATTGGCAGCAGCTCTTCAAGGGTGGAGTAAAGGCGTTTAAAGTATTTAACGCCTCAATTGGTGGGAGGCACAATGGGTGTAGCAGCTACATTGCTTGGCTAAGTGCACAGTGTTGATTTAAAACCTGGATCGGCTACAGTGTGGATTTCAGTCATGCTGGAGCAAAAGGTCTTCTCTGGTCTTACCTATTGTTCTCCCAAGAGATGACAGACACTCTGATGAAAATCTGCAAAAACAACAACTACCCGTCAGCACCCAGCCTCTACATGTTGGAAAGTAAAGACTGCCTGGTGCCCTCACAGTCATCACCAAAGGAATACAACGGACCATTTGTCACCCTTAAGACATGACTCTCACTCTCTTCTTTCCCCTATTGACTGATTCACTGAAAAAAACCAGCTCCCTGTAATTTATTACAATGCATCTAGTCATATTAGCCAAAGAATCATCTACAGAAGTTACAAAAGTTTAAATAGCTGAGGCATTAACAGTGTCGGCACTAGAAAATAATGTTCGGGGGGACGGGACAGAAGAGGCAAAGTATGTTTCTAGGTGAGCGTGTTGTGCCCATGTTAAGGTCACTGGAAAAAATTAACAGGATATGTTAATGGAAGTCCAGCAAATAGAGGAACGGAATCTCTTTGTTTGCAGAAGGGTGCTTGCCTTCCCTGCGCCCCCCATGGTCATTAAACTAATTAAAGGGGGTGGCTGGGGTTGAAATGAGTGCAGTGCCTAGTTTAGCCTTCCTCAGAAATCATGCTTATTGTCCTACACGGAGTGGACTCTTATCTCTGGCCACAAAGAGAGTCATAAGGTGAAGTTCTAACTCTGATACAGAAACTTCTCACAAGTTTCCTCTACTGTCTGGCTCTTTTGTTTTTGCCTCCCACACCTTCCTCTCTGAATTAGAGGTGACTGATCCAGAAAGAGAGATCTTGGGCTCATTGTGGATATATTGATGAAAATATTGACCCAGCGTGTCACAGCTGTGAAAAATATTAGGGGTTATTAGGAAAGGGAATGAAACAAAAACTCCCAATATCATTATGCCATTGTACAAAATCTGGTGCAATCAGACTTGGAATACCTTGCCCAGGTCTAGTTGCTGGATCTAAAAAATTGTATTCTAGAGTAACAGAAAACTGTGCTTTGTTCCACAACAGAAAATGAAAATATTAACTGTTTTCCCTTTACATTTGAAGGAGTGAAGAGAGGGAGGGGATAAATTCAAGTCTCACTATAACACATTCTCATAAAACATTTTCTGTTATGTATGAATTTGGGCTCTGTATTCCCCAAAATCACAAATACAATTTTTCTGCAGAGAAGTTGTGCCGAGCGCTTGTGCAGGAAATTGATGCAGTACCCAAGTCAAAACAACAAGATTGTTAAACTGGAAGGAAGGAACCCCCTATTACCTTTTCTCATAGGTGGAGCTCAGCAAACCACCATCAGGTCCTTTAGGGATTATCCCCACCCAAATCTGGTGTTTATCGATAACGTGTGGGTTTTCCAAACAAACTGGGAAGGGACTAAAGGAAAACAGAAAGACAATCAGACTTCACCAATCTGTCAGCTATAGAGTTTATAGCTTGGCTTAATCCTGAGCAACAGGACCATCATATGATGTCAGTTAGTATGTCAACCATTTGTAGGCAATCGGTAACTAACATTGGAGCAATTTGCACTACATTAAATAGATGTTCCTTCCAGCAGTCAGGAACCATCTTGGTTGTTCAAGGAATTCTTTTTTTTTTTAATTTTTAATAAATCTTTATTGTACAAAAAAATGAAATACAAAAATGATACATTTACATACAAACCTATTAAACCATACATCACACATAGAATGGACAAAGATTTATACACACACGAACATACCTTACCCACATACAATACATGCACATACATACCTTACCCACATCCCACGTATCTAAAAAGCTTATATTTTATAATGTATTCATATGATGTCAGTTAGTATGTCAACCATTTGTAGGCAATCGGTAACTAACATTGGAGCAATTTGCACTACATTAAATAGATATTCCTTCCAGCAGTCAGGAACCATCTTGGTTGTTCAAGGAATTCTATCCATGGTAGGAGGACACCAACTTAATCCTATCTCCAAGCACACAGGCTTCACACTTGACAATCAATTTTCCTATTCAGAGAATGATGCTCTGGGCTTCCTGCTTCCAGGAACAGAGTCTCTCCCAACACGCTGATCAGATAATGATGAGGGAAGGAATTCCATTATCTGCATTCCTCTTCGGTTGGAAGAGGAACAAGGCTCCCATCCATAGTTTGCCTGGCGGTCTGGCACTCGGCTTCCCCATGGAATGCAAGGGCAGGCAAAGTGCACAGAGCACTCTGGCTGCCGTGACTATCCCCAATTCCGTTGTTATAATGAGGCTGTTTTTGGAACAATATTGGAAAATCATTTTTTAAAAAAAATTTTTTAAAGAGAATGATGCTCTTAGAGATCTGCAGTTTCTTTTAAAAGTTATATGTGTGCATTCTACCTCCAGTGAAGCCAGAAAGGAACATTAGGTCACTTACCATGCATAGACCTTCTAGGCTGGTATAATGAACTTGTATGAGGAGTTTTATGTTCTGATTTCCCCAGGGATCATGCGACTTTGATTATTAGTATAACAACCTCCCTCCAATTTCCCTCCTTTTCTTTGTTTTTGGTCTGTGATAAAGCTCTAAAATCTGAGAGGGAAGACAAAACCTCGGCAATGCCACTTGAAGAGGAAATGTAAAGCCTACCGGGCTCTGCTGCCATTTAGAAAGGAAAGTTCCCCTATTACCTGTAATAGAAGAGACAGCACTAAACTTATCGTGTCCTTTGATGGCCTCTGGTGGTCAAAGAAAACACTGCAGCCTAACTCTTTGAGAACAGCAGTCACCAGACTTTTTCAGAGACGGGACCCAACTTTAACTTAAACATGCATCTGGGGACCCAATTCTTTACCATGTACTTTATGGCAGCAATGCTGCTGTTGTGACCTGCCTTAGATCAGGCTGGGGCTTGATAGAGGGTCCTGATCCAGCAGTTGAAGACCCTAGTGCAGGGGTCTGCAACCTTTAAGACAAAAAGAGCCACTTGGACCCGTTTCCGAAGAAAAAAAATAAACTGGGAGCCGCAAAACAGGGACGTAATTAGAAATCAGAGGGCCCCATAGCAAAATTTGTTATGCCCAATAATCAATGCCCCAAAATGCCATAGAAAATTAATCAGGGCCCCAGTGTACCATAAATCATAATCAGTGCCTGATGTAAATAATAATTAATAATGAGGGCCCAATGTCATCCTCGTCATTATAAAAATAACTTTGAGTTTGGGCTGCCTTGATTACTGGGAATGGGCAAAACTCTGACTCCCTTATTAGGACACCTGTATGGTTTCATGTGTGTTGCTCCCATCAAGTGAACTTATAAAATTTCCTCAAATTTCCTCATATTGAATCAACCCATTGATTAATACATCTACCTCAATCTCCTGACCAGGCTGGCAGGAGGCCACAGGCAGGCCGCAGGCAGGAGCAGCAGCAGCAAACACGCGCTCCGAGCCCGCAAGCCTTTTCTGCTGCTGGGCGGGAAGAAGCGCGCCCGTTTAAAAAAATAAATAACTCCGCCCCCGCCCCCCGTGAGCCTATTGGCTGCAGAAATGCGGCGGGGAGGGGCTGATGCAGGGAGGGGGCCGACCACGCTCCCCGGGCTGCTAACGTCACCTTGCGTCCTTTTTGCACAGCGCACGCGCACAGCATAGTTGTGGACTCCGGCGGGCGCCGTGCGGGGCGCAGGCGCACAGCGCGCCGCCGCAGCTGTGTGCTCCGGCGGCGGCAGGCACCGCGCGAGTGTCTGGCGGGCGTGGCGGGCGCTGCCGCATGGCTCAGGCGGCGCATGGCTCGGGCGCCTCCTCCCCTCGTATCCGCTCCGGAGCCGCAGCAAAGGTGTAAAAGAGCCACATGCGGCTCCGGAGCCGCAGGTTGCAGACCCCTGCCCTAGTGAATATGGCTGCTGCTCCAACTGTGGAGGTGGGGGAAAGGGTGCTGGGGTTTGAGCAGCGGACTTCAGGGGAGGCCTGTGAAGTGTGGGGCCTGTTGGCTGCCAAATCCTCATGCAGCCTCCTGTGCTCTTCTAACCCCAAGCCTGGTGGCCAAGAGAGATTCCACATGGGGAGAATTCATGGCTGGAAGCACTTGGGTCTTCCAACGCTGCCTGCTGCAATGCCAGCACTGGCACAGGCCCCATGGGTGAGGTGTTTTGACCGGGTGACTGAATAGCAACCTTTCACCAAGTATGGGGCACCACTGGGTCCTGCTTTTGCCAGTCTGGCTACAGGACGATTTGGAAGGCACTTGTCTTCATCATCCCACTTTTCAGATTGAGAACTATGCATATCTTTGCCTGCAGGCACCATAGCAGCAAAAAAGAGGGGATATAACTAAGCGGGCAAAGGTAAGGATTTTTTCACACACATACAAATACGTGGAGAACAGTCAAGGAGCAAGAAACTGAGTAAGAGGTGGAGTCAAAAATGGAAGCGGGGGAAACAAAGCACAATCCAGAAATAGAGAGAGGAGGCTATACACAAACTGCATGGGTAGAGGCAGGGACAAGAAACTGGAGAGAGGTTGTTATGTTGACCATCAAAGTCACATGATCCCTGTGTAGCCTGGGCAAATGAACCATTCATGCGGATGCGTCACATGTCAGCAAGCCAGAGGATATTTTTAAGTCTTCCAAACTGTATAGGTCCTTTGAAAAAAGGAGTCCGATCAGCTAAAACAAATTACTGACCCAGGTGGTATGGAATGATGTAGAAACAGGGATGCCCCCAAATAATGAGGTAGAGTATGTGAAAATACACAACACCGAAGAGGCAAGCCCAAGCAAAAAGGTGCATTTAGCAAACAGGCAGAAATTTAAAGAACGAGTCCTCTGGCCTCAGCCACCTGAGCACTCAGGTGACGCAATGGGCCAGTGTGCCTGGCTGTTAACCAGAAGGTTGGTGGTTTGAGCTGTGGGGAGGAGAATACGCAAGAAGCAAAAAACTGAGAAAGTCAGAGTCCCTTCCGGCTCTTAGATTCTATGATCTGGTTGGTCACTGTGGACTAATCTATCGCAGTACAGCATCTAAAACTGTACATCTGTTAATATGAACATAAATAGTGGTCCAGTATGTAATTAACGATTGCCTCAAAGTAAGTAGACTGAAAAGAGAAGGAAAAAAAACATGTATCTCTTCAGTAAAATTTTTTGGCATCTCTCTGCCACGTTTACTTTTAGGACCCACTTTATTTCTGTGATTGTAGGTTGTTTTAAGCTTGTGTTTTACTTGCTGTAATCTGCCCTGGGACAATAGGGTGAAGAGCGAGCAACCAATTATCATCATCATCCTCAGATCACAATTAAATGACAAATTAGTAAATTCAAGAGGCAGGTTTAAACCAGTGCCAATTTCCAAACGATTTAGAGGGAGGACTTTTCCCTTGGCACTTCCACATGTACTGAAACTGACCTCCAAGAACAGCCAATCACTGGGGTGCTCAGGGCTCATTTGCATCACAGGAAATGTGTGATGTTTCTTCAAATACCTTGTCAAAAGCATCCCACACATAAGAAATAAAGGCACCGCCCTTGAACCTGAAAATCCCGTACTTGTTGCTCAATGACTTCCATTGAAACCCAGGGCAGGATATGACCTAACTCAAGCTGCCTTTTGTCATAGGAATAACAGAAAGAGACTCACATCTGCATTTCCATTGTAAAAGACGACAGTGGAGCAAGTGTCCCGCTAGTGAGAATGATTGTTCGGACTTCCTGACGAACTAACTCGTGCATGCTGTATCCAGGGCTGAAACACCAATAGCTCAAGACCTTTCCTGTATCAAACAAAACACCAAGGCAAAACGTTAAGAGGTATTCACTGTGGCTTGAGCAAAGAGCACTGACCCGTAAGTTACTGCAAGCAGGTATAGCGGCCCACTTGTACGCAACCACAGGCTTTGAACTAATTACCATCTTCTCAGACAACCTTAATGCACAGCATTAAGAAATTGTGACTTCCAAAACGCTTTTACAGAAGTTGTTAATTTTTTTAAAAAATGCCCTAAAACATGTAAACACTATTAAAAGGACCCTTTGAGTGGTCATTTGTACAGAGCAGTATCTGATAAACGCATCTAGAGCCTTGGAAGATGTTTTCAAGTAGAAAGGCAACTTTATTTTAATGTCTTGTGCAGAACTGGTTTCCCTTCTGATGGAGAAGAGAAGTTAGAGCAAGTTCTTGACTGATATAAAACAATTCTATCTTAGGAAGGAAAGCAGTATCTGGGTGTACTTCAATGTTTTTCATTGCAGAACTGCATAGATACAAGGAGAGTCAGATCTGAGCGCAGACAGCTCACCGTATCGCCTCTAGAAAAACTGTTCTGAAGGATGAACACATTGACTAGAATTAGCCATTGGCTGACTTGGGACAAAATAAAAAATACCATGCAGCTATGTATTCTATCACTGGCAGGTAGCACTGTCAAAAAAGTGCTTAGCTGTAGGACATGAGAAGATAGAAAAATGCTGAGATGGTTGAATGATGGGCTCTGAGAGATGAATTCACCAAACCTACAGATTTTATGTACGGCACAGTTGCCTGCCAGGGGTGAAAATCATGAGAGTATACTCAGAGAACCTCTTTCACTTTGCTCTTCCTCTACATGGAAGGGAGGAGGGGATATCAAGTTTGGGAAGGTGACCATTTAGGTTGGCACTTTACTCAGTATCACATTTCTGACACAAAAGAAAGTAGAGACAGAGCATGGAACAAGCAAAGGAATTGCGAGATTTGTATTTTTAGGCAATGCCATTGTCACTTCAATTCTCAAGGTTCTCTTATCAACGCTTCAAATTATTTCTTTGTTTTCTGTACTATTCACCACATTTCTAAACAAGGAAAATGCGTACTGCCTAGACTGCCCGCAAGAGTTTCTGGAACTAAAGTACAAGGACATGCTATGAACAGTAAGAAGTACTTGAAGTAAACCTAAACAATAGTTTTCCCCACTCAGAATTGGTATGTGTAAGATAAATATAATTTACCAAATTACTTACGACAACAACTGTGGGGAAAAAATATTTATATGGGAAGATACCTTTATAATTGCATCAGCATCATTAGAAGCTAAATGTCAAATGAATTCATTTTTGCTCTTTAGAACACACCAAGTTTGGCTATTGTAATAATGTGAGATATGCACACAACCTTTGCTCTTGGTACACCTCCTTTCATTCAAGCTGCCAACAAATCAGTACTTAATTCTAATTTAGGGAGGGGAAATATGTAGCCTTTCAGATGCTGTTAGACTCCAACCCCCATCATCCCTTGCTGATATGGCCAATGACCAAGGATGATGGGAGTTGTAGTCCAGCAATGTCTGGAGGGCCACAGGTCTAATTTAAGCATTGATTCCCATTTTGTCCAAAGCAGGGGAACCATGGTTGCAAACTTCAGAACAAGCCGGAATATTAAGCCACAGTTTGAAGTCAGTTCATTCCAAAGAGAGCAGCAAAATGGGAAAACATGTTTACTGATTTAATGGCAACTTGTGGGCAAAGGGGGAGGTAAGGAGTCCATGAGTGCAGTCAAAAGGCTGATGCATATCATCTGGGGAATGAAAATGGAAGCTACTGGTCCTCCTAGCTTCCTTCCTATGTCTATGACTCCCAGTCCTTGACTACCTAACCCACATGGTCATGCCATTGTTTGTCCTGCTTTTGCCTACCTTTGCCCCCTCAGTTCTTCCCAAAATCAACAGCACAACATCAATTCCTTCAAACACAACATTAAATTTTGGAAGCACAATTATACAGTGCAATGACAAAACTACGCAATGGTTTCACAAAAGCTGGCTAGAAAATGTCCTGGCCAAATGAGAATTTAGATCGCTGTCTTGGCACACACAGCTGCCTCCAGTTCTAATTTAAGTTGAAGAAACCTGGGCTGAAAGATTTACATGATCTAAACAACGTATTAGCATCATCACCTTGTTTTTTAGTTGCTGATGAGTTCCACAGGTCTGTCCTCTGCTTCTTTTTATGATTACTTGCATCTAGATGGATGTGGACCTAAGAAGCAGAATCAATAAATATGAAGTAAAAGAATAGGACATCTATGGTACTTGCATCACCACAATGATGTTTGTAAGGGAGCAATGAACAGAATCAGCTTCTAATAGCAGGCAACATGTTGTAAGTGGGCCTATGCAGTTTGAACAAGGAACTGAGCAAATTTTGAGAAGGTGTTAACTTACTCTTTTGCAGTATCTTACAACTGAAAAGGTATAAAGTCACTAATTATTATAGTATGGTGAGCTCATGCAGCCCTCTTTTCCCTCAAACTTAATTCAACCATTTATTGCCAAGCCTATAAAAAACTAAAATCTTTTGACTTTTTAGCATCTCAGGGAAGCTAAAGTAGGAAATCAGCCTCAGAACAGCACAGCATACCTTATAATACTTCGAAACTGAGCAGCCCAGGACCCAACCAGACGTGCCTTGTGATGGACGGAAGTTAAAAACAGTCTAGGAAACAAGACGGGAGAAAATGTAAGATGGGGAGGGAAAACCCACCATGCCTTTCAAGCAAGGTAAATAAGATTCGGCATGCTTCTGAATGGCTTCATCATAACAAAATAATTTCAAAATAAAAAAGGATTTTTGCTGGTTATCCGCAACACCTTTGCAAGGCTTCCAACTCTATCACCAGGCTGAAAGCACAGGATAGGGTAACAGTGTGCAGAAGGGCAATTTGTGGGTGTTTTAGTTCCCATTTTGCCAACGATTACTCCTAGAGTTCCATAGGGTTACTTCTGAGTAGACATAAATAGCCACTTTTCAATTTAGAAAAAAAGGCAGCTGAGGGGGAACATGATATTGGTGTATAAGAGATGAATGGTGTATCTTATACAGCACACGGGACCAAAAAGAAAGGACTTATTCATGCAGCACATAGAAAAACCATGTAACTTGCTCCCACAGGAGGACAGTGATAGCCATCAACTTAGTTGGCTTTAAGAGAGAATTAGACAAATTCATGGAGAAGGCTACCAGTGGCTTCTAGCCACGGTGGTTGTGCTCTGCCTCCATGGCTGGAGGCTTAATGCTTCTGAATATCAGTTCCTGGAAACCACAGGAGGCGAGAGTGCTCTTGTGCTTGGGTCCTGTTTGATGGTTTCCCACTAAGGCATCTGGTTGGCCACTGTGAAAACAGGATGCTGGATTAGATGCGCCATTGGCCTGATCCAGCAGCCAGGCTCTTTTTACCTTCTTATAGTATTACTAGGGGGGCATTCCCCCCCCCCGACTCACTCTACCCTGCCAAACCTTGCCAAACCGCCTCACTCGTATATAATTTAACTGACATATAATCATGCCTTATTCATCAATAAATGTACTTTACAAATGTGTAAACATCAACATATACAGAGATACAATGACAATATGATGTGTTTTATTAGAACAGCTATTGCTGCCCTACTATCCAAATATCTTTAAAAAGTACTATATTTATCCATATATAAGATGCCCCCATGTATAAGACACCCCCTACTTTTGGGGACCCCAAATTTAGAAAATGGGCATATGCACTATTTGTGTATAAGACGCCCCCACATTTTTAACCTTATTTTAAAGTAAAAAAAAAAACAACCTAGTCTTATACACGGAAAAGTATGCATACCGTATATTATAGCTTGGAGAGTGATCACCCCCTAGTGGAAGTTAAAACAACTACAACAGAGAGCTCAAGAAGTTAATAAAAATGAATGGCCTACTACAATTTTGTTTATAAAAATACAGTTAATTTCATCATTACTAGTAGCTGGGCAGAAGATGCTGTTGGACGTTTTGTGGTAGGGGAAATGGCCAAGAAACACTGCTAATATGTTGGATAAAACAGTTTGGATAGATTGACATTTCCTATATCATAAGGTATTAATATGAAGCAAGTTTAGGCAAGCTGAAAGGATGGTACCCTGAGGAGCAAAAGGTTTCTCAGTACTCTTAAATATAATTCATGGCACTGTGGAAAGAGGCTATCAAAACTTAACCCACGTACAAAAAAATTTAACTCATTTACATTAAGTTTATGAACAAGTTAAATACGTCTTAGTTCATTTCCTATAACTGCAATTTATTAAAATATACAGTGTATCCAAATGTACAACTGTGGGTGGATAATGACTTGTCTGGACTCTGGAAGACTTGAAATGAAAACCTATGTGGAAATACCACAAGCAAATGCATCTCCTTTTAATCTTTTCTTCTGCAGACTAAACATACCCAACCTCTTGGTTTTAGACACTGTCAATTTCCTGGTCATCCTCCTCCTCTAACATACCCAGATTTTTCTACTGCTCTTTGTTTCCAGACTCTATCATCATCCTGGTCACCAGGCATTTCCTGTCAAGACCCATCCAGTGCTCAAAGCAAACATAGAGGTTACGGAGTCTAAAGGATATAATTCCCATAGGATTTGTTCTTGATCTGCAGGAAAGGTTTATACCAGGCATAGGCAAACTCGGCCCTCAGGATGTTTTGGGACTACAACTCCCATCATCCCTAGGTAACAGGACCAGTGGTCAGGGATGATGGGAGTTGTAGTCCCAAAACATATGGAGGGTCGAGTTTGCCTATGCCTGGTTTACACTGCACCAGCTCAATCTTGCCTCCTTAAATCTCTCCCAATTATGTTCCAGTGAATCATAAATATGCTAGTTTCTAAACTGAAAAATGCAGACCACATCCCTTGGAACTCTCATTCCATTGTGCACAGCAAATTGGCATTCAAAGACAAAGAATACCAAGTGGAAATGACCACAGCCTTGATTGCTGCCACCATCAAGCAGAATTTCTTTTTCCTTTATCATAATAAATTTACACAGACACAACCAACTACCCTACCTTATCGCAGCTTCAGACCTGAGCAGGTTGAACATGAGAGTGCAGCAGAATTCTGTAAAGTGATTTTAACCATCCTATTCTCTATTTACCAACTTGTCCCAGGTTTACATAAAGTGCATTATGAAGATATTCACAGAACAACATGAAAACCTCACTTGGAATGTTATTACTGAATTTATAACTCTCTCCATGGTGCCTTTCAGTCTTTGAAACTACAAAAGAGGAGGCAACATATATTTACCTGAATTATGTCTGTAAATTTATGCAACCCAGCTGTATTGATGAATACGCCAGTCCCTAAAGGCAGAGGAGAATATTGTAACATTTTTACATAACTTTTCTCACAATCATCAAAAATCCATTCATGAACACTGCGTTGTAGACATGGAGGCACTGGGCAAAGATTCTGGCATCTGCTACAGTGGCCCTGGCGGAAACTAACAAAATGAATTCCAATAGGGACAAATCAGGCATTAATTACTTCCTGGACTCAATCTCCTTTTACTAGAAATAATTAGCCATCATGGGCAAGGGTGAAGGACACAAAAGATCAGCCACAGAGTACCCTCTCTACATCCTCAGGACACATCAACTGAAACTCATCCCATGAACTTGGACCTGATGGCATTCTGGTAATGCGTAGCCCCAAACACAGTTACAAATGAGGCATCAAGGTCAGAGAGGATATAAGCAATTTTATTACATATTCTTATTTATTAGTCACTATTTTTCCCACAAAAGTAAACTCAAAACGACAAAAATTTGTACAGTGGTACCTCTACTTACGAATTTAATGCGTTCCAAACGCACATTTGTAAGTCAAAAAAAAATTGTAAGTCGAATCCCATAGGAATGCATTGGGAGAAAAAATTCGTAAGTAGAAGCAACCCTATCTAAAAATTCATAAGTAGAAAAATCCTATCTAAACCGCATCCAAGATGGCGGACGGAGCTCCATTCGTAAGTAGAGGTACCACTGTATACTCAAAATGTTTAGCAAACTTATCATACGATGCCTCTGAAGATTCTGGGATCTCTCCCCATGGACCTCTGTTGCATATTCACCACCCCCACCACACAGAATAGGTTTCATAATGAGTTCTTGTGCTCAATCATATTCACCATGAATCTTTCACCTGTATTCTAGTTGTCTCCCACCTTGTTTCATTTTCTCTAGGTGTAACGATTTTCAGGTCTGTTTCTTGGGCTCATGCAATGCTGTGCACTCTCACAATATTATACTCTACTTTCAAACTTTCTCCCCACCCCCTATTTTTCCAAAGTATAATGTGTACACTTACGGCCTGCTAAATACTGTAAGATTTGTTCCAGCGACTCAAGGAGAGATGCTTGGGTTTTGGATGTGATTTGGACCTTTTCAAACAGGTCAAATATATAACTGTAATTTCAAGAAGAAACATAAACAAAATACTGAGCCTTATCCTAGTAGCTAACCAAAGTACAAAATACAAGACAGTTTCGTTCCATTTCTCACTAAGGTATTCTAGGGTTCTCAGCACATATAAACATTATGTATACAGAGTTAGAAGAACTACTCAGAATCAACCCGGGATTTCAGATAAATTCTAAAGGAACTAGGATTAAGCCTAAATAATATTTAATCCTAGATCTGAATCAACAAAAAGGAACAGCTAGAAGGAGAATTATTACAAAGCATGTGCAAAAATAATGTGGATGAGATTCAGCTAATGAGCTCTGACAGTACAAGCTTTGGGGAGAGTGGGAGAACCCCCCAGGACAGCAGGTGGGGGAAGGAAAAGGCAGATCATTCCATCAGACAAGCAGAAAAGCTTGCACTGAAAGAGCAATCTGCTTAATGCCATGTTGAATTCTTCCCTGTAAGTATGGATAACCTATTCCGTAACAGAGAGCGGTAATCAAATATGTTTTACTTAACAGTATTTTGAATCCCTGCGACGGGGTGAGCTCTTGTTGTTCGGTCCCAGCTCCTGCCCACCTAGCAGTTCCAGAGCATGTCAAGTGCAGGTAGATAAACAGGTACCGCTCTGGCAGGAAGGTAAACGGCGTTTCTGTGCGCTGCTCTGGTTTGCCAGAAGTGGGTTAGTCATGTTGGCCACATGACCCGGAAGCTGTCTACGGACAAACGCCGGCTCCCTCAGCCCATAGATGAGCACGCAACCCCAGTCGTCCGCAACTGGACCTAAAGGTCAGGGGTACCTTTACCTTTAACCTTGGTTGAATACCATCCGCCACCTCCTACCAAAGTTTGAAGAGCCTCCATAAACATGAGGGCTAGAAACCTTCTTTTAAAAGCCAACCTGCGAGATAGGGCAGGCTAAGCAATATTTCATTAATTTATTATATTTATATCCCATCTATCATTCAAGGTGGCATAAATGGCTCGTTCATTCCCTATCATTATAACAACCTTGTAGAATATGTTAAGCAGAGAGATAGGAGGTACCCCAAGGCCTCCAAATGAGCTTCACGGCTTACTAGTCTAACCATTATATGTACTACTTGACCTGACGGGTCACCCAGTGAGCTTCACAGTCAAGCAAGGGTTTGAACTGAGTGTCCCAGTCTGACCCTTCATCCTGCTTCATCAAGCAACATCTTTGCTGCTACAATTTTCAGCAGCCACAATTGAGCTCCAGAAAATCTGGGTGACTCAGCCCCAAGATTCTCAAGGACACACCCTACACCATAAAACAAGCAACACGGCAATTTTATGAGTCTATGGGCAAGCACACGAAAATAAGAAATGCCAACTTGGCACACGCTTTGTATCTCCTGAAACATACCTTCCATCCTTAGTGAGTCCACTTCCACTTGGTGGCAGCTCGATAGCATCTATAACGTTTTCTAGCTGAAGAAGAATCTCTTGAAGGCAAACAAAGGAAGAAGAGGAATGTTATGCAGCTGGCATATAACCAAATTGTCCTGCTCTTCCTCCTCAGACGAGACTGCAACACAGGCACTGCCTCACTGCCTTCCCAACAAGAAAAGGGCTCCTTCTAAGCGGCACACTCCCTTAGGGTGGGGAGGTTGCAATGCCACACTTATACAACAGGCCACCTCTGTGGGCTTGTTGCTGAAAAGCAGGACACAACTTTTAAAAAGAACTAAAGAACTAAAGCAAAGGACTTTTTCTAGGGCTGAAGCAAGATTTTCACATTTGGGGGGTAATACGTTCTGAGTAAGATAAGTAGAATCCAGTCAACCAATGATCTGCCATATGCCAATATTATTAAAATGACAGGCAAATTACATTGTTTACAAGCAATTAAAATATGCAAATGAGGAGTAGCTTGCCAGCCAAATGCATAATGAAATATCCTTCAGTATTCAACAAGTTGTCAGTAAATTAGCTAGTATTTCTCATCCACCATGTATGTTTCTCTCAAGCCAAATGATTAGGAATTTGCTTCCACAAAGGATAGCCTACTGTGCATTCCCCCCCCCCCACACACACACAACCATTAATAAATGTTCCTTTGGTCTCTTTGGGTGTTGTTCAAGGCATTCTGTTTTTCACATACTACATACGTTGACAGATCTTTAATTTATTGCACCAAAGTGGTGCATAAAGTACAAAATTTGGAATATCTGTGCAATACAGTAATCAGCTACATGATCCTCTTGGCTAAAATGAAAGCCACCCATTGCCAAAACATTTTTTTAAAAAACCTCTCTACTGTATAGACAAAATATGAATCTAATAATTGTACATACGCTTTATCTTTGCAATGTCTTCAAGCTCCATGTTTAATCCTGTTTCAGAAAGAATTCTTATTCAGACAGTTTCCAGGGCAATACTGTATCAATGTCTCTTCCCCCAGCCCATCCTGTATAAATCTCAATATTTAGATTGTAACTAATGTACCTTTCCAAGTGCAATGTACATGCATTGCCTGTTAAATGCTTATTGGACTTTGCTCCAGATGAATATTGCGTATGAGTGGAAGAGAAAAGGCCGGGAAGGCTGCAAAGTATTCTGATGGCTATCCTGCAGGCTTTATGTGCTCTTCATTTCCCTCCTTGGCCAATTCTCCAAACCAAAATCCAGAAATCCAAAGCACAAATATCAAAAGCGCCATTTAAACAATTTGCTTTTAAGTACCCAATTTATACTGGATTTGGCTTGGCATGGAAAACATACACGCCTTTAAACAAGCTCAATGAATTCACTGAAAAAACTCTTGCAGATGCCTCACTGGCATTAATACACAGCTGCACAAAAGATTTTCATGTTCTTGCACAAGCATCTTTCTTTCATTGGGGTTTTCACAGAAGAGTTGCCAGCAATAATCCTAATATTGTACATCAACTGCCTAGCAACCAAAGTCCACGTTCTGAAGACTGACTTAGCAGAACTCAAGAGTAATTTCTAAACGCATGCAGCCCAATGAAGCTCTTGATGCATTCTAGAAATTACTGCCCTATACAGACAATCTACCTGAACTGGGAGGCTCCACATTGAATTCAGAGTTGATTTCATTCTGCTGGACATTTTTCACTTGTTCTTCCAGAACTATGTTAATGGCATCCACAGCTGAAGCTAAGTCATAAGGTGTCAAGTCAAACGATGCCAACTCTTCACATATCTTCTCCTATGGGTGTAGACAAAAAAAACTACACTTGTAGTGTAAACTATTAACCACACCAGCTAGGCATACACTTTGCGTCTGTCTGTCAGGACAATTCGTGCTCTAGGAAGACAACGTGATCAAAGGACCAAATGAAGAGAGTAGTTCTTTTAAAAATAACACCAGTGACCTATCATCTCAGTTGCTCAATACGATTGAGGGAACAAATAATTTTTATTATTTATACCCCGCCCATCTGGCTGGGTTTCCCCAGCCACTCTGGGCGGCTTCCAACAATATATTAAAATACAATAGACAAACATTAAAAGCTTCCCTAAACAGGGCTGCCTTCAGATGTCTTCTAAAAGTCTGGTAGATGTTTACTTCTTTGACATCTGGGGAGCGCATTCCATAGGGCAGCTGACACTACCGAGAAGACCCTCTACCTGGTTCCCTCTAACCTGGCTTCTTGCAATGAGAGAACCGCCAGAAGGCCCTCGGCGCTGGACCTCAGTGTCCGGGCAGAACAATGGGGGGGGATGCTCCTTAGTCACAGATTACTTGAATTCTTATATGAAAACATACCTAGAAGGCTCTTTGCCTGTTAAAAATGGAGAGAAGCCAGATGCATCTTTTCTTACCACATTGTGAGCTTCATCAAGTATCACTACAGCTCCCTTCAAGTCCAAGTTGTGAGCTCTTCGACTCTATTTTTTTTTAAAAAAAGAGGGAGATATGTGAGGCAGGATGGCAGGGACAACTTGTTTACAATTACTTGCAACCACCCTTAAGCGTCTGCCATCACAAAGCAGTCTCAAAGTATGGCAGCTACACATGGCCCAATGAAAGCCATGCAACCTGATCCTGTAAAACAGGGGTTGTCCTCCTGGTCCCTACCGCCCACTAGTGGGCATTTCAGGATTCTAGGTGGGCGGTAGGAGGTTCTACGGCACAAGCTGAATCCTCCTTCTATTGAGCACTGGTGGGCGGTAAGGAAATTTTACCATCAAGAAAGATGCATTAGTGGGCGGTAGGTATAAAAAGGTTGACTACCCCTGCTGTAAAAGTCCATTTCAATGGCAGTCACAGAGGTGCTCCTTGCGAACCTATTATTTATTAAATATTTTATATGCTGCCTGTTTTGCCGGCATCTAAAGGTGGTGCACAACAATATTTTTAAAAATTACAGCAAGTACAATCAAAAGCAGTAAAGGCAATCCATAAAAATATCCTTTAAAATCCCACAACAAGCAGGAAGTTGTGGGTGGGTGTATCTGTTGCACACACATGTTTGAGGAACAGTTAATGCCAATAAACCAAAGCAACATGTCATTTTGTTTCCTCAGTGCACAATTCACGAAGAGAAACAGTGAAACAGCTTTGTCAGCACATGAGTAACTTCTATTATTCAATGAACCTCATAACTAGAAAATGATCCATAAATCTCCATTGCTACAATCCCAAAATAGTGACTGATAAGATAATAAGATAATATAATCTTTATTGTCATTGCCCCTTGTGGGAACAACGAAATTACTCGGTTACCACACCCACTCAGATAAAGCTTTCTACATAATCCAAAATTACTACAAAACCCTAATTAAAACAGTGCAATACGGTACAATATAACAAATAAAATTAGATGACTTCAAAGTCCAGACTTTCCATTTAAGGCCAAAATCGCTCTAGAGAAGAAACTGTTCTTGAAACGGCTCGTTCTTGCCTGCATTGTTCTATATCTCCGTCCCGATGGCAGGAGCTCGAAGAAACGGTGACCAGGGTGCGTTGGATCTAGGGTCTAGTGCTTTTCTATGGCACCTGGTGGTATAGATTTGTTCTAAGGTGGAGAGTGAGCAGCCAATAATGCTCTCTGCTCTTTTCATAATTCTGCACAGCCCTGTCCTATCCTGAGAAGTACAGCTTCCGTACCACACACATGAACCATACATGAGCACACTCTGTATGGCACAGTGATAGAAGGCAAGCAGCAGCTTTTGTGAAAGATGGCTTTTCCTTAGAATTCTCAAAAAGTACAGTCTGTCTCTGCTGTGCTTTCTTCACAAACCCCCTTGTATTAACACTCCAGGACAGATCCTCCTGTAGCTCAATGCCTAGAAATTTAAACGTTGTTACCCTCTCCACACAGATTCAGTAAATCAAAAGTGGCTGGACCTCGTTCTTCTGTCTCCTAAAGTCCACCACAAGCTCCTTTGTTTTCTTTGTACTTATGAGCAAGTTATTAACTCTGCACCACTCTGTCAGCCGCTCTACCTCATCTCTATAGTCCATTTCACTCTCCTCATCAGAGATGAGCCCGATCATGGTTGTGTCATCTGCAAATTTGACAACCCTATTACTAGGGTGAGCTGTACTGGGATTTCATTGTTATCCACACTTCACCATGAGATCCCAGTACAGGTCACTCGAATACTGGTAACCTGCAGTAATGATTAAATAAAAGGTTTTTAGCCTTTAAAAGAAGGGGGTAGGAGAGAATAAAAGCCACGCAAGCAGTTTTTTTCTAAAAGCAGAGCTCAAAGAGGCTTCTAATACTCAGTAGATGGCACCATATTCAAGGTGGATCAAGGACAACATGGCTCTAACTTGCCTGTCGCACAGCCACTAAACTAGCCTTGTTAGTCAGTACAGGGAGATACGCAAAAACAATCTTAAAAGGCTCCTGTGAATTAGTTATACAGAAGGGAGAAAATTAGTTTCTATGAAAATTAGTTTCTATGATGAAAACAAAGGAAAGTTCAAGAAGGATACTGATCAGTTCAAGAAGGATACTGATAAGCTGGAACGTGTCCAGAAGAGGGCAACCAAAATGGTCAAAGGCCTGGAAACGATGCCTTATGAGGAACGGCTTAGGGAGCTGGGTATGTTTAGCCTGGAGAAGAGAAGGTTAAGGGGTGATATGATAACCATGTTCAAATATATAAAAGGATGTCATATAAAGGAGGGAGAAAGGTTGTTTTCTGCTGCTCCAGAGAAGCGGACACGGAGCAACGGATTCAAACTACAAGAAAGAAAATTCCACCTAAACATTAGGAAGAACTTCCTGACAGTAAGAGCTGTTCGGCAGTGGAATTTGCTGCCAAGGAGTGTGGTGGAGTCTCCTTCTTTGGAGGTCTTTAAGCAGAGGCTTGACAGCCATCTGTCAGGAATGCTTTGATGGTGTTTCCTGCTTGGCAGGGGGTTGGACTGGATGGCCCTTGTGGTCTCTTCCAACTCTATGATTCTATGATTCTATGAAAGCAACTGAAGTTCTCCCCTGTATGCCCAGCCCAGCAGGGAAGCTCAACAAACCAAACAATATTCAGCATATTTGGAAGGATGGAAGAAAGTGGGAAATGCTACACGATGACTTCCAACAACAAAAACTAGTGAACAAAACTATCTCCCTTTCTGAGAAGTATGTTAAAATAAAAGAAACATGCACACGCATGAACACGCGCGCGCACGCACACACACACATATATATCTGCCTTATGTGATAAGCATTTAGCATCTGTAATTAATTAATCAATTTACTGGCATATCCACTAAAATCCTCTTAAAATATTCAGTAAAACTGACTTGAATTTTAAAATAATACCCCACATACCTTTGGGTCCAGTAAATAGTTATAAGGCATAAAAATGATGTCTGCCTGCTGCTTCAAACTCCGAGAAAGATAGTAAGGGCAAACTCTGTTTAAAGAGAGAGGGAGAGAAATGTACACAGTGCTGTAAGACAACCAAAATGCTTTCCACAGTCAGTCATTAAGATTCTCAGGAGTTTCTTGACAGCTTCTTAATGGGCTAGTCTTAAAGGCAGGTGGTCTGGTGGGTTTACATGGGGCCGTCTCCTCTCTCATATGATAAAAAGAGAATGCTGAGAATAAATCCTTGACCCTGCAAGTGCGAGATAAAAGGTGGTGGTCCAAAGGCTGCTAGTAAGTTTAGCATTTAAGGCATGCATAGGCAAACTCGGCCCTCCGGATGTTTTGAGACTACAATTCCCATCATCCCTGACCACTGGTCCTGTTAGCTAGGGATGATGGGAGTTGTAGTCCCAAAACATCTGGAGGGCCGAGTTTGCCTATGCCTGATTTAAGGCATTCAACTTTTTCACTGACATAGTCCAGCTTTGAGGGCCTTCTGGTAGTTCTCTCCCTGCGGGAAGGGAGGTTACAGGGCACCAGGCAGAGGAACTTCTCGGTGGTGGTGCCCGCCCTGGGGAATGCCCTCCCATCAGATGTCAAGGAAATAAACACAATCTGGCTTTTAGAAGACATCTGAAGGCAGCCATGTTGAGGGAGGTTTTTAATGTTTGATGTTTTATTGTGCTTTTAATTCTGTTGGGAGCTGCCCAGAGTGGCTGGGGTATAAATAGTAAATAATCTATTATTATTATTATTATTATTATTATTATTATTATTATTATTAACCAGGGCTTCAACCAAGAAAATAAACTGTAAAAGAGAAACGGAATCTTGATAAAGCATTAAACAAAGGGGGGTGCTTATCATGTAGTCATTTTTCAACCACAGCTTTATATCTGTTTACTTAATTAGACGTGTCATGGGGCTTATGTTTACAAAGATGGATTGTTCATGATTTGAAAAGTATAGAAAAGGGAGATTTGGAATTATCTCCCACCTGATGAGTTTATCACTGTTTGAACATCAGCTACAGTGGTATAGATCCAACAGCATTCGTTTGATAATTAGTCTTAGATGCCTTGGTATGTACACAGACTTGCACTGGAGATTTTGAATTCCCTAGCCAAAGGAATGCAATTCAGTCTCTAAATCTTTCTATGACAGATTTGCACTAAATGAAGCAGTAATTTCATATAACAATGGGTTTTTCTTTTTCCATGCCATTCTTTAATGAATTTCTAAATTCTGCAATACAGATTTTATTTATGATTGATTAATGCTCCTTTGGAAGGAAGGGCAAGATATAAATTTCACCAGCAAATAAAACATTTGGGTTGACTCTCTGTGCAATAGAGATTCAAGTATGTGGATATAAGTGAATGCAGCCAGCGCTTTCTATTCATAGAAAGATCATACAACAACTGGCATAGTATGGTGGTTGAAGGTGTGAGCAACAAATGACAATACCCCTACTTCAAATTTCAGCCTAGTCATGAACTCATTGGGCATTATTAAATCAAACTACTACATCTGAGTCTAAGCCTATCCTGCATTTTCCTAATACTGTATACAAGAAAAGTTTCCTATATTTTCCTATATACATGCACATATACATTTCCTATATACAAATACATGCACAAATTTATTGTGCACAACGACTGAATTTTGAAAAGGACTGTCAAAACTGAATCCTTTCCTCATTTCAGTTCAGCTCTAATGCAATTATCTACTGAGAATATGTCACTACTATTATTAATAATTGCTTATTAATGAAATTTGTATACTGTCCTTCAGTCACAGGGCGGTTCACAACGTAAAAATTCAAAATAAGAACACAAAATACATAAAACAAAAATTAATAACCCCTCCTCCCACAAACTCATTTAAAAGGCCGTAGAATGTTAATCAGCCAAGGACCTGGTTATAGAGAAACAGTTTTGCCTGCCACCTGAAATATGCAATGAAGGCAGCTGGCAACTTTGCAGGGGAGAGAATTCTACAAAAGGGGAGCCACTGCAGAAAAGGCTCCTTCTCATTTTGCCACCCTCTGGATTTGTCATGAAGGAGGTGCATGAACACGGGCCTCAGATGATGAACATAGGGTCCGTGTTGTTTCATATGGGGAGAGGCATAAAGAAAGAGAAAGTGCAGAGGAATTGTTACCTGTGCTTGTTCCCATTTTTAACCAGGTCTTCAATATCCAAGATGGAGCTGATCAGGTCTTTTTCAGTGCTCTTCTCTATAGAAATGAAAAGAGGAGTTAGCATATTCCAGCAGATCCCAGGCTGGCTCATCTATTCCCGATTCCTTGAACATCCCATTTTGGGCCTCCCCACCCATTCAGCAGGTAGAATGCCGAGTTCCACACTAGCAGAGAAATGTTGGCATCAATCCACAGCTGGGTGGCCAGAAGGACTGGGCAAAGGACACCTTTGCCCAATCCAAATTCCCTGGATTGTAGCCTTAGGTCAGGGGTTTGACCGGCCCACAAGCTGCCCCCGAACTGAGTTGTTGGCTTGCACGCTGTGCTAAACCGGCGCGGTGCAGGGATTCACTTCTGCAGCACCAGAAATCGCGTCTGCGTAGGCGCAGAAAATCGCAGGCGGGCGCGCTCACACACACGCAATCCAGCCCACGGAGGGATCTCCACGGAGGGATCTCCAAGTCTGAAAGAACTGGGTATATTTAGACTGGAGAAGACTCCTCCTACACCAAACACTCTTCTCAGTGAGGAATGCTATGTCATCCTGGAGGCCCCTTCATCATCGCAGGGGGCTCTGGGATGATATCCTATTTTCCACTAGAAGCAGTGCCTAGCTGAGCAGAAGAGAAAGGGTGATGCCCTTAGGGGTTTAATAGAAGATTGGATGATACAGCGGCAATGCCCAATTAATCAGGCCTAAAATTTTAATTGAGTTCTACCATTTTAATTTATTCATTTGATGAATCAACTAATACTGCAGCCCTAAAACAAGTAAACCTCCAAGTCCTCCCCCCCTTTTAATTTTAAAAAAACCCAGCCTGCGATGGGGCAAGACATGGATTCACGACATCAGAGGCACCAGCTAATTTGTGTAGTGCACAGCTGGCTTCTGCTGCAACTTGGCAAAAAGCAGAAGCATTTCCTCTGAGCTCTACTTGTGAACAAAATGTAGTGAGTACGATTCCACGATGACCCTGCTGCTTAAATTATATACTTTCATGTGCACCCTTAATTATCATTTTCTGGGTGCAACCACCCAACACTGCTGCTAAGCAACCTCTGCCCATTTCCTGCACAAATCACATTTAAAATTAATGCAGGTTGCGCATCAACAGCACTTGATGGATTGCTCCTTCTTTCTTTAACTTACATGATTATATGAACATAAGAGCCTGCTGCTTCCACATTCCAGGAAAGGTTCCAAAAATATCTGAACATCTGTTGATTTAGTGCTTAATTATGTTTCTCATAAGACACCACATTACATGCAGATGACACACTTTGCAAGCTATGCTCATGGATGCCACCATCTCCCCCCTCCCATTATGTATGTGACTGTGTGTGTGTGTGTGTGTGTGTGTGTGTGTGTGTGTGTGTGTTTTAACCTGAAATTATTGATTCATGCCACTTTCTATGGTCCCCAAATTCTGGGCTCTTAGTATTCCTTATACAGGGAGGCAAGCCTTTTACCTTCCTAGGCCTTATTGTCTCTGAATGTGTAAGCAGGTCACTTCACATAATGCAAACTATAGCTGAATGTGCATGGTATAATAGTCAGTGGCTTTCTAAAACCAGCTGACTACCAGAGCCATAAGCTTGAACTTCAACACTGTTATGATGATGATAATGATGATGATGATGATGATTTTTTTGTACCCTGCCCAGCTGACTGGGTTGCCTCAGCCACTCTGGGCAGCTTCCAGCATATACATATACATATATATATATATATATATATATATACACACACACACACACACACACACACACACACACACACACACACAAAAGCTTCCAGCATATATAAAAACATAGTAGAACATTAAATCTTTAAAAGCTTCCCTATACAGGGCTGCCTTCAGATGTCTCATGAACATAATATAGTTACTCATCTCCTTGACATCTGATGGGAGATGGGCGCCACCACCAAGAAGGCCCTTTGCCTGGCTCCCCCAGCTTTACTTCTTGGAAGCTACCTTCCAAGTGAAGTTGATATACTGAATAAGAATCCAATATAAGACTTTCTGACAGGATCAGAACTTCAGAAACCATTGGGATAATGATACCTCGTTGCACAGCTACTTTTTAGTAATATAGCAAGCTGCCTTATACAGAGTCAGATCTTTGGTTCATCTGTTTCAGTATCATCCACACTGACTGGCAGTGGTTCGCAGGGTTTCAGACGAGACTTTCGCAGCCCCATCTCCTTTGGATTGCTAGGGATTAAACCTCGGACCTTCTGCATGTAAATGATGTACTTTCCCACAGCACTATGTTTGAGAAATCTCACTTTAGATACTGCAGCACCTGCACTTATAACTGAATTCTTGTGGACTAGCGCTATGGTGGCATGGTGGAGTGCTTTTCAGTAGTGTTCCTTCCTCAATGTAAGGGATGGGGAACCTCAGGCCCAGGGCCGAAATGCAGCCTTCTGTAAGTGCTTCTATTCACCCTTGGGACTTTTCCCACACGTCCTCACCAGGTCAATTCACTCATTAGTGCTGGTTTGCAGCATTCTCCTTGTGTGCTTTTACCTGGCTACAATTATACCTATTGTCTGCCTAAATGGGTAAGGGAGACGTGTGCATGGAGATATATTTAAAAACCTTTACATTTTTCCTAGTTGGAATGGAGCCTACTGAACACAGGAAATTGCCACATCTGTAACTCTTAGGTCAATTTCTTAGGTGGGAATCCAGTTTCCACAGCCAGCAATTTGAGAACTAAATTTGCCAATATCTACCTGAAAGCAAATGGGACGTGGGTGGCACTGTGGGTTAAACCACAGAGTCTAGGGCTTGCCGATCAGAAGGTCGGCGGTTTGAATCCCTGTGACGGGGTGAGCTCCCGTTGCTTGGTCCCAGCTCCTGCCAACCTAGCAGTTCGAAAGCACGTCAAAATACAAGTAGATAAATAGGAACCGCTACAGCGGGAAGGTAAACGGCGTTTCCATGTGCTGCTCTGGTTTGCCAGAAGTGGCTTTGTCATGCTGGCCACATGACCTGGAAGCTGTACGCCGGCTCCCTTGGCCAATAACGCGAGATGAGCGCCGCAACCCCAGAGTCGGTCACGACTGGACCTAATGGTCAGGGGTCCCTTTACCTTTACCTGAAAGCAAAGCATTTGCAAGCACACAGACAAGTATGGGTTTGTATAATCTAAACTAGTCAATGATGCTTACAAACCTAACAAAAATGAAAAGCGGAGGCTGGCAGTTTTGCCTGGAAGATACAGTTACATGCAAGTAGTCAACAGAAAGGATGACATAAAACCAGACTCCCAAACTGAGAATTACTTTTACAAACATTTATTCCTACCTTCCACATTGTTATAGAAATGACACGTGCGAGTTGTTACCTTCATACGGCACATGTGGATCTGAAAAACAATATAAATTCCAATTCAGTCCATAATATAATGAAACCCAAATAAGTGTATAATTTCACTTGCTCCTATTCACTCCTTATTTCCCTTGGAATTTAGATTGTAAGTTCCTTGCAGCAGGGAGCCATCTGCTTAATTTATGCAACTCTTTAAAATACCATATACATTACTGGGACAATATAAATCACCACCACAAGTAGCTCTCAATAGAGAGCAACATATGATAACTGGATTTGAGAAAAATGGTTCTGCAAGCTCTCCTACAATATTCAAATAGACAGTGCTGTTATTTGGCAATTTTCAGAAAAGCTTTGCTGGACAATGAACAGAGAAAAACATCCATCCCTACTAAGCAGCAGGGAGTATGCTATAATTCATAGAACAAGAGCCATGGAACTTGACTGCTCCATAGCAATTTATTTCATATCCATTGTTGATTCTCCAATCACAACCTGCTTTTGCCCCCTCACAAACAAAGAAAAAATGTTTCTGGTTTACTTTAAACAAACCAAAATGTCCAAATAGTCACCAAAAGAAAGAGAGTTTAAAGGTCACAAAACAAAAACAATCAGCAGGATTTAAATTTATGACTGAAAGTCCTGAGAATATACAAAGGTCTTTGTCTGGCACCAAAATGACAAAGTAGGTTTCAGGCGGACCTCTCTTTCAGGCAGACCTTTCAGGTGAGATCATTCAATAATTGGGGTGGAATGGGCCCAGAAATGGGCTGGATGAAGTAGGTAAAGTATTAGTGAGGGAGACATGGATTTAAATTCCCACTGCCCACAGCACTCACTGGATGAACAAGAGTCAGGGCTGTTTTACTTTTATGCTCTTACCTGCGTATGGTTATTTTCCTGTCTTTTAACTTCAGGGTGGATGCAGAGCTGCTCTCTGGAACCCAATACACATACCTTTGGCCTATTAAATGGGGGTGGGGAACAAGCACTGACGTTTTATATGCACATACCAATCAAGACAAGACATTGAAGATATACATGGCTGGGTTGTGGCAAGCATTTCAAACATGGAAATGAAGAAGGGCACAATGCATAAGCTTTTCAGCATTAAAGGGCAGTATATTTCGAAAAGGCTATATTCCCTCTGAGTTGAAGGCTCAGAGCTCCTTTACTATGGCTGCAAAATGTCTCAGCAACAGCTTACATAACCAGTGTTTTCAAAAACATTCCTATCAACAATAATACAATTAAAACAAAAACGGCCAGACACATACATCCCAAGCTGTTTCACACCTGGAGTGAGCATCAATATCTTAAGTTTCTTTACCTGTAAACTGTGTTCTTTAATTCATTGATGGCCTGAGTAAGCTGGGAATGAGTTCTGGAGGCATAAATTATTTTAGGAACGTCAGTGTAATAAGCTGTCAAGTGGGGAAGGCGAGAAGGGGGTTGGAGGGAGGAAGCAGAAAGGGAAAAAATTAGTTCTTGTTTAGTGCTAAATATATCATCAGTCTGCTTTTCCCCTTCTGGTGCTATGGTAACAACTCAGCCTGCGGAGGCAGTGGCAGATTTTGCAACTCAACCACTCACCTATAAGGAACAAGAGTGCATAGTTTTAATCACTTTAGCCAAGTCATTCTATGAAGCACCTGTAGGATAAGCATCTGCACATGACAGTGAAAACTGATGCCCTGATTTATAGATTGAAGTTAGTAAGCAAAAGAGCCCCACCCCCCAAAAAAGATCAAAATGTAAGAAAGAGTGCAAATCTGGGCCCTGCCAGACCTGAGGAGTGAACAACTACAGCAGAGCAACCATGATGGATCAACATAGATGAAATGGATTTCAACACTGTGCCACTTTGTGCAGGCTCCTTGAAATTTTTTTACTGAATTTCAGAGACAGTCATGTGAGATCATGGCATCTTGGGTGACGAAAACCTAATGATGATGTTAAATACAACATCACACCACCAGTATAAGAAGATCCTAAAGAGAGGAGGAATGGGATTGCTCCTGATGTGGAATTATAGATACTGCTAGAATGTTTCAAAGGAATTGCTGGAATGTGTCAGGATGCGCCTGACCTTGGTAAAAAAAATGTTCACCCACAGATTATGGATATCCAGAGTCTACATCAGGGGGAGTCAACCTTTTTATACCTACCACCTACTAATGCATCTTTCTTGATGGTAAAATTTCCTTACCGCCCACCAGTGCTCGGTGGAAGGAGGATTTAGCTTGTGCTGTAGAACCCCCTCCTGCCCACCTAGAATCCTGAAATGCCCACTAGTGGGCGGTAGGGGCCAGGTTGACAACCCCTGGTCTACATCTGATGTGGAATCACCTACGCAAGTAATCAAATTGACATAAAAGATGGGAAGTCTAATCTTCCTGGCCCAGTTTCTAATCCCTATCAAAAGTGAGAATTGATTCTCACTCTCTTCCTTCTTTCCTTGCTGCTGCTGCCTTTCCCACTCTTTTTTATATGTTCCCTCCCTGCACTGGTTGAGTAACTAGGACTTTTATTCCAAAATGTTAAGTATGGTAGAAAACCTAGAAATCCAGATATGCTATGAAACTTTAGCAACTACATGAGCTGGAGGATGTTAGAAGGCCAAAATTTCAGTTAGAATGGGGGAAAAACAAACTCTGATTGGCTCCATTATCAATGTAATTACAATGATAATCTTAGCCTGTTCTTACTCTATATTATTTTCTAAGTGTTAGCTCGCTCTCTTACATTACTTTATTTTTATGTAATAATTCAAAGTTTAGAATATCATTTTTAATGTTATGTTTTATGTTATAATTCCAAGATTAGAATATCATTAACTTCCATATGAAGATAATACGATTGAATGAAGCACTGTACATCAATAAACTGATTTGTTTCAAAGACAATCTTGAGCTTGTGGTCTTTAATCACTGATTACGCTTTACTCTTTGTCCCACTGGATTGCTAATGAACAAATTCCAACACTGATGAAATGATCAAATTAACACAGAGTCCCCAAGTTTTTCTCTTGCTTCTGATAAACAAAAGAAACATAACACTCAGCAATGTTTGCATAGGTTCACATGTTCCGAACCTTCCATGCACCTGAATTTCCACAACCAGAGTGTGGGACTCTATTGAGGCTGGGCAACTGCAATGTTTGCCAGCTTGTCACATCTCATTTTCTACTTCTTCTGTAAGGTCAAACACTCCAGTCTAAGAACCCTGGTAATTTCACATTGTGGCTCCCAAATGAACATGACATTACTTACAGAACCACAAGACCCAGGACTTACCTGGGATATCAGCACCTGTGGTAGCATTGCCCCAGGATGACATTGGCCGGTCAGTGAAGAGTTCTGCTCCATTCAGTCGTTGGGCGATCTTCTGTGCAGAGATGGCATCTTTGAAGTGGTCCCGCCAAGCCAGAGCAGCGCAAAGGAGGCATAGTGTCTTCCCCGTGCCTGTGGGACTCTCTAAAATCCCATTCACTTGCTTGAATAATGGTAACAAGTAGAGAAAAGAAACAGTTAGAAAACGGGACATTCACTTTAAGTGCCAGCTAACTGTCAAGCATTTTCCCCATGAGTCTGTACAGAAACAAATAAGTGGCTGACAAATGCTGGCAGCCTGGATGGAAGACAGGTTGCTAGGAAGGACTAGGTAGCAGATTAGGCAGGGTGAGCTATAATTGGGAAAGCTGGGGCAGCTTCCTCTAGCTGCTCAGTTAGAACCTAACTCTTAAGGAGAGAACCAAACTAGTAATGAGGCTCACAGCTGGCTACCTGGTCTTCTCTGGAAGTTACCACTCTAAACAGGATGATGCACACATATCATCTGGACTGTATGGTTTAGTTAAATTGAACAAGAACAATGTTCTCTCTATCTGTCACTGTATGGCTTAATTTGCATAAATCATCTGACTCAGCATTTACTGGAGAATTTATAGGTCCAGAGTAATTTAATACCCTGCTGTGAGCAGCCTGTTCTAGAAGTATCTTCCAACTCTGATTCTATGACGTTAGAAACTTCAACCAAAGCTCTCTTTCTGGCTTGTTGTTTTACCAGACTGGAAAAGGGAAATGTAACAAGACGGACAGAGCTCCAAGGGTTATTCTAGAGCCATCTCTGATTAAAATGCTTAAGAAAGGAGCAGGCAGGCATGTGACAGTACATTGCTGGTGATAGTGAGAGGGTCGGAAAGTTGACAGACTCAGTTTTAGGGCAAATATGCCAAAGTTCTTACACACTAATATTATGATTACAAGTTTTAATTGATCTGTTTAAATTAGCTGGCACTTCAAACTGGTGTTGAGGCAGAGTTAAACAATTGCTCCAAGTCTGACAACAGGAACTCTGTGATTTGGAACTCTTGGGGAGAGAAAAACTTTGTTGATAAATTGCGTTTGAAATTATGCACACTTTTTACAGAACAGTGTCCCTGAAACCCATGTACAGCTTTACAGCAATGGCAAGGCCTGCTTGTCACTTTGTAAACAAATCCTCTTGCTTCTCCAACAGATGTTGGAGCACTTGTGTGGGACAGTGATAATAATAAAGATTTACAAAATGGCCTCTGAGCACAATGGTTCCTTAAGAGATTTTCTTGCAGGCGTGCAAAGGAGATAACTCAGTTCTCAAGCCTTAAGAACAGATTGTATGAACATAAGGTCTACTTATTTGCTTCGTTCCCCTCATCTGCAAGTGTAAGAGAAATCCCACCTGCCCAATTCTCTACAAACAAATCTAATGCAATACGTCTGGCACTAAGAAGAGAAGGGTTTGCAAAATAGCCTCTTTTCAGGAAGTGTTAAGCAGGTTTCATATGTTCAAAATGCCTCTGTTCTGAACAGTATAAAAATAAATCTCAAAAACAAGAAATGGAAGTCAATGTCTTGAATTTCGCCAATTTCAACTAACAGGAATTAATGCAAGATTTTAAGTTACAAAGAATATTTATTTGGGAATTTCTCCTTGTGCACTGGGACTTCACTTTCCTCTCCTCCCCACTACAAACTTCCACATTTCCCCAGAAGGTGCTCCAGAGGATGTAAAGGGGTGGGGGAAGGCAAGACCCTGTGGCACAAGCAGAAGTCCATTCCACTTGCACGTGAACATAGCTTTAGATATACTCCTCAACACAATCCTAATCCAAAAGTCAGTTCCATTGAGTTTCATGGCACTTACTTCCAGGAAACTGACAACAGTATATGATTATATGATTTGCTGCCTTAGGACTTACTTCTAAATAGAATGGTTAGGATTGCAGTTTCTTGATTATTAATAACAGCATGGTGAGTGACACCATCCTGAAATTTTATAATTGCAGGTGGAAAGCAACATTGTCTAAGATGCTTACCGTGAAACTTGTGCATCTAAAATCAAGAATGTATGATTTTTGTCAAGAAGGCAGGAACAAAGATATTGGAGATATACTTCAGAGGTCCAGGCTATGGAAAGCCTGGAAAAATTAATAATTAATAATTTGGATTGTAATTTCATTGTTTTTTATTTTATTGTTTTTAATTGGATTATGATTATGATTTGATGGATATGTTAATTGGCTGTTTTTATTGGAAAATTAATAAAAACTCTTATTATTTACCGTGTTTCTCATATTATAAGACATGTCTTATATTAATTTTTTCCTGAAAAAAACACAGCATGGCTTATTTTCAAGGGATGTCTTATTTTTTAATTAAGTACCGGTACCGGTATCTGTACAGACCACAGACCTGCTCCCACCGGGTCTTCGCGCGCGGCAGGCAGAGGCTGCAGCCGGGTCCTGGGGCTGCACGCACGGAAGGCAGAAGCTGCAGCCGGGTCCTGGGGCTGCGCGCGCGGCAGGCAGAGTCTGCAGCCGGGTCCTGGGGCTGCGCGCGCGGCAGGCAAAGGCTGCAGCCGGGTCCTAGGGCTGCGCGCGCTGCGCGCTGAGGCTGCAGCCGGGTCCCAGGTGTCCGCGCGCGGTCAGCAAAGGCTGTAGCCAGGTCTTGGGGCTGCGTGCGCTGCGCGCTGAGTCTGCAGCCGGGTCCCGGGTGTCTGCGCGCAAAGGCTGCAGCCGGGTCCTGGGGCTGCGCGCTGAGGCTACAGCCAGGTCCCGGGTGTCCGCGCGCGGTGCGCAAAGGCTACAGCCGGGTTCTGGGGCTGCACGCGCTGCGCGCTGAGGCTGCAGCCAGGTCTCGGGGGTTAACGCGGCAGCAGCAACCCTTATTTGCCACAGACCTTCTTCCACCACCCGGTACGGCTTATTTTCGAGGTATGCCTTATATTTTTCCACCTTAGGAAAATCCTGCCATGCCTTATTTTGTAGGGATGCCTTAAAATATGAGAAACACGGTAAATAGCATTTTTCCTGAATGCTCTCAGCACTTCAGATTCTATAACAACAGTAATCTTTAAAACATGGCTTTTTTTAGCATTATACTGCATTGTCCATTTTCATGAGTGAGTTGAGAAATGACCCAGTTACTTCCAAGCTCGTAATACTTCATTTACTTAATCAGAACATTAAACTATCACTTACAACAGTGATTATTAGGCAGATACTTTTGTAGTATGAACAAAACAAATGAACAAATTTGGTTCAAAAATGCAATATAACATGAAAATCCTAAAATAGCTTATCCAGTTAAAAAAAATTAATTTTGTCCATGATATTCAGTCAAGCAGGCCACAAGTATATATGTTGTGCTGTCTTTGAATCCTCCGAAAGACACTTAGGTAAAACAAACTGTGTCATTCACCATGCCAAGTTTGCATTTCTTTCGATGGGAGCCAAAACTGAACACATATATAGAATAAAACTCATTTCAAGATGTCATTTCGAACTTTTGCATCTACTTGAAACATTCAAAACTTTTAAAACAATGGCTTGGTCAGCAATCTCATGGTGTTATGCATAATATATGAACATCCCCCCCTATATATTATGTATTGTGTAATACTACAACCATGTCTGAGAGCAAACGAATGGTAACCAGGAGTAATCTATTATTTCCCAACAAAACATCCCAAATGCTGGAGCTTACATTATTTCAGAGATGTTAGCATGACTAGTCTCTAAATTTCCTACTCTTGACACACATTATTAAACAGTGTTTAAGAAGTGCCCTCCAGAGGTCTCCAGCTGTGATTTCTCAGATTACTTACCTTTTGCAGGCATTCCAGCACTTTAGACATGTATTCTTCCTGACATTTGTAGGGTTGAAATGGGAAGTCCACAGTGATGCCATTTAATTTTATTTGGGGCATATTTCACCAGACATGTCAGGATCTCAGAGTCTGAAATCAACAGCACGCTTCCTTAAGTACAAGGTATCATTTTGCTAAAATAACAGTATTAACAAGGACAGTGTTTTCAAACTCCCCCTCCCAATTCCTATTTTGGAGGCGGGCACTGGGCAGAGCAATCCTGTAAATCTAAGCCCCTCAAGGAACAGAACCAGTTTGGATCCAGCAAACCCACAGTTGCTTCTGCCTCTGCCCCTGCAACAGTCCATTCTGTGACGTTTTGCTTGCTATTAATTGTGGGAATATTGGTGGCGGCAGCAGTTTTTTGTCCACCAAGCTCTCTGCAGGTGTGGACACCTTCACAATCTTAACCCCAGCCAGTCAGCAACATAATGGGATAAGATTAGTTTCTTAGGCTTACATTAGAACCTCCCTTCTCCAAATGATGAAGACCATACACTTTGCTTTGCAGTCTACCCATTTAGTCTGGAATAACACAGGTTAGACTTGCTAACAAACAACACAATGATGAAACAAAAAGATCACCTGCCATTTACAAAGTAATGTTTCTGGAGCACTTTGCAGTATAGCTGTACCTTGGCTTTTGAACAGAATGAAGTCCGTTCGACTTCAGTAACATTCAGAAACCAAGGCGTGGCTTCCGATTGGCTGCAGGAGCGTCCTGCAAGAGCGTCCTGCAGCTAATCGGAAGCTGTGGAAGCCACACTGGACATTCAGTTTCCAAGGGAAAGTTTGCAAACTGGAACACCAACTTCCAGGTTTGCAGCATTCAAGTTCCAAGTTGTTTGTGAACTAAGCTGTTTGAAAACCAAGGTACAACTGTATTTGACCATAGTCAAACAATGTTGTCAACTGACTAGGTGCGCTTTAGTCTTGGCATAGTTCAATTCTGTGCACAATCATTCAGAGGTACCACTGAATCCAATGGGATTTACTCCCAAATAAGCATGCATAGGATTATGGTCCAAGTCTGCAACCTTCTGGACGTTTCCCTGGGAATACAGTAAGCTCCAGAGAACTCAATGAGACACTTATAATCATATAGATTTGTGGTGTATCACTGCAATCCAAATCCCAATCAGGCCGCTGCCATCTTTGCCCCTGCCACTCACACCAACCAGGGCAGAAAGTCCTGCATTGGACATGTTGCCAATGCTATCAAACAATATAGCAGAGGGGCTGGCTCAGGATCCAGTGGATCCCAGGCCAGCCCCTCCCAGTTCCCCAGAACTGCCAATTCTGAGGCTTTCCACAGGCTGCTATGGGGTTTTCACTGGCAATACTTCTATCGACCCGTATGTTTGGTGGGCAGAATGATGAGTTCTTCATTGCCCAATCCACCCAGTGCAAAAGGGGTTTGAATTGCAGCCTGTTGCTTCACCTTTAAAGCAGATTATCTCTTTATGCATAGCAGCTAGTTATTTTGAGCATTCCAGAAACAACAACTGGCAAGATTTAACTTTGAAAAACTATGACTTTTTAATGTTCAAAATATATCACTATACCAAATGAATGGTCTGGGCCCACTTAATGCTACAGTATTGCCTGAAGGTGTGTAAATCTGGTCAATTTTATTTTATTTATATTTCATCTTTCCTCCATGGAACTTAAGAAATGCAGTTGCCCAGACATTATTATTATTTATTAATTATATTTCTATACTGCCCTTCGGGGTGGCAACTTGAATAAAATATGAGGGGAGGCAGGTAAGCCCCATCTCACATTAATAATCACAAGACACAGCACACACACTCCATTTGAATGGTAATGCCTGGCCTCCTCAAATGTTTTAGGGGGGGGCAGGCTGAAGAGACCTGAAGCCCTAGGAGCTGGCTCCCATGCTGCCCTTCATCAAAGGATCACTGGGAAGTTTACAATATAAAAACCACAGGTTTAAATTGCCATAAATTGTTTAATTAGCCAAAGGCCTGCAAGAGAATGTTTTTGCCTGGTGCCTAAAGATTTGTAATGAAGGTACCAGGCAAGCCTCCCGGGGAGAGCATTCCACCAGCAGGTACCAAAAATGCCCATTCTTGTTTTGCTGCCCCCTGGATCTTCAGTCCCAGCCTTGCTTAACTTTGGCAAGGCTGTTCTATGTGTGTTCAATAAATGGAGTCTGATCACAGTGCCATGGTAGAGCACCACCCACGTGTAATCCCTGACATTTCCAGGTAACAGGATATTAATCAGCAAGACCTTGGAAAGGAACTCACAGTTGGAGCAATTGTGCTACATGAACCGATAGGTTTGATCTGATGTGAGGGAGCTTCATGAGCTTACATTTAAACAGGAAGCACAGCTCAGTGGTAGAACACACGCTTATCACATAAAAGGTTCCTGTGTCCTCCTTTGTCATCTCACTTAGTAAGGCTGGGAAAGGGATTTACTGAGTCAGAGTAGGCCATAATGAGGCTAGATGGATACACGGTTTGACTCTCGGGGCAGCACCCTCCACTTCCTGGTGTCCTGCAAACAGCCCTGCGGACCTCGAAGGGCGGCATCAAAATCAAATTAGAATGAATTCCTTAATATTCAGAAGCATCGCCGCCTCCGGCTGGGCATGGCGAAGCCCAGCCATCACCGCCAGGACTGAGGGTGGCGGCGGCCGGAGGAATCTCAGAACCAGGGAGCTGGGAGGGATCCCCCAAGGGTCATCTAGTCCAACCCCCTACACTGCAAAAACTCGCGGCCCTTCACGCGCTGCTGGCCTACGACTTACACCGCCCCGATAGGATGGATTTAACATCCTGAGGGGGCCATCGGTCCCCGCCACCCCTGGCCCCACACGGCCACCTCCTTCCTCCTCCATACATTCGTCCTAATTATCACGGGACGGGGCTATTTCCCTCCGCCACCTCCACCTCCGGGCTCCTTTCGCCGCACCTCAGGCAAAGGACCGGAGGGTACGGGGAAGGCGGCCCGCTGAGGTGAGGCAGACTCGAGTAGGCCTCAAACGCCTCCCGCCACCCGCCGGTAACATAAATGCCCCGCACGCACCTCCAAGTCAGCCCCTCCCCTTTTCCTTGGAGCCCGCGCGCGCCGCGCCACGTGACACCTCCTCCGCAACCCCATTCGCCAAGCTGCTCTCCTCCTGTTCCCGCTCACGAGAGAGGGAGTCGCCGGCTTCCCAAGATCTCGCGAGGCTTCCCCGAGGCGTTGCCGCGGCAACGGCAGGAGTAAGGCCTGGGTGCGGCTGCTTCTCCCTTCAGCCGTTTCTCTCTCTCTCTCTCTCTCTCTCTCTCTCTCTCTCTCTCTCTCTCTCTCTCTCTCTCTCTCTTCCCTGGCGTCGTTGCCATGGAAGTCAAAGGGGCTTCCCCTCAGTCGCCCCAGTCAGAAATGGAGGGAAGGAGGGGGATTCGACCCCCCTCTCAGCGCTCCCCACCCCAAAGAAAAGCATTGCCCTCCCCTATTATAGCGCTTTAGGTAAAGGTAAAGGGACCCCTGACCATTAGGTCCAGTCGTGACCGACTCTGGGGTTGCGCGCTCATCTCGCATTATTGGCCGCACGTTTCAGAGGAACAAAAACTGTAACGCATAAGTTTGCCTTGAATTACGCGCCCTCTTCCATTGTCTCCCCAGACAGACGGATAGCCACAACAACATGCCATGGAGCTCCCCAGAAGGCTCCTCCTTTTCATCCTTACACAACAGCCCCGCGAGGGAGGCTAGCCTGACAGCTGAAGTTGGCTCTCCGCGGTCACTCAGTTTGCTTCCACACAATGAATGTGCTTTGTTAAGAACATAAGAAGAGCATCGGCTCGATCTGGCCAGTGGCTCATCTACGTAGTCCAGCATCCTGCTCTCACCGTGGCCGACCAGATGCCTGCAGGAAACTTGTAAGCAGGATTTGAGCAGAGGAACACTTTGCGGTTTCCAGCAACTGGTAATCAGAAGCACTGCAACTGGTAATACAGAAGCATTCAAAGTTCGCCCAGTCCTGTACTCATTGTGAAAACTCCAGCAACGGGGGGGGGGGGGGGCGGACGTTAGAGTGTGCACAGTCATACCAGAAATAAGCAAAATAACAAACCAGGTACTAGAAGTCATCCCAGAACTGGACCTACTGAACATATTCCAAGATAACAATGCCCACTCACTCTAGAAAGAGCTCATAACCCACTGACAGCATACGATTTAATATGGCTTACTTAACCTGACAACCCCCCTCGTCCACGCAGAAACAAACCCCACTGCAGCCAGCCAAAGTTGATCAAACACACCCTAGGCCACCCCAGCCTCTCTCACCACCAAGGAAACATAACAAGCGAATAGAAAGAGAACTTCCCCAAGTGACGCCAACAGAAAAACCCCAAGCATACACTAAATAAAAGAACTTAAGCTTTCCCACCCCAGTCCCTCTCCCCCGTCCACGTCCCCCTGTCGCTCTTCCATTGTCTCCTGAGACAGACAGATGCCAACAACAACACTTAGGCAGGATGAACCAGCTACACAAATATAAGATGGGGGACACCCGGCTTGCCCGTAGTACATGTGAAAAGGAGCTGGGGGTCTTATGTAGACCGCGAGTAGAACATGAGTCAATAGTGTGATGCAGCAGCAAAAAAAGTGGATGCTATTCTTGGCTGCATCAACAGAAATATAATGTCCCAATCAAGGGGAATCATAGTACCGCTCTATTCTGCCTTCCTTAGACCACACCTGGAATACTGTGCCCACAATTTAAGAAGGATACAAGCTGGAACGTATGCAAAGGAGGGTGACCAAGATGATCAATGGTTTGGAAACCAAACTTTATGGGAAATGGTTGTGGTAGTTGGGTATGTTTTAGCCTGAACTACGCCTCCTCATTACATTGGATGGCCATCTATCAGAGATTCTATGTGGTACCTGAATTTCAATGGGTAAGACTAGTTGACCCTTGGGGTCTCTTCCCACTCTATACTTCTATGAGTATCAGTCCTTATGTTTATAAGATGAATGTCTGTGTCAGCAGCAAGATGGAAAAGATTCTCAAGAATAGCAACCTTCCACAGTAGCAAGAAGAAACAACAGGGGGTCAGATTCTTCTCTGCTTCCCACTGCCTAGCTTCCATGATGACAGCAGAGAATATTCCTGGCAGCAAGAGCAGCATGCAGGCACTTTTGCAAGCAGAGAGGAGGGAGTATGCTCCTGCTCTCAAGCATGTCCGGAGGCAGGGATCAGCAACCCTCTAGTCAATCCCTGGGGCTGAAACAAGCAGCGGCAGTGGAGGTTGTTGGCGGGAGGGGAGAGAGCATAGTCATGGTCATTTATTTCTGCTCAAGTCAGCCTTTAGCAAGAGGAGCCTCTGCCAGCACCAGCTGCATCAGGAATGTGGGAAGAAGGGAAGTCAGAGGCAAGGGGTGGGGCAAGATTAGAATGAGGGAGTTGTTTGAGTACTAGTGGTGGGAGAGAAGTGGGAGCAGATTTTCAGCAGGGGTGTCTGCGGGCTTATTTGAAATTTGTTGTCATCTTCTGTAGCAAAACAAAATATAGTGCTCCAGTCCCTTTTAAAAACAACAGAAAGGCATACAATCATTGTTTATACAATCCTTGAGTTACTGATAGCAGGCTTACCAATTTCCCAAGGCATCATGGTCACTCAATGGGAAAAGTAGGTCTTAAGGCACATCTTCCAGAGCAAACCTTTTATCCACTTGACTACACTGCAGCCCTATCAAGTCATTCTGCATCTCAGATACATATATCTGCAGAACTGAGGTGCCAGTTTAAAAAATGTCCATACCTCTTTCACACCTGCCATATAGCATGCTATAGTGATACTTCCAGGACATATTGCTCATATTTGTTCCTTTTGTATTATCTTACTGCATCTTTCAGGGAATTTCATTACATCAAGCATGGGTAAATTCTACAGTAATTATCAAGAAAGCAAATTCGGTGAGGGAAAAGGAATCCTGGACAGCTCCCAAATGCAAGTAGCAAATACAATGAGTCAGGAACTGCTTTATTTTTATAGATAGATTCTGATGTGACTCAGCTCTGGCTGGATCCTTCTCTGTCTTCCCATTGGATTGTATCTTTGCCCTAGTTTACCAATACTGCAACTCTAGCATAGCAGTATCACTGGTTTTTCTCTAAATCACTTTCTCAAGAGCCCCCCAAATGCTGCATGCTGCTTTGCATTGTTTGCCCTTAAGATGTCCTTCACAATGATACTTGCAGGTCAGTCCTGTCCGAGTAATTCTCTCTGTGTTTAGGATTGCAACCTTCAATAGGGAGAATAATCTGAAGTATGGGATAGTTACCTGAATAAAAAGGGAGGTTTTGAATGCATCAAATACCGGTACTTACATTTAAGCCCAGATTGTTCCTTTAAAAAAACAAGGCTATGGAAAAAACTGGAAACAGTAGGGTTTTATCAAGTCCATGAAATGCTGCATCCATTCCTTTTTGTGTCTTCCCATGTTTTATGTGGCTCATTCATTGTAAGATCCCTGTCAGCAGGGTCGTACTGTGCAGAGAGGGAAGCAGGTTGGCTGTCTAGATTTCTGGCCTATCCCTTCATGGCTGGCTTACCTTCAGGGAAACCAAGTCCATTTCCCTGCAGCAGGAAGAGAACGCATTTTCCTTTGCCAGGCACAGCTCAAGGACGAAAGTAAAGTGCAAAAGAAGTAGAGAGTAGATTTGGCTTAATTGCACACATTGCATCTCTGTGTAAAATGTATGCTCCATGTGTAGTGACGAGTTGCATTAATCCTTCAAGATGGGAAAGAATACTCCACTCAGTGTAGCTGTAGCTGGCTTTTATATAACTGGTAGAGTTGGAAGACACCACAAAGCCAATAATTTCTACAACACATTTTAATCTTTCCTGATATTTATGTATTATTTATCTAATTTATTGCATTTATGTCCTTCCTTTCCTCCACAAAAGACAAGACAGTGCACCTGATATCATAACACCCCCCCTTTTATTCTTACACCAACTCTTGGAGAAAGGTTAGTTTGAGAAATTGTAACCGACTCAAGGTTACACGGTATGCCTCACAGGAGACCAGAGATTCGAACCTGCCATAGCTTCTTTCCTTCCCATTCTTCTTTCCTTTTGTATTATGCCTTTTAGAGTGTGAACCTGAGGGTAGGGGGATATTTTGTTTTTTAATCTCTCTACAACATTCAGGAAGCTCTAAAATGCCAATAATGCCAATGTTATTTATACCCCGCCCATCAGGCCGGTATTTTGACTGCGTATGATGGAAGTCCATCAACCTCACTAAGAAACTTGCACAGGTACATTTTTATATATATAGATGACTCCATCTAAGCCGAACAGTTTATTTGGCATGATGTTTTCTCCTTATGGAAAGCTGCTGAAAGTAAATAATATAATTTATGCAGACTACATCACCTCAACAATATAGAGATAGTAATTTCCAGTTTGTTGGCTCTTCAGAATCCTAAATTATTGTATCACCAGTCAAGCCTGATGTATGTTTCAGGCATATTCAAACATGAGGGGTAATTTGTTTTTGAAAGCTGGGGCACTGCCATGGTTAGAGCATGAGCTGCCTGTCAGGAAGACATCACATTAGGACTTCCGGCCGATCGCGCAGCAATGGCGGGCGCCGTTCTCCTCAGCTGAGGGGAACGTGGTGATTCCGAGGCAAGGGTGGACTGCTCCAGCACAGCGGCCCCCCAGAAGAAACCTCAAATCAAGCGTTTTGGGGACGTAGATCCGGCAGACGCCAGAAGCGAGCTCCCCCCCCCCTCTCGGCTAGCCTATTTTTGGGCGGCGAAAGAGCAGGGGGTTTTGAGCTAACGCGGCACATCGGAGCATAGCTATCTCGGAGGCACAAAGCTGCGATCCTGCCAGGCAACAGTGATCGGTTTTTCCTGAAAATTGAAAAAAATTGAAGACATTGGATACCATGAGTAAAAGGAGAAATTTAAGAACTATTTTTAGTAATTGGAATGAATTGGCCAAGGGAGGAGATTCAAACAGGAAATCGATCTCCCCCATTGAGAGGATCATAATGCAGTTAATTTGCCTATAGCCGGAAAAGTGAAAGGAACCTATTAATTACCAAGGATTGGACTTAATACCTCCCCCTGGAGGCAGGGTAAAGGGGAGAAGGATTAAATTCATCAAAATCCCTGCAAATTTATTTTAATTTGGACTGGGGAAGATCCCCCGGGAAACTGAAGTCGGGTCCCGGGAGGAAGCAGCGAGCCGCCATTATGACATCACAATAGAAAGGAATTTGTTTATCTCTTTGAGACTGAGAACTGTCAATTGTGAAGAGAGTGTAAAATATAAGGCTGTGTATAAGAAGTTTGACAATTGCTCTTTTCATAAATGGACACAAGAATTTTAAGACATGAAGAAGAATTAAATAATGAGACTATAACCAGTTTGGACATAAACTCGGTTTTTGATGTTTTTGAAATACAATCTGCTCAACTTCCTGCTCTGTTCTGTTCCCATGAAATCTGAGATGAACAGGATGCCTGTAGCCACAACATCACCTGATGGCCTGGACTTTCAGAAGGAACTTTTGGAATTGCTTTTGGACTTGAGAAATGAATTGCGGCAAAATAATATATTGTTGCGTGAAAGTAATACACAGTTGTGTGAATGGCGTGAAAGGAATCAGAATTGTCAGGATAGAGAAAAAGGATTAACTCTAACAGAGAGCGAAGTCAAGCAAGAGGAACAATCATCAGTCTTGGACAGTGTAACTGAATTTTTAAAAAAGGAGGAAGATACATGGAACATTGTTCCCCCGGTGAGAGGGGGGGAACAGAACATCTGTTTGATCCAAGGAGTCCCCAAAGAAGAACCAGCATGGAGTAATGTCCTCCCAGTGAGAGAGGGAGGGCAGGATCCATACTGGGTTCAGAATTCCAAGGGAATAAAAACTGGAAAAGGGCTGGAAAATGGAATTATTGCTAGATGGGTTTGTACTACAGCATTTGAAGAATTGGGGAGGCATCAGGGGATGATTGAGGAAGAATGGTGGGTAGGTTGGGACAGGGTGGGAGTGGGGTGAGGGGTAGTAATGGATGTAACTTTTTTGATTGATTTAGATGGTCCGAAACTGGAATGACATGGAACTCGCTGAAAAATCTGGGAGACCTCGAGTTCAGGGGAAGTGGGGTTGAATTTGCTATAATGTCTCTAAATGTTAGTATAATATAAGAATTAATATTTGAATTTATGGAAATTTATTGGTAAAAATTTCTAGGCTAAGGGGAGAAACAGAAGATAGAAGGAAGGGAAAATAATTTTTGATTTGGATAAATTAATTATTGGTGGAGAATAGATGATATTTTCAGAATATTTGAGTGTTAATGATAAAATGTGTTAGATTAATTTAAGTTATAAGATGAAAACTGCTTAATTGGAATTATAAAATGGACCCAGTGAGGGGGGAGTTGAGGAAGTCAACAATGTTAAGTAAATAATATAAGATTTGAGATGTTTGTCTTTTTTTAGGTTTTATTTTTGTTTTTTTTGTTTTTGTTTTCTTGTTTTGAGTTTTTGTTTTGCTTTTTGTGATTTTGTATTTGGAAAATGAATAAAAATTATTTGGAGGGAAAAAAGGAAGACATCACAGTAGGCTAAGGCGAGTCTCAAACTGAATCCCAACTCTGCAACATGGTGATAGCGATAATATGGACCTGCCTTACAGCGCTGTTGTAAAAATGGCTGAGACAGTGCATGTGGTAATGTGCTTTGAACCTCAGAAAATATGAAGGGTGCTGATTATTATGATATTTATTTATTTATTTTTAAGCATTTCTAAGTCACTTCCTATACTACTTAAAGATTTGTAAATATTAACACTAAAACCAAGTATCATAAAACCAGTAAATAAAACTGATTAAAAAGAGCAACAGGTATAAACGGGAATTAAGCAATAGTAAGAGTCCAATCTTATTGGGTCACAGAAATCCTAGGCAAAAAGATATGTTGCCTTCTTCCCAAGATGGCTGAAGCAGCTAATAGATTATGTTCCATATATGGCAGGGGATGGGAAGGTATTTCATAGCGTAGGGTCAATAATAGAAAATGGGTTTGGGGAAATGGGTTTTCGGTCACTGCCCTGTGATGTTCTTTACGGTGCAGTGTTATGAATAAAATTTATCTGAGTAATCTAACAGGTCTATACAGGGGTTGGCAGTCTTTCAGGTAACTTGGTCTCAAGTTGTTCAGCACTTTATATGTTAGTAACAAGGCCTTGCACATAGCCTGATAGGTGATCAACAAATAGTGCAGTTCCCTCAGCACAGGTGCAATGGGGCTGATGCTGAGAATTGGGACTACTAATACAGCTGCCCTGATTCTTAGGCTTATCAGAAAGCAGTGCTGATCAAAACATGGTGGTTAATGTGATGATAGATGAGAATTAATACATTTGATGGAATTAAAAAAGATGGTGATCTGCCTTGACTTATTTAATTTAAAAAGTCCTCATGCTCCACTATACCTCCTTGAAGAAAGGATATGGAGAGAGAGAGAGAGAGAGAGAGAGAGAGAGAGAGAGAGAGAGAGAGAGAGAGATTAGATAGATAGTTATATATATAGCATATATATGACATGTTTTCAAATGTTTGACTTATGAAAGGTGGGAAAGATAATATGTTTATTTGCATATCTGAGAATATGCAAAGTATGCATTAATTTTATAAACAGTACTCCTTGGTTTGGCTTTTGGCTTTCAATCCTGCTATGTTTTAAATGTAACAGTGATAAATTTAAAGACACATATCATGTGATGCCAGTGGGGTTAAATTCAGGTACTGTAGCTTAACTAGGTTGTGAACTGGAACTGGAGTTCTGGGCTTGTGATTAAAACAGTGAAAAGGCAACCCTAGGTGAGAATAGGAGCTGGTATTTTTGTGCTAGGTTAACTTGAATTCCTGACACATCCTTCAAATAGGTCTGTGAAATTGTGAATGGCTGTGCTTCCAAAAGCTTTTTCTCTCTTAAATTCAGTTCACTCTGTGCATTTTCAAATTTTGTTTTCAACTCCCTAACATAAAATGAAACAGCTGATTTCTAGACTATACATGTCAGACAAGAGAAGGGAGGAGGTAAATCTCCAGTTTGGGCGTGTCTGCTAACTATCCCCTTTGCTAACAGGCTCTGCATTTCTTCTCAGACTCCTGACATTGTAAAAGAATTTGGTATCAAAAGCTACCCTCCCGAGGCCCATTGATATTCTGAACTGAGAACTCATTTTCTATATTTCAAGCCCTTTCTCCTTTTCTTTCTTTCTTTTGCCTCTCTCCCTCTCCCCCTCTCGTTCTCTTTCTCTCCTCCCTTCTTGGATAGCCACAGCCCCCTAGAGCTGAGTCAGACCTTCCTCTCTTCCACAGCATTGCAGCACTTCAGCAGAAAAGCCAGTCTCCTGCCTCTCTGCCTCTGAATCTTCCCTTGCAGCATCCTCTCCACTACCCATCTCACAATCATGGCCAGCACTGTCTCAGGTAAAACAAGCAAGGATTTTTTCCCTCTTTATATGCAGCTACATCATTGAGAAGGAACCCATCTGCAATGATCAGTGTTATTCTCCATTCTTCTTTTCAAGGTGGGGCTTGTCTGCAATGCTATACAGATGGTAGCCGGGCAGGCATCGTCATCTTCTCTTGCTTTCAGAATTGTGTATTTCAAAGCTTTGATACATGTTATCAAATCATTTCTTTTTCTCTGATGCATATGGTTAAAAATCCATTTACCTGAGTGGTTGTGGTTTGTCTTAATTTTTTTAAACCCAGTTTCTGTAAAAGTAGATTGGCAATGGTAGAAAGAAAGGGTATAAAAAGAACAAAGAGGCAAAGACATTTTAATAATAATAATTGTACATCTGGGTTAGTAAAATCAGGGCAGGTTGTTTAGCCAGCAGCTGCTGTAGAGGGAGTGGTCCGCCCATGGCGCTGAATGAAACCCAATGCTGTTAGACAATCCTTTCCTGCAGGGGCTGTGACACTACTGCATAGCTGCACCCTGTTGCCCTCCCAGGTTACAAGGCCTGGTAGGTGAGGTGAAGGAACACCTTTGCTCAGAGTGTGTCCATCACTTGTGTGTGCATGCACCTGCTTTCTAGTTTCTAAACATGTATCTTTCTTCTCCTTTTTTTTCTTTTTAAAGGCTAGGGCTAAGTGTATGGAATTTAGCTGGGAAGAAGTGTGTTGTCTCTTTACATAGACAATAGATGACTTGTGATGTCCACTCACTACTGGTCTTTAAACCTTTTATAAATTGAGACACTGGTCATGTTTATTTACTGAATTTTTAAAAAATGAAAATGAAGGAAAGCCATTATAGATGGGGAGAAAGGGGGGAAGAAAAATGTATGTATGTACTTTCATAAACACAACAAACTAGCTGTGGAGAAGCTCAGTCTTGCCTGCTGTACTCGCTGGGATTGCCCATCCCTCTGTTGCCTGCAGTTCCTTTTCTGAGGTGCTTCATTTTAAAATACAAGGGGAGGTATATGTGATCCCGTCTGAGGATGTGCAGAGCCAGCTTTGCATGAGATAAGAAATTTGCCAGAAACCTTTTACAAATAATATGTTTGATCTGTGCGGGAGTGTGGGTGGGTGTGCGTTGTGTTTGAATGGGAGAGACAGAGGTAGCAAAAGCAAAGGTAAAACTAGGAATGTTTTTTTATTGGAGTAGGCGTTTTCCTCTCCTATTATTTTATTGCAGAATCAGTGCAAATTAAATAAATGGCAACATCAGGGTTGGTCAGGGTTCTCAAAGAAGGCTGAAAGAACCCTGCTGTGAAGGAGCTGGGAGGGGGAATGATATGTCTGGGTACCAGGTGCCTTCCCCATATGGTGCTCTGAAACAATATGGTACTTTCTCCCTTTCCCTCCCACCCCAACCATACATTTTAATTTCCTGACAGTGGGACGCAGCTTTTAAAGCTGAACAGTTTGCCTCGGAGGTCTATTTCCGATCCTTTTCCCGTTCCAATTGGATTAGGTTTGGCATAAGACTGATGTCAAAGAACAGAGGTTCTGGGGTGACAGGAGTGTGATCAAAACAAGGAGATGAAAGAAGAAAGGTGTTTGCAGAAGACAAAGAGAAGGGTGGACCAGAGCTTGAGGCAGCTTGCTAATTCCTGGTTGCAGACATGCAAACCATAGAGCTGATAGGTGAGATTTTATCACTGCCTGTCTCCTCTCTTTTCATCTTGCCTGGTTGTTCCACCCTGTTTCTTAAAAGCAGAACACACTTGAAGAAAGATAAGGAGGGCAGCTGTATTTTTATGTGTGCCTCAAAAGATTTCTGTATATCCTTTTCCACACCTGGAAGAGGAGCAGGTTCTCTGTGCCTTGGTCCCTCTTGCTTCCCAAGTATATTCCGTTCGCCAGAATAGTATCACTTCTACTTAGCAAGCAGGGGAAGCAACAGCACATGCTCAGTGCTGGCTCAGCTGCAGTGGCGGCTGAGCTGTGCCAAAGGATTCTGCTCAGGCAAACATCTTGCATTTAGCCCCAGACAGTCCCTTGGCTTAACAAGGCCATGGCTTCTTGAACATTCTCCCCCAACAGAAAGCAGAAAGCCACACAACACTATGTTCACCTATGGCACATGCAGATCCCCATGCAGTACTTGGATGGGAATTAATAGCTGTGACCTTCTTTGAGAATTATCAATTAATTTTGTACCATATGTTGAAAAACCCATGGGACTTTTATTGTGTAGTGAATGCATGCCTCTTGTTCTGGTCAGCCCATCCATGGAACACATAGTATGTTTAGCAGTCCCTGGTCCCCTTGATGTGGCTACAGACCAGCAGCTGGTCGAGGAATTCAAGAGACAAGTCCATGCAAGTTAGGGCTGCCAAGTTAGGGTGTCCTAGTTTTTACTTTTTGAAGTATGGCAACCCTAATGCAAGTAAATGCTGAGTTTTTATACAGAGAGGATAAATAAACTTTTTATACATAGAGGATAAATAAACTTTTTGGCAATGATACATGCTGTGTGGAGAAGGGGGAGAACGAACCCAAATAAATACCCTCAGTTGTATAAGTCTTTCTTTGCCATTCCTCATAGGAACACAATATAATGAGCTGGTCCACTATCTTATGTGTTTCCAGACTTAAGGATGACACTTTCCTGTTAATTAGAGCCAATGTTGAATGTAGAATGAAAAACTGTTGTTGGAGAGGTTGAGAAGGAAGGAAAAGGGAACAGTTAGATTGGGCTTCTTCCTATCCCCCAAGATTTCAAGCATTGTTTTCTTAATATATTTAAACCCCTGGCAGCCAAAGTGGTTCCTTCCAAATGTTGTTGTTGGACTCCGTCATCCCCAGACAGCATGGTCAACAGTCAGGGGTAATGCAAGTTGGAATCCAGCAACATACCATCTTGGCTCCCTAATGAGTAATTGCTGTGCTAGTGTGAGAGAGTGCTTCTCTGGTTATATTCAGAAGGTAGGAGAGAATAGGAGCCATAGTGGACATGACATATCAAGGTGTGTGTGTGTTATGAATACCTCGGTTCAACCTATTGTTTATAACAGCTAACAGACAGGTATTTGTTTATACATTGAATTATTATTCAGGATTTAAATAACAAATAGTCTGCACATGCCCTGCATTGACTGGCTGTGATTTTCCCTCTGATACGTGATTCTTAGCAAGTACTTTCAGAATCATGCTGAAAGAATCTTTCAGAAACCACTGGAATTCTTCAGTCTTCCCTGCAGCTTGCTCCCTGACAAATGAGTTCCAGATAATGATTTATTTCTGTCCCTTTCCATATCTGGGTATCTATGATGCAACCACACTTGAAGTACTTTATACAGTTCTGTTTGTTTCACCTAAAAAAAGGGGGGGCAGCCAAAATTATCAAGGGGCTGGAGAGACTCCCCTATGAGGAAAGGTTACAACATGGCTTTTTAAGTTATAAAAATCACAAGTGGAGAAGGGGGACATATAATAGAGCTGTATAAGTTTATGCACAATGTGAAGAAAGTAAATATGGAGTTTTCCTCCCTCTTTTATAATGCTAAAATCCATGTAAATCTAATGAAGCTGAATGTTGGAAGATTCAGGACATATAAAAGGAAGTACTTATTCACACAGTGCATGCACACGAAAGCTCATACCTATGACAAACTTAGTTGGTCTCGAAGGTGCTACTGGAAGGATTTTTTATTTTTATTTTGACTGCGTCAGACCAACACGGCTACCTACCGTACCTGTAACTAAACTATGAAATTAACTTCTAGAAGAGGTAGCGATGACTGCCAGCTTGCAAGACTTTAAAATATTATGAAACCTGCTTGGAATTGCTGGTAGGGGATTACTGTTGTGCTCAGGTTCTGCTTGCACGCATTTTATCATTTGACTTCTGTTAAAACGGGATGCTGGTCTAGATGGGCCTTTGGCCTGATCTGACAAGCTTTTCATATGTTTTCCCAGGTAGATCCTACCCATGTCCTTTGATTTAAATCACATACTCTTCAGGCACTGATCTTCTGGTTAGGAAATAATATTTTTAGTGCCTTACTTAATCTCAACGTGCCCACCTTAGTTTTAGTGTGTCCAACCTAACAAAAATTGGACAGAGATATCATGGATGCCTTGATAAATTCCTGTTTGGATTACTGCAACGCATTGCACATGGGCATCTGCAAATGTTCTGGAAACGTCACGTGATGCAAAATATGGCTGCTCAAATACTAACTGGGAGGGGCATTTTGCAACTTCACTGGTTACTTGTTCAATTCAAAGTGCTTTTTTATCTTTAAAGCCCTGCATGGTCCCACGTTGTCATCTCAGGCCCTTTGGGACAACACAAGGTACACCAGGTGGCTATGAGAGAATGGGCCATTTCTATAGTGAAAGGCCCTCCCCACCCCTGGCTCACCTGGCACCTACCGGTATTTCAATATCCTGCTGGCAGCAAGCAAATATGTTTTTACTTTCCCCCCAGGTCTCTTATACCAAGTTATAATTTAATACTGTTCTAGAATTTTATTCCCCCACCCTCAGTTTTGAATTGATACACTGCTGCAAAGTTCAGTGTTTGAAAATAATTTTATGTTGTGTTAGCTGTATCTGTTGTTTTATTGAACTTGTTGGTTTTAATCCATTTAAGCTAACCAGAGAACTTTGGTTGTAGGGTGGCCTGTAAACTGCACACATGTAAAAATAAATGTTTTCTATGCAGCAAAATCACAATTTAAATTTAAAGGCTCTCAAGCAATAGGATTGGGATGGGTCTGTTTTTAGAATCTGGAAGGTGCAGATTTCTCACTCTGTATGACAAGTTGTGCTTGCTAAAAGTTCTCTTTCTTCATAACTATTCAAAGTGCAAGAACACTGCCCTCCTTTAAATCTAGTTATTTTGCAAGCTCACTTGCAATCTATCAGTTGAATATCTATCAGTTAAATAGTGAGGTCATTTTTATTCTTTTTCTTTTCTTTTTTTGATAAACTCACCCAACTACATATTTTCATCTTCCTCCACTCCTGCATGGCTATGGTTCTGTTTAGCTTTGTGTTTCAGCAGGAGGTGAGCCTTCCAACACATGCAACCTTTCAATGTTGCCTTTTGTCCCCAGAGATTTTTGGAACACTCATTGACAGGCAAAGACATCCTCAGAAATGTACTATGCTTTCTGTACTATGTAGTATGCTTTCTGCGGTGAGGTTTGACCCTGCCTTGAGTGGACAACTTGGACCACTCTTCTACTTACATAAGGCAGTCCTGGGAATGTGTTGCTATCCATTTGCACCATCTCTTCAGCAGTGATATTGGAGAACAGTTGGATCTGTGCCTGTCCTGTCTGTTGAAGAGCAGAATATGGGCTGGGAAGTGTCTGTATATTGGGGTGCACCTCATCTATCAAGATGGGGGCCCTGCATTTGATTCCACATAAGCTGAGTTTCTTTTGTGATAAGATGTCTTGGGAGAATCATTCAAATGTCCAGATCTTAGTACAATGCTGGCAATAAAAATCTGGGTCATTCAGTTTCCGAATCACCTGACCTAGATTGTAGCAGATAAAGATAAGTCACATGATCATTGCCAATGTATCCTTCTTAGAGAGCTACCATAATATTCTACAGGTGAAATGTTTTAAGCATGGCTTTGGCTAAAAGAGCCACTGATTATTGCAGGCTTATTATAACAATCTCACACAAAAGGAAACTATAGAAGAAGTCTGAACATGTCTGTATTGTCTACTAAACACTGCAGTTTTGTTGAACTGGATCTCTTTTTTTACCTTAACTGATCTTTCCCCTGTATTCTGAATTTATGCTTTGGTTTTTTCAGTGGATTTAGTTACAAATACAGTTATCTTTGTTCTGAGAAAATTCAATATAGCCTTTGGCTTAAATTTCAAATGAGAATCATTCTTCTATTACTCATTGTTGACATTCTCTTTCTTTGAAGAAGCACATTTTTCACTGGACTTTACAAAGACACTTCCCTCTGCAAGGTTTGTTCAACTTCCTTGTATGCACCTTGATCTGTCAGCCCCAGCTTGGCATGTAGTCTGCTGTTCCTAATACTAAAAAACCCCAGTACAGTGGAACCTCAGTTTTTGAACACCTCGGTTTATGAATTTTCGGTTTACGAATGCTGCGGACCCATCTGGAACAGATTAATTCACTTTCCATTACTTTCAATGGGAAAGTTCGCTTCAGTTTATGAACAGACTTTCGGAACCAATTACACCCATGCTTCGGGTTAAGTACGCTTCAGGTTGAGTACTCCGCGGACCCATCTGGAACGGATTATTCCACTTTCCATTACGTTCAATGGGAAAGTTCGCTTCAGTTTATGAACGCTTCAGTTTAAGTACTCCGCAGACCGTCTGGAACAGATTAATCCACTTTCCATTACTTGCAATGGGAAAGTTTGCTTCAGTTTATGAACGCTTCAGTTTATGAACAGACTTCCGGAACCAATTGTGTTCATAAACCGAGGTACCACGGTAGTTATTGAACTAAACAGGGGTCAGCAAATGTTTTCAGCAGGGGGCAGGTCCACTGTCTCTGAGACCTCGTGGAGGGGGCAGACTATATTTCTTGGGGGAAATGAATGAATTCCTATGCCCCACAAGTAACCCAGTGATGCATTTTAAATAAAAGGACACATTCTACTCATGTAAAAACATGCTGATTCCCAGACCATCCACAAGCCGGATTTAGAAGGCAATTGGGCCAGATCCAGCCCCTGGGCCTTAGTTTGCCTACCCATGAACTAAAAGAATTAGAATTTAAATAGATTGTTTAAAGTGGAATGATACAGAAACAAAAGCACACAGATGGAGGTGTTCTACCAAGGCCATAAAGGCTGAGAGTGAATGGATAGCTCAGTTGGTAGAGCATGAAAATCTAAATCCCAGGGTCATGGGTTCGAACCCCATGTGGGGCAAAAGATTCCTGCATTGCAGGGGGTTGGACTAAATGACTCTCATGGTCCTTTCCAACTCTACAATTCTATGAACTAAGTCATTTCTATCAGCTTAGAACCCCAGTATGTCTTTTTGATATACCAGAAGGGTCTTTTGGTACAGACAAAAACAGGCATTCTCTGTTCTGTGACAGAATAAAATTGTGTATTTTCTTGTTTTGCATAATTCTGTTTATAATATCCAAGTTACCAAAGGCTCTTGAAAGGCTTGTCAATGAGTGAAGAAATGGAAGGATGAGGAGGCATGGTGATTGAGCCAGATGGACAGCAGGAACTAAGGAACAGAAGCTGTGGGGACAGAAAAGTTTGCTGTGCCAGCACTGGGAGGCTGTTCCAGACCTCTTCTAAGTTTTGAAATTTTACCAGGCATTGTTCACACACCATCCAGGTTTTCTCTGTAGTAATCATAGCCATAAACTTGTTTTATTCATGGATCAGTTTCATATATTCACAAAATGCACATGACCTTTTGTGCAGGTGACCAATGCAGCTGTCTGGGCTCTACATCTGAAGGAGTTTGGCAGCTGCTCATAATTAAAATATAAAATGTTTGGATGGGCCTTTATGCCATTAGGACGTTCTTCCCCAGTAGTATGGGTCCCAATAATGTGGGTGAAGTACAGGTTCCCCAGCTAGTCTGTCCAGCACCTTGTTTGGGCTACTACTTATTACACAGTTTGCTAAATGATCCTGATCCATTATCTGTGTTTTCACAATGCATCAGTAGCTGCAGGAGCAATGTCTAGGACCCTGAAGAAATATGGAGCCTCTTTGGACTGAAACAGCTGGAAACTGAGCAAGTACATTGCCCAGCATCTTGAAGGACCAAGCAACACATCTTCTGCATCTATGCACATGGACTACTTTGCTAGTTTGCACCAGTCAGGCATTTGCAGCAGTTTGCCCCATTGGCATCTTAGTGAGGCAGCAAAGCTGTGTGGTTTACAAAGAAAATCAATCGCAAGGTCAGAGAAGCTTCCTGGATAGCCTTTACTGTGTCCATCTGTCTAAAGGAAAAGTGAACTATTGACTAGTTCCCCCTCAAGATGACTTTGATAGATCTCTTCAAGTAACGATTAATGCATTTCCCATTATAGAGCCAGCATAGTTCTTACGTTGTTCTACCTTGATCATACAAGGACTCCAAAGCAATGTGTGTATTTTCCCTTAGGGATCACTATTCATATGCTCATATTCCTCCCTTGTTCCTGTCCTCTCACCCCCGCCCCCATTTATGCATTATTGACTTTTTGATCTATAAATCTATAAGTGCTTCTGAACTGGAGCTTTGTTGCCTTCAGTTATGCCCCCAGAGGATTATCAGATCTTAGGCACCTGACCTTGCAATTCTGCAAATCCTGGAGATGGCTACCACATTCAAAGAACCAGCACACTAAGTTTTCCATCAGGCTCCTATGTCCTTCCCTACACATATGTTGACCTGTATCATCCCTGAGGCAAGCATAGCCTGTTCACAGCATTCCAATCACCCCACTTCTACAAAGGAAGGCAAGAGCAAAGGTCTTGAACAAGGTCTTGCTCAGACCCTGGAGAACTGGACTCCAATGCCAGCTCAGATTTAGCTTCCCTGGGTGGCTTTGAGCAAGTTGCAAATAGCCTCAGTTTGTACCTCTGTAAAATGGTACTAATATTGGCTTGCATTAGAGGATGATTGTGAAGATCAATGTTATTTAGGGAATTGTGATCACAGAATCATAGAATTGTAGATTCGGAAGGGAACAAGGCTCCAAACCAACTCATCAATGGATTTAGGTACTAACAACCTCCAAAAAAACTTGGCCTGGCTTGGATTGCCTAATAATAATAATTACAGTGGTACCTTGGTTTACGAACTTACCGGCAATGTGTTCCGGAAGTCCGTTCTTAAACCAAAGCATTCTTAAACCAAGGCATGCTTTCCCATAGCAGAGGGGACTCAATTTACAAACAGAACACACTCAACATGTTCTGCTTCCAAGGCAAAGTTCACAAACCAAAACACCCACTTCCAGGTTTGCAGCGTTCTTAATCCAAGTTGTTAATAAACTAAGCTGTTCTTAAACCAAGGTACCACTGTATAGTAATAGTAACAACAATATTTATATTTATACCCTACCCATCTGACTGGGTTACCTCAGCCACTCAGGGCACCTTCTAAAGTACATATCAGACTGTCCCTTAAGAGGTGACTACAGATCTTGCCACAAAATTGTGCATTACATGAGTAACTAGATTTGAGGGCATCTTGCTGCAGGGAAATTCCATTTGGGCAATGTAATGAATCAGTAGCTAACCACCTTGGAACAGAGAAAACCAAACACTAAGGGAGCTACTGTTATTTTTTATTGATTGGGATATTGTCTGGGATTTGACAATATGCTAGAGGCCTTTTCAAATACCCTTACTGAATAATATTTTGCCCCAGGGACCATTCACAAGATCTCTTAATATTATGAGTTTCTCATTAAAACACCTTATTTCCCTGTTTTCTTGAACAAGGTGGCTAAAGAGTACAATACTCAAAACTTCCAGAGAGTTGTTAAAAGGCAGAGTGTTATCAAACGTGAGAAAAAAATATTGTTGGGTGGATAAATTATGGTAGGCTTATGAGAGCATTTCAAAATTTAAAAGCAGGGAAACACATGCAGCCCAGTCCTGTGTATGTTTACTCAAATGTATTAAGTCCCACTTATTTCACTGGGTCTTATTTTTAAGTAATGTGTATACATGAGATTGCAACCTTAGTTGCTCTTTTTCCTTTTGGGGGAGGGGGATAGTGCAAGTGCTAAATCAAGGCAAAAGAGAAGAGGTTTGTTTTCTCACAAGAAGCTCCAGTGGACCTTCATGGCCATTGAGGAGCTCTGCTGCTGTTTGTGCCTTGTGTGTGACTGCTGTTAATGTGGCATACAACATTCATTAAAGCCAAAGTGAGCTACGTTTAAGCCAAAGTTAACACTGAGTGAATCCAGACAGTACAAGCTGCAAAATAAACACACATAACAATGCATATGCAAGTGATTTGACGTTTCTTACATGGAAATTATACCCATCTGTGGTAGAAACTCATTAAGTATGGCCCTTTGTCAGGCTTGTGTGGCAGCTGACTCAGCCAGAAGTGGTGCTGAAAGAACAGCTCCCTCACCTTCATCCTTGAGCTCTGCTTGCTGAATCAGAAGGGAAGTGGATGGCAGACCAAAGTGGTTTTGTGCAGGGACTCTGTGCCTGCAGAGATGTGGGTCCTGTCTGGAGGAGGATAAGGAGCAGATCAGCAGGAGTGGGGGGAAGGCCAGGTGGCTCTGAGAAAGCAGCCCTGAGCAAGGACAGCCTCTCTCTCTGCATCCCTGTTTCCCAAAGCTGCTTTGTGACAAAACATGGCTCCAGCTGGAAGACTCGGCTAAAACTTCATTTAATTGCAAGGGGTTGAGTTCAGAGCAAAAGCACCTCCAAATTTCTTCCCCTGTGGCTTCTCCCTGACTCTCCAGTACATCCAAAGCCAAGAGAACTGCTCCTCCCCTCCCTCAATTTGTGTTGACTGGAATCGGCTAATTGCTGCTGATCGCTGGCGCCAAGATGGAGTTAGAGAGTCTGAAATGCCAGGAGATGTACACATCCTGCTTTCCTCATCTCATTAGGCTGCTGACAGCAGCTGGGATGCATTTGTCTTCCTCCCACTTTTATCTTAATTGATGAAGGGGAAGGGGGCTTCACTACATGACAGGAGGAGAGTACAAAAGGCAAAATTGGGGACAGGCTGGGGCTGAGACAGAAAGATGCCACAGCATTGGGCTTGCAGGCAAGAAGACACAGCAGCTGAGATTATGCAGTATTTGGCAGGACCTTTTAAATACAAGACCAAAATGGGGATTGTAGGGGGCAGGGACAGTTGCTCAGCCCAGCTTTTTCAAAAATCCATTATTCATATGTTGCCTCCAGCTGCAGATGCAGGTTTGATATGCATTGCTTGTGCCTGCCATAAAAGTAAACTGGCAGACAGTTGAGTTGTTTTTCACATGTGAAGCTTAAATCAGATGAGTTAAGTTGGCCCCTAAAACCTACATTGGCAATAAGGTGCATTTGGTTCTTTTTTAAAAATTCCTTCCTGAATTTATGTACATTCACATGTGACACACACATACGGTACATATTAAACTGACTCACTTGCTCTTCTTAGTGTCTTACACAAAAATAAACAAAAGAAGTAGGGAAACTGATGGAATTGGTTTGCTGGTCACACATGGCAGTGCTGTATCCAGCCAAGAACGCTCTTTAGAGATGAGCCAAACATTAAAAGCAAATTTTGGATGTTGTATGTTTACTAAATTTGTCATATTTTTCCATGTATAAGATGCCCCATGTATAAGACGCCCCCTATTTTTTTGAGCCCAAAGTTAAGAAATAAATAATTGCAACATTCCGTGTATAAAATGACCCCCAATTTTAAACTAAATTTTTTTGGGGGAAATATAGTGTACACGGAAAAATACAGTAATTAGTCATTGTGTCTTATCTATGAGACTTAGCAACCAGAGCACTGGCTGCCAGCATCTCACTATAGTTATCTTCTGTTAATAGAGTGAGATGCAGTCAGCAGGTGCTCTGGTTTACTGACAACGTTTGGTAGATAAGAGGCCGAGAGACATGAGATCTCCAGATTATCTTGGCTACTAGATTACTGAAGCGACTATTCACCACTAATTATGGTTATGTAGAATCCGTTATGAACTCCATAAGATTGCCATTCATACTCTATGACATTGAACTCTATATGTTGCAGTTACACTGTCTGAAAATATCCTTTTGCTTATTGTTTTATAACTTTGCTTATTTTGCAAAGTGCTTTATCTTAAACTTGCAAATCCCCTCCCTGTCTGCACAAAGTAAGTCACTGCCATTCCCATTTCACAGAATGGAAAGTAACTTGTCCAGAACCAAACAATGACTTGGGACAGACTTGAGCCTACTTCCCTGGACCACAAGCATTTTTGGGGTATTACCTCAAGGATACGGGGAGCCGCTTCCATACAGTTGAACCTCATATTGTTACATTAATGCCAATGTGAAAGGGTTGGCAACTGGCATTGTCACTAAACACTAAGTCAGGAGCAAAGTGGAAAGTTGCCCAACTAGGACTCCTCTTCAACAGATGTTATAAGAGTAGTATAGGACCCAGACATGCCCTCAGCAAAAGCAATTTAGAACCAATTCATAATTCAACCGTCTGTCCATTGACTAGCTCATTTTGGCAGTTCTCTTTCTGGTGCCCATTTCTTTCCATTTTACTCTTCCTTGTTTTTGTGTTATAAGGAAGGGTAAACAACAGACCACTAGCCTAATGCTGGAGAGAAGTACCAGAGAAATCCCACTGCATGGATCAGATAGCAGTTTGTCTGATGACTTTGGTAAGCTACTCACCCAGGAAGAAATACCTGGCAAGTGGCTGACTGTGATGCTGCCCTGATCCCTGGGTCTGAGCTGATGAAGCAGAAAACTCACCCTGTTACTTCAGTCAGATGTTTCTCAATGGCCCGCATATTTGCTTCATGTTTGTGTTCCATAGTGCACCTTTAATTGCAATCATATTTGTCTGAGGAATTAGAAAATGGGAGAGGGGAGGAGTGGATTGCACTGGGTAGGACAACACAGTTTTTTGAAATGGACAGAAAGGAAGCTGTTTCTATAGAGAGAAAAACAGCTTACCTGAGCAAGGAGATGAATACCCAGGGGCACAACCCACAATGAATTTCCCATGTAGGTGCCCCATGGAAATGAATTGAAGAGTCATTGGGTTGTATCCAAAATGAATGGACATGACTATCTTTTATCTTTTTATTTCAGTGGGTTAGCACTGAGTAAAAGTTAGTTAAAAGATACAACCCATCTATTTTTCTAACTACACGGTATTTTCTTGTAGGCCCGAGGGAATGTAGCTGTTTGAGAACTGCTCAAAGATGCATGTGAGGCATTCAAATGATCACTCTTTTCTTACCTATGAAAGCTACTTTTACCATTTTGCTTTATGGTGAAAGTGTCCAAACACTATTGGTTTTCTCCTTTTGAGATTCTGGAAATAGCTCTAAAGAACAACCCAGGCTTGTGGGGTGGGTCAACATTTTACTCCATGTCCTTTGAAAATAGCAAATGGCTGCCATTAGAACTTTCTGCTCACTGTTGTTTTTTTGTTTTGTCTTTCTAGCGTACAAAGAGAAAATGAAGGAACTGTCTCTGCTTTCATTGATCTGTTCCTGTTTCCACACCCAGCCACACCCAAATACCATATACCAATATGGAGGTAAGTATCTCATACTGCTGTCCTGACTAATCACTAAAAGTCAGGGTTAAAAACAAGTTAACCTAAAAAAAATAAATTCAAAATACAAATAGAATCAGCAGTTAAAGGTATAGGTTATAAAATAAAATTATGCATTTAAACAGATGTCCAACTTTTCCATATCTGGGTAGGCTTACAGATACTGAAAGCTGTACTGTGAAGTTGCCTGCCTAATGTCAATGAACAGGGAGTTCCAGTGGGTAGCTGCTGCCACACTAAAAGATCAATTCCTTACAAGTGCAGAATGAGCACTACTCATAAAAGTGCCAGTTCTGCGCTCGGAAGTGGTGGAATGGGCATGTAATATGGAGTATGTATGTTAAATTAAGACATAGCTGGCCATTCTGCAGGAGATAAAGGGATAGCAAGGCGGTTCCAGGGGCCTGGCAGACAACTGCCCACAAGTTCCCACTCCGCTCCAATTCCATTAGAAGGCCGCCATTCTGAAGTGTAGCAAACAGAGGAAGAGGAGAAACGAAGCTCCTTTCACAGCCTACTTTGACCCACTTTTTCTTCTACATTCTTTTGATTATTATTTTTTAGTTTTTCTGTTGAGAAAGATGTGATATAAATAGAATAACTAAACAAAGCAAGTAATTTCGCACATTCAGTTGCAAGTCATCAAGCAGTGAGTAATCCAGTGATGTACATACACATGTTATTCAAGCATTTGTCTGCTTAAATCCTACTAGAGCTAGTGGGAATTTAGTGTCCCAACTGTGCTCAAGATTGTAGCCTTTGTATACTGTGGAGGTGTGCTATTTTATTACTGTATTCGAAATTCCATAGAATCATATTGCAAGGTGTTTTTTTAGTGTCAGGCAGCCCATTTTGTGATAGGAAAAAGGGAAGGAGACCTCAAGGGTGCACTAAGAACAATATATTGATCCGTGGCATTTCTATCAGTAAGTATCAGAGAGCACACAAGCTATCTTTTGAAGAGATTGGGTCAGTTCTTCATGAACTTCAAATTCCTACTGCACCTTGGAAGTCTCCTCTCCTGCTGCCCTGCTTTCTTTCCTTCCCCAAGAGTTGCCAGCCCACTGCAGATGGAGATATATCATGATTGGCATTGGTGGCATAGTCTGAAGCCACAGCTGCTGCACAACACTCACATTAGCTGATAACTTTCACTGGTTGTACAGCATATGTTCCATTAGCATTCAGAACTGAATCAGCTATGCAGGATTAGTTGCAACCAGCCTTAATACTTAAGGAGGACTCTGCACTTACGTAAATCCTAAAGATTCATACATGTGGAAAGAGTATTTGAGAGACCATTAGAATTGCTCCAGCTTTATTTAGTTATTTGATTTCTTACCTGCCTTTCTCCATAAGGTTCCAGGGTGCGTTACAATAAGTTAAAGCACAATATTGAAGTCAGTTAAAACAATTTACAACCCAAAGACTAGAGTGGGTTCTAAAATATATCTGCATATCTCATGTGTCAAAGTCTAGGGTAAAGAGGTACATTTTCAGCATGAAAAAAGCTATGCAATGAAGGTATCAGATGCACCTCTGAAGAGGAAATGCTACAGCTTAAGAGCTGGCACACAGAATGCTCTTTCCTGAGCTGCAACCCTCAGAATATCAAGATGGCTCCCTCCGCTGATCTTGAAACCTGAGAGGATCTGCAAAGAAGGAGGAGGCAGTCTTTCAGATAGTCAGGGCCTAAGCTGCTAGATTTGACACTACAGCTTACACCCCTTCATCCTTTTGGTACATGTCTTCTTCTTGCTCAGATATGGAGGTCAAGCAGCTGGACAAGAGGGCTTCTGGCCAGAGCTTTGAAGTGATTCTGAAGTCACCTTCTGATTTGTCCCCTGAGAGCCCAGTCCTCTCCTCTCCCCCCAAGAAGAGGGACCTGTCCCTGGAAGAGCTGCAGAAGAGGCTGGAGGCTGCAGAAGAGAGGAGGAAGGTAATGGGATTGTCAAGGAATTGCCATTGAAGTGAGCCCAAGAGAATGCCTTCTAATAATGCTTTGACTAGAGCTAAAATCTTGTGTTGGTGAGGGCTTATGAAAATCCTTGCAATTCTGTGGTTCAGAGTCTTCCAAAATGTTGTATGTGGGCAGAGGAGAAATTAATATCTGTCTCTCTTTCTTGAAGGAGACTAACCAAGTCATAAATATTACTAGTGCATTATCAATAACATGAAGGGCTTATGTGACTGAAGTGTTTCACCTAGTGAATGCTGCAGCTTATGGGCAGGATTGTTACTGAATATTCATACCCCAATCCCTTTCTCATTTGCACTCTGGTCATGAGTAAAATTACATCTACTGCAAAGAAATAAGCTGGAAGATTAACTGACCCAGAAGGAATTAAAATAATTTAGTAATGTTAAGAAACAGACAAACCCTAGACGGTAATATAAATAAATTCAGTGGATAGAGAGCAAAGTTCCAGATACCTGTTTTATTTCCAAACACTACCCGCCTGGTTTGCAAGTATAAATTTGGCGAATGCAGCGTTATAAAGACACGTATTATGGACATTCAAACACCCAATGTTTTAAACCATTTAAAGGCTATTAGGGAAACAGGATAAACATATAAGGCTCCACCACACGTGCAAGGGAGCTGAGGGGAGGGGGAAGCAGCAGAGGAACTGACAGGGCAGAGTGGCTAACCTCCAAGTAAATTCCCTACCTCTGTCAGGACCCCACCAATTTTTGCAGCAGTGGAGAAAAGGAACACAGTAAAGTAGACAAGGCAGAAAGAATTGAAAGTCTCCACTCAACCCAGCACCTTCATGGGGGTGCAATTTCCCCCCTTCCTAGACATCAGAACCATCATTTAATGTGTAGAGAAGGGGGTGATAATCCCCTCTCCCTAGCTGATCTACACAGATCAGCAGAGGAGCAGGACTCGTGTGTCCTGTACTCAGTGGTGGTGGTCACACCCACAATGGTTACGCAGCCTCTGGGGGTTAGCCACCCTTGCAATAAGAGCATCTGAAGAAGTGTGCATGCACACGAAAGCTCATACCTATGACAAACTTAGTTGGTCTCTAAGGTGCTACTGGAAGGATTTTTTATTTTTATTTTGACTGCGTCAGACCAACACGGCTACCTACGTGTAAATAAGAGCATGTGTAATAGATACCATATACAATATTATCTGGTATGGGGTAGGCAGGCATTGTGATAAATCTCCATCCAAAAAGATGATGCACAGGCACATTGACACTTGGCTATTCAGGAGCCTTTTAATCTAATCTGGTTTGCTGGTTGCGTTGTAGAGCCAGGAGGCTCAAGTCCTGAAGCAGCTGGCGGAGAAGCGAGAGCATGAGAGGGAGGTGCTGCACAAGGCCTTAGAAGAGAACAACAACTTCAGCCGGCTGGCTGAGGAGAAGCTCAACTACAAGATGGAGCTGAGCAAGGAAATCCGTGAAGCTCATCTAGCTGCCTTGAGGGAGCGGCTCCGTGAGAAGGTAAGTGCCAGAGGCTCACACCAAAGAAATCCCACACTTCCCAGGATAATTTCTGATATGAAGAACATGCCCCAGCTCATTTCATATCACAGGTGATTCCAGGGACCGTGAGCCTCCTCTGTGGGGCCCCTTTGTTCTACTCAATCACCTTAAAGACCGAGTTAACAAAATGAACTCTACTTTTTGCTGCAGCTGTTGCATGTTGAGAAAAAATTAAAGTGTTTCATACATTAGATCAGTGTTTCCCAACCTTGTGCCTCCAGCTGTTTTTGGACTACAACTCCCATCATCCCTAGCTAGTAAGACCAGTGGTCAGGAATGATGGGAATTGTAGTCCGAAAACAGCTGGAGGCACAAGGTTGGGAAACACTGCATTAGATTTAGGGTGCAAGTAGATGAGACAGCTAGAGACCCATGACTGCTCTGAGGTTTTATTATACTGTAATCAAATACGGTATATAAGCTTTGGGAAATCAAATCAACTGAAATAAATGATCTGGGGAGGTTTAAAGGGCAAATGCAACTACAGTACTATAACAGAATGGTTAGATGCAGATGGGCCTCCCTTGTGTCATTTCCCCAGGCTACAACCCCCACCCCCATTTCCCTGATCCAAATACACAGACCACCCCCATCCCCCAAGGTGCTTCCCATGGAGAAAAATATTCAGGTACTATGATGAAACACAGAGCAGCTCCTTTACAGTGAGTGATTTTGATGGGGGAAATACACATGAGAAAGGGTCAAGCCCCTTTCCCTTTAGTACCACAGCCCTGATCCACCACCCCATTTCCCAGTGCATTTGCCTTTTTAAAAACCAAAGGAGAACTCACACTAGAAGATCTAGTTTGGTCTTTAGTGTGATCGCCAATGAAGTCTTACTCAGAGTAGACTCATTAAAGTCAAAGGACTTAAGTTACTGGAATCCATTGATTTCAGTGTGTCTACTCTGAGTAGGTCTTAGTTGGCGATAACCCTTAGTCTTTAATATGCCTAAATACCCCTGTTTCTTCTGCAACGGACTAGCAAGTTTGCCCCAATGAAATTTGCTTGAGACCAGCAAGGAAGCATCAGCTGTCATGGATACTTTTCACACTGCATCTCATTTCTGTCTCTTTCAGGAATTGCACGCAGCTGAGGTGCGCAGAAACAAGGAGCAGCGGGAAGAGATTTCTGGATAAAGGGCTTTTCTACACAACTAGCACCTGCTTCCTAATAACTAACAAACAAAACTCAACACATCTGATTTCTCCATTTCCATTTCCCTCTCCCCACCCACCCTTCCCTCTGGTGTACCAAGCTTCATATCTCTCCCCTCTCTGTATCCTTAACTCGTGAGGGTTCATGGGGCCTCTCAGCAGAATAGCAACTAGTCCACAAACATTAAATATAGAATCCATAAACCAGCTTCTCTTTGGGCTTTTCTTCAGGAAAAAAAAGATAAACCTTAAACTAATGCACAAAAATTAAGATGACACGCTGAACATATTTGGCAATGACATGTTGTGAAGGTGAGGACTGTTCTCTGCGAAGCATGGGCTGCTCTTGGTAGTTGTCTCAAGTGAAGCAAGAGTGTGCAGATGGACAAAGAGAAGCCTTGACAAGTAGGGCAATGGGCAATTTCACATGTTACAAGGTTTTTTTTTTAATACATAAATCTAGCTTTTAAAAGTACACTTGAAATGTAAAGTGAGGGCAACACAGTTGAACCAGGATTGGCTATGTCTCCTTGCTGGGCATTGCTTCAGTGGCAAATATGTGTCTGTCACTCTGCAATGTGTGAAAAGGACCTACTTAGCTTTCTCTGTAGCTGAAGTAGGATCTGGGAGATTGAGGGGTTTGGTTAGAAAGAGCCTCTTGCAGCTTATTCCTGCTTTCTGTTGTCTGATTTGGAGCTGTTGGTAAATTAACTTAGTAGTTCAGAGCCTAGAGAACACACGAATGCTACCCTGTTTAGCCTCAGACCTAATCATGCCTATGAATTGAATTATGCTTTTATTTTGACAAGATTTCTTTCAGGGCAAAGAAACTCTGGCTAGGCAAGGCCACTGCATGATCAAAAGGTTTGTGGTAAACAAGAGATATCTTGAAATCTGGAGTATTTCAGATACCGTTATTTCACTTTGACTATTCACATCATCACAAAAGATACAATGTGCAGGGCTTTAGCTAAATATGGTAGTAAGCCACACCTCCCCCTAAGGATGGAAGCATCCTGTAGCATTACAGGAGGCAGAATTGGAGTACAGATCACACACCTTTGTTTTTTCAGGTACTATAATGTAAAAGACATAGAACCCTCTATCACCATCTCTGATCGTTGTAACTTCCTATAAGTAAGGAGGGGAGACTGCCTAGGAAAAGTAACAGGGAGGCATGGTAGAACATGTGCATCTGTGTTAATTGTGCAGTTTCAGATACAAACGTGAAAGCAACGGAATATTTTTATTTCAATAGCCTCCCCACCAAAAGTAGAGTGTATGATTCTGTATAGCTAGTAAGGTGAAGGGACCCCTGACCATTAGGTCCAATTGTGACCGACTCTGAGGTTGCAGCGCTCATCTCGTGTTTTTGGCCGAGGGAGCCGGCATACAGCTTCCAGGTCATGTAGCCAGCATGACAAAGCCGCTTCTAGCGAACCAGAGCAGCACACAGAAACGCCGTTTACCTTCCCGCTGTAGCAGTACCTATTTATCTACTTGCACTCTGACGTGCTTTCGAACTGCTAGGTTGGCAGGAACTGGGACCAAGCAACGGGAGCTCACCCCGTCGTGGGGGTTCAAACCGCCAACCTTCTGATCGGCAAGCCCTAGGCCCAGTGGTTTAACCCACAGCGCCACCCGCTAGCAGAAATGTTCAAATACAATCTTCAGTCCAAAAGTCTGTTGAGTCAATATACACATTCCCCCCAAAATATTACCCAACTTTATGGACCAATGGGTCCAAAAATTACCCAACTTTAAATAGCAAAATAGATGCTTGGCACCATCAGTTGTCAATATTATTCACTTAATTAGTAACCCTCCGTCTTGCTCATGGTATTAAAACAATCAAAATGCAGAAATTAAGGCAATGTTATGCTTCCAAAATTGTAGTGAAATTCAAAAAAACTGCAACCAGAAAAACCAAAACCATCCTAATCTTCCTCGGTCCCTAAATGCCTGATGGGAGAAAAGGGCTTTATCCTGCCTTTTTCAAAAGTAAAACAGTAAACAAATTTAAAATAAAGGTTTTATAGCACATGCATGTTTAAATAGCTGGATTCAGCCCCCTTTCTCAATTAACAGAAGCAGCCACAATTGAGAAAAGATATAAGGAAACATGAGTTTGACCAAGCTGCGGGAGGCAGTGGAAGACAGAAGTGCCTCGCATGCTCTGGTGCATGGGGTCACAAAGAGTCGGACACGACTAAATGACTAAACAACAACATAAGGAAAGGGCAATCACTCAGTATTTAGAGCATCTGCTTTGTATGCAGAAGGTCCCAGGTTCAATCCTTGGCATCCCTTTGCCTTGTCTGAACTCCTGGAGAGCTGCTGCCTGTCTGTTTCAAGAATACTAAGCTCAAAGGGTCAATGGTTTGACTTAGTATAAGGTTACCTACCTGTAACTATAAGGCAGTTAGTTTCATAAGTTCCTAGCTTTTGCTAAATCCAGATAACTTTTCTTTTTTATAGTGGAGTTTAAAAAATAAAGCATGCCTCGCCCATTAGGCTGGACATGGCATTGGCTTGGGGGTGAGGTATGTGTGGTCAACCTCCCACTCTGCAGTTCAGTGGGCGGCCTTTTCAAGTTATTGTCTCTCAGCCTAAAGAATGCCAATTGGTCGCTTGTGAGGGTTAAGACAAAGTCAAGCACTATAGAAATGATGTGCCTTGTGGCACATTGTGCCATAACCCAGGGAAGGGGGGTGCTCCCTATTTCCCCGTGGATCCACAGCTAAGGGGGTCAAAGAAGGCACTGGCTCCCCTCTAGTCTGCTGCAAGAATGACTTTATTTCAGGTCTGCTGCTTCAGCAGGGCAGCCTCTGCCACGCCCCAGGTTGCTCTCAACAGCAAGTGCAGCCCTTCTATAGACCTCCTCTCCTTGGGTGCCTGGCTTCCACGCTGTTGGCCTTGGCAGACTTAAGCCCAGGACTTCAATGTGTTCGTGTGGAGGAACGGAGGCCAGGTAAACTATTCCCTCTTTGGCTTCACTCGGTGAGGCTTAAGGAGAGTCTGAAGATGGCCCCTGGCAAGGGAACGAGGGCAGCCTGTCTGCTGAACTTCTACTGCCCCACTTCCCCATCTCTGAGGCTTTTTAATATCCTCCACGTCCCCCCGCCTTTCCTTCCAGCTGAGGCTCAGCAGCTGCACTGCTTCCCCTCCCTCAGGCAGATGAATAAGAGCCTTGCCTAGCTCCTTCCAGCACAGGTGGAACCTCCTGGCAATGTCCAACTATCACCTCCTCAGCAGCCATTGCATGGTTGGCGCTTGGTGGTGGGGACTGGGGCATTCTTAAAGTACTGGCAAAGGTCTAACAAGGCTCTGTGCCCCATCACAGACATGGTTGGATGAATGCTGGTTCCAATGCACCATTCGGCGAGATTTATTGTAGGCAGAGCTTTAAGGTAGGGCCAACTGTATACATATTTGCTCCAAAGTAAGGCCCACTGAGTTCAATGAAGATTGTATCTTAGTTTTGTGTGCATAACGTTGCAGTGCCCATAGCTAAACACGTTGTGTTTTTAAAGCATTTTTTTGGTAAGTCAGAGACCCAGGTCTGTTCCTTCAAAAATGCGTCCTGTGGAGTGAGTTTTCACAGATGAGATAAAAATGAACAGTGTAGAGAGCCAGTGCTCTGTAGGAAGGAAAGGAATTGGCACAATTTGGGGCAGAGTATGATGTCAATCTGCTGCTACTGTCCAAGATACATTTCTGGCATATTGTATAGTGCATGTGTACAGGGCAAAGATGGGACCAAAACTAGAGAGTAGTGCAAAGGAATCGGGGTGTGCTAGATGGATTTTAATTTTAAAACAAGACTTGGGAAGCCTGCAGAAGAAAAGTGTTTACAAATACAAGTGGTATTTCAAAATACTAGGATTATCAACATCCCTTTCTATAACAACTCTTTCTAACCTATTGATATGTCACTGAGACCATTTGGTAGCTTGGGAGTTTTTCATCTGTCACATGATGAATCCTTCATGTCCCATAAGCCAAAAGGTGCTTTGTTAACCACTAAGACAGTCCTCTTCAGTGCACCAGAAGCATGGAAAGTGGGGGGAGGCCTTTAATCTCTTTAAGTAATATAACCTAGTTCAGATTGAAAATCTGCCTCCTGCCAGTTCCAGCAGTATCACCCTAGTTAATCTCATGACACTCCAGTTACTTAAATAGTTACTGTGAGGGCTAGAGGAGAATGATCCTACCTGTATGCAAGGCTGTTCCTTTGGCTGCTGTTATGTACCTCTTAGGGCATTGCATTGCAATGCAATTTTTTGTGCCCTGTAAAAAATTCATCCTTATTCCAGTTTTTAAGATGAAAGCTAAGGCTGAGGGACAATGACTGTCCACAATCAAACATTCAATTCAGCCTACATCAAACGAAGTTCAACTTGCATTGGCCATAGATCCACATTGGTTCCGAAATCTTAAAGAGTTCCCACTGAAGGAAGGGCCTGAATTGTGGAGCACCAAAACTTACTCCAGTGCCAGCCCCAACAGTGGCAAATAAGTATTTTGTCCTTGAGTAGGTATTACTACATAGTAGCCTAGTATCTCTCCCTCTGCCTATTCCTTTTTTGTTTGTTTTCCTGGATCTGCAATGATTCCATTCTTTGAGGTTTCTGGTCGGAACTCATTTGTGCCTTTTCAGACATCAGGTAAGCGGTTTGATGACCCATGTGCCATTTGGGGGCACCAATGTTGTCAGTGACATCATGTTGTAGATGCTTCCCCCTCCTTCTCCCAGTGTCTCTCTTGTCTAGATTGTGCTATTACTTCCCCTTTGGTGGTATTGGTGGTAAGGGTTCTTATGGGAACTTCTTCTCTTTGAAATTCAGAAATGGGATAAGAAATTTTCTTTTCTAGTAGAAAAGGCCTTTACAGCCATATTGGAGCCATAGTTCTCAAGCATGAGTACCGTGTGCCTCCTAGATTCATTAGAAGAAAAATCTAGACTGGATAGACCCCCCCCCCCAAGGTCCATAGAACCATTAGGGAAGCCATCTGTTGGGCCGGGGCAGGTGAGCATTCAGCCAACTGATCCAGTCAAGGCACAGACAAAAATTGGCTGGAAGTCAGGTGGAACTGTGCACCTTCCCCAGCACACATCCTGCCTTCCACTTGGGAGTACCAAGGCATTAGCAGAAAAGCTTTGTTTCCAAAGAAAGGGGCCATGTCATAAAGAAATGTCTGTTCAGAGGCTCAGAAAGAAGATAGAAGCATCATCCCAGGGGTGGCAAGACAGGTGCTTGGAGCCAGGAAAGAACTGGGCTTGAATGTCTGAGCTATTGAATCAGTTTCTAAATAGCAGCAATCCTAGACAAGCACCTGTGTATAATACAGAATCATCTCATCCATGCTATAGTGATGATAGAGTTTAAAATGTTAAATAAATTTTAAGGAAAAATAGAGTTTGTGTGTAAGAAGTGGTTGCAGTCCTCAGTGCCCATGTCCTCTGGTGGGACCTGGGAAAATGACTGCAAGATGTTAACGATGTCTTATTTGCTGTGGTGCTGGGTGTTTGGTGTGTAATTCTGACTTGCTGTAAATACTGTTTTTAGTACTATGGTTATGATGGCTGATATTGATAATAATGGTGACAACAACTAAAAATGTCATAGTCATATGAGCACAAGCTCAAAAGCAGCATTCACTCTGGTAGTTATCCGTTTTGCATCAAAAGCATTTAGAGTCAAGCATTGAACCTAGCTTGCCATTGGAGAACCTCTATCTGAGCTGTACCACTTCAGGCTGCAACTGGAGACTCACATGATTGAATGCTCCTCCCTATAAAAACAGAATCTGATGCATATGGAAAGCTGTCATTTCAGGAATAGAGGGAGGTTAAAGCTCTTCTCCCCGATACCTAGATTTGTATGTGCAGGGCTATTTCATAGTAAAGAATGTCTGAGCATTCCATCATGAAGCCCAACCTACAGTCTGAAGTTGTGCAGCTTAGCCGCAGGTTTACTGCCTTGGTGAGAACTAGGCTAGAGTAATAACAGCAAGAGTTAATATCAGTGCATTCTCAGTCTTTTTTGCTTACTGGAACAAATGGGCTGTTTCACATACGAAGAAATCTATAGATTTGGGAAATAAACACAGATCAAAACAAGAAAAGAAGTGTGAGAATTCAATAGTAGGTTGAGCAGGTACTGGAATAAACTGTTCCAAGGATGGTATGAAGAAAAGGGCAGAGTGGGGGGAATTCAAGGAAGTCTTGGTCAGGGTCCACTTTCGTTTTCATCTGTTACAGCCTTGAGGTCCAAATGATCCAGCCTGCCTCTTAAGGTAGAGGCAACCTTCAACTAGAGAGAGGTGTCCTGTTCTCTGTAGGTGGTTCCTTCCACTTCCTGACCCTACGTTCACTGAGCTCAGTGTGTTCTGTGGCTGCTCCTTGGGTCCCATTCACCATTTCAGATCTACATAGCAGATGCACAACCAGCCCTGATTTTTTGATGCTGTTCTTGAAGAATAATTTGTGTTCTGGAGACTCTAATATGTGCAGTCATTGGAAGTCTTAGGCTTGATTTACAAATGTGTGCATCCACTGTACCAGGGACAGTGAGTCTGGTGCTCTCCAGCTGTTGTAGGACTACAGCTCCCATCACCCCTGACTTGGCCAGGGCTGATGGAAGCGAGAATCTAATATCTGGAAGGCTGTCTCTGGAAGTTCTGCAATATTAGATCCAAATGGCCAATGCACACACACACACAAAAGGGCTTAGCCCTTAGGGCCAGGCTTTCCCAGCCTTGTGCCTTCCAGACATCTGGGGGGCACCAGACTAGGGAAGACTGCCTTAGGCAGTCAATCAATTCTGCCAGTGGTGCTCACTTAGATATGAAGAATGGGATCTTTATTTTCTTCACTTTTAACTCTTTCAGTGCCTTGAGATATCCTGCCTTGAGCCTGCATATCCAAGGGTACACTGATGTTATCAGAGAAAACAGGCATGTTGTCAGGTGGAAATTTGCATCAGGTGTTATCAGTACAGATGCAATATGTTGTGTAAAGAAAATAATACCAAATGTATCAGGATCTCTACATTTGGATGTTATCAGGGAAGCCAAGGGATGAGTTTATCCAGCGCCAATGGGTATATCCAAAAAATTACTTTTTCTATAGGACTGGATATAACTTGAATTACAATGGGTGCTTATAAGGATATTTTACTCATGGTGCAAACAAATCAAGAGGGGGCTAATAAAATGGTCAGGTACCCACTTGAATTGACTATGGAGAATTCTTAACTGTGGTGCACATATCCACAAATTAAATTCATTTCTGTTTCATTCCTAGAACTATCAAGGGTGTTAGAAATGCAATATTTTGCCTTTCATGAGTTTCCTGTGTCAAGCCCCTTTTCAGGCACTCCCAATCCAATTTTTTGTTTGCTGGCAATATTCTACAAATCAACACTATTATCATATACAGTGCGGGGGGGGGGGGAGTATTTGATCCCCTGCCAAATTTGCCCGTTTGCCCTCAGATGAAGAAATGAGAAGTCCATAATTTTAATGGTAGGTTTATTGTAGCTGTGAGAGACAGAATAACAACAGGGAAAACCCCAGAAACCCAGAAGACAAAAGTCAGAGATTGATGTGCATTATAATGAGTGAAATAAGTATTTGATCCCTTTGCAAAAGATGACTTAGTACTTGGTGGCAAAACCATTGTTGGCAATTACAGAGGTCGGATGTTTCTTGTAGGTGGCCACCAGGTTTGCACACATCTCAGGAGGTATTTTGTCCCACTCCTCTTTGCAGATCCTCTCTAAGTCAGTAAGATTTCAAAGCTGATGTGTAGCTACTCAAACCTTCAGCTCCCTCCACAGATTTTCAATGGGATTAAGGTCTGGAGACTGGCTAGGTGTCTTTTGTGCAGGTACTGTAATGAGCTGGGATTACAGGTAAAACCACTCCCTTACAGCAGGTGCTTCTAATCTCAGCTTGTTACATACAGTGAACATACTGTACCAGGTAGCCTAACATCTGGCTGGTTGATAGGGAATCAAATACTTATTTCACTCATTATAATGCACATCAATCTCTGACTTTTGTCTTTTGGGTTTCTGGGGTTTTTCTTGTTGTTATTGTCTCTCACAGCTACAATAAACCGACCATTAAAATTATGGACTGGTCATTTCTTTGTCAGAGGGCAAATGGGCAAATTTGGCAGGGGATCAAATACTCCCCCCCCCGCACTCTATAGCAGTAGCAAACTCAATTCTCCGATTACCACTCCTTATAATGCCAAAATGACACGAGCCAGAGGTATCCGTAGCCATGGGGACCCCCCCAAAAGAAATTGGGAGATCCTAAAGGAGTAAGCAAAAAACCCTAAAACCAGTCTGCAATGAGGACTTGGCATGCTCAGTGCTTGTAGAACACTGGCTAACAGTTGTGGGGACCAAAGACCAGCATGTGCATGGGAAAGTATCCTGAACAGGAGTGTTCTACACTGCATTTTGTTGCAGATCCTACATATATATATATATATATATATATATATATATATATATTAAATGGAACTGGAAATTCTTCATTATGTATCCGTGCCTAGATAACAGTTCAGTCTTAATAACATTTAAGTGTGCTACTGAAATGCATGCTGCTTTGAGAGATTATGAACCAAATTAACTGTTACATCAACTAAAATTAAGGCTGGGGGAGGGAGGGAATCAGCTGACAGGGAATAAGTAATGCTTAGGAGCCCCAGAGTGGCTTTACACATTTTCAAAGCTGAGTTGCCACATTTCCATATGCATATTGGTGTACCCTGCTCAGTAAAAGAGAAGATAAATTTTGCAATTTATTATTAGTAAATCCAAAGAAGGGCTACAACAGTTCTGTATCATATTCCAAGCACTAAATCTTCCACTTATTTTAAGAGAGCCACAGACCTGTGAAGAGAGAGGTTGTAAGGACTCAAGAGTTCTATGACTTAATGGTCTTTGCACATGCATACTTAGGAAATTTTCATTTCAAGCACTATTTGGTTGCTGTGTTGTTGAACAAAGCCAGTGTTCTTGTTGGGGGAGACTTACTGGTACTCTAAATCAGTGGTTCCTAATTGGTCGTCTGCATCACCTACCCACGGGGTCTGTGGCACCATTCACATAATAAAATGCACCCAGAGTGGGTGGGGTATTTATTATTATTATTATTATTATTATTATTATTATTATTATTATTAAGCTGCCATAGAGATAAGAAAAAAATCAAAAGTATGTCCGTGACTTGGCTTTTGAAAAGGGGGGGTCCTGCAGTACTTAGCTAATTGGGAACCACTTCCCTAAATGTCCTCTTGCAAAGTGGTTATTGCCCAAGAACTGCAATCACAGCGTAAAGGAAGTTTCCTGCTGCTCCATGAATATCCTTATAGTAGCTCTAGCTCAAATGGCTCCATTCAGGTACACTTATAGCCAGCAAGTACTAAATCACTAAATGCATGTGACAAAATTCACACACAAACATAGATACGAGAGACACTTGGAAGAGGCAAGGAATGACTCTTTATGGCCCTGTTGATGTTACTGTGCAGCAGATTTAATATTAAGTATCACTAATAAAGCTATTTCTGTGGTCTTGTCTCTCTTGAGCAATGACAACACAGGCACATCTCAGCATTTGGGTTTCTACAATCCATAAGCTTACTGTGATGGAAAGAGAGTAGTGACCACTGGATGCTAGAGATGCATAAGATGTGTGAAGAAAGGATGCAAGCTTGCTGGATTTCTTATTCTAGTTAGCAGATGGGTGGATCAACTCACTACAACTATTAAGGCTACACTTCCTTGGAAGGAAGTCCAATCAAACCAAACAAGCTTACTACCTGGGCAGACATGGTCATGACTGAGCTACAAGGCTGGCAAGCACCTTTCATATATAAAATGGAGAGACCTTCTTCACAAGTGAACTGTAAAGGTTGCTGTTTGATAAGCATTATGTAAAATTATGACCCTAAAAATAAGCTCCTATTCATGCAAAAGGAGGCTCAATCTACCTAGGTAGCTGTTTAAAATTAGATGGTGTTTCAGTTCCCCCCAGACCTGCCCTCCTATTCCCTCCTGATAGTCTGTTTGAAAGTTGTTGGCCTTGCACAAGATTCACTTCTTACGATGCAGCATGTGCTCTTTGTCCTTTCCAAATAGACAGGGAAAAAAGAATGTGTAATAGTGCCATGAATGGACTTTTCTCACTCTTAAGATAAGCCTCGTCCAATTCCTTTAAATCTACCACGTGCATTTCATTGTCAAATTGAGGTTGTTGTTGTGCAAAGAAGTGATTAATGAGGAAAAAAGAAATAAACTTGGTATGAAACCACAACTCTGTTTTTATTAATTCATTTAATACAATTAAGTTTTCCAGCGCAGCAGTTCTTTCTGGGAAGCTCTTCAGCTGCCTTGCAAGACAGCACAATTATCAATTTTCTCCTATTCAAGCATGTCCTTTGCTCACTGTAGTGACAGCAAAGCCCCACTATATGTCCAAAAAAAGCAGCAACTGACATATGCAGATTTTGGAGAAATATTAACCAAACTCCTTAATCAGCTTATGGAAGAAATCTCACACTAAGAAGTTGCAACCACATCCCCATACAGGTCAAAGCTTTTGCTAGACAGCCTAGAACACTGTCAGGGTGGGTGTCAAGAGTAGATCAACAGTAACCCACAGTGTCAGTGAAGTTAACTCTCTTAATGAAAAGGAACAATACCATGCAGGAGGCCAGGCCTAATGAGCACAGCAACTCCTCCCTTCTCCAACTTCAGTAATCCGGAAGCAGCTTGTTCCTGAAGAACATTGCCAAAGGCATGCTATCTGGAAAAGAGAATATCTCTGTGTTTGTTATGTCATTGCACAAAGCAAAGACTACAGGAATGCCCCATGTTTTTCTCTGCAGCAAAACTACATTCATGGAACACCTGCCTGAAATTTACCTGTCTTGAAAAGTCCACATCCTTCGGTATTACATACCCAGTGTGCCATTGCTATACAGTGGTACTTCGGTTTATGAACACAATTGGTTCCGGAAGTCTGTTCATAAACTGAAGCGAACTTTCCCATTGAAAGTAATGGAAAATGAATTAATCTGTTCCAGATGGGTCCACGGCGTTCATAAACCGAAAATTCATAAACCGAGGTGTTCATAAACCGAGGTTCCACTGTACACTAGTCAAGGGAGATGCAAACAAATGTTTATTGGCCCACAGTCACTCCAACATAGGCATAAACAGAGTACTACTGTCACTCAGAACACCAATTCAACTGCCCTGAAGGCTTGCTTCTCTTCCCTCCTATTCTTTGAGTTCCACTTGATATTTTTTTTACTTAAATAATAATATATTATTAGTAATAATAACATATTCACAATCAGAAAAGGCAAAATTTGTAAGAATCATAGAATCATAGAGTTGGAAGAGACCACAAGAGCCATCCAGTCCAACCCCCTGCCAAGCAGGAAACACCATCAAAGCATTCTTGACATATGCCTGTCAAGCCTCTGCTTAAAGACCTCCAAAGAAGGAGACTCCACCACACTCCTTGGTAGCAAATTCCACTGCCGAACAGCTCTTACTGTCAGGAAGTTCTTCCTAATGTTTAGGTGGAATCTTCTTTCTTGTAGTTTGAATCCATTGCTCCATTGCAAAGAGACTTTTTCAACTAGGTTGCATGGCACCTGAGCTGAAGCTGTTCAGTTTGTTTCCGCTACTGACACCCTATGATAGGAAACTTCCTTTGCAATCATACAATTGCCACAGATTCTTGTAAACATGGCTTCAGCCTCTGGAATCTTCACATAGGCCTTCACAATTCCTGTGAAATTCTAATCATAACGGATTAACTTTCGTTTCTTGTTCTTGTGTTTTTTAACAATTTGGAGCAGAAAACACACAGCTGTTTCAGAACCCTTGCGCTTGGCAATAACAGGACAGCAGGAGAGGATATTTTTTTCTCAAGAAGAGGACTGAAATACATGGGTGATTCATCACCCGCCAAGATTATCATTATTACCTGCTGCAACACCAAGATTTAAAGCCTTGTCTGAAGTGTTAAGGCTTTGAAATCATCCACAAAAGCAGCAATGCCATGATTACTTTGTAACATGCTTGACCATATCTGGATTAAGCAATGCAGAGCTTCTGGCCCATGGAACACTACATCTTGATTTCATTTGAAGGTGTGTGTGTGTGTGTGTGAGAGAGAGAGAGAGAGAGAGAGAGAGAGAGAGAGAGAGAGAGAGAGAGAGAGAGAGAGAGAGAGAGAATATAAAAACTGTGAGATGTCCTGACTGCATTTGTTTGTTTTTTCTGAAAAGCAAAATAACCCCCCAATAAATCTGGTATGCTTTAAAGTATTGTTTTGCAGGAAGTGCTTTTAACACTGTCCTGTTTGGCTTGGTGTTTAAGTTACACAAGACGTGCAGGTTTTAATTTTTCTTATTGCCCACATTTTCATCGAGCATTTGTTTTGCTTCACGTGGATTCCCCCCCCCTTTGCTACCTACCCTAAACCTTTGAGAAGGAGGGAAGGCGGGAATTGACGGCCTGACCCTGTAATAACATGGGGGGGGGGAGCATAATGTGTAAATACCCTAATTAAATAAACCAATTCCTTACTAGCTTTTTTCCATATATAAATTTTTGCAACGCGCACCCTACGGAAGCCGTGCTTGACGTTATTTACAAAACATGCACTTGCGTATCGAATTTGCTTTAGAATCGTGAATGCCCAGAGGCGGAGGACGCTGTTCATTGGGCAGCGCAGAAACCCGCCTAAATAAATAAATAAATAAAAGCACGCCGCCCCGAGTATTCACAGGGCGCGCTCCCGAAACACAAGCGTGCTCTCGGGCTCTCTCTCTCTCTCTCTCTCTCGTCAACGCGCGCGAAGCCAGCTCTCCCCCTCCCCGCGTTCCACCTCGCGCAGGCGCGTTGCGCTCCCGGCGGGACTTATTTCACTCGGGCGAGCCCGAAAAGTAGTTGAGAGCAGCAGCCTCCCATACCCGCCCCGCCCTTACCGTGTCAAATAAGTCTCGGCTAGGTAGCTGGACGGAGGGGGGAGGGGGAGAGGAGGCCTGCGCCTGCGCAGAAGGGACCCGAGGCGCCCTGCGCGCGCGCCGCAGCCCAAGCTTCCCTCAGAGATATATATAGACAAGCCAAGGCAGCCATTTCCCTTCAGACAATCCCCCCCCCGCCCGCCCCGCGGGGAAAAACAAACAAAACCCACCTTCTTCTACTCCTCTGCCCACCCGCTCGGACGGAACCCGAGGCCGGGCGTCGGACGGCAAGCGGCTGAGGTAAGGCAGCCCCTCCCCGCCTTCCCGCCTCCGTCCGGTCCGTCAGCCGGCGGGTCCCTGCGGAGCGTCAGGACGTGACGGCGGCGGCGGCAGGAACGCTCGGCCGTCACCCTCCCCTCCCCCCCGCCCCGCATTTCCCTCGCGCTGCCAGTGGCGCCAGGCGCGCGCGCGCCCTCCTCCTCGCGTTCTGCGGCGCGCCTCCCCCCCCTCACGCACTGCGCAGAGACAGAGGGGGGAGATGCGGTCCCGTGCGCGTGCCTGCAGTCGGCGTCGCGAGCCAGCTTTAAAGGGCTGGATGGCTTTTCCCCTGCGTCGCGGAGCCTTCCGCGGAAAGCGGAGGAGGAGGAGGACCTCGCGCTTCTCCTCACTCCAGGGGCAGGCTCGAGGGAGGCTCGTGCGCGCGTGCGCTGTTGCATATGCGCGCGTGCACCGTGGCATGCACGCGTGGTGCACGGAGGCTCGCCTCTTTTTTGCTTACTCGCCTCGAGCCCGGTTCCAAATACTGTACATATAAGTCTTGTTTTTGTTTAACCTTTTCTTTAAAACAAAACAAAAAAACCCAGAAAACTTATACCGAGCTTTTTCTCGATGGCGATTTTTTTTAACAGAATTTGTATGCCGCTTCTTGGCCCTCTTCACGTGGTTTGTTTGCAACAGTGATAGCACTCATCTGTGTCAGGAGTAGAGATGGGAAGGCCGGAGGGGGGGGGGACCAGGGAAAGATTGGATAATATTTAAAGAATACCTTAGAAAGTATTATGGTAATGCAAATCTGCTGACAGATTTAATCTTGAAGTATAAGGAAATTATAAAAGTAAAATTTCTTTTGATACGTAACAGAAAATAATAATAATAACAATGAAGTGTGTATAGATTAAGGTGTAAAAAGTACAATGAGGTGAATTGGAATTTAATGATACATTTTTATTGTCTCTGTTTATATGGGTTTTTTTGTCCTGTTTATGTTATATGTAAATTGTTTTGTAATACACTAAAGAATTGCCTTCAGCCTGTTCATTTGCAACATTTTAATAAAACGTTAGGGAAAGGGAAAAAAGCCAGGGAAATTAGGGGAAAAACCTGGTTTTCCCCCAATTTTCCCAGTCCCCCCCCCCCCCGCGGCCTTCCCATCTCTAGTCAGGAGATAAGTGGAAGAGTGCGCTTTCTGATATGGAGTCCAACCATGGAGAGTTTTATAGCGCCTACTGTGGCTGTAGAGACCCATACAGGAGAGACATGTTTTGTTGCAGGTAGGGCAGAAGAAGGCAGAACAGTTGGGCAGGTGCAGGTGTGGTGGTTCTCCCCTCTGTTCCTCCCAGTGGTCATTCCTCCTCTGGTCATGAGACTCATGATACAGTACATACATTAGTACTACAAGTGCTTCTTCCTTTTTGCAAAGCGCAAGAGTACAGTTCTCTCCCCTAAAGGGCCTTGCAACCTGCAGTTTTGAAAGAGGGGAAGCAACAAAATGAGATTTAAAAATTGCAAATAATTGTGAAGCAGGGTTTTTATTATTTAAAAAAATCAAAAATGAAGGCCACATCAATGTTATTCTTTGTATAGCGCCAACTGATGCGCATTGTGCTTTCCAAAAAAAGGAGGTTGCTGGGGCAGTTTACAATTTGACATGGGAGAACATAAAGGAAGGGGGTTAATAAAATAAATTACTTCATACGGGCAGGGTTTAAAACAATCTCAGATTGTTAGAATAGCCAAAATACAATAAGGCAGTAGCATAAAATAAAAACCAACAGCAGAAACATCATTCACAAAGCTCAGAAAGTACAGGCAAGTCAGTTTTGTTTGGTAGTTAATGCATGCAATATTTGCAGCAGAAAGAGCCTCTGCTTAATTAACAGCAATTTTGCACCTACTGTATTTTGTGAATCTCAATGTCTGCATATAAACCACTGTAAGGGGATAAACCATTTCAGGTTATTATGTAATACTGTAGATAGAACTTAGTGGCAGGCAGGGGAAAAAATGAGATGACTGCAGCTTTTTAAACTTCCTTCTATGTCAGATTGCTAAAGTGCTGTACGATGGTGGACCAAACCAGTTGTATTTTTGCATTATCCCCGAGTTCATCTCACAGCATGTGGTTTTTCCAGTTTCTTCTTATTGGGTACCGAAAGCATACTTTCTTTATTGAAAGAGTGAGTGTGTAGTAACCTGTTTCACAGATGCTTCCAGTCTGCCTTTTGCCAGTTGCAGTTCCGCTGCACATATCTGGAGACCTGTCTCCCTTTCAGACTAAATTAGGGTCTTTGCCAGGAGACAGGGTGGGCAAAGCAGCAAACATGACTGCAACCAAGCCGTGCAGGAATGACTGGTTTTGGGTTTCACAGACCTTGCAGACACAAACCCTTGAATGGGTACCATTTGCTGCATACTTGTACTTCTCTCTTTAGTTTGCCCAGGATCCCAGGCTGAGCACTGGAGGTCACTCTTAAATCTTCATTTAAAAAGAATGCTCAGATATCCCCCCCCCCTTTTAAATCTGCTTACTCAGTTCCTTGCTTGTGAAATGTCAAATCTTGCTCAATGTAGATTGCAAGTGCTGCTGGAAGTGTTTTTTCCTTCCTGTTTTTTCATTCCTCTGCTTACAGCCTCATAGCATGATATGGTGAGTCTCCAGATTATCTAAAAGTTGTATACAGCCTCTTTCCCATCTTCAAATGCACCCCCTCTTGGCTCAGTGCTACAGTGCTGCGATTCTGGCTTTTAAGTTAAGAAAATCTTTAATAAAAATTATTTTTTAAAAGAAAACATCCTCCTTTTACAGGGGGCAGGAACCTCATGACTTGGGAACACATTGCCAATTTTAAACTTTGTTCATTAGCCACTTACAGTTTACTCGTTTTACTTTATTTCAGCCTTGCATATAAATCTCTCATGGGGACACAAACATTGTCAGATACATGGCTATATAGTGGTTTATTGTGAGAGGATTTCTAAAATGCTGTCTCATTTAAAAAATAAAGTCATGCACTGTATAATAAAGTCATTAAAATATTGTAGAGCAGAGTAAATGACAAACGCTGAATCAAATTAATTTTCTAAAAGTGCTTGCCAAAACTATATGGGGATGTGCATGGTCTGTGAAAAATCCAGGATTGTGTAAGCTCCTGAAACTGGATGCTGGTTAGTAGCAGGAGGCATGGTGTCTGTGTGTATAGCCAATGGTCAGGGATGACAGAAGTTACAGTCTACCAACATCTGGAGGGCCACTGGTTCTCCATTCCTGCATTAAAGGATTAAAAGGGCTTTGGAGAGTCACAGCCAAAGTAGGCAGTACTGAACTATGTAGACCGAGGCTCTGACTTGGTATAGGATAGTTTCATGTACAGTATTCAGCTTAAATGTCTTAACTCGTCCGACAACCAGTGTACCTTGCTTCTCTGCCTCCATTGCAGGAGCTGTCCAGCAGAGCTTTTTCGTGCGTTGCCTGGTGTATGTTAATATCTACTCCAGGGAATGGAGTTTTAGACCCTTCAGAATTTCACTGTGTCTTTTTAGAGAAGTTTTTTGGCTCCTCTATCACATGCACAAGCAGCCATCTGTTTGGGATCCAGTTCTCTGGCATTTAACTCATCTAAGATGTGGGCTTTCACAGAAAGAGCCGCTATGTGCTTGTTTTGTTGGGCCATCGTCCTCTTAAGCAGCCTGTCCTTCTGAAATTGCACTGGATCTTGTTTGTGTGTGTGTGTGTGTGTACTTCTGATTCCTTTTGGTGTTTAGTCGTGTCCGACTCTTCGTGACCCCATGGACCAGAGCACGCCAGGCACTCCTGTCTTCCACTGCCTCCCACAGTTTGGTCAAACTCATGTTGGTAGCTTCGAGAACACTGTCCAAACATCTCGTCCTCTGTCGTCCCCTTCTCCTAGTGCCCTCCATCTTTCCCAACATCAGGGTCTTTCCAGGGAGTCTTCTCTTCTCATGAGGTGGCCAAAGTCTTGGAGCCTCAGCTTCACGATCTGTCCTTCCAGTGAGCACTCAGGGCTGATTTCCTTCAGAATGGATAGGTTTGATCTTCTTGCAGTCCATGGGACTCTCAAGAGTCTCCTCCAGCACCATAATTCAAAAGCATCAATTCTTCGGCGATCAGCCTTCTTTATGGTCCAGCTCTCACTTCCATACATCACTACTGGGAAAACCATAGTTTTAACTATACGGACCTTTAACTATACGGACCATAGCTTTAACTATACGGACCTGATTCCTTTTACATTCAGATATAGAAAACCAAATTCTGCCGGCCAGATTGGCAGAGTGATAACCTCTTCACTCTTTGGTTCTATAACAGCAGAGTGAAGATTCCAGGAGGGGCTTTTCCCACGGGCCTTCCTGCGGATGGCAACCCCAGATGTGAGTGTTCACATGGAGGAGGTGGTTGTGGTAACAACTCCAGACAACATGGCTGACAGCAGTGGCATGGAAGAAGTGAAAACTGTGCTAGTTACCACCAATCTCTCCCAGCACAGGTAAGCAAACGGTAATTATTTACCCTCTGGGGTGGCTAACATTAGCGTTTTAAGCTGCTGCACACACCCTGTTCATTTCACTTCAGTTTGGATGGGGGAAACACAGTTCAGAACATATAACTGCATTTAAAGGAAACCCAAAGCAGCCTCTGTTGGATAAGATTTGTTCAGTTTATGTACAGCTTCATAAAAATGAGTCCAAAAGCAATTTACAGGGACAACAACATGCAATAAAAATCCATTAAAACGAAACAAATATAGTTCATCCACAAAAATCAGCCAGCAACCTAAAATTGGGGGGGGGCAGACAGATCTCTGCATGCTGTACATATCACAGTGAATTGAGTTTTGTTATTAAAGGGAAGAAGGAGAACCCCTTCATGAAACCTCTAGCATGGGGGTGTGGCACTTAATCTGGCTAGAGTGCTGGACAGTTTTCTTCACTCCCTCCGCTTCCAACCTGTGATTACCCGATGTCACAGTGACTTAGAAGCATAGAGCTGTAGAGTTGGAAGGGACCACAAGGACCATCTAGTCCAACCTCCTGCAATGCAGGAATCTTCCATCCAATGTGGGGCTTGAACCCACAACTCTTGAGATTCGGAGTCTCATGCTCTTAGGTGCCTGAATGAGTATTGCAGAGCACTTTGCAAGGGGGTTTGCAGACACTGCTGATGGTGCAGACACTGCTTTGGACGGTGCCCAAAAGCACTCTTTCTGCTGAGCCAGGTCTTTACCTGCCCCACACCTGAGGTCAAAGGGCAGTGGGTGTGACTTGGCTGAAGTGGCCTCCTCCATGGACTGGAAGTTCCCCACCCTTGCTTTAGAAGGCTTTAGCAGGCATGTGCATCTAATGTTTGTAAACAGAAAGAAATTGAACAGAAGGTCAACCCTGGCCGTTTCTAGCGTGTTGAATTCACCATTGTGAAATGGGAAGGAACACTCTGAGGTCAGCAATATATGTCAAGTTAAGGCTGATGACAGCCATACCCAAATCCAGGAGTGGAGGGTTTGTGTTCTCCAACCCCACACCCCTTGGTAGTGGAAGTGAAACAAATAGAAGGATTTGCTCTGTTGGTCAGGCTACTAGTCCTTCTATCAGGGTTGGTTAATCCAGAGGCTTCATCCTGCCTGCCAGTCACAGGGACTAATGTACACCATTTTTCCTTTCTCTGTTTGAGGAGGGCTCTGAAGCCACAGTAGTTTACTAGGCTACATACCATTTAACCTGTAGTTCTTACTGCAATTCCTTCTATGTTGTCCTTTGCTTGGGAAAGAAACCTTTCCAGTGATCAGTAAAAGTAATTTCAGGAACGGAAGCAAGCCTGCTGCTTCCGTGGTGCTTGTTTCTATCATCTTCCTGCCTGCTTGATGAAACCTCCTGGGGGAAAAAAACTTTTGGAGCATGACTTCCATGCAAAAAATCTGAGCAGTGCTTCCACCCACGAGTTTTGTCATGGAAACCAGCCGTGCAAACGGCTTTTTGATGGTAGGATTAGGTGGATCTGCCTGAGTAATTGCCATCTTCTTGGAAGAACAGAGCAGCACTGCCTATGCTAGAAAAAATGAATGTTTTGTTGTTTTAGAAGAAAAAAAAGAGAACAAAACAACGCTGTGATGCAGATGGGAAAAATAGATCCATCCAACTGCATGCTATTTGATCTCCAATTTACATTTCTTCACTCCTTCCTACTTCACCACTACCAAGAGAGATAGAAATTCGAGGCTGATAACTTCCTGGGCATCTGTACAGTATAAAACCAAGGGGACTTTACAGCTTATACTTTAAAAAAAAGAGGCTGTGTACTCATTTGCACAAGTTAATATTCATTGTTTTATTCTGGAGTTTGGAAGGTGGTTTTTTTGTTTGTGTTTGTTTTAATATAGGAAAGTTTCAGTCCCAGTGCAAGTCAGTATCCACCCCACCTCACCCCCCCCATAGACATAAAAAATGGGAAAGTAAGCTGGGACTCATTTGGGGTACAGATATTATTGGGTGTCATGTGGAGAGTTTGAGACATGCCAAAGGAATTAAGATCCATTCCTCTGCCTGAATTGCTATAAACTACCAAGGTGCCTCTAGATTCTAGGATGTTTAGAAGAAACAGAACACACATCTTTAAAAAAGGTGAAAACTATGAAATTGTTGTTAAATAACTAAAGATCAGGTCCCCAGGCTTCAGAAGCTACTTCCAGTTCTGCATTTCTAAGCTTAGCAGCAGTGCTTTAATTCCTTACAACTGCTTTTCCTTTGTGCTTAATATTTTGTTTTAACCATATGAATCAGCGGGTTGCAATCTTGAAATTGCTGCACTGTGTACAACTTTGTTTTTCCAGGGGTAAACAACTTCCTACCTAAAGGGAAGAGCTGCATTTTTGCATTATAGCTGGAATTGCTCTGGAGTTATTCTCCAGAGCAAGCCTTATCATAGCGTGGGCAGCTTCCCTGTTTCTTTTTAACTGTTTGTGTCTTTATTTCTTGCTAGCAATGACCTAAATGAAGACACCCTGGAGACGGAAAATGCAGCCGCTGCAGCTGCTGCTGCTTTTACAGCTTCTGCACATTTGAAAGAAGCCCTGTTAGGTAAGTGGGGTGAGTAACAGAAGTTTGCCTCTTTTGTATCACAGTCACTTGCATTAGCAGGTAGCATTGCCAGGGGAAAGGCTCAAGAGCACTTAGGCTGAGGGGTTTCCAGATCCTGGAATGAGCATTCTGAGGTTGGGGAAACTGCTGGGGATCTGCCCTTTCCCGAAGGACAATAGGTTTCAGTGTTCCTAAATAGAAGACCTCTAATGTATGGGAAAGTCACATAGGTCAAGAACAGGATAGAGAGCCTGTGCCTCTCCAGATGCTGGACTCCAGATCCCATCAGCTCCAGCCAGCATATTCAGGGATGATGGGAGCTGTAGCCTAACAACATCTGGAGGGATCTCCCCAGCCTTGATGGAGGCAGTAACTGTGTTCCTGGGCACTTTCTGTCATCATTTGCCTATTTTGTAGGTATGCATTCAGGGGGAAAATTAAGGAGCCAGTGTTGTGCCCATGTGCTGAAGACCATTAACCCCGACTCAAGATATTCACCATTAGTTTTCCTTCCTATCCCACGGCTCTCTTCTTCCTCCCATATTGTTACACCTCACTGCCTGTTTCCCCTCACTACTCCTTTATTCTGAAAAAGTGCAGAATGGTCCAACTTTCTCCCAGGTGCCCCCACGCAAACCCCTAAACCGTAGGGCTTCCCCCAACCCTTGATAAGTTTTGGGGAGGCCACGATGGCAGCGATGGCGATGATTTCCCATCATGCAAGTGGAAATCCCTGTGCTGATGGTGTGCAGTGGATAAATGCCACCCTTTGACCCCCTTGCCACCTCAGAGGTTTGTGCCCCATATCTCTCTGGCTTGAGAACTTGCGTCTTCTTAAACCAATCGAAGTTGGCTCATTCCGAGTTACCACTTGTTGCAGGACAGGTAAAATGCCAAAAATAGAGAGGCCTATTAGGTAAAAAGCAGTTTGTGTGTTTTTAATTCCGGTATCTATGTCTTTACAATTACCACTTTCACTTTGGTGTTTCACCCATTTGGTGAAATTTAGATTGTTAGCTGCTCAGGACATAGAACAGTATCTCCACGTTCATTGGTTGTACCCAAAAATTCTATGTCAATAACTTGATAATTGTAATGTATCTCATTTACGGAAGCAGTTAATCAGGCTGGTGCTCAGTAATAAATACTTTTTCATCCTGTTTTCAGTTTTCCTTTCAACTGTATTCCAAACTTGATTTGCCAACCAGCAATCCATGGTTGTAACCTTTTCAAAAAATTTATCTTTCCCGATCCCTCTCCCTGAAGTGAAGATGGCTGAAGGTGATGATTGTGTAGAAGCCGAGATTGTTTATCCCATCACCTGCGGAGATAGCAAAGCCAACCTAATATGGAGGAAGTTTGTTTGCCCCGGTATCAACGTGAAATGTGTCCAGGTGAGATGGCTTTATATCCTGTAATGTGTAACATCTCCATTCTCTAATCTTACGTATTGTAAAAGCACACAGATCCCAGCCCCGCGGTCTCATCATCTAAAATTTTTAAAAAATGAGATGGAAGGGAAGAGAAATTGGGAGAAGGAAAAGATTGAACGTGACTATGTGGCATGCAAAGGTTTATAAAAGGAATTACAGCAAAATACCTTTAGAATAATTAACCTATACCACAACATGTCTCTCTTCCCTCCAGTATGACAACCATTTGATAAGTCCCAAGGAATTTGTCCATTTGGCTGGCAAGTCCACCTTGAAGGACTGGAAGAGGGCAATCCGGATGAATGGGATCATGCTAAGGTTAGCCTGTGTGTGAGAGTGCCTTTGTGTGCCTGCCTGCAGACGCAGAACTGAAACATATCTTTGGGGCGTGTGTGTGTCCCACCTCTTGCCTTAGGGAGGCAGAATTCACAAGGCCCTAACCTATGCCATCTGGTATCTAAATGAGGTGTCCATTTGGGAGTATCTCCTAGGTCGGCTTCATTGAAATGAATTTCGGTGCTGCTAGCTGAAGCACGAACATGCAACTCTTGGGAGTTTTCAGAGTGTTTTAAATAATAATAATAAAACTGAGGTGGACGTTCATGTTGGTTTTGTGTGTTTTAGGAAGATAATGGATTCAGGGAAGCTGGATTTTTACGAGCATACGAAAGTTTGTTCCAATACCTGCCGAAGCACTAAAATCGACCTGACCGGAGCCAGAGTGCCCCTAACAAGCCAGACGTCAACAGAATACATACCTCTCACGCCGGCCTCTGCAGATGGTAATGTGAACTGCATTCCACTAGGCCACGAATTCTACCTCTGGTTATGCTGGCTGGAGCTGATGGGGGTTGTCTGGGAGCATCTGGAGGACCACCGATTGAGACCCTGATAATAATAATAATAATAATAATAATAATAATAATAATAATAATAATAAAATTATTTATTTATTTATTTATTTATACCCCGCCCATCTGGCCGGGTTCCCCCAGCCACTCTGGGCGGCTTCCAACAAAACATTAAAATACAGAAATCAAACATTAAAAGCTTCCCTAAACAGGGCTGCCTTGAGATGCCTTCTAAAGGTCTGGTAATTGTTGTTCTCTTTGACCTCTGGTGGGAGGGCATTCCACAGGGTGGGTGCCACTACCGAGAAGGCCCTCTGCCTGGTTCCCTGTAACTTGGCTTCTCGTAGCGAGGGAACCGCCAGAAGACCCTCGACGCTGGACCTCAGTGTCTGGGCAGAACGATGGGGGTGGAGACGCTCCTTCGGGTATACTGGACCGAGGCCGTTTAGGGCTTTAAAGGTCGACACCAACACTTTGAATTGTGCTTGGAAATGTACTGGGAGCCAATGTAGGTCTTTCAGGACCGGTGTTATGTGGTCTCGGCAGCCGCTCCCAGTCACCAGTCTAGCTGCCGCATTCTGGGTTAGTTGTAGTTTCCGGGTCACCTTCAAAGGTAGCCTCACGTAGAGCGCATTGCAGTAGTCCAAGCAAGAGATAACTAGAGCATGCACCACTGTGGTGAGACAGTCCGCGGGCAGGTAGGGATAAGGGATAAGGCTCGCTGTACCTTTGTTAGAATGATACAGAAGAGGAATATCCTTGTTGTGTCTCCTTTTGTCACCGTTGCACTGTTGCGATCTTACCAGCCTTGCCGTGTGTGTGTGGGGGGGGGGCAATAACAGCCCAGTAGAGGGTGGGTGGTGAGGCTTAATTTCCCTGTGGTGATTTGAATTAACCGGCTGTTTCTTGGCTGCAAGCTTCTACTAGAACTGGAAGAGACTCAAATATTTCTGTGGTCATCGATACAGTCACCAACGCATTCGTCCCTGTTGATCAACTCATGCTTTTCAGCTTCTGGGATATCATTCGTAAGAGGACAGGTGTCTTGCAGAAGGCTGCCTGCAGAGCAGACAGCTGTGATCGTTACTGATAAATATCATAGAATCATAGAATAGAATCATAGAGTTGGAAGAGACCACAAGGGCCATCCAGTCCAACCCCCTGCCAAGCAGGAAACACCATCAAAGCATTCCTGTGTTTGTGTCCTATCCTATCTCCCAAAGAGTATATCCCTCTTTGAGCACTCTACAGTTTTGTTAGGCTGAGAGACAGTACTTTCCCAAGACCTCTTATTAAGCCTCCCTGCGGAGCAAGCTGTTGAACCCAGGTCTCCTTTGTCCGAGTGTTGCATGCTACCCACTACATCACACTGGCTTTCAACTCAGCCAAGTGAGTATGGGGAAAGCCAGAAAAACCTTGCCATTGGTAGCCAGTCTTCCTAGGGGCAGGTTGGTACTCGCTTGGAAGCTGGCAGTATACATGCTTTGCATGTGGGTTCAATTCACCAACCACTCCAATCAAGGAGGTATGCCAGCTGAAGTAACCAGTTCTAGGCTAAATGAACCAATGGTCTGACCTGGTCTAAGGCAATTTCTTATTTTCATACACCAGTGGGGCCAGTAGAACATGTGCTTTGAATACGTGAGGTCCAAGTTTCCATCCCTGGCATGAGTGCTGGGAAAGATTTTTGCCCAAGACCTTGGTGAACTAATTGTAATAGAGTAGTACAAGCAGTTCACCAGACACTTGGTGAAGTTCCAAGGGGTGTCTTCCTATGTTGATAGTTCATTTCTGATTCCAAGTAGGGGATCAACCAAGCTCTGTATTGAACAACAAAAACACCAATATTGGGACCCAACTCCATGGTACCCAGCCTTGAAACTTGTTGACTGATCTGATGCTAGTCATGGTGCCCTAGCTTGGGGTTGTTATGAAGAATAAACGGAATCTCGTCATGGTTTGTAATTCCAGGATGGTTTATCAAATAAACCACTTCAAAGCCTATTTGGCATTAGATGGTGTATGGATTAATAAATAACAATAGCAATAATAAAAAATCCAGCCCCTACAAACAGAATGCTAAGATCTTTAGAAGTTTGTTTGAAATTTGTGCTAGGTTTAGAAATGCAGGGGAGACGTCTCTTTGGTTTTGTCTGGCAATTGTACCGAAATTGTAGAAAAACGTAAAGCAACTACAACCAAGATAAAGCAATAGAAGAATGGATATATCTTGGAAGGGCACATCTTGACTTGTTTCGCCAGCATGCCAACGAAAAAGCGGTTTTGTTGATGATTTCTGAATGTTGATTTTGTTTCAATCACAGTAAATGGGTCTCCTGCCACGATCACCATAGAAACGTGTGAAGACTCCACGGACTGGACCACTGCTATTGGAGGTGATTTTCACATGCAGAGCGTTCCTGTGGCCTGGCCTCAGCCCACTACATCGTCTGTGCCACCACTTCTGTTCCGTATTGGCTGTCTAAATCTGAAAGGCTTGTGCGAAGGAATTTGCATGTAGGTTGTAAGCTGTGTGGCACTGCCATCTCTATGCATAAGGCCATGCCTCAGTGGCAGAGCACACACCTTGCGCACAAAAGGCCCCAGATTCTGTCCCTGGCATCTTCAGTTAGGGTTGGAAAAGACCCCTGTCTGAAACTCTAGACTGGAGCAGTGGTCTGATTCAGTGTAAGCCAGCTTCTGAAGCTTTGTCCGTGATTCCATTAATCTATTCGCGTAGCTGTGTCTTGCCTCTGGCATGCTGGTAGTAACATACTTAGTAATAACTTGTTTTACTGGTCCAACTTTTGCTGAGGAAGGAGGCTGCATAGCTTGGGAACTTGCGTATTCTTAAACCGTCCGACGTTGGCTCAGTCAGAGTTACCACATTACCTGTCCTGCAATAATGGCAGCTTGTTATTATAGCAGATTCTGCTGTAAAAACTGTTCCTGGGGTCTACCACTTCAGACCACCGTTGAGCAGTTTGGATAATTTAAAACTTCCCTGCATGTAAAATAACTCAACACCTGCAGGATTCAGAAAGACGAGTTCTGTTTGGCATGCAAGTTTTCTAATGGGGAGAGGAATTGAAACATGACACCCCTCCTTTAATCTGAAGTGGTAGACTCCAGGAACTGTTTTACTATGTGACTTCTTGCTTGTGTGGTATCACTGCAAGGCTGCTCTTTGGCAAATGTTATGTTCCTGGGGTGAGTCTATCAAACAGTCGGTCAGCTTCGTTCCCCCTGCCTCCTTGCAGGTTTTTCAAGATTCTCTCACTTTCTTCCAGATGATACATTTACATTTTGGCGAGGTTTAAAGGAAGCCGGTCTTTTGGAAGAGGTGATTCAAGAGTTCCATGCGGAGCTCATGGAGACCATGAAGGGCCTGCAGCAGAGGATTCAGGATCCCCCTTTGCAACTCAGCGGTACGAACTGGCTGGCACAGTGCCCTTCCTTGCAAATAAATGGCACCCTCTTTTTAAGTCTCCTTAGATGCTAGCACATCTAAGGAGTGCAGGGTGTTAAAAGGTAGTGCTGGCAGTATTGGGAAGCCTGGTTTGTGGCCAGCATTTTAGGCTTTGAGGTTTTTTATTTTATTTTAGCATTTGCTATGCACTTTTTGACTTAACAATACAGGTATTAGGAAGTTGATGAAAGAAGATTGTACTCACAGCGTTTAAGGGTTTGTGTTTGTGTGCTACCTGCTTCTGTAGCTGGTGAGTGGTGCAGGATTTGACATGCGGATTTTTCTCAGCTTTCACTTAACGATAAATCTAGTTCTCATGGTTCCAAAGAACGATATCTTCTATGCATTGCAATATCAGGGGCATCTTGCATATGGCTTCAGGTAGGTGGGATATGGAGCTTCAGTGACCTGCCCTGTGTCTTGTTCTTTTTTCTATACAGTGGTATAGTGGTACCTCGACTTCCGAATGCCTCAACTTACAAAGGTTTCGACTTATGAAGAGCGCCACGGAATGGATCGCCTTCATAAGTCGAGGCACCACTGTACCTTGGTTTACAACCATAATCCGTTCTGGAGGTCCAGTTGTAAACCAAAACAGGTTGTAACCCAAGGCGTGCTTTCGCCAATGGGGCCTCCCAAAAAAATGGGTTGTAATCCAAAAAAAGGAACACACACTTCTGGGTTTGATGTGGTTGTAATCCAAAATGGTTGTAATCCAAAGCAGTTGCAAACCAAGGTACCACTGTACAGTAATGGCTATTACTTTCCCACCTGCCCACGCCCTTTGATGCACTTACCTGCCTCCTTGGTCAATAACCATAACTATTCCAAATTCCTTCGTAACCTGATTCTGGGATGCATAATTTATCATGATAGTGATGATGTATCAATGCAGTTAGTGCAACTTATTCTGCGTGTAAAGTTCAGAATTTGCATGGTTTGGGGACAGAGTACAAACAGCTGTATATATCAGCAGATGGAGGTGCATCATAAAAATCATACCTACTTTTATTTTATTAAACATTCATTGCTGATACTGGAGGGAATACTTTAAATAACATAAGCATCATTGGAAAGCATTATACTATGCCATTAGGGATTTGGGAGTTATGGGTGGGTTGGGGTTGCTGTTTTATGCTGTTTTAATTGAGTTTTAATATGTTTCTGCCCACTCTGGGACCTTAACATGAAGGGTGGATGAGAAACACAATTAACAATGAGTGTGTATGACACTTTATAGAACATCATAAGCAGAAGAAAATGATTCAGGTCTCTGCCCCAAAGAGCTTGCAACTTAAAGACAAATGGAGTGATACTGACTTAGTCTTCATTGGGTTGAGGAAATGAGAGTTTATATCATGATAAAATAAAATCCCAGCATTGTGATCCACTTCTTCCTTCCCTCTCTCATCTCTAGAATAAGAAAAATAATGATTTATTTTTTTAAAGACACATTGTTGTGCTTTTCTCCAGTCTCATCAGCTAGGATTTTTTTTAACCTGTTGCTTCCCCCCCCCCCCAGATGCTGTCTTGCTCAACAATACAGTCCAGAACTTTGGCATGCTGGACCTGGTGAAGAAAGTTTTAGCCAGTCACAAGTGCCAAATGGACCGTTCCCGAGAGCAGTATACGCGAGATTTGGCAGGTACAGTTCCTTAGTCCCAGATGCCGCAGTTCCATTATAAACTCTAATGAAACCTCCACAGGAGGACTTTCTGAAGTCAGTGTTCTGTTGCCAGAATCGTGGGGTGTAGTACTAGTGAAAAGACAGCACGGCATGGGGAGGTTTGCACATGCCAGCGTCGGCATCCATAAGTTGTGTCAGCATCTGATTCCCTACACCTGCCCTCTACATGGGAAGAGCAGCAGGCACGTCCTCCTCAGGTTACGCACAGGCTCCACATGGCTTGTAGGAACTGAGGGGAATGTAGCACTCACGTCCTGAGAAATGCTATAAACTGAGTATTGCCATTTCCTTGTAGTAGAGGCAGTCCCATTGCGCAGAAAAGCATTCCCTTTCATCTTGTCTGAAATGCATGGATGTGATACTTTCTCGTCTGCATATGTCCCCCACTGCGGTATTTCACAGCTCAATCTAGTGTGACCTGTCCTGACGTCTTGGCCCCTTTTGAACAGCAAGGTAAAAAAATAAAATAAAAGCACAGCCCTGAATGCCAGTTGGCCTTCAGAACATGATCCTCAAGGATGATTTGGTGGTCACCTAGGAATCTCTCCTGCACAACCAGTTGATGGCACAATAAACATACAGTTGTCACTGGTTTGTTGTGCAGGCTCCGGACGTGCCCCTCCTTAAGCGTTGCCTAAAATGCACATGTGTCGCTAGCTTGCCGGGTGCCTGTGATGTCATTGGTGAAAAGTGGGCTCCATTTCCCCTCCACTGCTGTAAGGGAAAGGTAAAGGGACCCCTGACCTTTAAGTCCAGTCACGGACGACTCTGGGGTTGCGGCGCTCATCTCGCTTTACTGGCCGAGGGGGCTGACGTTTGTCCGCATAGTTTTTCCGGGTCATGTGGCCAGCATGACTAAGCCGCTTCTGGCGAACCAGAGCAGCACACGGAAACGCCGTTTATCTTCCCGCCGGAGCAGTACCTATTTATCTACTTGCACTTTGACGTGCTTTCAAACTGCTAGGTTGGCAGGAGCAGGGACTGAGCAACGGGGGCTCACCCCATTGCGGGGATTAGAATCGCCGACCTTCTGATCAGCAAGCCCTAGACTCTGTGGTTTAGACCACAGTGCCACCCGCGTCCCTCTCCACTGCTGTACCCTGTTGCAATTAGCATACCAGTACTTGGCCTGCAGAGAGGACTCTTGCAGGGGAATTCTTCAGTTCAGCTTTTTCCTTTTTCTACTTCAGCTTGACTCACTAAGCAGGGGCTTCTCTCGACCTTACCTAGAGACTTGTCCATTTCGTCTCCTGAGCTGAAGCACACACCATCTCTCCAAAAAAATGATGATTGCAAGGATAGAGAGAGAGAAATAGAAACACAGCTATTTCTTCCCGCAGCAGGGGTACCTTCCCTTCTCTTTTCCATTAAGTGTGGCCTGTATATTTCAGTATTACCTTTGGATTGGAGCTTTCTCCCAAGGCTAAGGTACAGCTGGGTTGTGGTGAGAATGTTGGATTCAGACCATGGAGTTCCAAGTTCAAATCCCCACTCAGCAGTGAAGTTACATGCATTCTGCCTGGCCTACCTCACATGGTTGTTATGAGGATAAACTGGAGAAGAGGAAGGAGGAGGAACGGCGAAATACAACTGTATATTAATGGAGGGGGTGTTGAAAAACAACGGCAGTTAATTAATAAATTGCTTGGATCAGCCTGTAGAAAACTCAGAGCATTGAGACAAGTGTGACTCTAGTTTAGACACCACATTTGTTCAACAATACTTTTCTACCCCAGCTTGAAGGGAAAATACTTCAGCTTTCTAGTTCTTGAACTGGCAGCTGTAAATTGGGGTGGGGTGGGGTATATTTCAGCATAGGCATGTTCTGCTTAAAACATTTTCCACATCAAAGCCACCTTCTTTTAAAGCAATCCTTGCCATGCCATACCACAGTGGCCGTGTCATTTAAGAAGAGGAGGCCAGCCTCCGTCCCCAGCTGTTTGGACTCGGTGGGCGCCCTTCCTTATCCGCTGCTGTTTCTTTCTCCCTCCAGCTCTGGAGCAGCAGTGCGATGAGCACCGGAAGAGAGCAAAGGAGCTGAAGCACAAATCGCAGCACCTCAACAACGTGCTGATGACCCTGACGCCAGTCTCCATCCCCTCCCCTCTGAAACGCCCCAGGCTGACCCGAGCCACCTCGGGGCCTCCCGCCATCACCTCCCAGCTCCTGACTCAGTCAGCGCAGATCGCCCTTGCGCCAGGGATGCCGGTCACGCAGCTGGCGAACCTGCCCATAGGCAAAGTGGTCTCCGCCCTCCCGGCATCCGCTCTCGGGAAGGCCGCGGCGCAGGTTACCTCTGCTGGCTCCCCGGCTTCTCCCCTGCTGGGCGGATACACTGTCCTGGCCTCTGCGGGCTCCGCTTTTCCCAACGCCGTTGAAATACACCCGGATGCCTCCAACCTCACGGTCCTGAGCACAGCGGCCATACAGGATGGCAGCACCGTGTTGAAAGTGGTGAGCCCCTTCCAGCTGCTCACCCTGCCAGGACTGGGCACGGCCATTCAGAACGTTACGCAAATGTCTCCCAGCGGGAGCACCATCATGACTGTGCCATCCAGCCTTGTTGAGGGCACCGCAGCAAATGAAGACCACACAACCATTGAGGTAACCACAGTGGGGGACGAGCCTGAGCAGAAATGAAGCAGAGACTTTGACCCACCTTCCGAGGTGTGCTCTGGGCTCACACGGCCGTCCCTCTGAGGAGGAGGAGGAAGGGAAGGGGGGATTGGGCATAGAGAAAGGGAAGCAAGATCGGCTAATGGGAGGATAGTGAGGTTGGGATCCTAGAGTGAGGTGTGGAGGGGAGGACACCACTGAAAAGGCGGGAGAGAGATCACTATTCCACAGGAACCATTAAAAGCTACAGCCTTTCCATCCTCGGCTTGTTAGCACTGTACCATATCTGGCCACCCCCAGCTGGAACGAGGAGCGTGGGCAGAGAGATTGAGGTAGGCGAGACAAGGAGGAGGAAAGCTCGCCAGCCACGTTGAGCTCCAGAAATTACAGGGCACACAGCCAAAGGGACCTTTTCTGGGTTCAGGCTGGGCTGTGTGTTGCCTCATGCTCGTGAGTGGCTGCTTCTCTGTCGTGTGGGGGAGAGCAGCTGAGAAGAGCAGGGCTCTGGCAGGTGGACTTGGGCAAAACGCACCAGAAAGGGTTTCAAAGGCTTGCTTGCATTTGCTCATTCCTAAACGCAGTGGCGGGCACGGCCCCGATCTGCCCATATTACCAAGCTGGTTGGGATAAAATTGTTAAGTGAGCCTCGGGACCTGGGGTGTTCAGCAGGAGGGTTTGCATGCAGGACCGGAAGAAACCCATTCGCATAGCAAAGCCCATAACCTTCGAGGTATATGGGCCTCTTTGTATACCTTCATTAGGACATCACACCTTCTAGTCCTTCCTGCTATGAGGCAGGTGCGCATTCTGCTGAATGTTGAATGCCTGAGCTTCTTCCATGTCAGCGGAGGGCTGATTCTGTGTCCACTCGTCCTGCCGCCTGCCGCTGCCAGTGAGCCTTATCCCCTGTGCACAAGAACCTCAGACTGCTGTATTGTCCTTGAAAAGGGCATTTTAGCCGAAAGGGTGTGTGGCGGGAAAGGAGAACAAAAATGTTCAGCTCCTGAGCTAGCTTTGGATTGCTCTAACTGGCTTGAGGGACTGATAACAATACAGTTAAAAGAAGAAGAACCAGCAAAGAAGTGCTTGTGAGGGTGACATGCTGCTGCCGCCAAGGTCATGGGTTCTTGCACTGAGGCTTTGTCGAGAGCAGCAAATGCAGAGTTCTTGAATAACCTATTAAATATTTTTGAAAACATACCCTGCGGTTTATTGGCTGCCTTTGTCTTACACCTGCATCTGGAAGGGAGCCTCGCCGGTTCCTGCAAATGGGCTTGAGAGCAAGTTATCCGTTTTTTGCTTCGTTTATAAAGTCAGATGGGGGGGGGGGGTTGTGTGTGAAACCAGTTTGATTATTCCAAGGCTTTAATCTTCATTGCAGGTAAATGAAGTCAACAATATAAAAAAAAAGATGAGCAGTAAAGCAGTTCAAAGCTCTAGCTAGCCTAGGCAGTCTTAAAAAGAAATCTCAGACTTGTGAGGAACAAGGATCACTCAGTATTGTTCAAAAGGTAGTTTTCCATCGCTTGCTGTTGGGCATAATATTTTTACCCTGCAGAGGAGATGTTGCAGGAGCTGGATCCTTCATGTGCATTTGGACTCTGGCTATTCAGGTTTGCCATGTAAGGTAGCTGTTGGTGTGACACCACAGGAAGTAGGAGACAACCACCAATTTCCCCCTTTAGTAGGTAAAGGTAAAAAGGTAAAGGGCCCCTGGACAGTTAAGTCCAGTCAAAGGCAACTATGGGCTTGCGGCGCTCATCTCGCTTTCAGGCTGAGGGAGCCGGCGTTTGTCCACAGACAGCTTTCCAGGTTATGTGGCCAGCAGGACTAAACCGCTTCTGGTGCAACGGGACACTGTGACGGAAGCCAGAGCGCACGGAAATGCCGTTTACCTTCCCACCGCAGCGGTACCTGCTTGCACTGATAAGCTTTCGAACTGCTAGGTTGGCAGGAGCTGGGACAGAGCAATGAGTGCTCACCCTATCATGCAGATTCGAATTGCCAACCTGATCAGCAAGTCCAAGAGGCTCCATGGTTTAGTCCACAGCCCCACCTGCGTCCCTTCCCCTTTGGAACCCACTCCTGAAAACAGTGTTTTAGAGCTAGTGACCATATCAAACTTTCCCCAGTTTCCTTAAGAAATGTTCTCAGAGAGCTGCAGAGATGCCCACTGCTCTAGCAATACGCAGACTTTGTATTTGTGGTCAACCTAAGATGGAAAACATCACTCATCTGTTAACCTGCTCCTTATGTAGAGACCAAGAGCTTTCTGAAATCATTGTTCTCTCAAGAAAGCAGGTGCATCCCAGCAGAAATGGTTCGGTTTCTTTTGATTAATAGCTGCATAACACACAAAGTGGCTCTATATGCATTGGCTGCAAAAAAAAAAGTTCAGGAACTGAATAACTAAAATTCAGGAGTTGAATAAAATCGCTTTAAGTCAATTAATCTGAAATTAAGCTAGACTGGTATCTTTGGTATCTCTTCTCTCTTAACATGGGTGTCAGTTTATATTAAGGATGTTCAGTATTATTTTATTAATATTGCTACAAGTCTGTTGTGGCCATTGGGTAGAACAATAGTAAACTTATGAACTGAGCTGAAAGTAGGTGACAGTAACGTAAATGAAAAGTGAAGGCGGGCTGTCTCGTTTCCTTGGCTAGTCAGGATAATTATAGGCAATTTCTTGTGGCATGCCCTGTTTCTGAACATGAGGCACCTGTGAGCAAGCCATCGGTTGGTTGGCATCTGTCTGTCTCAGGGCCCAATCTTATTCAACATCTTCATCAATGACTTAGATGATGGGCTTGAGGGCATCCTGAGCAAGTTTGCAGACGACACCAAATTGGGAGGGGTGACTAATACCCCAGAGGACAGGATCACACTTCAAAATGACCTTAACAGATTAGACAACTGGGCCAAAGCAAACAAGATGAATTTTAACAAGGAGAAATGTAAGGTACTACACTTGGGCAAAAAAAATGAAAGGCACAAATACAGGATGGGTGACACGTGGCTTGAGAGCAGTACATGTGAAAAGGATCTAGGAGTCTTGGTAGACCACAAACTTAACATGAGTCAGCAGTGTGATGCAGCAGCTAAAAAAGCCAATGCAATTCTGGGCTGCATCAATAGGAGTATAGCATCTAGATCAAGGGAAGTAATAGTACCACTGTATTCTGCTCTGGTCAGACCTCACCTGGAGTACTGTGTCCAGTTCTGGGCACCACAGTTCAAGAAGGATACTGACAAGCTGGAACGTGTCCAGAAGAGGGCAACCAAAATGGTCAAAGGCCTGGAAACTATGCCTTATGAGGAACGGCTTAGGGAGCTGGGTATGTTTAGCCTGGAGAAGAGAAGGTTAAGGGGTGATATGATAGCCATGTTCAAATATATGAAAGGATGTCATATGGAGGAGGGAGAAAGATTGTTTTCTGCTGCTCCAGAGAAGCGGATACGGAGCAATGGATTCAAACTTCAAGAAAGAAGATTCCACCTAAACATTAGGAAGAACTTCCTGACAGTAAGAGCTGTTCGGCAGTGGAATTTGCTACCAAGGAGTGTGGTGGAGTCTCCTTCTTTGGAGGTCTTTAAGCAGAGGCTTGACAGGCATATGTCAAGAATGCTTTGATGGTGTTTCCTGCTTGGCATGGGGTTGGACTGGATGGCCCTTGTGGTCTCTTCCAACTCTATGATTCTAGGAGACAAATGGAGGAGTGTGCCCTTTGGGATGAAGTCAAACTGTTGGAAGGTTACAGTGCCTGCCGTGGCTGTAGAGGCCATACGAGAGAGACATGTTTTGTTACAGCTGGGGTAGGTGAATGTGTCTGGTTCTGCTGCTGTAGATGCACCCTGGCCTTTCTTCTCCCTGCACATCTCCCAGCGGTCATTTCTCCTCTGGCCATTGCCATGGATGCACACCTTGGCTGTCTTGTCTCCAGGCTCTGCGGTCATCTGCAGACATCTTTGCTAGCTTCCCCCAGATTTCTGTGTCTGTCTTTCTTCCATTTTGGGAATAAAGGGTAAAGGGGCCCCTGACCATCAGGTCCAGTCGTGTCCAACTCTGGGGTTGCGGCGCTCATCTCGCTCTATAGGCCGAGGGAGCCGGCGTTTGTCCACAGACAGCTTCCAGGTCATGTGGCCAGCATGACAAAGCTGCTTCTGGCGAAATAGAGCAGCGCACGGAAACGTCGTTTACCTTCCCGCCAAAGCAGTCCCTATTTATCTACTTGCACTTTGATGTGCTTTCGAACTGCTAGGTTGGCAGGAGCTGGGACCGAGCAATGGGAGCTCACCCCGTTGCAGGGATTCGAACCGCTGACCTTCTGATCAGCAAGCCCTAGACTCTGTGGTTTAACCCACAGCGCCACCTGGGTCCTGTGCTTATTTAATAGAATATCCTGTGCTTATTTAATTGCTCATCTTCAAACATTGTGTATGCCATCAAATGCCAACGGTGCCCTTCAGCTCTCTATATTGGACAAACAGGCCAAACCCTATGCCAAAGGATAAATGGACATAAATCTGACATCAGGAATCACAAGACAGAGAAACCAGTAGGAGAACACTTCAATCTCCCAGGACATTCTATACAAGATCTCAAAGCAGCTGTTTTATTACAGAAAAATTTCAGAAACAGACTGGAAAGAGAAGTTTCTGAATTGGAACTCATTACCAAGCTTAAAACCATGGAGAGACCTGGTATGAACAGAGACATAGGATTCTTATCTCATTATACATGATCAAGCTTTCTTTAGCACCTCAGCCCTTGCTTTTTCCTGCAAGATCAATTGCAGTCATTAACAGTCGTTAACAGTCATCAACAGGTTTACCACTCCTATCAGCCATTCCCATTCCCATCACCCCCACCCCCACCCTCTGACTATACATACCATGGAGAGACCTGGTATGAACAGAGACATAGGATTCTTATCTCATTATACATGATAAAGCTATCTTTAGCCATCTCACCCATTGCTTTTTCCTGTAAGACCAATTGCAGTTGTTAACAGTCGTCAACAGGTTTACCACCCTCTCACTATATATAAGGGTCTGGTGACTTCTGTTTCAGTGTATCTGAAGAAGTGTGCATGCACACGAAAGCTCATACCTATGACAAACTTAGTTGGTCTCTAAGGATTTTTTATTTTGACTGCGTCAGACCAACACGGCCACCTATCTGTAACTTGTGCTTATTTATTATCCTGTGTTTATTTATTAGAATAAATACCCCTGTAGTCTAGGAGAGGGGCATGCATACATTGTGTGGAGTGCAGAGGCAGGCGGCATGTCCCAAGTTGATGTGTAAGAGAATTGATGTGAAAGAGAAACTCTTCCTTTTGCATCCACTGGGTGTAGCTGGAGAGAAGCTTCTGGACAAAAATAACTAAAAGTAGATCCAGACTGAATCTTAAAATTGGGGAGGGACTGATGTTTAAATGTCACCCAGTAGTGAGCAAGCTTTCGAGTTCTCCAAAACATCATTGCTAAGCGAAACAAGGAAATAGATAAAGTCTGGAACACAAACATTAATACACAACAACACAGCCTGCTATGACGCTGCATTTTTTTCTGATGCAATGCCATAATAAACTATCAGGGGTGTGCATTGACCACAAGTTTCAGCATCAATCCTGATTCAACCCTGGGGGGAAACTCACCTTGGCTGGAATAACTTGGGAGGCTGCCTGATTCATCTCAAGATCTGAGTTCAGGGGGGGGGGGCAATGGGACAACAAAGGTTTCATTTTCCCCACTACCTTTCAGAAACTGAAAACATTAAAATGGTTGTTAATTTCTTTTTCTGTTTGACAGAACTGAATAGAGAGTAATTCCCTGCCCTGATGTTACCATGTTGTCTGCTGCTTTTAAGCAGGAATAATGCCCTCAAATAATACGGTACTTTTCCCCTATGGAAAGATGACACAGAAGCGAGAGCTGATGCTCGTACTGGTTCTACCCCTCCAAAGGAGGCTTCTCTCCTGGTTGAGAAATTACTAACATGATCTCCATTTTAATTTTGGGTGTGTTGCCCAGAACCTGATATCCCTTTATTAATGGCTTTTTTAATATATAGAAAATGTATTTTTATTGTTTAGAAATTATAAGACAAACACATTAACACATTACATACAAACATATATTATACACACCAACACAAATTATACATTACAATGACAAATAACAAATATAAAAGCAAATTATTCTGTAACTTTCCAACCTATAATCTATTAACCAAATTTTAAAAATGACTTCCAATTAAACTTGCTGTATTTTGCCTATTATTAAGATGTTTTCGCACAGTTTATATATATATTACATATTTCCATCACTTATTCATGTAGCTTTATTAATGGCTTGGTGAACTTTGATCAGTCGCTGCCTCTCAGCCTAACCAGGATTGTTGTGAGAATAAAATGGGAGGGGGGGGGGAGATCTTAATATGACACCTAGAGATCTTGGGAGGAAAAGTGGAATATAAACATATTAGCATTGGCATTTGCTAGAGGGCATTTCCTATAGTAATATATAGCAGGGGTGGCCAACTTCCAATAGACTGCAATCTACTCACAGAGTTAAAAACTGGCAGTGATCTACTCCCCTTTTTGGGGTTCAGGTCAAAGCTGTTAAGCTTTTTCTAGGAAGGAAAGCCTTTTTTGAGGTTCACGTAAAAGTTGTTGAGCTTCTTTAGGAAGGAGGAAAGCGACATTGAGCCTTTTTTTTAGGAAGGAAAGCCCTGTTTTGGTGGTTCAGGTCATTTTTGGGGTGCAGGCCAAAGGTGTTGAGTTTTTTGGGGAGAGCCAAAGTTTTATAGCTTCTTTAGGGGGAGCCACTGATCTACCGGTGATCTACCACAGACGTCCAGTGATCTACCTGTTGGACATGCCTGATATATAGCTTTTGGGCTATTTTTCTCATTAGGGCCTGCCTAGGTGCCCAGAGGACAGGATGATGCCACCTTACCACCATTTAACGTACAGATGCCAAGTAAACTAGCACTTGGATCTTACTTTAACCCTGGCAAGGAGACCGCATCTTCTGTCCTCAGTATAGCTTGGTGTGTTCACGGGGTGGTGATAGTTCAGGGCAAGTTGTCTGGTGAGCAGCTCCAAATCAAATTCTCTTGATCAATGCAGGTAAAGTGATACGTTTGCGCTAGATCCGATACTCTGAGCTACCTTGTGCCCCATTCTTTGTACTCTGGTAAACCAAAAGATGGTCCTTTTCTCAAAAGGAGTGCAACCAACGAATTGGATTAGAATGACCTCTCCAGGCCACAAACAAAATGGTGTTATAGCTGACCCTTGACCGCTGTCCAAACATTGCGAGTCTGACTGCCGTTGGGTTGTTAAAGGGTAACTAATCCCCGCTTGGGTTGCAAACCTAAGCATATTTATTTAGAGCATTTTTTTGCCCTGCTCATCCGCCAAAAGGGCTCCCAGAGTGGTTTGCAACGATCAATAAAAAAGATCTTCAAGATTATGATCTAATCTAATAATCAAGATTATGATCTAATAATATGCATCTTCAAGATTATGATCTAAAACCATTATGCAAAATGAATTTAGAAGCGATTGGGAGAGGGGACAAACGCTAGTGCCGCTAGTTTTTAGAACAACCAGCCACGCTGGAAACAGCCCGAGGGCGAACCAAAAGTTGCTGTGCGATGGAGTGGCCTTGCTTCTCTCTTCTCTCTGCTGCACCCTGATGGAATGGCTGCTGTTGGCTTATGGATGGATGAGCCTATTGGAGCTGCCCTCTGAAGAGAGCCAGTGAATTGCCCCATGAACTTCTTGGGAGGAAATTCAGCACAGAAATGTAATACACTTTCAAAATTAAGATGCGTTCATTGTGTTGCTGACCAGGAACCAGAAGACAGAAAAACCAGTAGGAGAACACTTCAATCTCCCAGGACATTCTATACAAGATCTCAAAGTAGCTGTCTTACTACAAAAGAATTTCAGAAATAGACTGGAAAGAGAATTTGCTGAATTGCAACTTATCACCAAGCTCAAAACCATGGAGGGACCTGGTTTGAACAGAGATATCGGATTCTTATCTCATTATACATGATAAGCGATCTTCAGCCATCTCAACCCTTGCTTTTTCATGCAAAACCATTTGCAGTCGTTTGCGGTCATCAACAGCTATCAGTCAGTCAATCACCCATTTCCACCACCCTTCTGAGTGATCCCCCCTCCCCATCCCCACCCCTCCCCACCCCTTCTCTACATAAGTGCCTGGAAACTTCCATTTCACTGTATCTGAAGAAGTGTGCATGCACACGAAAGCTCATACCAAAATAAAAACTTAGTTGGTCTTTAAGGTGCTACTGAAGGAATTTTTTTTTATTTTACTTCGATCCAGACCAACACGGCTACCTACCTGTAACCAGGTAGTAAGCCTGATCTTTATTAAAGCTGTTGCAACAGGATGCTCCCCTCACACGCAGGAGAGAGGTGGAGGACCACGAACCATGTGTGCTTGCCCTTATATAGCCATTTTGAAATTCCCTGCCTTGGAGCTCAAGACCACCCCTCCATACATCATACATACATCAGCAGAAGAGGCGGTCTACAGCAGACATTTGAATGTTGTTGTTTTTCCTGCCTGCCAGGTTTTCTGATAATGCCTTATCTAATTGCCTTTCCTGGTAGTCTGGCCATTCCTTTGAGATGGTAATCACTTAAATCCTGAGAACATGGGAAGGTTTCTTTCACCCCCTCCCTCCTTGCAGAGAAACACTTGATCAGCTTAGGGGTCAAAATGGTTTCAGGACTGTCTTCCTGTGCTGCTTCAGACATGTGCTTTATATATTTATGTACGTGTTTGCTTGGTACATTTATGAACATTTATTATATATCAAAGACCTTGAAATTCTTACAACAGGCGTAGCCAGGATTTTAGTGGGTGGGGGAAGGCCTTTTGTTGGGGAGGGGGACAGAACCTCAGTTTGCTATGTATTTTTATTGATTTGGGGGGCAGCTGCCCCTCCCCCAGCTACACCCATGATGTACTCCACCTTGGGGTCATTGGAAGAAAGATGCGGTGGAAATGGATTGCTCTCTGCCTCAGTTGTCCATCAGTTTCCTTCTACAGAAATTAAGTGCTGAGTTGTGCCTTACCATACAGAAATGGAAAACAGAAGAAAGGGGGGGAAAGGATGGGTGGTTGTTGTTTTTCACAAGGCATCGCTCTTGAAACCCAACAGGTGCAGTAATTTGAAATCCTACAGGTGCAATTTCTACCTTATGTACAGATTGTGGAAGCTTTGCCTTTTGGCTTTCTATCTTCCCTGCCGGAGCTCTGCCAAAAACACTGGTCTTCAGCTTGTGGATCCTGACCTCATCCGAGGTGGGTCACACAACAGGAGCACTACCAGCATGCAAATATATGGCAAAAGATGAAGAAAGGGGTCTCGAAATGGGATATAAGAAGCAGGTCTTGGGTTTGAAAGGTTGAAGACCCCTGCTCTACAAAAAGCCAGTATCTTTCACCCAAATCCTTTTGCATGTATTTCTTTAATCGTTCTGAAACTATGGTAAGCAGGAAGTCGTTTCTCGTCCAAAATAACAACATACTGTACTGTACAGCTTCTCTCTCCCCCCCCCTCCCTCTCCTGGTTGCAACAGGCAGGCAGGCTAAAGCAAGGAGCCTCTGTGTCATTACTGTACTCGGAACTGCAAGGCGGAGAGACGTCACTGGAAACCCGTGAAAGGCAGAACCACAAAGGGGAAATGGAAACCGAAACTTAACGGCTTTGCAGCAACGTCTGGCTTAAACTCCTAGTGCCCTTTGCTCTCTGCGCATCGATCCTGGCTCCCTCCCTCCCATTAGGAGCAATCCCATTCAGAAGGACGGGATAGTTATGGCAAAAACACTGCAGGGTGCCAGATAATTACCGGGTGAAACTCTGTCCATCTCTCCAGACCAGTATCACCTGGCAGTGGCAAGCCAGGGGCTTTCCAGGCTTTCCACCTGGCAGCGGCTGCCTTCAGCTTGTGCTCCGACCTCCTTCAGTACACCTGGAGGAGGAGGCAAGATAAAAAAGGGGGGAGGATAAGGCTGGAGCTTCACTTGAGAGCTGGGGTTCATCCAAAATCTCTCTTAAATGCCAAGATTCAGCCAGGCATAACCATTGATGCAGTTCATAGAATTGTAGATTTGCGATGCAGGAATCTTAAGTTGCTTTGAACATGTGCAGAGTGCCTCCTGAGCTTTATTAAAGGTGCTGTTTTCACCTGGTTTCCTCTGTTAAGATCATACTTGAGCAACAGGGCTGAGAGAGGATCCTTTCCACAGAAAAGCTTATTCACCTCCCTTCCCATTCCTCCAGGGGAGGAGTGAGTCGTGGACATTTTGTGTATCTGTTCTTTTTGCAAACTCAAGACTGAATCCAATGGGGGTTACTCCCAGGTAAGGTAACAGGTTGAACATCTGTTTCCTTCTACTACGCCATCAGTCTCCAGACCTTTCACCATGTACTGAAAAATGGACTCTAAATATTAGTCTCCTCAGTAGACGGTCTCTCTCCTAACAGGTAGCTAGCCGTGTTGGTCTGCCATCGAAACTAAATAAAAATAAAATAGAAAAATTCATTCCAGTAGCACCTTAGGAGACCAACTAAGTTTGTCATTGGTATGAGCTTTCGTGTGCATGCACACTTCTGAAGACTTAGTTGGTCTCTAAGGTGCTACTGGAAATAATTTTTCTTTTTCTTTTTTTTTTGTCTCTCCTATCAGCTATTAAGAGACGCCATGTCACCGTATACAGTATAGGCTTAACATGCTGGTTCATTTTTCTGAATTCAGATCAAAGCTGGTTTTGGGGTAAACACATTGAAATGTGGTACATATAAGAAAATATACATATAAGAAAAAACAGGATAAATATGGAGGGCAGCTAACATTGGCCATATGGGCTCACTGCTTCCCAAAAAAAGCATTGAGAGTGTTTACACAGCCCGTGTCAGGATAGAATCATAGAATCATAGAGTTGGAAGAGACCACAAGGGCCATCCAGTCCAACCCCCTTCCAAGCAGGAAACAAGAAGGGGGGAGAAGGAGAGAGAAAGAATGCTGTTCACTGCCTGGAGCACTTCGGAGAAAAAGCAGAATGTAAATGTCTATAAATGAGCAGGTTAGTAATACTACCAGAGGACACTAGCTAAATCCACAGCAGGAAAAGATAAGTGAAATGGGCATAAAATAAATTTGCAGGTTACAGGACTGCATTGTTTTGGCTTTTCTTTTGAGAGTCTTCAGTCTACTTTCAAGGTTTCTTGCATCAGACTTGCAACATTTTCCTCTGCAGGAAATTCCTTGCAACAGTTTGAAAATGCCTGGGAGAAAGGAACGTTCAGGACAATTACAAAGCGAAATGGACTAAGGCTGTGGTGGTTTGCCTTACTAAATGGAAAGGGAAAATAGAACCCAGCCCTGGAGGAAGAAAAGGAATGGATGAAAACAGTTTGGATGTGTAAATAATGACTTGGCTGATTAATATTCTACAGTCTTTTAAATGTATGGAAAGGGAGGGGGAATTGTTTTGCTGTTTTGTTTTACATATTTACTTGTTTTTATCCTGTATTTTATTCCGTGAACCGGAATAAATAACAACAAGTGCATCTCAGCATCCAGGACCCAAGTGACCTGCTCGGATCCACGCAAATGGTTTGATCAGATTCAGAATGACAATCCAAGGGGTAGCTCAGTCAGTAGAACACGAGGCTCTTAACCTCAAGGTCAGGGTTTTGAGCCCCACATTAGGCAAAAGATTTCTACAATTCTATTATTCATTTGCAAACCCCCTCCCCCTATTTTTCTTTCATCTAATGCAGACAGTAAGCTATTTGGGGGGAATTTTATACTAGGTACAATGACTTGACCATTGTTCATGTTATATTTCAGTTATTAATTCAGAATTTCAATTGTGCTTAATAGTTCCAGCAAGAATCCCTAAGCAGTTTACGGAAATTATAAAATCGGAGTAAAGCAAATAACGCAACTAAAGATCAGAATGAAGTAAATACATTATTATTAAATTTAGATCGTAGGGCGGTTTACAGTACAAAAACACAAAAAAATACATAACAAACAACAACCCCACCCCCAATTTGAAAGATTATCGATTGTTTAATTAGCCAAAGGCCTGGTTATAGAGGAGGATATGCAATGTAACTGAAGATACTGTATGTAATGAAGGAGAGAATTCCACAAATGGGGAGTCATTGCAGAAAAGAACTGTTCTTGTACTGTCACCCTTCATATGATGTCACATTTTAATTCTGACTGTGTCTACTCAGAAGTCCCGTAGAATTGAACAAGTGAGACTCAGTCCCAGGTCAGTAAGGATCACAGCCCAAAACTACTGAGCATGATAATTTTAATGTGCATTTTATATGTTATGTAAAGTACTTGGCGGTTTTGACGTTCAAGCGTAAAAAAAAGGAATAAAAATTCTCACATCCAACTAGGTGTGGGTGCCTTCGGTAGATGTACTTCAGTAGATGTTATCTCTCCTTTTTCCTTGTAAAGGCAACAGTTTATTTCTGCAGGAGATCACCTTCCCGATCCTCACATGCAGTACCCCTGGTCCTACCCCCACCCAATCAATAAGCAGCTGACCATCACAAGGTGCTCTCTCCCCCCCCCCATTTCTTCCTTTGAAGCAAAGCAAGGCAAACTAACAGCATGCTTTTTATTCCCTCCCCTTTTTATTTATTTGCTGCAATGCAAATTATTGGCTGGTTGCTGGCTACAAGAGCCGGGGGGTGGGGTGGGTGGGCACTCCATCCAGATACTAGTTTAAAGGTCTTCCAGTCTACAGTCAAAGCAGGGAGGAAACCAGTCCCAAGAGAAATATATACAAGTGGTGCCTCACTAGATGAAATTAATTCGTTCCACGGGTAAATTCGTATAAAGAAAAATTTGTCTAGCGAATCGCGGTTTCCCATAGGAATGCACTGAAAATCAATTAATGCGTTCCTATGGGCAAAAAAGGTCACAATAAAGCCAACTTTGGTTTTCAAAGTGTTTATAAAGTGCACTTTAAAGGCATACATGCTGCACAGAGCATGCCAAAAATTTAAAGTGCAAAACTTTATAAACATGACAGAAAAACATTTAAAAATAAGGAAACATGAGGCAGCACCTACCCAGAGCTGCGGAGAGTCTCTCTGGGGACACTGTTCAACTGGTAGAACTGGTTGAAGGCGCTGTAGAGCGGGCAGCAACGGTCTCAGGCTGGCTAGCCTCAGGAGCAGCAGGTTCCTCTTCCACTCTTGGCTTCTTCGTGATGAACCTGTCCACAGACTGCTGCTTCTGCCACCTTTTCAGCATCCCTCTGAAAGAGGACACGACCCTTGTGTCAAAAGTGTTCGCAAGGTCACGTGCCAGGCTCTTGTCTGGGTGGTGGCGGCATGCAAAACTCTGCACGTTTTCCCACTGTCGGCAGACGTCCTTCAGTTCCTTGGAGGACACCTGCTCCTCGACTTCCGCCTCTTCCTCTTCCGAAGCGGCGTTGTGAACTCCGGATCTGGTTTTGAATCTTTCAAACCAGCCTCTGCTCGCCTTGAAGACTTCTGGTACAGCATCTGAGGATCCTGCCTGTCGCCGGACGAGGTCTGCGTGCAAGGCCTTGGCCTTCTTGCAAACGGCAGCCTCGGTCACTGTGTCCCCTGCACGCTGCTTCTCTTGCACCCAGGTGAGCAGCAGCTTCTCGACCTCCTCAAGAACAGGTGGCCGGTTAGGCATGATCCTGGTGACTCCCTTGGCTGCATCTGTCGCAAGGATCTTCTCCATCCTATTCAGGATGGTCCCGATGGTGGATGGGCTCCTCCCGTACTCCCTGGCGAGGTCTGTCACCCGCATGCCTTCGTTGTGCTTCCAAATGATCTCCTTCTTCATCTCTATGGTGATCTTTTCCTTGGTCCTCTTCTCAGCCACTGCTTGTTTGGGACCCATGTTCCTACATTTGAAAAAAAAAATGACGGGAAGGAATGGGAAACCTTAGAAGGCAGTCTTAAAGGAACACTTTTTTCATCCAAAAAAATCAACCCTACCAAAGCAGTTTTTAAGAAGTGCAAAGAAACTTACCTGACTGTAGATGCTGAACACCGTTCAAAAATCTTCAAACTCTTCAAAGTCACCCAAGTCAGTCTGAACCTGAGGAAAAAGGGAAGGAATAGTAAACATTAGAAGGCAGTCTGAGCAAAGCACATTTTTACCCTAAAACCCCCATGCAACCAAAGCAGAGCAAAAAAGGCAGACTTTTGGTCCAAAAGGCCCATGCAACCAAACCAGAACTAGATTTCCCCCCAAAAAAACCATGCAACCAAAGCAGAGCTAAAAAGTCAGATTTTTTACCCCCAAAAAACCATGCAACCAAACCAGAGCTAAAAAGGCAGATTTTTACCTTAAAACCCCCATGCAACCAAACCAGAGCTAAAAAGGCATATTTTTACCAAAAAAACCCCACATGCAACCAAACCAGAGCTAAAAAGACAGACTTTTGGCCCAAAAGGCACATGCAACCAAAGCAGAGCTAAAAAGGCAGATTTTTTTACCCAAAAAAAAAACCATGCAACCAAAGCAGAGCTAAAAAGGCAGATTTTTGGCCCAAAACCCCCATGCAACCAAACCAGAGCTAAAAAGGCACTAAAAACATTTTAAAAGTTTTTTTAAAAAAAGTTTTAAAAAGTTATGAAAAGTTGAAATAAACTTACCTTAAGTGCTGAAAAGCTGGAAACCTTGTACAGTATTGTACACTGTAGAAATCCTCCAAAAAGTTTTTATCCTCTCACACTCTCTCACTCTCTCTCCTCAAGTCAATACTGGAACTGCCCTCGAGAAGTGAGCCCAGGGTGCATTGGGGAGGCTTTCTAAAGGTATTGGGGCAAAAAGGTATTGGGCCGTTTTTCCGTTCCAAAAAAAAAAAAAAAACAAAGGAGGAAAAAGGCGGGAAAATCAGGGGGGGGGAAATCAGGGGAAAAATTCGTCTAGCGAGTCGCGGCCAGGGAAAAACAATTCGTTAAGCGAGGCAACCTTCTCTCGAAAAAACCTTTCGTTAAGCGGAAATTTAGTTAAGCAGGGCATTTGTTAAGCGAGGCACCACTGTATAGTTAAATGGAAGTTGATGTGGTCATTCAAGGTCACCTTGGTTCAAAGGTAATTCCATCAAGCCAACATAAGAATAGGGTGCCCCTCCCAGAGATGGGCCCATTAACGTAGAGCCTAAATTCAATCACACTGGGGAATGGATTGTTAAGACCACTCATCTCATAAAGAAACAAAAGAGTAGCCCATTAAAGGGGAGGGGAGAGGCTCGTCTTCATCCTGCCAAAGGGCCTCCAAACATTGCTAGCCTAAAGGAAGTGTATAGATTTTTTAAAAGAAAATATTATTATTAGTTTACCAAAATACGTGTGTTGTCTCTCTTTTCAAGCTGCGTTTTCTACAGATCAGTTTCATTTGCTGCGAGACATTAGTGTTGCATGCAATGTTAGGCTAGGAAGAAAAGGGGGAAAGAGACGGAGGGTGGAATGGTGAAGTGGGGTGGGGGTGGGTGCCAATGCTTCTCTTCTTTGAAGCCCATCCCCATTTGCTCAGCTGAAGCATTCCTTGCTGAGAATGACTTTGGTGCCTGAAGTTTGAGAACAGAATTAGGACCATCGAATCGCAGAGTGAAGGGGCCCTGAGGATCATCTAGTCCAACCCCCTGCAATGCAGGAATACACAGCTGCCCCATATGGGGATCAAACTTGCAACCTTGGCATTATCAGCACCATGTTCTAACCAACTGAGCTACCCAGCTATTGAGGGTCCTGACTCCATTATTTCTCCTGCTTTGCCTTCATCGTCTTCCTCATAGAATCATAGAGTTGGAAGAGACCACAAGGGCCATCCAGTCCAACCCCCTGCCAAGCACGAAACACCATCAAAGCATTCTTGACATACTGTATGGCTGTCAAACCTCTGCTTAAAGACCTCCAAAGAAGGAGACTCCACCACACTCCTTGTCTCTCTGTAGGTTTCACGTCTTGCTCCCTCTTCCTATTTTTAACTGTGTGGCTGTGCTTTAGATATGGTTTTGGTTTCCTATCTTTGAGAGTGGTTGCAATATTTTAAACCTGTTACTAGACAAGCATTCTGGTCTTCCTGAAACTCAGCTTTCCACTGAGTTTATTATGCCAACCATGCATGACTCCGGTCTAGCCTGCAATGTCAGCTCAGAGAACAGGTGAGGGGGCTTCCCTTCAGAAAACCCGCTTTGTCTCCTGTGTCACAGGCTCACCCTTCCTCTCTTACGCCTTGCATGATTGCTCTTCCATGTATGTGGTGTGTGTGTGTGTGGATTTAACCGTGATTATAGTTATCTTGCCAATTCTCTCAAGCGAAAGGACTTTTTGCTAAGCTAAGCTAAGCTACTCCTGTTGCCCCGATAGATGCACATATTATTCTGAGCTATTTCCCATTGTGCTATTGAACATGGGCCCTCCTTCCTTGGAGGTTTTTAAGCGGCAGGTGGCAGGGCATCTTTGAGTTGAGATTCCTGCATTGCAGGGGGTTGGACTGGATGACCCTCGGGGTCCCTTCTAACTGCAGTTCTATGATTCTATGATACCCCTTAGAGACAGTGTTGCCCTTGTAGAGCTCAGTAGGGAGAGACCTTGGAATGGGAGCAAAAGTAGAATTCATTGGCTCTGCCTATCACTTTTACTATTGACTTCCATTCTAACGTGGAAAATAGCAGCAAACCCACTATCTCAAAATTTTCTGCTCACCTGTCTCTAGAATTTGGACAATAACTTTCATTAACAAACTGCAGGTGTTTCTGTGATGGGACGTTGACCAATCATGTTATGGAAAGGTGGACTTTTATTTGTCAGTTACTGGAACATTGAACACCCCCATGAATAATATATTCCAGGGTATCTTGGGGTAGGGTGGGGGAAGGGATATTGTAAGCCGTGTTATTGCAAGCTCAGCATCTGCTTCGGATGCAGAAGGCCCTGGCTTCAATCCCTGGCACCTCCAGGCAGGCCTGGGGATTTCTCCGGAGGCATGGAGAGCCACGGCCAATCAATGTAGATCAGGGGGAGGCACTGTGGTGGCTTCCAGAAGTTGTGGGCTACATCTCCCATCATTCCTGGCCACCTGCCGTGGTGGCTGGAGCTGATGGGATTTGTAGTCCACAAAACCTTCCTGGAGGTCTTCAGATGGACCACCTACTTCCCACCCATGTAGACCCTGCTGAGCTACATGGTTCTCACTCGAAAGCATTCTGCATTCCTATGGAATTAAAAACAGAAGGGCAACATATCCCGAGCTGCCTCTCTCTTGAGAGTTCCTGATCTCCAGTTGTCCACTGCTGGGTTTGGGAATCACAGAACTGTAGAGTTGGAAGGGATCCTGTGGGTCATCTAGTCCAACCCCCTGTATTGCTGGAATCTTTTCCCCAACTTGAATAAAATATTAGGGGGGGCACACACAATTTATCACATGATGCAATGCGCACACACTATTTGAATGGCAATGCCCATCAACTTTGGGGGCCCCTCACCCTCTCAAACATTTTATTGGGGGGACCAAAGGGACCTCAGCCCCTAGGAGTTGGTTCTTATGGCCTGTTATGGAAAAATCTGGGTGCGAGGCTGCTTCCATAACATGGCCACTGTGAACATATCATTTGGTCATTTTGCTTATTCTTTGTCTGATTTTAATGCTGATCCACTCACCCCCCCCCACCATATACTGGAACAATGACTCAGGTTAGACCTGTAACTTATTATTTTTAGTTACAGGTAGGTACCGTGTTGGTCTGGCATAGTCGAAACAAAATAATAAAATTCCTTCCAGTAGCACCTTAGAGACCAACTAAGTTTGTCATTGGAAGTGTGCATGCACACAAAAGCTCATACCAATGACAAACTTAGTTGGTCTCCAAGGTGCTACTGGAAGGAATTTTATTATTATTATTGCATTGCAAATTTGCTATCTATCTAAAAGAAGACATTGGGATGGAGAGGAAAGGGCCACGCGCCGAAGCACGATGCAAGGCCTCCCGGGTCATCCTGGCGCCGGGAATCCATCGCGTCCGTGCAATGCCCTCTTGCCCCAACTTGCTCCAGAAAGGCGGAGGCGCGCGCAGAGGCAGCCGGCTGCGCTGGGATGGATGCGCCGTCGGGGCCGAGCAGGGGCGGGCGCGGCTTGCCGGTCTGCCCCGCCCCGGGGCTGGAGCATCGCCTGATGTAATTTCCGAGAAGCGCTGCCATAGGTTTGGCGGCGGCGAGGCCCCAGAAAACGAAACCGTGGCCGGGCTTTAAATAACTCTCCGGCTGCCTCCCCCTCCATCGGTGCATCTTTTCGTTCGCCCTCAACTTCATCCCAAGCTGGTCGCGGGCATCGGACGCGCATCGCGATTCGGGCGCGTTCTCACGGTAAGGCTCTGCGCGGGACAAGCGAGCGGGCGCTTCCTCCGCCGGCGTTTCCAGGGGGCGCATCTTGGCCGCCCCAATTTCTTCCCCGCCACCCTCCTGCCCGTAGGGAGCCTGGATCTCGCGTGGGAACCGGAGCGGAGGCACAACCCGTGTCTGCCGATCGTCTGAATCCACCACCTCCTGGGGGGCTTGGAACGAGATCACGAGGCTGCTCGCTGCTCTGAGCCGGGGTTGCGGCTCGGGGGGGGGTTTGTTGCTGGGAGGGGGAGTGGGGAGAGTCAAGATTCCCCACGTGGCGAGCGCAAGCTGGGACGGACTTGCTGTGGACCCCGTGGCGGGCGAGAGTGAAGGCATTCACGCGGGGGTGGACGGTGCCGCTTCTAGCCTGGTGCCGGGATGCGCTCTCCATCCCCACGCCACCCCCACCCTCCCCAGGTCTGGGTTCCGCCGAGTCTCTGCTTCCCCTCCCTGCCTCTCCACAATAGAGAGAAAAGGAAAGGAGAGACAAAGGAAGGGAGAGTTGAGAGCGCCAGGCGCGATCTTGCAAAGCGGGTTTGCTTGCGCCGATCCATCTCCTAGGATGGCACGGAGGAGGGAGGCTGGTGAGAGGCAGCCCTCGGGGCGCGCGGAGGAGAGCGAGGAGCTCCCAGCGCGTCTCTATGTTAGTCTCCGTGCGGGTGATGATGAGATCAGTCGGCGGAACTCCCCGAGACAGCCTCTCATCTTTTCGCAGAGCGAGAGGTCTTTCTCAGCGCTGTCTCTCTTCCCTTGAACTTTTACCGTCCTTAATTTTTTTAAAAAAAATAGAAAAGATGTATACTGGTCTCTATTCAGGTTCGTATGTTCCTGCGCCCTGCAGCCTTCCCCCAAGCTGGCGCCCTCCAGATGTTTTGGAACACAATTCCCACCAGTCTTTTCCCCCACGGCATGGCCCAAACATCTGGAGGGCACAGTCCAGAGCAGCTGCGGGGCGGGGAGGCTGCAAACCTGCCAGGTGTGCTTCTGTCCCTGTGGACTTTGCCAGACTTTAGTCTTCTTTGCATGCGTCTGACGAAATCGCCCCAGCCTCATCCATTGAGAGTCTTGCAAGGTCACTCTCCCCCCCCCCACCTGTGGGTTTGTTTTTGCTTCTCCCCGCCTCTGGAACTTTGCCTGCCTCCAGGTTTCGAGATGGTTCAGGTTGCCAGGCAAGACTTGCCCGCATCTGTTGAGGGCGGTCCTTCCTACCAAGGCTTAGTGTTTATTCTGAAGGCTGAACAACAACAGGGTGACGTAGTGGAGCCTGGCTGGGCTTCAGCAGCAGCAGCAACAAGGACTTCTGTGGCACCCAAAGGCTTGCGCACTGTGGCAGGAAGGATTTCCATGTATTCTCTACCCACTCCCCACTGCTGCCTGAGGATTTTTTTTTTTTGGTTTGTGGTTTTGTTACATTTCTACCCCACCTTTCCTCTAAGGAGCACCAAGTGGCTTACATTATTCTCCTCCTCCCCATTTATCCTCTCAACAACCCTGTGAGGTAGGTTAGAGATAGAGAGTGAGTGACAGGCCCAAGGTTGGCCAGTGAGCTTCATGGCTGAGTGCAGATTTAACCCCAGTTTCCCAGGTCATAGTCTGGCACTCTAACCCAGCCCTTTCCAAACTGGGATCTCTGAGCTGTTTTTGGACTACAACTCCCATCATCCCTATTGGTCAGGGATGATGAGAGTTGTAGTCCAAAAAACAGCTGGCGAACCAAGTTTGGAAAGCACTGCTCTAACCACTGCCTCTCACAAAATTGTGTAAAAACATGCTCCCTCCCCAAAAATAATATGAATATATTTGCAACCGAGTTTGGAAAGCACTGCTCTAACCACTACACAACACTGCCTCTAACAAAATTGTGTAAAAACATGCTCCCCCCCAAAATCATATGAATATATTTGCAATCTCCCTTTTTTTCAAGGATTTTAGGGTAGCATTCATGGTTCTTCCCTTGACCGTTTTATCTTCACAACATCCCTGTGAGGTAGGTCACTTGGGGAACTTTGTGACTTTGGGTCATCCTCTTCACTCCCCTCTGCATTTTATCCTCAGAAACAGCCCTGAGAGGTAGGTTAGGCTGATCGACAGTGGCTGGCCCCAGGTCACCCTCTGAGCTTTGCAGGAAGGTGGGAATTCAAATCGGGGTCTTCCCAAGTCTAGACCGGCATGCCAGCTGCGAAGCCATCCTGTCTCTCTCTCATTTCACCTGGCAAAGAGGGCTTTCAAGTGCCACAATAATTATATCAGTCTTCAAGCTGCCATAAGAAATCATTAAGGCAACAGGCTTCTATATTCACTGTGGTGTCCGGTTGTTAATTTTGCTGGAACAGACAAAAACTTTATTTTCCGCATTTTCTCCCATGGATCTCAGGATTCCCCCCTCGGAAAGCACAATTGTAATTGCCCCACAACCCCTTGACTCTTCCCCCTTTCCTGAAATCCACAATGAATTTCTCAGTTTTAATACTTTTGTCGCTGCCGGTTAACGTGGGTGCTAGACAGTGATCACAAAAGGGCTCATCCTATTTTTAAATGCTATGCGGAAAGTTGTTTTTTTTAATACTGCTTGTATTTGAACAAAGCTCAAAAGCTGTTTGCAAAGTAGGCTGAAGCATCTGAAATGAATTGCAAATGTACCCTCACCCCACACAATAATTTCTGTTTATGCATTACTCGCGTGTAATGTGCAAGCAGACATGCTGAAGCAGGAGGGAGGCTGAACTGCTGGCAGTAGTAGTGATTCAGTGGGGAATCATGGAATTGTAGAGTTCGAAGGGACCCCCGAGGGTCATCTAGTCCAACCCCCTGCATTGCAGGAATCGAGTGCCTTTGTCTACCTAACCCAGGGGTAGGCAACCTAAGACCTGGGGGCCAGATCCGGCCCAATCGCCTTCTAAATCTGGTTTGCGGTGTTTTTTACATGAGTAGAATGTGCCCTTTTATTTAAAATGCGTCTCTGGGTTATTTGTGGGGCATAGGAATTCGTTCATATCCCGCCCCCCCAAATATAGTCTGGACCCCCACATCATGAAAAAAATGAGAGATACAGATACACAGATAGCAATATGTAAACCCAACAAAGATAATTTATAGATTTTGAGCTAAGGTATAATATGTGGCTCTGTCGGTGCAATCCTGCAGCAGCGACTTTTTGCTCCTCTTTCCCCCGATAAAACTCAGACGGTTGCATCAGAAAATGACAGCATGTTTATTTTACTTTGTCTTCCCCCAAGTAAAGCTAATAACCCTGAGACTGCCAGGATTGCTCAACGCTGTATTTGCAGTTTGCAAAGCCATCCGATCAGTATCGCTGACTGGTGAAGTTAAGGAACGGAAAAGGTTCTGCAGAGAAAAGAAGCACTGGGCTTTTTTCCGCCTTGCATTATTAGGAAGTAGGGGGGGGGGGGTTCCGTTTTTGGCTGTTTGCATTCCACGTACAGACCTTTGTGTGTGTGGAGTGGGGGCATTTAGGCCTGGGGGTAGGGAATGCCAGAATGAGGGGCTCTCTAGAGTCCAGGGTGTGGGAAACTTTTCCAGCCCCAAGGCCAAGGCAGTCAGCGCCAGAGGCAAAGGCGAGCAGAGCAAAAGGTGTCACATGCCTCTGAATGTTCTCACTATGTGTAACGTGGGAACCTGCACAAAATTGCAGCTCCTGTTTCTGGGTGCCTCAGGATGTCCAGCTGCGGCTTTGCAGAGAATTGTGGCTGTGCTGATAAGTTCTGCTTTGGGGTGTGCCAAACAGTGAGCGCATGTTCACTCCTACCAGTTATCAGTGCGTGGTAATTAAGTTTTGAAAAGGGGGGCTGACTTTTGAGTTCCAGAAATGCGTATCCTCCTTTTCTCTCTTCCCCCCCCCCACCGCAAAGAAGATAAGGTTGAGGGTCCTATTATTCCCCCTCCTGCACAACACCCATTGTTTCTTAAGTTACTTCCACTAGATGACCAGGAGCTAAGAAATTGTATCCTGATAGTTCGTGCTCAAAGCCTGCTCCCTAAATACTGTTGTGTTTCCACAGCCAATATTTCTGTTATCTGCTCTCCAGAGCTAAAGGAGTCGTTCTCTGTGTGCTGGACAGAGAGATACCCTGGGGAGAGTGAAGAGTGTTGCAGAGATTTTATTATAAGCTACTTCTTATTGATTATTTATGCACCACTCAGCGGTGCTCAGCAGCATGAATGTGAGAGCCAGAGGGTGATAAGTTAGGAAGGAAGCATTGGGAATCGTCCGTATTGTAACAGAGAGAAGCCACTTGACAATGATTTGAATGCAGGGACCATAGGGGAGGGAAGCAGTGTTAGAAATTAAGATAGAATCATAGAATTGTAGAGTTGGAAGGGACCCCAAGGGTCATCAAGTCCAACCCAATCTCAGCTAAAGCATCCATGACAGATGGCACCTTAAACCATAAATAAATAAATAAATAAAAATCCAGTAGCACTTAGAGACCAACTAAGCCTGGCGTGCTCTGGTCCATGGGGTCACGAAGAGTCGGACACGACTAAACGACTAGACAACAACAACAAAGTTTGTCATTGGTATGAGCTTTTGTGTGCATGCACACTTCTTCAGATAACAGAAGTCACCAGACCCTTATATATCGTGAGAGGGTGGTAAACCTGTCGACGACTGTTAACGACTGCAATTGGTATTACAGGAAAAAGCAATGGGTGAGATGGCTAAAGATAGCTTTATCATGTATAATGAGATAAGAATCCAATGTCTTTATTCAGACCAGGTCTCTCCATGGTTTTAAGTTTGGTAATAAGTTGCAATTCAGCAACTTCTACCGTATTTCCAGTCTATTTCTGAAATTCTTTTGTAATAAGACAGCTACTTTGTAATTCTTTTTGTAATAAGACAGCTACTTTGAGATCTTGTATAGAATGTCCTGGGAGATTGAAGTGTTCTCCTACTGCTTTCTCTGCCTTGTGATTCCTGATGTCAAATTTATGTCCATTTATTCATTGGCGTAGGGTGGTATAGTGGTTAGAGCACCTCTTGCCTTGACAAACAGAAGCCTTGCTCTTGCCACTCAGATCTGGCACGTGGCTGTCTAAATAACTCCTCCCCTGCATCTGTTCAGACTATGTGACAGCCATCCTCAAACCCTGTCCTGCTGCAGGACTGATAACAGTCAAAGCAGTTGGGAAGGGAGGGGGTGAGTGAGGTGGGCTGGAACTGGGGGAGAGGCATGCATGGCAACTCCCCCAAGGAAAGTTTCTTTGGAAACACAGTGCCTGGAGGCTCGTCCTGATGCAACAGGAGCTGTTAATATTTGCAAACCGGACAGCCTTTTATTCCTAGCCTGCATTCTGTGGCTGTTTGTGGGTCTTTGTCTGCAGAGCTAGATTCGCTCGGGCTTTGTTATTGCATAGAGCAGGGGTCAGCAAACTTTTTCAGCAGGGGGCCGGTCCACTGTCCCTCAGACCTTGTGGAGGGCCGGACTATATTTTGGAGAGAAAAAAATATGAACGAATTCCTATGCCCCACAAATAACCTAGAGATTCATTTTAAATAAAAGGACACATTCTACTCATGTAAAAACATGCTGATTCCCGGACCATCCGCGGGCCGGATTTAGAAGGCGATTGGGCCACATCCGGGCCTTAGTTTGGGGACCCCTGGCATAGAGCGTCGCTTGGTATTTTTGTCCTTGGTCTTGTGACAAAGGTGGGGGTGGAACCTCATGTGAAATAGTGGCAAAAGTGTGTAAGCTCTGAATCAGGAAGTCCCTGTTTCAGATCTTGCTTGTGCCATGAGCCCAGAAGGCGACCTTAAGCAACTCACCCGCATTCTGCAAGAGGAGGTTAAAGATACGGCCTGGCTTTACAGGTTTGTTGTAAAGCAACGCTGGGGAACTTCGACCCTCCAGATGTTGAAGGACTCCAGTTCCCATCAGCCTCAGCCAGTGTGGCTTTAGAACGGATGGGAGTTGGGATTCCAGCAACAACTCGCTTACAATCCCATAGGACACCTCCTGAGGTGTCCTCGAATGTGACCTCAGGTTTGCTGGGGTTTAGGGACCCAGGTGGCGCTGTGGTTAAACCACTGAGCCTAGGGCTTGCTGATCAGAAAGTCGGCGGTTCGAATCCCTGTGACTGAGCTCCCGTTGCTTGGTCCCAGCTCCTGCCAACCTAGCAGTTCGAAAGCACGTCAAAATGCAAGTAGATAAATAGGAACCGCTATACCGGCGTTTCCATGTGCTGCTCTGGTTTGCCAGAAGTGGCTTTGTCATGCTGGCCACATGACCTGGAAGCTATACGCCGGCTCCCTCGGCCAATAATGCGAGATGAGCGCGCAACCCCAGAGTCGGTCACAACTGGACCTAATGGTCAGGGGTCCCTTTACCTTTATTATCCAAGTTTGCCTCGGAAACAAAAGACCGTTTGTTAGTGGTTCTCTGCTCCCCACCCCCACTCACACAAAAACGATTTGCATCTTTGGCTGATCCCAGGCAAAGCAGTCAGAATCAGGAAGTGAAAACTTAAGTGGCATTTATCACCTTGTGAGATGAGAGGAGTGCTTGGGTCTGGGCAGCAAGTGCCCCAGGTGGAATCTGAGCCTGAAATAAGCTGTCCTCCCTTGGCAACAGTGTGACACAGGGGAAGGTGTGAATGTGGCAGAAGGGTCCACAGATAGCACAGTGCAGCTGGTGAGATGGCAACATTAGGAGTCCACATATTTTGACTTAGCAGACAGCCGGACAAAATTTGTGTGTGCTGCTCTCACCCTGCAGAGGGAGGTTGTACAGGCTCTCTTTTTGATGCTGGTCTGGAGGCAGACACACTCAGGAAGCAGGAAGATGCCTAGAGAGTGGGGGGTCAGCAAACTTTTTCAGCAGGGGGCTGGTCCACTGTCCCTCATAAATAAATAATTTATTTATACCCCGCCCATCTGGCTGGGTTCCCCCAGCCACTCTGGGCGGCTTCCAACCGAATATTAAAAACAGTACAGCATCAAACATTAAAAACTTCCCTAAACAGGGCTGCCTTCAGTTGTCTTCTAAAAGTAAAATAATTGCTTATTGCCTTGACATCTGCTGGGAGGGCGTTCCACAGGGCGGGTGCCACTACCGAGAAGGCCCTCTGTCTGGTTCCTTGTAACCTCACTTTTCGCAAGGAGGGAACCACCAGAAGGCCCTCGGTGCTCTCGCCCTCGGTGAAAAAAACAACACCCCGAACTAATTCCTGTTGTTGTTGTTTAGTCATGTCCAGCTCTTCGTGACCCCATGGGCCAAAGCATGCCAGGCACTCCTGTCTTCAACTTAATTCCTATGCCCCACAAATAACCCAGAGATGCATTTTAAATAAAAGGACACATTCTACTCATGTAAAAACACGTTGATTCCTGGACCGTCCACGGGCTGGATTTATAATGCATTTGGGCCAGAGCTGGCCCCTGGGCCTTAGTTTGCCTACCCATGGCCTAGAGCAGTGTTTCTCAACCTTTTTTGGGCCACGGCACACTTGTTCCGTGAAAAAAATCACGAGGCACACCACCATTAAAAAAGTTTAAAAATTTAACTCTGTGCCGCCCTATATTATAATTATGACTGTAAGAAACACTTGCCAAATATTGCTTTCCGGTGGGTCAGTGTTGTGTATTGGCGGCCGCCAGGCTCGTTTGCATTGAGCTTTGGGAAAGAGGAGGAGAAATATTTCTTTCTGGTGGGTCAGTGTTGAATATTGGCGGCCGCCAGGCACGTGACAATGCAAATCGCCCTTCTCGTCGCCGCATGTTGCGGCACACTAGCGTGCCGCGGAACAGCGGTTGAGAAACGCTGGCCTAGAGAGCAGGGTGGATAAAAATAAATGATTTTCATTTTTTAAAAAAGCCCACAGATTTTTTTTCATTTAAATTGGATTTTTTTTATTTAAATTGGATTGTTTTGATTTAAATTGGATTTTTAAAATAAAATGTTTTTGGAGGAAAAATCTTTCTAAAGATAGTTTTCTATTTAAGTTACATTATAGTCCAAAGGCCCCTTCATGGATCAATGCCTTGTCGTGGCGAAGGGGCTTGAATAACTCAGAGAAGCTATGAGCTATGCCATGCAGGGCCACCCAAGATGGACAGGTCATAGTGGAGAGTTTTGACTAAACGTGATCCACCTGGAGAAGGAACTGGCAAGCCACTCCAGTATCCCTGCCAAGAAAACTCCATGGACAAAGGCTATACATCAGGAAATAAAGATTTGTTTTAAGTTGTTCATGTGTGCTAAAACTCAGTCCCAAGTTTTTTTTAATCGTTTAACCACATCAGTTAACAAACATGGGATACATATGCTATAATGTTATTGTTTAAGTTAAATAAATTGTTTAAATCATAATTAAGGAAATGATTATTTTTATCATTCCAATAAAGTACAGCAGAAAAGTTGTCCAAATATATACAGTTAACTTATTAAACCTCACAATAATTTCATAATTATTGGTCTATGTATTTCTAATATAACCAAATCAGTAATTTTTGATATAACTGTAAAAACTACTCTGAAAATTTATTATTCCAAAAATGAACCTTCATCTGGTTATAAATATTAAGATCATACCAGCAAGAAAGAGTCTGTAAAAGAGAGAGAGAGAGAGAGAGAGAGAGAGAGAGAGAGAGAGAGAGAGAGTCCCTGAATGTATTCTGAAAGTAGTGAAGAGCAGAGGCTTATTCCGATTCTCTAGACGAAAAGATGCGCTCGCCAACAGTAAGCTGGCGAGTTCCTTTGGACTTGGCGGGGAAAGAGATGTCCCTTAAACTGGTTTAAACTGGCAGAGTTGACTTGGTGAAAAGCAGCTATCGAAAAGGGCAGCCTGCCTGGTGAACTGTGACATTTTGGGTTGAAATGTCACTGCCCGGTACTTATCGACCAGGATTCAGTTTACATTGGCTGCCCTCTCTGAGCGCACGGTTAGGCCCCTTCAGTCTGTGAAAGACAAAGAAGCCCATTTTCAGAGCTGCTGACGTTAGGTCTTTCTGCATTGTGCCCAGTATACAGACCAGAACCACCGAGGCTTTCCTTTGCATTGGGGGTGCCCCAGTGCCAAGCAGGTGAGGATGTCCACCTTTGTTTTTAGTTTTTGTCCAGTTCTCAGAGGCCCTCAAAAGAGAGCTTTGCATTTGTCTGCCGGGAGTGACTTGTTTGCCCAGCTGGAGGGCAAATCTCATCTCACATCGGCACCATATCTCTGCAAACAAATGATGTTGTGGTCTTGCCCCACCCAGTTTCTGGGTCGAGCTGCCAGTGACTCACAGATCTTGCATTTTAACTTTCAGAGGGCTTTTCTTGGGACTCCCTATTTGTTTAAATTTTGTTTGTTTTGTTTGCTGGAGACATTTCCCTTTCGGTTTTGAGAATGACTCAACCGATAGTCATTGCTTCAGGCTCACATCTGCTGCTTGGTCTCCTTGGTTTGTTCCTCCTTCTCCCCAACCAGCCATCCTGGGGCTGGGCCAAGGGCAATGCTAGCTACTCTCAGGGCTGTGTACGATGTTAAACCTCTTCTAGTTACTTTGAGTGCAAACAGTGTTAGAAACTTGGGTATATAGTCGTACCTTGTTTAGCGACCGGGATCTGTTCCGGAGCCCCGGCCACTAGCCGAAACAAACGCAGGATAAAGTGCTGTGTCTGCGCATGTGCACGGAACGGTTTAGCACTTGTTCCGGTACTTCTGGGTTTGCCACGTACGTTCACCAGAATGGACGCTAGGTATTACTGTATAAGCAAATTGCCAAGTGGCACCTTAAGCCAAGTTACGGTCGCCACAACAAGAATTTTTAGGTGCCATTCCCCCCATAAAGTTGTTTAATAATGTTGTTGTTGTTGTTGTTGTTGTTGTTGTTGTTGTTGTTGTTGTTTCTAGATTTTAAAGAGAAAACCTCAAAGTGGTTTGCAACACATTGAAACATCAAATAAAACAAATGCAGCCTTCAAGGAAAATATCTCAGATCTTTCTCTAGGTGACATTTTGCTTTCCCTGACATGGCTTAGCGTTATGTCTGAATTGGGGATCATGGCTTGTTCTTGGCTTTACATCCCATGGTTTGCTGGAGAAGTGGAAGGTCTCATGAGAGTTGTAGTCCAAAACATCGGGAGAGGGCAGAACCATGTGTTTTGCACGCAGAAAGTCCAAATTAAGTCCTTGGTCCCTCCAGCGCAAATATCTCTGTTACAGTATTTGAAATTAGCCAGGTACCAGGCCCTTTTTGCAGCTAGCTGTCAAGCACTTGCCACCAAGTGAAGATGGCTGGCGCCAGGACAGTGCCTGACACCTCCACCATCTGGGGATCCTTAGATCTGGACTGTTTTCCTACACTAAGGCCCCATCCTGTTGAATTTCAGGTACCAAAATGCCTTTTCTGTTCAGCCAGAGCAGGAGCAGGCACCATTAAGGAAAAGAGGTTGGAAAACATGTGGACTATCCCTGGATCAAATGCCTTTTCTTCTTTGAGTTCTCAAAGTTCTTAAGGTAGCTCACTGTTGTCATCTGAACTAGCCAGATCTTTAACTGATCATTCACAGTCAGTCCATCCTTTGAAAAATAAGACTTTTAGAGCCACCATGCCCCAAAATGGCCACTAGACATTCCGTTTTGGCGACTGTAACCTTGGTTTAAGGAGCCATTTGGCACCTGGCTTATATATCTGAGCTTCTAACACTAGTCTGTTAGCAGAATGGAGCAAATCAGCATTGCTGGCTTAGGGCGATGTATAGGGAGGAAGAAAGCTAGGAGAGCTGGTTCCTGTTTTTCTGTAAGCAGGACGTGGCTCTGATGAGCTGGTGCAATGCAGTTGGCAGAGAAACCAGTGCCTGGTGGAGCAGGGTTCTGAGAAGCCCATGGAAGTCAGCCAGGTTTGGGGGCAAGGAAGGTTTGGGAGAGGATTTTCGGTCACAGCAATGATCCCGATATTGTACTTGGCAAGACGCAGTACCTTCTCTCTCTCTCTCTCGTATTGTGTGCTGCCCACTCCTTAAAGGTGCCATTGCATATACCGTAGTTGCCTCTGAATGCATTTGTAGTCCATAAGCAAGGTTTGTTAAACCCAATTCTACCCCTCCAATCCACTGCTGGCCATTCTCAGTACTTCTCAGTACTTCCATTAAAACATTTCAAAGAACTGCTAACCCTGCTTTGCTATCAAGGGAAATCAAAGTTGCTTGCAAAACTTTAAAGGGCATAAGGGCCTGACTTCTGGATTAGACCAAAGAGAGCCCACCTTGTCTGGCCTTCTGTTCTCACAGTGGCCTGTTCTCCTCCTTTCTCCTCCTCTGGAGGGTAGGACTCGGACCAATGGCTTCAAGTAACAACAAAAGAGATTCTGACTAATCATCAGGAAGAACTTTCTGACAGTAAGAGCTGTTTGACAGTGGAATGGACTTCCTTGAGTGGATTCTCCTTGGAGGCTTTTAAGCAGAGGGTGGGTGGCCATCTGTCATGGGTGCTTTTGTTGAGATTCCTGAATTGCAGGGGGGTGGACTGGGTTCCTTCCAACTTTACCGTTCTATGATTCTATGAACAATAACAACATACTTATACCCCACCCATCTGACTGTTTATTTCCTTGACATCTGACGGGAGGGCGTTCCGCAGGGCGGGCGCCACTACCGAGAAGGCCCTCTGCCTCGTTCCCTGTAGCTTCACTTCCCCAGTAAGGGAATTGCCAAAAGGCCCTCGGAGCTGGACCTCAGTGTCTGGGCTGAATGATGGGGGCGGAGGTGCTCTCTCCCTGAGGCTGTTTAGGGCTTCTTAAAACTGTGGACTTTTAAAAACGGTTCTGAATAAAACGCTAATTGCTTATTAAAAAGAAGGGCTGACTCGTTGCAAGGCAGATTCCTTATTCTCCTCTCTTCTTAGGAGTTTTGAGAGCTGCGACGGGAGCTACCCTTGGCTAGGCATCCGTAGCTGCCTGGATCGACATCTCACGGAACTGATTGTTCTCTGCCAACTGAGCGCATAGGACCTTTTCAAAAGATGCCCCTGTTGAACGGGGCGGTTGTGATACCGCTGGACGGTCTCCAGCAGAAACTGACCTTGCACCTGGCCTGCTCAAAATGTGCCCAGCAGGAGAACGAGAGCACCTACAGGCTGAAGGAGGTGGCTCACCGCTGCATGATGGAGATTCTCCTGGGCAGGCGCAGAGGCAAACGGGGGAAGCTGTGGCGAAAGGTAGACAGGCGGCCGAGCTTCCCAAACCCAACACACTATGACGTCTGCAGGTATTACATTGCCGGCTTGGGTTGCACCAAGCACCGCAACCGCTGCACCTTCGCTTGGAGCTGGGAGGAGGTGTTAGTGTGGACGTTCGAACGCGCCAACAACATGGAAAGGCGGGCCCTGAAGAGGCTGGTGCAGCAGGCACAGGTCGGCAGCTCTGCCAACGGCCTTTCCAAACCTCCGGCTCTCAGCATCTCGGAGGAAATCCGGAGCGAGTTCGGGGGCCGTTTCCAGGAGATCTGCAGGGTCTGTTTTTACCAGATCCCACAGAGGATCTCTGTTAAGGACTCGGCTCCGGCTTGCCAGGGGCACTGGGGGTCCCTTTTGGTCCACGTGATCTCCGACGGCAAGAAGGAGCAGTACACGGAAGTCCGCCCCTGCCCAGGAGGCATGAAGAAGTTCAGCTACTGCAAATTTGTCTCTGCTGGGAAACCTTGCCGGCACACTGTTCACCGGTGCAACTACTCCCACAGCGATGTGGAGCAGGCCATCTGGGAGGCAGAGGCGAACCAAGGCTTGGTGCGCAGAGACCTCCTCCAGCCGCTGGGGGTGGAGAGCAAGCCGGCCGAGGAGGTCTTGCAGCCCAGCGTGCAGTTCTACTGCAGGGTCTGCCTGGTGACCTGCAACTCCCAGGAGTGCTTTGAGAACCACTGCTCCTCTGTGGAGCACACGCAGCTGATTGCCACGGACCCCGTGACCGAGTGGGCTCACCGTGCTCCTCCCTACGGACGGACAGCCTTCGCCCTTTGCAAAAGGTAAGCGCTGCAGTTTTATTATTTCCTGGGCCCGGGTCTCTCTGGCGGCCAGGAGTGCATTTGCACAGTTAAAAGTTACATCCCGACTGGATGTAAGGTTAAGGGGTGATATGATAGCCATGTTCAAATATATAAAAGGATGTCATATAGAGGAGGGAGAAAGGTTGTTTTCTGCTGCTCCAGAGAAGTGGACACGGAGCAATGGATTCAAACTACAAGAAAGAAGATTCCACCTAAACATTAGGAAGAACTTCTTGGCAGTAAGAGCTGTTCAACAGTGGAATTTGCTGCCAAGGAGTGTGGTGGAGTCTCCTTCTTTGGAGGTCTTTAAGCAGAGGCTTGACAGGCATATATCAAGAATGCTTTGATGGTGTTTCTTGCTTGGCAGGGGGTTGGACTGGATGGCCCTTGTGATCTCTTCCAACTCTATGATTCTATGGATTACTGCAATATGCTCCAAGTGGGGCTGCCTTTGCAAAATGTTCAGAAACTGGAGCTGGCTCAGGGCTGGTTATAGGGAGCAGGTGAAACTCTTTGCAACCATTCCACTGGCTGTTGGTCTGTTTCCAGGCACCATTCAAAATGCCGGTTAGGACCTATAAAGCCCCAAAAGGCTTAGGTCAGGCATCCCCAAACTGCGGCCCTCCAGATGTTTTGGCCTACAACTCCCATGATCCCTAGCTAACAGGACCAGTGGTTGGGGAAGATGGGAATTGTAGTCCAAAACATCTGGAGGGCCGAAGTTTGGGGATGCATGGCTTAGGTCCAAGCTGCCCAGGCCCTGACATGTTAAAGGGGCGGGGGGGGCATTCTCTCAGTCCCCCCACCATCACAGGCATGTTTGGTGGAGACAGAGGAAGGGCCTTCTCAGTGGCTGCTCCCAAACTTTGGATCTCCTCCCACCCTGAGAAACCAGACTGGCTCCCTCCATGTCCTTCCGATGGCAGGTGATGGTATTCTTGTTCTAAGTGGCTTGGGGGGACAGATTGCTTTTAATAAAATGACGGGCTTTATTGCACTTACATGTATGACATACGTAGAATCATAGAATTGTTGAGTTGGAAAGGACCCCAAGGGTCCTTATCTAATACAGGAATCTCAGCATACATACATATTTAATTGTTTATTAATGATGGATTTTTTTTGTTTCTAGCAGTTCTTACTTTTAACTGTAAACCACCTTGATGCTCTGTCAGGGAAAAAGGCAGAGTGCAAATTAATTAATTAATTAATTATAAATAAATAAATAAATAAATAATACTTCGCCCATCTGGCTGGGTTTCCCCAGCCACTCTGGGCAGCTTTCAACAGAACATTAAAAACAGAATAAAACTTCAAACATTTAAAACTTTCCTAAACAGGGCTGCCTTCAGATGTCTTCTAAAAGTCAGAGAGTTGTTTATTTCCTTGACATCTGGTGGGAGGGCGTTCCACAGGGAGGGCTGGTTCCCTGTAACCTCACTTCTCACAGGGAGGGAACCGCCAGAAGGCCCTTGGAGTTGGACCTCAGTGTCTGGGCTGAACGATGGGTTTAACTCAGATTACCCAGAACAGTTTGCAGATCAGTTCCCATTCCACTTTTGCATCACTCAAAAGGTGACCCAGCCACCTATGATTCTTCGGCGCCCCTGGGCGTGGCTATGCAAATTAAAGGGACGTGGCTTTGCCAAAAGTGCCTGTCTTTATTCCCTTATCCCATATAAAGGAATAAAGGGCCAGAGCCGAGGGCCTTCTAGCAGTTCCCTCGCTGCGAGAAGCCAAGTTACAGGGAACCAGACAGAAGGCCTTCTCGGTAGTGGCGCCCGCCCTGTGGAACTCCCTCCCACCAGTTGTCAAAGAGAAAAACAACTACCAGACTTTTAGAAGACATCTGAAGGCAGCCCTGTTTAGGGAAGCTTTTAATGTTTGACAGTCTATTGCAGGCACCCGCAAACTGCAGCCCTCCAGATGTTTTGGCCTACAATTCCCATGATCCCTAGCTAAAAGGACCAGCGGCCAGGGAAGATGGGAATTGTAGTCCAAAACATCTGGAGGGGTGAAGTTTGGGAATGCCTGGTCTATTGTATTTTAATATTTTGTTGGAAGCTGCCCAGAGTGGCTGGGGAAACCCAGCCAGATGGGCGGAGTATATTATTATTATTATTATTATTATTATTATTATTATTATTATTATTATTAAACGGCTGCCTTTGGGTTGGTGTCTCCCTGCAGAGTTGATGTCTGTGAATATGGGGAGGACTGCATCTATGCCCATTCCGCCCAGGAGCTGGAAGAGTGGATCCAGCGGGCGAAGGACTCTGAGAAGAACAAGCGGACCGCCAAGCAGTATGGCCTCCTTTCATATCAGGACCGGCTTCTTGCTGAATACCAGGAAAGCCACAACGAAGTCTTAATCGTAAGTGGCTGGGCAAGAAGGGAGGCAGCAGGCTGGGGGGGTGGGTGGTGGGTGGGCCAGATGCTTTTTATTTCACTGTGCTAGTTATATTTAAATGCTTATATGCTGCTTTCCCAGGCAAAGTCCATAGCAGCTTGCCCAATCCTGCAGACACATTATGGGCCTGTCATGCTAACATGCAGATTGAACAAGTAATTTTAGCATGCATCGTTATGTTTCAAAATTGCCGATTTTATTTATAAATAAATATTTTTATTGTTATTTACACATAAAATGTGAATGCCGATTTGTTTTTAATGTTTGCTTATTTTATTACATATGCACCGTTTGATTTTGGAAAAACTCACAGCAGATTACACAACAGGGTAAAGCAGTAAGATTATTAGTGAAAACCTTCAAAACACTCACAAATTTAAAACCAGCAATAAACTAAAAACGCAGCAGCATTCTAAATATCTGGATATATTAGATTGTACTTTTTAAATCACTTAGGGGCCAATGGGTTTTAGAGAACCCAACAGATAAAACACATTCAAAATTTCAGAGAAGGCAAAAAAATATTTATACTTTACAGGTTTATACTTTTCATTAATTTTACAATCATTTTATCATTTTAACTTTTCAAAACTTGACTCCCTTCCCCCTCTTTTGGCGGTTCCTTAAATTTATTTTTTAATACCTTTTGCATATCCAAATTCATTTAATTTTCTCATTTATTTATCTACTTTAAATATATACTCTTATGAAACTGCAGGTTACTACAATATTTTTTTAATCTGTATACTGCCAATGTTTTTATCTGTTTTGCAATTTATCTGTAAATATTTAACAAACCCTTTCCATTCTTTTATAAAAAGTTTGTTATCTTGATTTCTTATTTTTCCAGTAAGTTTCGCCCTTTCTGCATATTCCATAAGTTTTTGTATCCATTCTTCCTTTGCTGGGACTTCTGCTTCTTTCCATTTTTGAGCAAGTAACATTCTTGCCCCTGGAGTCAAATACATGAAAAACATTCTTTACAATTTAGGTATAATTCCCAAAAGGAAAGCTTCTGGGTTTTTGTTTTTGTTTTACAAAAGTTATTTTAAACATCCTTTTCAATTCATTATATATCATTTCCCAGTAAGCTTTAACCTTACTACAAGATGACCACATATGATAAAAAGAACCTTCTTTCTCTTTACATTTCCAACACTGATTTGATTTGATTTTAGATTTATACATTTTTTGCCAGTTTACTTGGTGTTAGATACCAACGATATATCATTTTCTCTTAGACCATAACATGCTGTAAATTTTACAACCATATTACACAATCGCTCCCATGCTTCCCTGTCTATATTATGGCCAATATCTATCGCCCGATGTATCACTGAGAATTTTCCTTGCTCGTCCTTTGTCTCCCATACCAATAATATTTTATACATTTTAGACAGCTTACATTCCAACAATTCTCTCTCTAGTTGAGATATTTGTTCCCCAAACGCTCATATCCTGTCTTTCTTAAATGCCTCATTCAAATGATGATATTGTAACCATGTTGTTGATTTCCCTGATAATTCCTTAAATTCTTTTAATTCATACTCTCCTCCCTCTTGTTTTAATAAATTTCTATAAGTAATCTCAGAGGGATCTTTTTTCTGAACGCTGACGAAAAGGGGGAAGGATCCCATCTCCCCTGGCCAGGCCATTGGCTACTGGCCGCTTGGTTCATCTGGTTGCCTCTCTCACCAGATTTCCGAGGATGTTGACGGCGTGAAGGTCACCTGTCCGCAACCTCTGCGTGTGCAGTCGGAGGACAAGAAGATGCGCTATCAATGGGTTTTCACTGTTCATTCCAAGGTAAGCTTGAGAAGGCAAAATAAATCCTAGAGATGTTGAAGGAGGGGGTCTCATATCCTTACTTTAGGAAGATAGGGCTGGATTAAACCATCCCATTCAGTAGGTGGGAGTTAGTGTCAGAGTGGTGCATGTTCTGGTTATCTCCCGCTTGGACTACTGCAATGCGCTCTACGTCGAGACCATATTACACCAGTCCTAAGAGACCAACATTGGCTCCCAGTACGTTTCTGAGCACAATTCAAAGTGTTGGTGCTGACCTTGAAAGCCCTAAATGGCCTCGGTCCAGTATACCTGAAGGAGAGTCTCCACCCTCATTGTTCGGCCCGGACACTGAGGTCCAGCTCCGAGGGCCTTCTGGTGGTTCTCTCACTGCGAGAAGTGAGGTTACAGGAAACCAGGCAGAGGGCCTTCTTGGTAGTGGAGCTCGCCCTGTAGAATGCCCTCCCATCAGATGTCAAGGAAACAAACAACTATCAGAATTTTAGAAGACATCTGAAGGCAGCCCTGTTTTAATGTTTGATGTTTTATCGTTTTTTTAGTGTTCTTTTGGGAGCTGCCCAGAGTGGCTGGGGAGGCCTGGCCAGATGGGTGGCGTATAAGTAATAAATTATTATTATTATTATTATTATTATTATTATTATTATTATTATTATTGGTAAGCCACCCCATTCTGCGTGTAGCAGTCAGTGCAAGGATTCCAGCAAGGGGAGATGTTTCTGTTGGGCAAGCAGAAATGCTTTCGCTCGCAGAAGGATCTCCTCCATGCTGTGTTTCTGCATTGATGGGGTTTGGGCTAGATGACCTTCAGGGGACCCCATCCCAAGTCGATTCTGCGATACGTAACGTGAGATAACATGGCCGCCTTCCAATTTCAGAAGCCGCTGGTGCATGTGGCGCTGCTGAAGCGCGTTCCTGGCGCTGCCTTCTACCTGGCAGGGAGCGGGCTCAAGCGAGGTCTCACCTACGCCTCGGGAGAAAGATTCAAGGTCGTACGGGCGTCTCCGCCGGCGACGGAGGTGGAGGTGTGTCTGGAGTGCCAGACCTTTGGCGTCTACGAGCAGTGGCTGGTGTTCGACTTTGGTGCACGCCCGGTCCTGCTCCGAAAGCTGCAGGCCCGGGTGGGGCAGAAGGAGCCCCCCTGGCAAGTGGACCCATCTTCCACAGGGCAGAGCAGCCGCTTCGTGGACTTTGAGCGGTGGCACAGCGGCAACCGGATGGTGGTGCCCGGCGTAGAGCGCACCGGGCAGGAGCTGGAGCTGCTGGCCAAGTACAAGGCCCCGTCGATCTCCCTGGACTTTCAGCGTGGCGCTCAGGGCAAGCCCATCGCCCGCCTGAACTACCGTGAGCAGATGCACAACTTCCTGTTCAGGGAGGAAGAGGCGCAGGAAGCGCTGATCGCCAAGTGAGTGAGGCCAAGGTGGCCTGAGACATGCTGCTTACTCTTAGCCTCAGCTTTCCCTTCTGCATTATGGGGATAATAATGCAGGGTTGTTGTCTCTAGGAGATAATGTAATACAGGGACGTCCGACTCCCAAGAGATTGTGATCTACTCACAGAATAAAAAAGTGGCAGTGATCTACCCATTTTTGGGGGGAGGGGGCAGGTCAAAGTTGTTGAGTGTTTTTTTTGGGTGGGGAGGTAGAGATTGTAGACCTTTATTTGGGGAGGGAGGTCAAAATTGCTGAGCTTTTCTTAGGGGGGCAAAAATAGATAAACAATAAGTCAATAAGCGATTTCTGGCGTCTGGGCATGCGCAGAAGCGATTTCTGGAGCCGCGGAAGAGAGTCCCTGCATCACGTTGTGACGATTTAGCGCAGAGTGTGGGGACTCCCCGATCGGGCGGCTCAGTTAGTGGGGGGGCTCATGGGCCAGTTAAATGGCCTCCGTGGGCCGCTTCTGGCCCATGGAACTTAGGTTGCCTACCCCTGTTCTGGCCAATGCGAGGAGGTGTGTCTCTGTTGGCAGGAGTTTCTAGTCTACATCAGGAGTCGTCTGCTTTTACGGAGATGCACTGCCCTCCAAGCTACAGTCGGGGGGGGGGATGAATTATGCTGCACATCCCAACCTTTTGCAGAGGTGGCCAGGCTCTGTAATATCCTTTCCCCACCTGATTCCCTCTAGTTGTTTCGTACTACAACTCCCAGCGTAGGGCTGACAGCAGGCGTCCCAAACTCTGGTGCCTTCCAGAAGTTGTTGGACTACAAATCCCATCACCTCAACCACTGGTCATCCCGGCAGGGGCTGATAGGAGCTGTAGTCCAAATCCTTCCTCTTCCACCCCCAACCCGGGTGTGGGGGGCACCAGGTTGTAGATGGCTGGCCTAGCGAGTTTCTAAATTGCCAAAGGCTGGGTGGTGGTGTCTTAATTTATTATTTAGCTTTTTCATAAGTCATACCACTTGATTGCAAAAGAAACTTTTGAAAAGTTAACAATAGACTTAAAAACAGATTTAAATGATAATTCTTATTCTTATTTTATGATTTATATGATACCCAGCCACTGTATTAAAAACACAATACAGGGCTGCCTTCAGATGTCTTCTAAAAGTCAGGAAGTTTTTTTATTTTCTTGACATCTGATGGGAGGGTGTTCCACAGGGCAGGCGCCACTACTGAGAAGGCACTCTGCCTGGTTCCCTGCAACCTCACTTCTCACAGTGAGGGAACCGCCAGAAGGCCCTCAGAGCTGGACCTCGGCTTCTAAACACCTGGGTAGGCTTGTCTAAACAAAAATGTTTTAGCCAGTGCCGGAAAGAGTACAGTGAATGCATCTGCCTGACATCAATACATAGCTTCCAAGTCTCCCGTATTCCCCAGGAAATCCCCGTTTTCCAGCTGTTCTTAGCTGAAAAATCGGGTTTTTTTTGTTTCCCCCCGGTTTATTCTGGCGCGGCGGCCATTTTGGAACTGGGCGGAGCATGCTCAGAAACGACTTTTGATGCTGCTCTGCCCAGTTACAAAATGGCTGCAGTGCGACTTCCGGTCTGCTTATTTCTCCGAAGGACTAGGCAGGTATGCATCAATAGGCAGGGAGTTTCAAAGTGTAGGTGCTGCCACACTACAAAGATCTTAGAAGATTTACTGTGCTTTAATTTGTTGGAAGCCACCCAGAAGTGGCTGGGGTAACCCAGTCAGATGGGCATCATCATCATCATCAACAACAACAACAACAAGTGTTTTCTTTTGAACTTTCCCCTACTCTTTGATTCCCCCTTGTTCTGATATACAGGCTCAACTTCCAAGTCACCATATCCATTCATCAGATGATGGAGACCCTTTTCATGGGGATGAAGTGTGCACCCCCAGGAGAGCTATATGCCCACCTCCCCACCCCTTACTCCCTGACCCCAGACTCCGATGAAGGCTACCTGCTCTACCGCTCCGTCGAAACTGCCTTCCTGGCCCCAGACCCTCCGGCCAACAACCGCGTTTTTGAGGTCTTCCTTGAGACAAAGGCCGAGAAGAGCATCTGGCTTCTCCTGCCCAAGCGCTGCTGCGTCGAGCTGGGTCTCCAAGCAGAGATGTCCCTCAAGGTGGAGGTCCAATTTCAGATCGATCAGCTCCCGTTCCGACAGTGGCACTGGGCCGTGGACCAGCTACAGGACGAGAAGCTCGTCTTCCCTGACATTGCGGCCTGCTCCGTCCCGCGACCCCTCGGGCAGGTTCACCTGCAGAGGGCCAACAAGAAGCAGAGCCAAGCCATCTCCTTCATCACTGGGCAGGCGGCTGGGGTCCGGCAAGTGCCGCCTCTCTTGATCTATGGGCCGTTTGGGACCGGGAAGACCTACACCTTGGCCATGGCCACCTTGGAGATCATCAAACAGCCAAAGACCCGTGTCCTGATCTGCACCCACACCAACAGGTAAGTTGGGTCCTTGGAGAGGAGAGGGCTCTGCTTCTGAATGCCAGGGGCTGGAAACCGCAGGAGAGGTGATGTCAGGCTTCGGGGAATCAGATCCCTCCCATGATGGCAGCCCAGAATCAGAGAAATGATAAAAGTTATTACCAAGCAATTCGTTCAATAATTCACAGAGAACTATATACCGTATATGCCGGCGTATAAGGCGACTGGGCGTATAAGACGACCCCCTACTTTCCCAGTCAAAATATAGAGTTTGGGATATACTCGCCATAAATAGTATATCCCAAACTTCCAACGCACACTACAAAAATCTTCTCTCCAGTCCAAAGATTTAAATGGAATAAAATGTCAACAATGAGAAACATTGTCAACTGTCATGGAGGTTTTCCCAAAGGTTTTGGTTAGTACCGTATATTTCTGTATCTCTTCCACGCACTGAGGCGAGTGGGGGGGGGGAGAGAGAGAGAGTAAGCGGCTGCCGCTTTCTTTCCATTCAGGGAGGAGGGAGGAAAGCCCCACGCCTCCCCTCTTCCTGCATGGAAAGAAAGCGGCAGCTGCTTACACGGTCGCCGCATATGGTGGGGATGCGGCCGTGGCCGTTTTTGAGCTCCCCCCACCGTATGCGGCAACCGCAGGTCTTATACCCAGCGTATAAGACGACCTTCAACTTTTGAAGAGATTTTCCTGGTTTCAAAAGTCGTCTTATACGCCGGAATATACGGTGAGTCAACAGCCAAAAGACCCAGTAGTTTCTGTAGTTTCATAAAATGAAATTCAATTTAAAATATTTTAAAATAAATAAAAATGGCAGTTTTAATGTTGGCTTGGTGTTACGCAGTCAGTCAGCTGCCATTTCAGGAGGGCCACTACACAGCTTGAAAGGGATTTTTGTACATTTAAAAACATCTACAACTTTTACACTCCCACCAAAATGTCGCACTAATGTTTCACAAAACTGACATCATAACTAGTTAAGTAGTTTTTATACACAACTTTCATACGGTGTGGTGTTGCTTTGTAAACAAGTTTTTTTTGTAACTCTTGCAACATTTAAAAAAGCCTATAAAAAAATAAAAATTCACAGAGAACAGTAAAAGAATGCAGTCTTCCCTAAATAATGGCTGTTGCTCTGAATAAAGTCCCAACCCCTCCGTCTCTCCTATTATACGTCATCCCTGTGTCTGCTTTCTGCCTCTGAGCTTTCTGTTCTATCACCCTCAACGCCCACCTGGTTTTGGGAGACAGGGGTCAGGAATGTTTTCCAAAGACAATGAATCTGTCAGCTGCCTTTCCCCTGGTGCTTTTTCCTCCTGCTTTTCCTCTCCCAATATTTTCCAGCTTCTGATTTGCTACAAGGTTTATGTTTTTTAATTGTTGCAGTAAACCCGTCTTATTTTTTCCAGTGCTGCCGATATGTACATCCGCGAGTATTTCCATGATTATGTGACATCTGGGCACCCCGAGGCCATCCCGTTAAGGGCTATGTTCACCAAGCGTAAAATCAGTGTGGTAGACGCCACCACAAAGCTCTACTGCTGCTTCTCCCAGAACCGAGACTCCTTCCGCTTCCCCACGAAGGAAGAGCTGGGTCGGCACAGGATCATCATCACCACCTCACAGTATTCCCGGGAGCTTGGGCTGCCCCCTGGCTATTTCAGCCACATCCTGATAGACGAGGCAGCCCAGATGCTGGAGTGCGAGGCCCTGGTCCCCCTCTCCCTGGCCACGTTCGAGACCCGCATCATCCTCGCCGGGGACCATATGCAGACGACCCCCAAGCTCTTCTGCCTGCAGGCGGGGGAGCAGTCGGCCGACCACACACTTCTGAACCGCCTCTTCCAATACTACCAGAAGGAGAAGCATGAGGTGGCCTTGAAGAGCAGGATCATCTTCAATGAGAACTACCGCTCCACAGCGAGCATCATTGATTTCGTCTCCAGGCACTTCTACGTTGGGAAAGGGGACGCCATCCGCGCCATGGGGAACATCCCTCCACACCCCGAGTTCCACCCACTCATGTTCTGCCATGTTGCTGGTTCCGCCGAGTGGGATGCCGCCCTCAGCTCCTGGCGCAATGCCTCGGAGATCGGGCAGGTGGTTGAGAAGGTGGAGGAGATGGCCCAGAGGTGGCCGGATGAATGGGGACAGCGGGACTTCAAGAGGATATGCGTGGTCTCTTATGGGATACAGGTGCGTCATGAGGGTTACTGCGTGGTTGGGACTGTGTGTTACGATTGTCCTACTCTTGTGTAGAACCCTGGTAGAGACACATGCCCAACTAGCATGTTCCCTCCCTCCTGGTCGATTGTTCGGGAGCTTCAAAAGCTTTCTCCAGCCCAAACATCACAGCGACTGATACCAAGAAGCATCAACACACTTACAATCCTGCAGAGTATTTGTGGTTTACGTAACAGAACCAATAGCACAGCATTTTGGCTAATCTGCTTTTATTTACATATAATACACTCGGAGTATTCTGCTTTAGCTCCTTCCTCTTTCTCATCCGACAGCAAAGAGAGAAAGAACAAAAGACAATAGCCCCACTTCACGAAACACAGTAATACCAAAACATCCTGTCTCCGTCACTTCCCACACTCTGGAATAAAAACATACACCATCATGTGATAGACAACAATCCCTTGACTGCAAACACGGAGCAGGAATCCTAACACTGTGCGCATGTGCTCAGTGACAGGAGGGGCCACATATTTTTTAAACAAATTTAAATTTAGTTTTACATTGAACATTTACACTCATACATAAATCATAATCCTAGAAATCATAATCCTTGGACTTCCCTCCATGGATTCCATTGTTAATATTTTCCCACCTGCGTTGTATAATGTTCTCCATTTTATGGAAACTTTATTGCCTGGTCACCAAGACACTTAAAAATAAATAAATGCTTGCTTTATGAGCCAGGAGGTGTGTACGCAGCAAGACCAAAGCCAGTGCTCTCCAAAGCCAAATCTCGCAAGCATGTAAAATAACCACATGCAGAATAAGTTGGAAAAAATATTGTAGGTGAGAGCAAAGTTCCATCCTACCCAACAGGATGAGGATAACTATCTATCCCAAACAAATGGCTTTGTGTATCGATATGGAGACTGCTAATTACAAGTGCTCCTGTTAAGACCTTTTTATTTGCCCAAGCCTATTCTCAACAACATTTTAAATTAATCCCCACTGATCATCTTTGGGCATTGTCCTGTTATTTTAACTCTGATTATGTTCCATATTGTATGGTTATTTTTGGTTCCCTGTGCACTGCTCTGATATTTACTGTGCAAGCAGTTTAAAACTCCTTTGAAGCAATAAATCTATAGCAAACAGTGCCAGCTCCCCACTCTCTTGAGATGATTCGCATGCTTCCAACAGCTACATGATAGGCAGAAATGCAGCAGGACCAGTAATGGCAAAAAAGTACATCCCTTGCTGCAGAAAATGCAACCAGCCTTGTTGAAGCAACCTGCCTGTTGGTGAACTGACCGGCTCCTCTTGATTTTCACCAGATGAGAGCAATAAGGCAGGAGCTGAGGAAGAAGCGCCTGGGGGAAGTGATGGTGGAGAGCCAAGAGAGTCTGCCAGGTTGGTACCTGCCCAGGTGTCAGGTGTATTTGAAGCCAAAGAAGGAACCACAGCTTATGAGAAATAAGGATGCTATCCCATAACCCTTTCCAAGCAGCCACTCCCTGTCACAGGGATGGGCCACAGCTCAGTGACAGAGCACATGTTTTTCCACTGCCTTGTTAGCATCTCTTACTCACAAGTAGGACCCTGGCAGAGACACATGCCCGACTGGCATGTTCTCTCCCTCCTGGTCAATCGTTTGGGAGCTTCAAAAGCTTTCTTCAGCTCGAACATCACAGCGACTGATGCCAACTGACATCAGCACACTTACAGATCTGCAGAGTTTGTGCAGCTTTGTGTAACAGACCTCAGCAACCCAGCGTTTTGGCTAATCTGCGTTTATTTGCATATAAACACACGCGGAGCACTGCAACATGGTGCCCGCTCTCTCTAGCATCAGGCAGCAAAGAGAACAAACACAGGACAATAGTCCCAACTTCAGGAAACAGTACACAAACATCCTGTCTTCGTCACTTCCCACACTGTGGAATGTAAACATACACTGTCATGTGATAGACAACAATCCCACAAATGCAAACACGGGGAATGAATCTCTAACATGCCTGTCAGTGTAGACCATGCTCAACTAGATGGACCACTGACCTGACTTAGACATTACTGAGCTACATGAACCCAATGGTCTCGATCCAGCTAAGTCCTGCTGAAATCGATGGAAATGCTGTGAGTAGGGCTTAGTTGCGATACAAGCCCAGGTTGCACGGGACTTGGTTGGATCGAATTATCTGTTTCAGACCACCTCTCAGTTCCCACCTTTAGCCTTTCCCTCCATGATCAGATTGTGGCAAATCTGGGTGCCATTCGAGGGACTCTTGACTGTATCTACCTCTGCTTCATGGTCTCCGTTTGGAAGCCGCAGCCCTTTCCATTTTCTTGCAATTCTATCTTGTTTTTTTTAACAGGGAGGGAGTTCCGCGTTATCATCATCAGCACCATTCACACCAGGGAGAGCCTCTGCCACGTCAACTGCTCCAACCTGGAATTCTTCAACGATGCTCGGATGCTGAACACCATCATGACGAGGGCCCAGTCCCAGGTCGTTGTCGTGGGGGATGCAGTGGCTTTGTGTTCCTTCGGGCAGTGCAGCAAAGTCTGGAAAGGCTTTCTCAAGGAGTGCATTGACAAGAAGACCGTGACTCCTGAAACCTTGACGCTGGAGGAGATAAGGCAGGCGGTGTGCGACCGGGCCAGCTGGAACAGGGGGAGCCCCCAGCTCGAGGAAGAGGGCAGCGACACCGAATCCTGGCTGTCGGATGCAGAGAGCTTGAACGTCGACGACCCCATATTGCAGGAGCTCCTGGACGAGAGCAAAGACATGGTGGTGACGGTCTCTGATGAAGGGCTGATGAACGTGAAGTCCGAGGTGGCCACCGTCCAAAGCAGCAGGCAGGAGTACGTCAGCTTCCACCCACAAACCATGAAGGAGTGTCTGCGCATGAACCCCAACATGTACAAGCGATGTGAGTTCATCAAGGAGCAATTCGAACCGAGCGTCTGCCTTCACTCTGGACGACGTCCCTCCCTTGAACATCCACATCAAAGGCCGGGTTCACTGTGGGGTGGGCTTTACTGGGGACCAGGTCTTGGTGGAGATCCTGCAGCCCAGCCTGGGGAAGGCCACGGCCGAGGGAAGTCTCCGCGGGAAAGTGGTGGGGGTTCTGAAGAAGGCTGACCGGGACCGCATCTTCACCTGCATGATGGACGAGTTCGATCCCCGCGTCATGGTCCCCATTGACCAGACCGTCACCAAAATCTTTGTCCCGGGGCTGAGAGATGCACCCAATGTCATTCCCATCCGCAGGGTGGACCAAGGGGGCAAGATCAAGCTGAAGACCTGCAAGAAGGTAACCCAACAACTGAGGAGGAACTGCCTCTTTGTGGTCCAAGTCCTCAATTGGCGGAATGGCTTCTACTTCCCCTTAGGGATTATTACGGAGGTTCTTCCTCTGGCTAAGACCCTAGAGGAAGGGTTGCGTATCCTTGACATTGAATACTGCCTCAGGAGCAAACACCCACCCTCAGTGAACAAAGAGGTGGCCACATTCTCCTCTAGCAAGCTCTCTCTTACAAAGGGCAACCGGAAAGACCTTCGGGGATACCTCACCTTCACCGTTGACCCCCCAGGTGCAAAGGATCTGGATGATGCCATCAGTGTCCGAGACCTGGGTGACAAATATGAGATAGGGGTCCACATTGCCGATGTAGCTTCTGTGATCCCCAAAGGCTGCGCTCTCGATATGGAAGCGAAGAACAGGGGAGCCACCTACTACGCTCCTGGAAAGGAGCCGGTTTGCATGCTCCCACCTCAGCTAAGCCAAGACCTATGTAGTCTCCTGCCTCAGAAAGATAGGCCTGTGATCTCTCTCTTCGTCATGGTGGATAAGAAGACGGACCAGATGGCGAATGTCTCCTTTGCTGTGTCCACAATCCGCTCAGACCGGCAGCTGACCTATGAGGAGGCAGAGGGCATCATCAAGAACTGCTACAAGGCAGAGGCTCCATCCCTCCACTTTGATACCCTGGAGGATTGTGTTGCGGTTGCGTACCACTTCTCCCGCGTACATCGGTTGTGCCGGCTTCTTGAAGATTGCTATTATGATCAACTGGATGAGGAATGCCCTTTGGGCCAGAGGTGTTCCCACCAGATGGTTGAGGAGTTCATGATCATGTTCAACAGTTCTGTGGGCGAGTTCCTCACCAACAAGGATTCCACCAGAGATCGAACCCCTCTGCGCTGCCAGGGGGAGCCCAACCCACAACAGATGGCTCAGATGAGGGACAAATACAGTGATATAATTCCTCTGTCCACCCACCTCTCGCATCATCTGGGAGCTCCAGCCACAAGGGTCCATGTGGGGACCGGTGGGAAGTTTACCCTCCTGACTTCATTGTGGGACCACCTGAAGTCAGCTGCCGATGCTTGCGATGTCCCCAAGATGCTCGATCTTATTACGACGGATGACATCCACCCAAAGCTGGCCCCGGTGAACATGGAGTTCCGGAAGCTTCTGTCCCGCTCATATTTCCTTCGCTCCAATTCGTCTCCTCAGTCCAAAGTGGGCCACTATTCCTTGCACGTGGACTCTTACACCTGGGCGACTTCCCCCATCCGACGCTACATGGACCTGATCCTCCAGCGTCACATCCTGTCTGTGATTTTAAAGACGCCAGTGCAGTACTCCTCAGACGACATTGAGTTCCTCTGCCACGATTTCAACAGGAAAAACAGCATGGCAAATGCCTATGAGAGGAAGGCCCACACGTTGGAGATGGCAACTCAGCTGAAGCAACAAGCCCAACAGAAGGTTTCCTTTGTGATGTGCGTGGAAGGGATGGCCAAGAACTTCAGAATCATGTTTCCTCTGAACAAGGAGAGCCTTCGAGAACCTCAACTCATCAACTACAGAGCTCTTCAGCTGGTAGCGCAACCGGCCTTCATCGAGGAACGGAACAGCGTGAGGCTGACGTGGAAGAAGAGGATCTACTCTGTGGTGACCTCAAAGGAGTGCACTCCAAAGTCACCAGTGCTGTGGGACAAGAGTGTCTCCCTCTTCAACGTGCAGGCCTGGTGCAACATCCTCACAGCCGTCAGGAACAAAGATTATGAGGAGATGATCTCACTCATTGAGAAAGGCCACAGCACACAGCTGAGAAGTATGGGCAGGATGGAGAGAAGCAAGTGCTCACACTATGTAGAACTGTCACTGGAGATCAGCGCTGGAGATGTTTTGTGCCTCCAGCTCACCACAGATGTCCATCGGGGCTTCCTGGCGCCGTCTTTGCAACTGTGGACGGTGGTGCCAGGCTTCGACGTATGTCTGCAGCACTCCGAGAGGCCCATCGACTGCTTCTCCAACTGTGCCACTCTGGCATCCAAGGAGATTTACAAGGACGCCTCTGATTATCGCAAGGTGTGGCTGCCGATCTCCGACATGGAAGCGGCCTCATGCGCTGTGGCAGAAAACGACTCCATTGTCTTGCACGACATCAAGATCTCCTGGGAGAAGCAGAGGTCAAAGAAAGGACACCTCATGGGGACATTCTCCTTGACCAAAGAGTTCATGAAGGAGTGTGCCATTGAAGTGTCCCTGAGCCACTGCTACCTCTGTGTCCGCCTCTCGGGCCTGAAAGCTGATGGGGTCCAGGACGATGCAGAAGCCCTCAGCCGTGGCCTCCAGCAGCTCAGCTTGACTAAGGGAAGCGCTGAGGCTGGCAAATTCATGATCGATCCTGCTACGTACACCTGGGTGGCCCACGGGCGGACCGATGAGTTTGAAGACAACGAGAAATCTGACCAGCGAGGCGCATCGATGGTGCGTTTCAGCATCCATTTTATGTCCATGGAAAAGATCCCCGTGGAGGTCACCCAGGAGACGTCAAGGTTCACCGTGGAGCTGATTCCAAAGTTGCTGCCTGATATGTAAGTCTGCATTGCTCCGAACCATTTTGGGTTGTTCTACAGTCAAATTCCAAGAACTTTTATCATTGCGGATCATAACGGATAGTCAACAGTTCACAATGCTACAATCAGTCTTTGCTAACCTGGTGCCGTCCAGTTGTTTTGGGTTACAACTCCCGTCAGCCCCAGCCGAGCTGATGGGAGTTGTAGTCCAAAATGTGGGGTGGGCACTAGGCCAGCAAAGGGTACAACTTGCCAGTACGGGGCACAACTGGTTTGCAGCAAAGGCGGGAGAGTGCAGTTTGCATGGTGGTGCTGCTCCCTTGCCTTCACTGCCATGGTGAGCAAGTGTGTTGTCACAGCTGGGAGTCCAGCAGAGCAGCAGGGCCCCTCCTCACATATCAGGAGTGGGCACCAATGACCATGAAGCAAAATATCCACACTTTGAGACATTTCCACCACATATGGTGATTGTTCCTTCTTCCTCTTTATGCAAAAGCAACATTGGCCCTCTCCTGCGATACCTCCAAGGCCATTCTATGGCTATTTTAATACAGGGAGAATTTGGCACAAGGGAGAATCTCAGTTTTATTGGCCACTTAAAGGCAAACCTAACAAATCAGCAGTTTCAACTTTCAAAATTTGCACTTCTCCCTAATTGTGCAATGCTCTTTTCCAGCAAAGTAACGTGTGCATAAAAAGGGCATATGTTTGTGAAGGGAACATTCTCGAATGCATGCTCTTAGAGAAAATAAGCTTGCAGGAAGGTGCCTTTTATGCAAAAATTGCACACACAAATGTGTATATCTGGAGAAATTCACACTAAATTGCCGGTGAATTTTCACGAAGAGCTCTTTTAAAAATCACAGGGAATGTGAGGAACCAAATACAAGATTAGAAAAACGAGAAACCGAGAAATCTGCACATTCTCCCACCCCTAGCTGGAACCTCTCCAGACTCGTCCCTTCCTTCCCCCCCCCCTTCCATGCCATCCAGCTTCTCAGTGGCTTTAACCCCACACAACATTTCTTCCTTTTCCTGCAGCCGGAAGGAGAATGCCATTTGGAAACTAGAGCACGCGACTGAGCTTGCTAAGCAAATTGCCCTCGGCAAGGAAATCTCTGAAAAACGTAAGTGGAAGCCAACTATAGTGTTTAATAATATCCATAATAGGCTTCGATGCTCCAAAAGCAACCATTATTTGGATTGTACATTATTTCAACATTGCATATTTACATTGTTGTAACCCGCCCCTGGGATTTTTATGTTGAAGTTTGCATCAGAAATCTTATCCAATATTGTCACTGTCTGTATTTTCCAATAATTACTAGGGTTGATTGACTCATGTGCCTTTTAACCGATTGACCTGTTATCTACACAAATGAGTTTGTATATCACCAGAACCTTCATATTAGTTGTTATTTTGAGACGCTCAAAATAATAATAATCTTTAACACTTTTGTTAGGGCTTGCAAGATTCAGGGTGCAATTGCATGCACGCTGATCAGAATTTTGCTGTCAATTTGAGGCACCAACTTGGAACTAGGGGTGGGGGACAAATTTGCTCAGCGTGGGAGAAATTTCTCCTGGGGATTCAAATACAGAGGCTTAACATCCATTTCTCTGGTCAGACTCTATTCCAGGCATCCCCAAACTGTGGCCCTCCAGATGTTTTGGCCTACAACTCCCATGATCCCTAGCTAGCAGGACCAGTGGTCAGGGATGATGGGAATTGTAGTCCAAAACATCTGGAGGGCCGAAGTTTGGGGATGCCTGCTCTATTCTTAAACAGTGGGGACTGTTGTAATATGTAATAATGCATTGAATAACATGCAAAGTCCTCAAGATGCATACTTTAGTGTTGAGCGATACTTTAGGGATGAGTGATACCATTTAAATGTGAAATTTTCATGCACTTTTTAAAAGCGGGGTGGAGCAGATTTATGACTGAGTGCACGCGAAAATGATGCAATTGATGTTTTGGTGATTTGATGTCTGTTTTACCTTGTTGTTGTTGTTTTAAAAATACACAGCAGTGAAGAAGTCTAAGTTCTGGACACTCAAAAGCTTTGATCTTCCTGGAAGCTTCCGGAAACTCAACCCAAGCCAGAACCATGCCATTTCAGAGGCCTTGAGAAAGCCTTTCACACTTATCCAAGGCCCGCCAGGTGAGTTGACAGCATGGGCGGGGGGGGGGGTGCACAGTTGAGTCTTGGCGGAGTGGGGTGTCACTGCTATTAAATCTGCCCCAACTGTTCCATGACTTTATTTATACATATCTCATTAAAAATCCCATTAGTAGTTCAGTAGAACCAGCGCCAAGTCAGGGATATCTACATTGGTAGCTTAGTGGGTAGAACATGAGACCCTTCGTCTCAAAGAGTGGCGCGTACAAGCTCCATGTTGGGCAAAAGATTCCAGCATTGCAGGGGGTTGGACTAGATGACCCTTGTTTTCCCTTCCAACTCTATCATTCTATAATGGCAGGCCCCTCACTGCTATTTCCCCCTCCCACCTCCTCATCCAGGGACTGGCAAGACCGTGGTTGGTGTCCATATCGTCTACTGGTTCCATCAGCTGAATCTGGAAGATAAAGGGAAGGACCCAACTCTGGATCCTGACAAAGCGAAGAGCCACATCATGTACTGTGGGCCGTCAAACAAATCCGTCGATGTTGTTGCTGGTAATTGTCTTTGTTGAGTGCAGAAGATCCATTCTTGCATCATGGAGAAGCAGCCAAAGTGGAGATTATCTGGGGTGTAAATTGATCGGGCTGTTCCCATCTCAGCTGTGCTCCATCCTTCTGCTAAGACCCCTCTGTCATTGAAAGTCTACCCAGTACATTTCCGAGCACAATTCAAAGTGTTGGTGCTGACCTTAAAAGCCCTAAATGGCCTCGGTCCAGTATACCTGAAGGAGCGTCTCCACCCTCATCGTTCTGCCCAGACACTGAGGTCCAGCGCCGAGGGCCTTCTGGCAGTTCCCTCGCTGCAAGAAGCCAAGTAACAGGGAACCGGGCAGAGGGCCTTCTCGGTTGTGGCACCTGCCCTGTGGAACACCCTCCCACCAGATGTCAAAGAGAAAAACAATTACCATACTTTTAGAAGACATCTGAAGGCAGCCCTGTTTAGGGAAGCCTGCCCAGAGTGGCTGGGGAAACCCAGTCAGATGGGTGGGGTATAAATAATAAATTATTATTATTATTATTATTATTATTATTACTACTACTACTACTACTACTACTACTACCCTGTTTCCCCAGTTTATCCCCAACAGCCCAAGATCCACCTATTCCCAACACACTCATGCTGGTGGGTTTTGACTGCACGGTTGGAATGTTTGCGAATATTCTGCGACTTCGTAGCAGATTGTACAGCAGGCCCTCTCAATTGACAGCCGAGTTTAATTTGTTGCATAGGAACAGCCTAGTGTCTGTAGCATCTTAAGCTTGGGGTTGCTTTTAATAGCCTGCAGAGTTCATTTTTCAGCCTAGCTGTTTTGCTGCCTCTGCAGAGATGCTGTTGAAGATGAGGAATTCTCTGAGGCCCTTGAGGGTGTATGGAGACACTATAGAGACCATGGATTTCCCCTACCCAGGAAGCAGCCTACATGTGTCCCGGAAATCCCAGCGGGACTCAAAATCCAAGCCGGAGATCAGGTTCGAACTTCAATTTCCTCACAACATTTTTCTAATGGTGCTTAAAGTTAAACCTGCTTATTTATATGATTTGGTACAGCTCAATGTTTCATTTCTAGTGAGAATAATATATATAGAACAGATGGGGTACCAAACCATAGTTTGGTGCTACAAGGTTGATCCTGGATGCAATATTTGGCTTGTGCACTTCCCCTTTTCCTTTCCTTGTCCCTGTGTTGAATTAGTTCCTTCCAGGTTTCTGGCAAACCATGGTTTCCCATTGCATTCTGAAGAGACAAACTCTGGTGTGTGCTTACCCTGAAGACTAGGGTTGCAACTGCAGTTTGAAGTTTGCAGATCTGGATGTTGTGGCAACCTATATTTTGGTGCAAACCAGGAAGAAGCCAAATAAGCCAAGAACATTGGGTGGGGGAGAGAGGGTGGGGTGGGGGTGGAAAGAGAGTGTTGCAAATGAGCCCAATATTCCTTCCAGACTTGAGATTAAATAGCATTTAGTTGATTTACAGTGTAATCCTTCACGTGTTCATTTGTAAACAAGTTCCACCAAGTTTTCTGGGGCTTTCTCCCACATATGTGTGCTAGGATTGCAGCCTCTGCATTTTTACAGATCAAATTAAAACAAATGACATTTTAGCAAAGCTAAATGCAGGTGCTTTTTGAGATACTGAAGCGGGTTGGAGAAAACTTAATGAGCCCAGGCTACCAACTTACAGGCAAAGGCCCTCTTCATATATCTTTCCATTTTGTCTAGCAACAACACATCAGAATCCAAAACAGCCCTAAAAAATGAAAAGGGAGCCTGATTCTCAGTTTTGTCAATAAACTGGTCCTGTTGATTGTCTAAAGCTTTAATTGAGTAATTAAATGATCTTAAAATATGTAGCCCTAGTAACTTGGAATGATTTGAAAGAAAACTCGCAAGGGACAGCTCTTATTGCTTGAGCATTGTGTTTAGTCTTTAACTTAAAAGGTAATACTTTCTGCACAGGGACATAACTCTACACTACGTGATCCGTCGTCCATCAAACCCTTTTGCGAGAGAAATCTGTGAATTCGATGCACGTGTGAAGAGAGAAGAGGAGATAGCAGAGGATGAAGTTAACCAGTGAGTGCAGCACAGACCGAGTTTTCTGCCAAGCCTTCGATGGAGAAACATTTTATCTTATTATTGCTTTGATTTGCATTCTGAGATTTCAGAATCAGTCCTTCAAACAGTCCTTTGGTGATAGGCAGTCTCATGGGCCCAGTTCAAATATAATGGGAAACCATAACTATGTGAATGAGCCCTGGGGGCCTTGCACTCTCTGGGCTCCCTTTCTAATGTGTGTCAGAATAGGAGACTGAAAGCTCCTGCTAGTGATTTGTAACAAACCACAGTAGCCTGTGATGTCTTCACTTGGAGAAGTATGGTTTGCTTGAACTGTGGTTTGCTTGAACTATAGTTTTGACAACAAGCCAGGTTATTAAACCTCACTTTGATTCTGGTTTGTTCTCACTAACCAGTTTCAGCAAACCACCATTTCCCAAGCACGGACATAACAAAGAACTGTGGTCTTGTGGGGAAACAGGATAATGGGCTAGATGGACTTTGCTGTAATTCAACGGGACTCTTAAGTTGCTCAGTTGTGTATCTATAATGGGAGGTTTTCGGCGTAGGGGAGCAGAAGCTAGACTGCCAGAGTGCAGAATTGTATAGAGTGCAAAATGGATTTAAAGGGGAGGTAGAGGCATCTGCCTCCCTGTATGGTTCTGGGTCATGTCGAGGCGCTGAGCTGTCCCCATTGCGGTCTTGCAGTTATAAGCAGTTGCTAAACAAAGCCCGGTCGCATGAGCTGAAGCGCCATGACGTCATCCTGTGCACCTGCACCACTGCCTCCGGACCAGCCCTGGTGGAGCACCTGCAGGTGAAGCAAGTGCTGATTGACGAGTGCGCCATGTCCACTGAGCCAGAGACCCTCATCCCGCTGGTGAGCTACAAGAAGATGGAGAAGGTGAGCCTGCCGCTTACGATTACAGCCACGGCTGTTATGCTGAGGGCTCGTTTATTTAGATATCCATTAAAGTCCAGACAGGCTTCTGTTTTATTTCTTGAGGTTGCCGCCAGGGTCCCCTGCAGATGGCTGCTGGGCTCCAGCTCCTGCAACTGACTACTGACCAGGCTGCTTGGGAGTTGGCAAAGTGTGTGTGTGTGGGGGGGCATGTGCAGGCGGCACATTGCCAGCCGCCGATTTAATTACTCATTCATTTGTTCAGTTTATTACACCAGTCACCCGAAGGTATCCAAGTGACTTAGAGCAAATAAAAATCCACAATACATAATACGACGGGGAGGGAATCATATAATACAGTGGTCCTCAACTGGTGGTCCGCAGACCACGGGGGTCCATGACACATACCTGTCTATTGTCAGGAACTTCCTGTTTTTGGCGGCTGTGAGATCGCGGCACCCAAAAATGTGTGTTTTTTGGGCTCCGTGCTCTCTTGTGGTTCATGTGACTTGCACATGTGCTGGGACATGTTGGAGGGTGTTATTATTATTATTTATTGAATTTATATACCGGCCTATACCCCATGGGTCTCAGGGTGGTTCACAGAATAAAATCAAGATACTCACATACCAAAAACTACCACAGGAGGTATCAATATTTGCAGAAGTTGGGGGGTCTGCAGTACTTAGAAAAAAGGAGGTCTGCAGTACTTAGCTAATTGGGAACAACTGATATAATCCATTACTTTTTTTCCCATAACTCCATGGGGACGATGACCCCATAGCAGCCATATAAATAGTAACAAACAACATTAAAGGTAAAGGGACCCCTGACCATTAGGTCCAGTCGTGGACGACTCTGGGGTTGCGACGCTCATCTCGCTTTACTGGCCGAGGGAGCCGGTGTACAGCTTCCAGGTCACGTGGCCAGCATGACTAAGCTGCTTCTGGCGAACTAGAGCAGCACATGGAAACACATGTGCTTTCGAACTGCTAGGTTGGCAGGAGCAGGGACCAAGCAATGGGAGCTCACCCCATCGCGGGGATTCGAACTGCCAACCTTCTGATCGGCAAGCCCTAGGCTCTGTGGTTTAACCCACAGCGCCACCTGCTTCCCGTCAATGCACATTAGCAGCTCTCAAATAATAAACAAAGCAATACCCTGACTCACTAATTAGCAAATAGACAAAACCCCAACCTCCCCCCATTCACATCACACCAACAAGTTTCGCCCGCTTTGCAGTTGACCAGGTTGCTCCTCCTCAACATAGCGGGCATCACCACAATTATTTCCTTCCAGGTGGTCCTACTGGGGGATCATAAGCAGCTGAGACCCGTGGTCCACAATGACTTCTGCAAGACCCTCGGGATGGAGACGTCGCTCTTTGAACGCTACAAAGACTGGGCTTTGATGCTGGATACCCAGTACCGCATGGTAAGGGACAACAGCTGCTTGTTGAGAAGTTGAGACGAGGCTGGCAAAGCATGGCGTGGCCCCTCCTGAATTCTTTGGAGGAAAAGAGGAATTGCAGCAGGATGCACAATAGTGTGTTCACCTGTTCTGCCTTTTGCTTCTTGCTGGATCTGTCCCCTTGTGCTGGTTTATGCTAGATCATTGGTGTGTGTGTGTGTGTGTGTGTTTATCTGTTTCTCACATGGTAACATATCCAATATGGTTGTTTACTCGGCATGAGTTTTAGTGCTGATAGCTGCCCTGGGGTCGCAGGAGGACACTAGTAAATGCCGTATTGGTCCGAATATAAGCCACCCCCCAAATTCTGATCATGAAAAGTTAAAGTGTGGCTTATGTTCTCGACCTTACGCTGCCGGCAAAGCGACACACCTCCCCCCCCCCCGGAAGCAGCCCTGGAGCGTGGGGCAACCCTGCCCAGCCTGCCCGCCACTCCCAAGCCTCCCCCAAGCCACCAAATTTTAAAGGTGCGGCTTATTTGTGGGTGCGGCTTATATTCAGGCCAATACGGCAAATGAATTATTGCAGCCCTTTGCTACCACTTTCTCCAACATTTGGTATTCAGAGGTAGAATGCCACTATATATGGCAGTTCCGTTCAGTGGTCATGGCTAAGAGATGCCCGGCATCGTGGAAAGGGCTGGTTCCATGTCGGGATCCTCAGGAGAGAGATTGAAAATAAAACTACTGATGCCTTTATACAAGCCTGTGCTGCAACCACACTGGACTTTATCACCTAATAGTTTTAATTGTTACTTTAACTGGTGGTTGTGTGTGTGTGTGCCCCCCCCCAAACTTGCTCGTTTAACCCTATAGTTTATGGATGTTAATGATGTGTGGATATTTTATAACTGATTTTTAGACTTGTAAACTGCTTAGAAGCCATTTTGGCACATAAGCGGCTTATAAATTTGCTGCTGCTGCTGCTACTAACAACAAATGCCTCCCTTTTCCATCCCATCAGCACCAGGACATCTGCCAGTTCCCCTCCGAGGAGTTTTACAACAGGAGGCTGAAGACCTGTGCCAACTCTGCCCGAGGCCACAGCACCCTCTTCCACAAGGACAGGGCCGGCTGCTGCGCCATCATCTTTGGCCACATAGAGGGGAGAGAGAGGAGCCTCATGGTCTCCACAGAGGATGGCAATGAGAACTCTCGGGCCAACTTGGAAGAAGCGGAGCAAGTGGTGAGTAAGGAGTCAGGGTTTGGCTCCCTTCGGCTGCCCCTTGTGAGGAATGCACTGAGAGTAAACCCCGAGGGGAAAAAATCTACCCTCTACCTTACAGACATCTTCGGGTAGAAGATAAGGCTAAGGCAGGCATGTCCAAAGTCCATTTCAGGGGCCTAATCCGGCCCGCCAGTCGGTTTAATCTGGCCTCTGTGGCAGTTTATTTCCTGGGGTAAAATCCCCCCCAAAGCTCAACAACTTCAATCCTAAAAATTGCTCAACAACTTGTCGACCCTCACTTTTGTTTTGTTTTGTTCTGTTGTACGATGTACATTGTTTTGTGTTGATATCTTGATATGGGCCTATGGCCGTAATAAAGTATTGACCATGTCGACCCTCACGCATGTTCACTACATCAAATCTGGCCCTCTTTGAAAAAAGTTTGGGCACCCTTGGTAAACCCCACACAAATCTGGATTGGAGCCTTTAAGGTGGCTGGATGGCGCCTTGTCTGCCTCCTTCCAGCAACTCCTGCAGCCAAGCTGGTGCCAAACGTCTTGCTCTGCTTTCCTTTGGACCACACCAGTCAGGCTGAGAAGGGGGTTCTTGTTGTCTGGGCAGCCTAGGACCTCCATACACACTGCCCAGTCTTGCACCCCAGGGAGGTATCCTTGGTGCTACCAATTGCAGCAAAAACAGCATGGAAGGCAGCAGTTACAAGTTACCAGCCACAGCAGGCGCTGTGATTCTCCAGCGGTTTGACTTCACCCCCAAAATGCCAACATCTACCCACCATCCAGCAGTTATTCATACAGTGGTACCTTGGTTCACGAACTTAATCCATTCCGGAAGCCTGTTCTTAAACCGAAACCATTCTTAAACCGAGGCACGCTTTCCCTAATGAGGCCTCCCGCTGCCGGTGCCCTTCCACCATTCGGATTCCGTTCTTAGACCGAGGTGAAGTTCTCAAACCGGGACACTACTTCCGGTTTTGCGGAGTTCTTAAACCGAATCGTTCATAAACAGGACTGTTCTTAAACCGAGGTACCACTATTATTTGCTGTATTTATACAGGTCGTCTAGTAACATGCTATTTCTGTGACTCACAAGAAATAAGACATTAAAGTAGAGGAACCAAAGAAGTATATACCGGCATAAACCCTTTTCAGCCTGCAAAGAAAAAGCTAGTTACATATCAGAAGTTAAGAACCCAGATTTTAAAGTTTATTTCCTTGTGTGATTTGATTTTTGTTTTTTTAAATATTGCAGCAGGCTCTCTGCTGTTACAATTTTGACTCATTTTTATCTTCATCAAGTTCCTTGTGTACCACTTAGAGAGTATTGCAATTAGCCAGTGTATAAGCTGTCAAAATAAATGAATAAAAATAAATTGAGCTTCGGGATAGCTTTGCAGGGGCAGCCAGATGTTGATGGACTTGCATTGCCCATCAACCCTGGTCAGCAGTCAGGGGTGATGGGAGTTGTAGTCCCAACATCTGGAGAGCCAGACTTAAATTGGAGACTCAAGCAGGTTTCCATCTGCCCGGTGCATCTTGGGTTCTGTTTCTGAGTCACGCTGTTGTGGGTGAAGTGAACAAAGATGTTGTCTTCTCGCTGCCTTTCAGGTGAGGATAGCAAAGCAGCTGACACTCGACAGAACCACCAAACCTGCCGAGATTGCCATCCTGACTCCTTACAATGCTCAGGTGGTCGAAATCAAGAAACAACTTTCCCAGGCAGGGCTGCGAGATGTCACCGTTTGCACCATCATGAAAAGCCAAGGTAATTTTGTTAGGAATAATAGGAGGAGAGATTAGAAAAGAAGATCAAGTATTGTTTATGTATGCGACAACCGCGGCTAGGACATTGTTAGCCCAAAAATGGAAATTACAGGAACTACCTACAATTGAGGAGTGGCAGATAAAAATGATGGACTATGCTGAACTTGCTAGATTGACTTGCAAGATCCGTGACCAAGGGGAGACAAGGTTTCAAAAGGACTGGAGTAAATATGTGGACTACATGGAGAAAAACTGTAGATCTTTAAAAACTCTTGCAGGATTGGAATAAATCCTACGAATTGACTAAAAAGTTAAAAAGGAACTGCAAAAACGGGATTTAATAAGAAACCCGCATGGAGGGAGGGGGGGAGTCATAGCTCGGCAGAGCAAGGTATAAGATGGAAATATAAGATGTTTGGTATAAAAGATTGTTTTATTTTATTTTAATTTGTTAAATTTGGAAAATTGGAATAAAAATTTATTTGAAAAAAAAAAAGCCAAGGTAAGTCGCGCCCGTGTGACACGGGGCACTGCGTTTTAGCCAGCACGACCTTCCTGGCGTTAATGCCCTTCACGCAGTGCATAGTTAACTGTGGAACTCTCTGCTACGGGAAGCAGCGATGGCCACCAACCTAGGTGGCTTTCAAAGAGGATTAGACAAATTCATGAGTGGCAACTAGCCGTGATGACTGTTGGAGGCAGCGATCCTTCTTAATACTACTTTCTGGAAACCACGGGGGGGGGGGAAGAGGGCTCTTGTGCTTAGGTCCTCCTTGCAGGTTTCCCACGAGCATCTAGTTAGCCGCTGTGTGAACAGGATGCTGAGCTAGAAGGGCCTTTGGCCTGGCCCAGTAGGCTCTTATGACCTGAGAGGCAGCCACCCTGCACTGGGAAAAACATCCTGTGTCTGCACACAAGCGTTTATAATTATCCCTACGGCTAATCTTCCCTGCTCTTCCCACTCCCAACTGCTACATAGCTGTGTAAGCAATGCAGGGGAACAAAGATTGTAACTTCCGTTTGCTGCAGCAAGGAACTGCTCTTGATAAGGTTAAGTGCACCCCACTTGGGGCTATCTTTTTCTGATAGCGCAAGGCAAAGGGAAGAGCTGGGGAGTGCTCATCGTGCTCGCCGGCGAGCAGAACTGTGGATGAAAAGTCACTGGCCTAGAGTCATCCACCCCACGCTAGTGAGTTAGGGGTATTCAGTATGCCTCTGAGTCAGTACTCAGAGGTATCCAGTTCTCCTCTTAGTACCAAGTGAACCCCAAGTGAGGAGGATGCTGTTGCACTCCTATGCGCTCCCCAAAATGTGCATCTGCTTGGCCACTGTGAGGCCAGGATGCTGGGCTAGAAGACACTTTGGCCTGAACCGTGGGAGGGTTTCTCTTCTCGCGTTCCTACAAAGTTCCTGGGTGGAGCAGGGCTCACCGTGTTGCAATTTCTGGCCTCCAGGAAGCGAATGGAAGTACGTCCTTGTCTCCACCGTGCGGTCTTGCGGCCGTTCCGACGTTGACCGGAAGCCTACCAAAAGCTGGCAGAAGAAGCACTTGGGTTTTGTGACCGACCCGAACCAGGTCAATGTCTGCATCACCCGGGCACAGGAAGGGCTCTGCATTATAGGTAGGTGACCTGTAAAGGCACGTTGGGCTTAAGGGAAACAGTGAGAGGTGGGCAAGTCCGTTGCTGTGGAGCCTCTTTCTTGCTTGAAAAGATGCCTTCTTAACATAGCTGCCAAGTCTCCCGTTTTCCCCAGGAAACCCCCGATTTTACTTACCTTTTCCCGGTGGTCCCCCGTATCACTTCGTCTCCCGTTTTTCTCCGTTATTTTCTCCTGCTGGCGGCCATTTTTCCCCCTGATTTGCCCTTCTATGGGCACCAAAAATGGCCGCCGCCGGCTTCAAAAGTCGCATCTACGCATGACCGGAAGTGCGTAGATGCGACTTCCGGTTTCGGCGGCGGCCATTTTGGTGCCCATAAATGGGCGGGGCGACACTGGAAGCTGCGTCGGCGCACTTCCGGTCATGCGTAGAAGCTACTTTTGAAGCCGGCGGTGGCCATTTTTGGTGCCCATAGAAGGGCAAAGCGACACCGGAAGTTACGTCGACGCAACTTCCGGTGTCACACGGCTGCCGGTCCCGGATTCTGCAGTCCGGGACTTGGAAGGTAAGCTTCTTAAGAGGAGGAAGCTATGAGGAGAGGGATGGACTGCTTTTCATTGTTGCTTAACTCTTCTCTCTTCCCCCAACCCCCCCCCCTTTCCGGCTTTGCTTACAGGAAACCGATACCTCCTGGAGAGCAACCCTTTGTGGCGCAGGCTCCTCGAACACTACAGGACCCGCAAATGCTTCACGGCTGCCACTGAGATCCAGGTCATGAAGGCGCAGGCAATTCGCCGATGAGAACAAATGGCTGTTTTGGGGGGGGGGAACCCATCTGCGTTTTTAAGGCACCTTTTTAACAGACACGATAATTTCTGGCAGAGGCAGAATCAGTGGCCTGTCTAGCTCATGGGAACGGCTACTTAGATGGCTACCGTGCAAAGAACATGCCTCTGTGGTAATATGCAAGGCGCTACCGTTTTAGCCATTCAGCCGGGAAGAAAGCACAACGAACGACCTCCAACCTTATTTTGGTGATTGCACTAGTTTGTGGGCCAGCACAGCACCATATGGCTCAGGCAGCATGAGCTTATGGTGGGCCTGGGTGGGCCTGACTCTGACATGCTGCCTTCTCGTAAACCAAGGGTCATGGGGGCTGCATGAGGTCTTGGAAGCTGGCCTTCTCTGGATGGCACCACTTGCCACACCGTGCCGTTTTCTGAATGCATTCCTTTTGATTTTGTGTATATGTGTAGAGAATCTTTTAGAATTGGGGGAGGGGGGGAAATGTTGGGTGGCTCTGTGGACACACCGCCTGTCCAGTTTGGGAAGTGCATCTTAGCTTTTTTGCTTTGGGGTCCAAATGGATGCTGTAGAAAACCAAAAGGAGATCCTAAATGGATTGTTCAGGATCCTGCTGCCTGCCAAAGGAAACTGCACCAGCCCAGCTCCAATTGCCGCACCAATTCCTTGCTCAAAACGAGCAGACCAGCTTAGTGCAATTGGGGACGAGAGACACCACAATGTATAGAGGACCAGGTTAAGTTTTTGCTTTTTTAATAATGAGGCCATCACAGCCATTAAACCCAAATCACTTACTCAGGGTGGCCTCTCTCCTGGGGAACTTTTTTTGTACAAATGTTTTTAAAGCGGCCATTTTAAATTTTACTTGAAAAGTGTTTCCTCCTGGCAAGAATATAATGTATATTTTTTGTAGCTTGGCTTTTAAAAAGTTGCACCTACTGTAGAACTGCAAACCCTGTGACACTTTGTGCTTTTCGACCCACCAGCAATTCTGGACATGCAGTGCAAATCTCCAGAAAATGACCTGGCGTGCCAAGAATGACCAGGTGTTGCAAAGTAGCCTTTTCTCCACACACACACACCGCCCATGATCTCTGTGCGGGCCTTGATGGTGTCATTTCCAATCCAGTGCCGGGTCAGGCTAGGATAACTGAATGTAGCTGCCCAGCTTTGCTGGGTACCGTCTCCCAATATTGCATGGCTTTGAGAACCTAGTTCAACGGATCCATGTGCATTGCACTGTTTCCACACGGGTTGTGTGAACTGCACGATAGGAGAGAAGAGAAGGCTTACCTTTTATCATTCCATTAAGTGCCTACCTTAAAACAGAAAGTCTGCATGAGGCTCAATGCACAGGGACCTTGATGCTCAAACTGAGTTGCCAGTCAGCTTTTGCTGGACTTAGCTGTTCTGGCCTGGCCTCATCCAGCTCTGCAAAGCCCACGGAGGTGAATTGAGCCATGTTTGTAGTACCATACTGAAGCTGGACTACTTTTTCTTCAACAGCGAGGGTTGTGGGCACCTCTCCACTTTTGGTGATGTATATATGGGGCTGCTTTTTAACAGCAGGTGGGATGGGATGAGGGTCTTAGAATTCTGCAAGCAGCAAACCTAATTCTTGTGCAAACCTTTGGAATTCCCTTTCCCTTAGCATGAGGGTTTTCCCCCTAGAAATGTTTACTTATTGCCAGCAGTCTTTAATAGCAATAAAAAAAAAGGGGGGGAGAGACTCTTTGCCCCTTAGTTCTACCTCGATTGTTTTAAATGTGAATGTTTGAACTTTGTTAGTGCAAATGCAGCTTCGTGAATCATTCTGCTCTGGAACGGGAAGGAAGTTTTGGACAGGAGTCCTGATCTTGTAATAACAGCAGCGGATGCATAAATAAGGAGCAAGTCGGTACACAGACATAATCGTATCCTGGTACTCACTCGCCCTTTCTTTGTGCAACGGTGATGGAAGCTTTTAAGCCAGCCTTGGAAATTAAAGCCGCCAGCCCATTTTCACTAGCCTTCATGCTTACTACATGGGTAGTAAGCGGCATAAAAAGAAAATAAGTGGCACATTTTATTAAATAGAAAAATAAAGCTTTCATCGCAGGCTACCCGGAGGGCGATCCTTACTCGTCATAGGTGACTAGGCATATGGCTGTGTACATTTTCATTTTAAACTCGCCCCCCCCCTCTGTGCCCTGACTTGATATCTTCCCCGCCCGCATCCTGTCTCCCTTCTGCAATCTTGTGCTTTCCAGATGTTTTGGCAACTCCGGCCAACATGGCCAGTGAGAGTTGCGGCCCCAAACGTGGAGTTCTTGGGAAGGCAGTAAGATTGGTTGCTGTAAGCCACAGGAAGGGAGGGGGCCCTTGTGCTTGAATCCTGCTTGCAGGTTGTCCCACAGGCACCTGGCTGGTCACTGTGAGAACAGGATGCTGGACTAGATGGGCCATTGGCCTGATCCAGCAGGGCTGTTCTTATGGGAGACACCAGGTTTGGGGGGGGGGCTGCTCTCTGTTCTTTCTGCCCCTTCTACATTAGCTACTCTGCTCCTGGCCAACTCTGTTTCTTCCTTCCTTCCACTTCCAACTTTGTGCCTTATACAGTGGCTGCTGCATACCTGGCAGAAATCTATTACCTGCACCGTTGCTCCTTCCCAAACCACAATTGCCTCACCTTTCCCTCACCCTTCTGCTAGGTTAGCGAGCTGTTGACTCCCGCTTTCCCCCATCTGACCAATATCTTTATCCAGAGGACACAAGCTAGGTTATAGCAAGGAGATATAAGGTAAAAATCTTGTGTTTCCCTGTAGCATTGACCTCGGGTATACATTCCTGCTGGAAGTTTGTAGTCCACAGTTCTACGTGGTTGGGTCTGATGTTGGAAAGGCACCGCTAGGCACAAACCCCTGGGCTCTTCTACTGCACATACTTGCTGAAATGAATGGGGTGTATGTAAGTGGGGACCTATGCACAAGTCTGCATTGCAGCGGGTTGGACTAGATGACCCTCGGGGGTCCCTTCCAACTCCACAATTCTGTGATTCCAAGTCCGATTCATTTCAGTGGAGCTCGCAAAGGAGAACTTCCTCCTGGAGTCTATTGTGAGGAGAAAACGCAGCAGTAATCGGCTGTGTCCTAGCCTCAGCATCCAGCGACTGCAAGTAATTCACTTGCTTTTCGTCTGTAGAATTTTATTTTCAAATAGCTGCAATGTATGTGCTTCAAAAAGATGTTCAACACTGAGTATTTTAAAAAGTATTTAGAGGTTTGTGCCGTGTATCGTCCCAATACATTTCTACTTAAGACAATCAGTATAAAGGCAGAGGCAATTTAAAAACGAAACAAAAAAACTTTTTAGTGCAATAAATGTTGTTTAAACACAAATGAAGCACACAGTCCAGACCTGCCCCGCAAATGAACTGAGTGGGGCCCGGCTCTTGCACAGCCCCCATGCATTTCATGAGTTTCCAGCTGGATTGCGCATGAAATGTTGTTTTTCTGTGAAAAGGACTAAAAGACAGATGAGCCGTAACCATAGAATCAGAATTGTATGCGTTGGAAGGGACCCAAAGGGTCATCTAGCCCAACGCCCAGAAATACTAAGTTACATGCTGCTTTTATACATATACTGCTATCTTTACTTGTTGAGTTTTGATTGTATCTGTTGGATTCCATTTTTAGGATGCACTGTATTTTTTTAAAAAAAACTGGATTTGCATGTACAATTTCTTAAGCACCCTTTTTGAGGGCCTGAAATTAAATTTAATAGATTTGAAGTTTTAATATCTATAAATTATGGCTCCTTGTACTATTTTTTTGTTTCAATTTTCAGGATGATTAAAATACTTCTGTGATGTTTGTATGAACCTTAACTTTTTCAATGATGCTGATTGTATTATGTGAAATAAAACTTTTCTGAATTCTGATTGGGGTGATGAATTATTTGGGGTGTGTGTGTGTGTGTGTGTGTGTGTGTCAGAGAAGGAGTCCTTCCCAGCAAACTCCAGAGAGGCGAGAGATTGAACCTGAGACCTTCCATATACAAAGGAAGGAGCGTTCTACCTCTGAGCCAAGGCCCCTTCACTTGAGGGATCACATTTTTTAAAAAATGCTCCAAACTAAATAAACCCCCCACAAAGTGAAAGGTAATGGTCACCCCCACCTCCAAAAGGGTATTGCAGTTGGAAAAGGTTCAGAAAAAAGCAACGAAAATAATCAAAGGGGTGGAGCAACTCCCTTATGGGGAAAAATTCCAGCTTTGGGGGAAAAAATTTAGTTTAGAGAAAGGGCAAGTAAGAGAGAACATGACAGAAGTCTATAAAATTATGCATGGAGCAGAGACAGTAAAATAAGAATTCATGGGCATCCAATGATACTGAATGTTGGAAGGATCAGGATAAAAGAAAACTTCTTTACATAGTTCATTGTTAAATTATGGAACTCTGCTCCAAGCTACAGGGTTTATGCCCTTAGCACACACAGGCTTATTTAATTGTTAATCAACAGCCAACAACACAAGAGCCCCACAATACATTGGCTCCCAGTACATTTCCGAGCACAATTCAAAGTGTTGGTGCTGACCTTTAAAGCCCTAAACGGCCTCGGTCCAGTATACCTGAAGGAGCGTCTCCATCCCCATCATTCTGCCTGGACACTGAGGTCCAGCACCGAGGGCCTTCTGGTGGTTCCCTCATTGCGAGAAGTGAGGTTACAGGAAAGGCACAGGGCCTTCTCGGCAGTGGCACCTGCCCTGTGGAACACCCTCCCATCAGATGTCAAAGAGAAAAACATCTACCAGACTTTTAGAAGACATCTGAAGGCAGCCCTGTTTGGGGGAGCCTTTAATGTTTAACAGACCATTGTATTTTAATATTTTGTTGGAAGCAGCCCAGAGTGGCTGGGGAAACCCAGCCAGATGGGCAGGGTACAAATAATAATAATAATAATAATAAATAATAATAATAATAATAATAATAATAATAATAATTATACGATATTTATGATTGGATTTGGGAAGTTCTTGTACATGTTAAGAACATGAGGAGCCTGCTGGAACCTGCCAGGGCCCATCTAGTCCAGCATCCTGTTCTCGCAGTGACCAACCAGATGTCCGAGGGAAGCCTGCAAGCTGGACATGCACTTTGCTCACTTGTGATTCAGAGGCATAATGGGTGGAAGGAGGGCATAGTCATCCTGGCTTTGTAGTATTTTGTATCAAAGTAGCCTTTGATAGCTTTGCCCTCCTTGGATGTTTGCAAAAAGCAGCTGGACTGGGGCAATGGGGCATGTGGACTGGGACTATGGCGCTGGGGGAGGACGAGAGAAACCCACCCGCCATATTCCCAGTGATCCCTTGTCCCCCAAACTGCTGTTGGCCCACTTAGGGGAAATTTACAGACACCTATAATTATGAGCATCTTCAGAGGCAAAATGATGCTGAGTGAAAGGGCTGATCTCCCTCTCTTCTAGTCCTATCCTACGGTTGGAAGGGACCCCCAAGGTTCATCTAGTCCATCCCCCTTCAATGCAGGAATCTCCGCTAAAGCATCCATGACAGACAGCCATCCAACCTCTGCTTAAAAACCTCCAGTGAAGGAGAGAGTCCACCACCTCCTGAGGGAGTCCATTCTACTGTGAAACAGCTCTTACTTGTTCATTTCCCTTCCCATGAAACATCGCCAAGTGATTTGACAGCAAAATCATGAACAATAGAAACATTTTGTGGGGGGTGTCAAACAGCTCTTACTGTCAGAAAGTTCTTCCGGATGTTTAGTTGGAATGGAATTACTTAACCCCTGTAGCCCCATGGATGCTTTTGGGGACTGGAGATATAACCAGATCTGTATTAAGAATTTGGCTCTCGGTATTTAGAACTAGTGACCTGCCTGCTCTTCGGGTGCTCAGGAGAAGTAACAATAGTGATTTGTAGGAAGCCAGTGAAAGAGAGAGGTGTTTTAAGTTAAACTTTGCTCTTTTCCTCCAGTCTGGAGCCTAGAGAGGCTCAGAAATAAAACAAGCGCCTGACACTTCACAGTGGGTGGAAGGACCCAACAATCATAAAACACTATTTGTAAGGGACCCTAAGGATCACCAGTCCAACCCCATGATGCAGGAATATGCAGCTGTCCCATATGGGAAGTGAACCTGCATCCTTGGCATTTTCAGCACCATGCTCTAACCATGCTCTAAATTATAGTTGCCTATAAAGCTGGTGCGAATTTTGGAGGAGACCCAAGAGAAGGCAGAATAAACAGAACAGCATGTTTAAATATGGCTGACAAGAGGGAGCACAAGCCATAATCTCTTTCCTGGACCACAAGTAAAAGGCAGGTGTTGCTGCCATCATCAGACCATAAGCAATGTCGGCTGGTGTGATGAGCTGGACTCCAATGACATCAGAGGGTCCACAGCTCTCCCATCTCTGCATTAGAGCATGTCAGGAGTATGTTCCCCATGTCTGGAAGGAAAGAGGCAAGCCAGGCTATCAGTTTAAGTTCCAGCATCTCTCTGAGAAACACTGGGTCGCTAGTTTAAAGGAGGTTGGCAGTGTCCCAAGATGAGGCTTGCTGATTTAGATCAGAGGTCCCCATCAAATCCATTTCTCACTATGGCAAACTAGATTATTGATTTGTTTGGATTTTTATTCTGCCCTTCCGCCCAAAGGAGCCCAAGGTGACACCAAACAAAATATTTTTTTAAATAAATTGAAAACAATCAAATACCCTCATGGCTAAAAAATGTCATGGTTGCAAAGAACTGAGATGTCTGTGGAAAGTCCTGAAATGGGTCGTGAAAACAAGCCTCCTCATTTGTCGTTTCAATGGCTTTTTGCCTCTGAGCATCAAACTAACCACTAATAGCCATCTTAAAGACCACTGCTATATCTTGAAGACAGTGGTGAGTTTGCAGAACAAAAGACACTGGTGCTTGCTGAGTTCCATTTACACCAGGTGAGACCAAGAACATCTCCTTATGTGACCCAGAGCTGCATGTGGTCCACAAGTGAAACCCACCAAGGCTACTACCAACCCTTTTCCCCAAACCAATATATAGGATCCTAACTCAAAAGCCCTTTGGATAGGATTTCGTAGGCCAACCATCCAACTAGGAGGAGACAAAACGAGGTCTTCCCTGCTATCTACATGTTCAAGTTAAAAAGAAAAAGAAAAAGTGAATTGGTACAATCTCAGGAAGTCTGGAAGGAAATGTTAAGAAATGCACTGTGAAGCTTGTTTTTGCCAATTACATCTTTGCCAGTTCCTAATAGAAATGAGGATGATATCTGGACCTTCACTGAAGGCAGCTGGCTTTGAAAGTTTTGGGGAAATGTCAGAAGTTCATTTCATTTCTCTCTGTCTGTCCCCCTTAAAACCTTAAGAATTACCAGTCAGCACCATGAAATTACCAAAAATTACCTTCATAGGTATACTGTTACTGACTCCTTTCTTGTGTGTGGGTGGCTGGTGTTTGGATGTGGGTCTGGTGCCTTAAAGGGGGTAAATCTGGACTGGGTGACATTCTCCCCCCACTGCTGTGGACACCTCAGTGGTCTACAGACTACTGTTTTGGCAGCTGGAGGCTTGCCAAATTTCCACCCAAGACCAGAAAAAGCTTGTGGTTTGATGCAAAACCTTTAAAAATAAGTTTTTAATTTGACTTATTTTACATTCCTTGTGAATTGCTACGATGGGAAAGTCAGGGTTCAGACATAGCAGTCTCCATTTCTTCCTCAAGGTACGGTTTTGTCTTAAGCAGGATGGAATCGTGCCACTGTTCATAGACAAGTGTGTAAGTCTCTGCCCTTTTGACAGTGAACCTGTACAAACGGTCAGGCAACAGGTTGTGGATTTCGCATGTGTGTGATGTGACCGGCATGATTCCGCAGTGGACTCGCTCTTGGGGTGTTCTGGGCTCCAGCAGCTTAAAGCTGAGTTCGTACTGTTCAAGCTGCGGCTGCTGGCTGGTAACGAACCACTTGAGACTCACCCAGTCCTCGTGAGCCACTGATTCCCTCCGGTCAAACATCACGGGCATCTTTGTGCTCAGGACAAGCCTGATGTGAGGGATCTTGGTAATCCCGACGTCCGATACCAGGCGGTGCTTGACGTACAGCCTCCCAGGTACCAGCATAGCAAGGAAATAATCCATCTGCTCAGAGAGACTCGACAGCCTTGGTTTGACAGCGTCCCATCTGGAGAGGAAAGTCATCATGTCGTAGGTCTCCAGGAAGTGGACCAGCTCCTCCCGACCTCTCTCCAGCTCTTCCAACAGGTCAGACAGGAGCAGCAGCTGGATTTTGGTTTGGATGGTCCCCACTTTCTTCATCCTCTGGAACCTCCAGGGGTCTATCAGTTGGAACATGGTGGTGGGGAGCATCAGGTGGTTCTGATCTCCCAGTGCCAAGTGCTTAGGCAGGATTTCAATGTAGTAGGAGCACTTTTTCAGAAGCTCAATCCTCTTGTGATGGCGCTTGAGCAGGTGGAGGCTTAGGTCTGAGTGCAGGAACTCCAGCACGACATTCTTCCTCTCCATGTACATCCTCCAGGCTTCATTCTCCTGCTCCTCTTCGCTGTACACCACCGTCTGGAGGTTGGCCCCTAACTTGTTCAAATAGACATCAATAGTTCCAATGTTCATCATGCCTGGGCTGCAACACAAGAATGAAACAGGCACACAAAGGAAGAAGAGGTCAGTTGAAAGACTAATCGCGGTGGCTTCTGAACGCCTCTTACTCTTGTTAATTTTGGTTCTCAGAGGCTTGCAGCCAAAAGTTTGTCCAGTTACAAATGTGATAAGGGTCTTCCTCTGTTCTGAAGCTCCTGGACACTTGCCATTCCTCTCCTGGTTTCTCTCTGCCTCTCAAACTTCTCCTACTGACCCTTTACTTCATCCGGATCACTCCCTATGGGAACCCTACTTCCCTAGATCCCTCTGAATCCCTTGGCTGGCTGCTGTTCTCTCCTCCCCCTTTCTGAGGCCCTTGCTTAGTCTATGCGCCTAAGGCAGGGGTAGGGAGCCTGTGGCCGTCCACAGGTTGTTGGACTGCCGTTCCCATAATCTCTGACCACTGACCCATGCTGGCTGTGGTTGATGGGAGTCGGAGTCAAGCAATATACATGGAAAGCCACACATGCTTTTTTCTAGGATCTGAGCAGTTCTGTCAATGTGTACTTCCAGTCCACTAGCCATGCTTAGGGAAAGAGATGCATGGCCCATAGACAAGCAGCAGCCTTTAGATAACAGAGAATCTGCACCAATAGGAGCTAGAGGCCTTCTGGCTATGTACGGTAGCTCTGCAGTGACCAGTAGGTAACTAAGCTAATTCCTCCCGGAGGCTACCTTACCACCATCAGACAATCCCTTAGTGCATCTACAGTGTATGATGTGTTACACATTCTTGTGGGAAGCAGAAGCAGGAAAGACAAAATGTAACATTCCTTCAAGGCTACAATAATGTCCGCTGCTCATCCTGGAACAAGGTACAGTGGTACCTGGGGTTGCGAACGGGATCCGTTATGGAGGCCCGTTTGCAACATGAAAAGGCCGCATCCTGAAGCGCTGTGTCTGCGCACGTGTGTGACGCAATTCAACACTTCTGCGCATGCGCAAAGCGCAATTTAGTAATTCTGCGCGTGCGTGCGTCCCGAACCTGGAAGTAACCCATTTTGGGACTTCTGGGTTGAAAAGACGCAACCTGCAGCAGACGTAACATGAGGTATGACTGTATTTCCCTGGCAAACATTTGTGTGTGCCCTGCCATGGACAACCCTGAAAGGCTGCAAGATGTTTCTGATGCACATTCCTGTGACAGCATGTTTTCTTCTCTCGGCAGCACTAGGGGCACATACTCTTGAGCATTTAGCTCAGTTGAAACACAGGCACTAACTAGTAGTTTCCTGCAAGCCTGACAGATGACATGACCCTGAATGACACATTCTGCAGGTTTTCCAGCAAGATGAGCTTATGATGCAAAGATGCACCATGTCCTTGAAACTAGAGGCATTCTGTGGCAGCTGTTTACCTGGGCCTGTGGAAAGCGCTCTTTCTTAAAGGCTAAAGTGTGGGAATAAATTAGGTTAGGCGATTCAGATTATTTTATGCAATGCTGCATGTGGGGTTTTCTTTTGCATTAACTTATAAAGATTATGGTTATTTCATGTATTTGAATTGCTATTGTTCATTTGATATATTGTAAGCCACTTTGGGCACAATTGTGCAGGAAAGTGGCATACAAAAAAACAAGATGATAAAGTCTGGGTATGTAGAGAAAAGCTAGCCTAGGGAGATCAACAAGGATCATCTGCATGGTAACTCCATGACTTTCTTTCAGGCCTTCTCACTTCTCAGTATTTTCAGCTTTTTACTCATCTCCACAGCCATGATCTCTAGAGAGATATACTGTATTCCCTTAAAAACAAAAAACAAAAGTAGGATATATTTTTTTAATAAGATGGCATATGCAATGACAACCTCCATTCAGTAAAACTCCAATGGTGGTGGTGGTAGTAGTAGTAGTAGTAGTAGTAGTAATAATAATAATAATAATAATTTATTTATACCCCGCTCATCTGGCTGGGTTTCCCCAGCTACTCTGGGCACCTTCCAACAAAATATTAAAAAGACAATAAAACACCAGACATTAACACTTCCCTAAACAGGACTGCCTTCAGATGTCTTCTAAAAGTAAGATGCAACATCTAATGGGAGGGTGTTCCACAGGGCGGGTGCCACTACCAAGAAGGCCCTTACAAACTCTTCAGCTTGCAATCTATTGCAAGCTCACAAACTCTTCAGCTTGCAATCTATTGCAACAACCAGACTGGACCCTGCTAGTTTATCAATGGTCATTTAACCAGAGGGCACATAGGGCCAGCCTGCAGTCTTTTTTTTTTTTACCCCTGTGCATCAAAATCACAGCCATAGGGGGAGAAAGTACTGTAGTTGTGGTTGCCTGCCAGCCAATCCTTGGGAAAACTGTGAAATGTGAAAATCACAACCAAGGTGTACTTCCTGCCACTGTCTGGTGAACACCTTTGTTCACATGGCACATTTCCCCATTAAGAATGGATGCAAGGATACAGCGGGCAAAATGACTGTGTGAACCACCTCCTAGGATCTGAGGCCCCCTCCTTTCCCCCATATATTGATGTGTGGTATTGTTAGTGTGGCAGCACAAACACTTTGGAACTCCCTGATATCAGGCAGTCACCTTCTATATATATATATATATATATATGGCACAGGCTGAAGGCCTTCTTATTTAGACAAGCCTGCCCAGGTGTCATGTATGATTTAGTTACAATTCCTGCCATGTTGTACTAAATGCATCAGTTTTAATTTGTTTTAATCCGTGCCAGTTGTGGCTTTAACCTTTTGGTATGTTTTAAATTATGCTTGCAATTTTTTTTGTGTGTGATTTTTTTTTCCTATTTCTTTGCACACCGCTGTTGTCAGGTCCGGTCCCATCCCTGTCCCCCTGCTACAACCAAGCGGCATATCAATTCATGAAATTAAACGAACAAAACATTGCAGCCTAGGGGCTCATCCTGCTTTCTGTAGCCCCACTGTGCTTTCGGCTCAGCGGGTACCTCACTTTGCACCCCCTGAACCCCTCTATGGATTTGGGTGGAGGTGGAAAGAGATATTCTCCCTCACCTGACTCCTTCCCTACCTGTGAGACAGGTGAGGTCCTTTCTGCAAAAGGCGGCCTTACTTCCACTTCTGACGCCCGCAGCCATATTTAGGGAAGCTTTTAATATTTGATGAATTACTGGGGAAATTATTATTATTAATAATAATTAAAATGCTGGGGTATAAATATTATTATTATTATTATTATCTGAGGGGGGACCCCTGCAAAGGCTCCCACCCACCCCCATAAAGCAGGGTTTCCCAAACTTGGGTCGCTGACTCTTGTTTTGGGACTACAATTCCCATCGTCCCTGACCATTGGTCCTGCTAGCTAGGGATGATGAGAGTTGTAGTACCAAAACAGCTGGCGACCCAAGTTTAGGAAGCCGAGGAGCAACCCCCCCCCATGGCCAATGCCCTAGACATGACCGTGGGGGCAGATGACCGGCCCCTTTCCCCTGCCTTCCACCTATGCAGCCCCCATCGCTTTCGCCCCCCCCCCGGGGTCCCGAGGCTTCTCCCCCTCCCCCCCCCGGGAGCCTTACCTGTGGCTTAGCATGGTTGCTCCCGGGGCAGCCGCTCACCCAACACCCCCCATCTGCCGGGCCCGGGGCCGGAGCCAGGCTCGGGGCTGCGCGCAGGCCTCGCCCGTCGCCATGGCAACCCATTGTTCCGCGCGGCCGCGTTCTGGAGCCCGCAGGCCTCGCGAGGCCGCGCACGGGAGGGAGGCACGCGCTTGAACCCGGGGCCGGCGGCGGCGGGGGGTTGGGGTGTGCGGGCGGGGAGAGGGGAGGCCTCAAAGGGGGCGGCATGAGGAAGGGGCCCGTCCGTCTGTGTCGTTGCAGGTCGCTTCAACTCTTCTGTTTGTTGTTGTTGTTGTTGTTGTTGTTGTTGTTGTTGTTGTTGTTGTTGTTATACAGGTCGCTTGACTTGCGACTCACTGGAAAACTCTGTTGTTGTTATGCAGGTCGTTTGATTTATGACTCACTGGAAAACTCAGTTATTATTATTATTATTATTATTATTATTATTATTATTATTATTATTATGCAGGTTGCTTGATTTACGACTCACTGGAAAACTCAGTTATCATCATAATTACTGGAAAATTCAGTTGTTGTCTTCATCAATATCATGGGGGTGGGGTGGGGTGGCGGCAGCTGCCCTCCATCAATTAAAACCTGTAAAAAATAATAACCATAATCCTTAACTAACTGAGATTTTACCCCTCCTAACAAAATTCTGACTACACCCATTATTATAATCATCATGGGATTAGCCAAGCGGGGGGGGGGGAGGGGGAGCGCTCAATAAAAATCAATAGCAATAAAAATTCTTAACTGAGCGAGGTTCTGCTCCTGCAACGAAAATCCTGACCACGCCCATCATCATAGTCATCAAAACCTCTTGCAAAAGTAGAAGGGTCCGTTTGTGCCCCAAAGCCTTTTTCTGTGCAAATCCTTCTGGATTACCAGAAGGATTACAAAAGGACATTTTTTTCTCCCACAAGAGGGCAGCAAAGTTTTCTTTTTCCACTTCTGAACTGGCCTTGAATGTTGGGTTGTTTCCAGGATCTTGTAGCCTTAATGATTTTGTGGCTTCATTGAAAAAAGAAAAGAAAATAAGCAGTCTTAAATGTCAGGGGGTGTGGAGCCAGACATTTTGCATGAGTTTTAAATCCAGGGCATTTTGAAAATGAGTGTTTTCAATGATGCATTTTACATGTTAGAATTTGAAATGTGGGAATCCATAATTCCCACCCTGAAGTTCAGGGCCGGCTCTACGTAGACCCCCGGTGGCGCAGTGCACCATGGCGGGGGGCTGGTAAGCTTGGCGCCGGCCCGGCAAGGAGGGCGCCGCGTGGCAAAGCCGCACGGAAACCAATTGCGCCCTGCGAGGGCGGGGCGGGCGGCGGAGCGATCTCCGCCCCTCAGCACCAGGGCGCGTGATCTGCTCAAGACGGCCCTGCTGAAGTTCATTTGTGTCCTGGTTAAAATAATAGACTACCTGCTTAACACAATAGGATTAGACAAACAGATTCCTGAAAGACAGGCCTATCAGTGGCTATTAGCCATGATACCTAAATGGAGCTTCCCCGTTCAGAGGCAGTATACCATTTGCCAGAGGGCTCACAGCACGGGCAACCTGTTCCTTTCATGCCTTGTGGGCTTTCGCAAAAAGCATTTGGCGGAAACGGGAAGTTGGACAAAACGGATCTTCGGTGTGATCTTGCAGAGCTCTTTGTGTATTTTTTAAAGGAATCTCTCTGATCCTCATGAAGGGGATTTCAAATTAGCAGTGGACCTCCTGGAAAAAAGCTGTGTTTTAAGAACTTCCAAAATGTAGGACCTGGTGAGAGCTGGCCAGGAATATCATCTGTTGGAAGCCTTGTCCCACACATGGGTTCAAAATCTGCTGGGGTTTTCAGCAGTGGCAGATACCATAGAGCACTGATGCCCTGCTTTTCGGCTTATTTTATGGGCACTGTGAAGACAGGATGCTGGACTACCGTAGATGGGCCTTTGGTGTGATCCAACAGGGCTCGGATGTTCTTACAGCAACATTATTTCCCACTCACCTGAGTCTTTATCCCATGATGTATTGGTAACAGGAAGCTGCAACGAACTGCAGAATACTCTGAGCACACCTGTTCTTTGATTTGTGGATGCATTCCCACCCCCCACCTTTGCACGATGATGCTCATTGCTCTTGTCCCAATCACATAGAGATCTATCCATGTCACTGCCACATCTTCCAGGGTGGTGTTGGCATGGAGACACCTACATGCAATTATGCCCAAGCACGTACCAAGCTGCATAAAATGTGAACCATGCCCATCTGGAGCACGGTCTCATGACGTGGATTCCAAATCACTTCCGCGTGTCGGGGATGTGTTTGATTCGGCTCTAAGTGCAGGTATATCTGTAAGAGAAAGAAAGGGGAAAAGGAAAAGGGCTACATTTTAGTTAACGATTTTTAGAGGTTTTAAAAAAACCAGGGGGGAAAAAATTTCAGTACTCTGATCCTGCACCACTGAGAATTTTGTGTGCCAGGAGAGCAGGATAGTAAATTATCCTAAAAGTTAATTTATTAATTTCTCTTCTGCCAGATTTGGTCTTCCTTAAGATGCAGCTGTATATCAAACACAACTCAGGCTGCGCCCAGTACAGGCTTCTGAGGGAGACTTTGTGCAAGATGTCATGCATGCAATGTTTTTGTCAAAATATTTTTGTCTATGTGCTGTGGATGTGGTGGATGGCATCATTCGTGTTTTAAGTCTTATTGCTGGTGTTGATGACAAAAATTCTCTTTGTATGCCGGGGGTGGTGGTGGTCTTATGGTTGTTTTAAAGTTAGGAGGTTGTATTTAAAACTCTGCGGGTATAGACGTTCCACTAGTGGCATTCAAATGGCGCTAGGGCTGAAGGGGCAGCCATGGATCAACAGGGTCTTGAGTGCCCTTATTCCCTTGGCACAATCGGAAGTGAGCTCTCAGCTATGCCTCCTCCTCCTCCTCCTCCTCCTCCTCCTCCTCCTCCTCCTCCTCCTCCTCCTCCTCCTCTTGTAATACAAAACACAATCAAAACTCACAGCAACCAGAGCAGGATACTTGGTTCAAGAGATCAAGGAGATCCCTGCACAAACAGGTGTCCTAACACCTTCTCATTGACTGCAGGGGGAAAGGGAGCAAAGGAATTGGCAAAGGAAAAATGGTAAGAAAAAGGATGTAGCCAGGGCTGAAATGGCAGTAGCTGTACCATGGAAATTACCCACCAACAGCACCCTAGGGTAGCCATACTAGGGGACTTAACACTTTTATCCTCTGCTACCACCCCCTCTGATTGGTTTCCATCGTGCACCTGCCACTCTGGATGTCTTATCCAGAGCCCACTCACTTCACCTTTCTATTCCCCGAGCACCTGACTGATGCTTTCTTTTCTATTTCTGAGCCGCCCGCCCACCGCTTTTCTTTTCTTTTTAACCCACCCTTGTCAGTTTCGGAGTTCTTGCTTGGTGCCCCTCACCTCCAACCCACAGCTTTGACACAACACATTTTGGATCACTGTTTCAACCCCTCCCCCCAGCTCCATCGCCATTAGTGAGTGAAATGCAGACCGCATCCGAGTGTGCGTGTGTGTGCTTTTGAACTCCTACGAAAACGGATGCCATTTCCAAAGACAACTTGTGTGGGAGATGGAGAGATCGAGGCAAATTGGGGAGGGGGGAAAGCTGGCATACAGGGCAGTCCTAACCACGTCTACTCAGAAGTAAGTTCCATTGAATACGGTGGGACTTATTCCTAGGCAAGTAGGGTTAAGAGTGTGCTGATGGTATCAAGGTGGTTTTAGGCTATCCCAGTTTAAGTGTTCGTGCCTACGAAAGCTTCAGGGTGGACAGGCAGCTTCATTTCCAATCAGCGCATGTCCCATAACTTACACTTCAAAGGTTCCAGTTAATGTTTTGTCCTGTTATTTGTTGCTATAGCTCAAGAGACCCCTGTCAGGGACTGGACTGAGAAGGGATGGTGGGGACCCCCCTCCCTCCCTGGCACCTTGCCAAGAAGAGGAGGACAGTGTAGATTTAGAACAGTGGTTTGCAGAAGGTCACGGTTCAGAGGCTGCAGTGGGGAGAAGCTGGGAAATATTGGGAGAGCAGCAGGAAGAAGCAGCAGCAGGGGAGAGACAGCTGACAGACTCAGTGTCTCTAGAAAGCATTCCTGACCCCCCCCCCTCCCAGGACCAGGTGTGCCTAGAGAGAAGTAGAACAGAAAGCTCAGAGGCAGAAAGCAAAGATCAGCTGGCACAGGGGTGACGTAGAATAGGAGGGACTGAGGGGGTGGGAATTTACTTGGAGCAACGCCATTATCTAAGAGAGACCACATTCATTCGTCTCTCTCTGTGAATATTGAATAAACTACTTGCTAAGAACTCTTCTGGTTTATCTGCTTATTTGCATTCCACCATGGGAGGGATAGGATTCCCTGAAACCTGACAGCCCCTCCAGAAAGCAAAAATGCTGTAAAGTTGGGGAAGGACCACAGAACAGCTAAGGAAGGGAAATGACGTGTGGATACGGTCCGGTGCAAATCCACCACTAACTCCCTATTATTGCTTCAGTGACATGTTGCAGAATACATAGACACGGACACACAAAACCTACCTCCCTGGAAGGACCCTAGTGTCATTGCAGACAAGACTGATCTATCAAACCTCACCTCTGCCACAAATTCAACAGGTAGACTTAGGGTCCACCTGTACTTCGTTTGCCCTCCTGATTTCAAGTCGAGGATCCAAGGGGCATTCTTGTCTTTTCCTCCTGCCACTTTCTCTGGGAAAACCTGTCTACCACTGAATCAGAGCAGACATCAATTGGCAGAAAACCAGTGACTTGAAATCACACGACAAGCATAAGTGTGGGTGCTAGTCTTGCAGCCAGGGGTGCACCTAGAGGTTGGATAGATTGGCACCTCTCCACTCTGGCTAGGAGCTCACCTGCCCATTCTCTCTTTCTGGCTTTGGAGGTGCTCATACATCTCCATGCCAAGGGTTCAAGGAACTGGGGTGGCGCTGCCGCCAATACAGCTCCTTGCTAAGGGTGCAAGGGAGCCCAGGTATGCCTCTGCTTGCAGCTGGCAGTCTAGGAAGGCTGACTATGTGTGAAACAAAACAGAAAAGGGAAAGCCCCCTTTGCATTCTTGTTAAAAGCATGTGTTCGTAGGGGTTTGCTTACCTACCAGATGTTCAGTTTAACACATCATCAGCATATGGCTCACTGCTATATAATCAAAACAGTGATAGTTGCAATGCAATAAAGCGATGTTTCAACAAACTGAAGAGCTGTGTTTGGCCACAACAGTTCCCCAGAAAACATATATAGGCAGCTGAGTCCTATTTCCGAGTTCAGTTTGAGTGGAAGCCAGAATTTACAAATATTGCAAAACAAGCGGAGTACCAAATCGACCAGCCTCCATTCCGATGTCCCAAACCTGCTTCTAGTGGAGGAGGCTCCAGAACACCTTTAGCACAGGTATTGGGATGAGGGTTACAGGTGCCTGATGTGGTGAAGCAGAGCGGCATGAGAAGAACTAGAAAGTACAGAGCAAGGAGGAATATTTCATAGAATCATAGAGTTGGAAGAGACCACAAGGGCCATCCAGTCCAACCCCCTGCCAAGCAGGAAACATCATCAAAGCATTCCTGGCATATTGCTGTCAAGCCTCTGGTTAAAGACCTTCAAAGAAGAAGACTCCACCACACTCCTTGGCAGCAAATTCCACTGTCGAACAGCTCTTTAGAAGTTCTTCCTAATGTTTAGGTGGAATCTTCTTTCTTGTAGCTTGAATCCTGATTGGCACCCTCACCCCCCCCCCCTGATTTATTTATTTGTTGCATTTATAGCCCAACTTTCCCCCCAAGGAACTCAAGGTGGTGGGTATGGTTCTCTCCCTCCCCATTTAATCCCCACAACAACAACAACCCTGCAAGGTAGGTTAGGTTGAGAGGCAGAGAGACTGACCCAAGGTCATCCAGTGAGCTGGCACTTCTCCCCCCCCCCCCCAGCTGTCAACATTCTGGCATCTCCCCAAGACGCTCGTGTTCTCCTGAGCAGGGAGATCTTGTGGCTCTCCAGCTACTATTGGACTCCCAGCTCCCATTATGCCGTGCAGCCAGAGTGGCCAAGGGTCAGAAGTCCTAGGGGTTGGATTCCTGCAACATCTGGAGGGCCATTGATTAGCTCCCCATCCCTGAAGTAGGGGAATAAAAATGACAAACAATTTGGTTTTTCCAATGTGTTACGGAACTTAGCTTGGTCGTACTTTTTTTAAAAAAAGGTTTTATATTTTAAATATCTTTTTCTTAGCTCCTTCAGGAGGATGGGTGGTGTAGAAACATAATTAATAATAAAAAAAACAGAATGCCGAAATCAATCTCAGATGCTGCTATGGTGATTGCACAATTGCTGTGGTTTATGGTTTTATTGGTTTTTAATTTGCACCTCTTTGATCTTTCTGCCCTGTGCATTTAAAAACTCGAAGGGCAGGAGATAGACTCGCTAAACAAATAATATATATATATATTTTCCCTGTACTGCAGTCCACGCTTTACCCGACGGATCCTGCATTCGGCTAGATTGAGCCGGCGACATCCTGGGGCACTGACCCATCATCACTCAGAGTAGCGATGACTGAGCGCAGTAAGCTGTTTCGCAAGTCACTTGTGGAGAGTAAACACCTATCAGAGATAGTGCAAATACAGCTTTTTGCGCCACTCGGACGTCGTCGTTATCTTTGAAGCTGACAGCTTGAAGCATGTATCTGGACGTTGACAGGGCGTGGGAGCATTCATCAAAAGCGAAAGGTTCCCCGTGGCCCAGGAACAGACCGCTGCTAAGTCAGTGTGAGCCGCACAGACTAAAATGCAATCTCCCTCTGTCCAGGAATTATTCTTCTCGCCTTTGTGGAATAGACACTCTGCCCACGATGGTCATAACGGGTGGTATTCGATGAAGGCACACATCCCACCATGAATCAGTTAAGGTCCAAGTTAGAACAGCTACAAGCAACTTAGATGTCATGCCAAAATCCTCTTTTTCAAACTGCTTAACTTCAACCCTGGGAAGATCTGACAGTGTCTCCAAAACAGAAAGTCTTTCATCTCATTGCCTCTTTCTTCGCCTTGCAAAGCCCAGAGAGAAGGATCGCTGCTGCCTATCTAGGCTTCTGGTTCCTGGGAGGTTTTTCCTTTAGCTGAGCTGTGAGAACTTGAAGCTTGCCAAGTTAATCTTTATTTCTGGAGAGCAGAGGCAGCTGCCTGCGTAGGCTCGTGTGAGAGGGAGGGAGGGAACTACCAAAAGGCCCTCGGCGCTGGACCTCAGTGTCCGGGCTGAACGATGGGGGTGGAGACGCTCCTTCAGGTATACTGGACCGAGGCCATTTAGGGCTTTCAAGGTCAGAACCAACATTTTGAATTGTGCCCAGAAATGTACTGGGAGCCAATGTAGGTCTTTCAGGACTGGTGTTATGTGGTCTCGGCGGCCGCTCCCAGTCACCAGTCTAGCTGCCGCATTCTAGTTTAGATGTAGTTTCTGGGTCACCTTCAAAGGTAGCCCCACGTAGAGTGCATTTCAGTAGTCCAAGTGGGAGATAACCAGAGCATGCACCACTCTGGCGAGACAGTCTGCAGGCAGGTAGGGTCTCAGCCTGCATACTTGATGGAGCTGGTAGACAGCTGCCCTGGACACATAATTGACCTGCACCTGTATGGACAGCTGTGAGTCTGAAATGACTCCTAGGCTGCACACCTGGCTCTTCAGGGGCACAGTTACCCCACACCTGCCTGCCCCCTGTCCCCCCCCCCCAAACAGTACTTCTGTCTTGTATAACCTGGTAATGAAAAGAATTGAGCCTGTGGCCTTTTGCATGGACTGCATCCCTTGCCTTGGGTGCCCTCATCATTTGCCAGTTGCTGGAAGCCACAGGAAGGGAAAGGGCTCTTGTGGTTGAATCCTGCTTGCAGATTTCCCACCGGTATCTGGTTAGCCACTGTGAGAACAGGATGCTGGACTAGGCGGGGTCATTGGCCTGATCCGGCAGACTCTTCTTAGAGCTAATAAATGGGTGCTTATGACACATCTCTGGGAGCACCAGCAATTATTACCTACTTAGAATAATGGAATCTTAGGGCTGGGGCACCAAGGGTCATCTAGTCCAACCCTCTGCAATGCAGGAATCACAACTAAAGGGCCCATGACAGATGGCCATCCAACCTCTGTTTTAGAAGCTCCAATGAAAGGGAGCCCACCACCTCCCGAGGGAGTCCGTCCCACCGTGAAACAGCTCTAACTTATTTATCTCCCTTCCCATGAAACATCGCCAAGTGATTCGACAGCAAAATCATGAACAATAGAAACACGGTGTGGTTTTGGGGGTGTCTGTCTGAATGAAGCCCTGAGCTCTTTCCACTTCTTGGGGTCCTGTACCCCAGTGAAGGTTAGAATTTAAGAGAGGAGGCTGCTGGACTCATCCTGGAGAGACCTACATTCTCTTTTCTGGACCCATAGATGTAATTAATGGAAAGCAAGATCTCTTGGGGGGGTGTTCATGCTTTGAGCCCCCCCCCATCTTATGCTCAGTTTGTAAAAGTAAAGGTAAAGGTACCCCTGACTGTTAGGTCCAGTTGCGAACGACTCTGGGGTTGCGGCACTCATCTCGCTCTATAGGCGAGGAAGCTGACGTTTGTCCGCAAACAGCTTCCGGGTCATGTGGCCAGCATAACTAAGCCGTTTCTGGCGAACCAGAGCAGCACACGGAAACGCCGTTTACCTTCCCGCCGGAGTGGTACCTATTTATCTACTTGCACTTTGACGTGCTTTCAAACTGCTAGGTGGGCAGGAGCTGGGACCAAGCAACGGGAGCTCACCCTGTCACAGGGATTCGAACCGCCAACCTTCTGATCAGCAAGCCCTAGGCTCTGTGGTTTAGACCACAGCACCACCTGCGTCTTATGCTCAGTTTGTATTTATGTGTAAATGAAACCTTCGACACCGCAGTCTCTGCTGATCTTCATTCCAAAGAAACCAACCCCCAAGGAAGCTCTGGGAACCCCGGGATTTTCTTGCCTCCTGGAGATTGGGGTGGCATGTAATGAACTTGTCTAGGACAATTTCAGTACAGATCCAAACTAGGATAAGAATTCCGCTTGAAAGGCTCACCGGAAAAAGGCGAAAAGGAAGGTATTCAGCAGGCAGCCAAATGACAGGAAAGATGGAGCCTTGTCTGATGCGCAACGGGAGAGACTGCCAAAGGGTTGGTGCTCCCAGTTCCTGCATCGCATGGAACAGACCTCCTGGTGAGGTGGCACCCGCAGGAGGCCCCCTCCTGCAGAGCGCAGGGATCAATTGAATATATAAAGGGTGAGACAAGCTCTTAGTTCTCTTTCGAACTGCAGTTTTCCTTCTTATAGAATCATAGAGTTGGAATAGACCACAAGGGCCATCCAGTCCAACCCCCTGCCAAGCAGGAAACACCATCAAAGCATTCTTGACATATGCCTGTCAAGCCTCTGCTTAAAGACCTCCAAAGAAGGAGACTCCACCACACTCCTTGGTAGCAAATTCCACTGTCGAACAGCTCTTACTGTCAGGAAGTTCTTCCTAATGTTTAGGTGGAATCTTCTTTCTTGTAGTTTGAATCCGTTGCTCTGTGTCCGCTTATCTGGAGCAGCAGAAAACAATCTTTCTCCCTCCTCCATATGACATCCTTTCGTATATTTGAACATGTCTATCATATCACCCCTTAACCTTCTCTTCTCCAGGCTAAACATACCCAGCTCCCTAAGCCATTCCTCATAAGGCATCGTTTCCAGGCCTTTGACCATTTTCGTTGCCCTCTTCTGGACACGTTCCAGCTTGTCAGTATCCTTCTTGAACTGTGGTGCCCAGAACTGGACACAGTACTCCAGGTGAGGTCTGACCAGAGCAGAATACAGTGGTACTATTACTTCCCTTGATCTAGATGCTATACTCCTATTGATGCAGCCCAGAATTGCATTGGCTTTTTTTAGCTGCTGCATCACACTGTTGATTCATGTCAAGTTTGTGGTCTACCAAGACTCCTAGATCCTTTTCACATGTACTGCTCTCAAGCCAGGTGTCTCCCTTCCTGTATTCGTGCCTTTCATTCTTCCATGACCGAAGATCATAGGAGCAAGACGTAGGAACATAGGAAGCTGCCTTACACTAAGTCAGAGAATTGGGTCATCCAGCTCAGTCCTAAAGACGCCTGCTTCTTGGGAGAAAAGCAATGACAAACCTAGACAGCATCTTAAAAAGCAGAGACATCACCTTGCCGACAAAGGTCCGTATAGTTAAAGCTATGGTTTTCCCAGTAGTGCTGTATGGAAGTGAGAGGTGGACCATAAAGAAGGCTGATCACCGAAGAATTGATGCTTTTGAATTATGGTGCTGGAGGAGACTCTTGAGAGTCCCATGGACTGCAAGAAGATCAAACCTATCCATTCTTAAGGAAATCAGCCCTGAGTGCTCCCTGGAAGGACAGATCGTGAAGCTGAGGCTCCAATACTTTGGCCACCTCATGAGAAGAGAAGAATCCTTGGAAAAGACCCTGATGTTGGGAAAGATTGAGGGCACTAGGAGAAGGGGACGACAGAGGACAAGATGGTTGGACAGTGTTCTCGAAGCTACGAACATGAGTTTGACCAAACTGCGGGAGGCAGTGGAAGACAGGAGTGCCTGGCGTGCTATGGTCCATGGGGTCACGAAGAGTCGGACACGACTAAACGACTAAACAACAACAACAACAACAACAACAAAAACATCAGACATTAAAAACTTCCCTAATCAGGGCTGCCTTCAGACGTCTTCCAAAAGTCAGAGAGTTGTTTATTTCCTTGACATCTGATGGAGGGCATTCCACAGGGAGGGGGCCACCACCGAGAAGGCCCTGTGCCTTTCCTGTAACCTCACTTCTCGCAATGAGGGAACCGCCAGAAGGCCCTCGGAGCTGGACCTCAGTGTCCAGGCAGAATGATGGGGGTGGAGACGCTCCTTCAGGTATACTTGGCCAAGGCCATTTAGGGCATTAAAGGTCAGCACCAACACTTTGAATTGTGCTCGGAAACATTCTGGGAGCCAATGTAGGTCTTTCAGGACCGGTGTTATGTGATCTCGGCGGCCGCTCCCAGTCACCACTCTAGCTGCCGTATTCTGGATTAGTTGCAGTTTCTGATTCACCTTCAAAGGTAGCCCCACATAGAGCGCATTGCAGTAGTCCAAGTGGGAGATAACCAGAGCATGCACCAGTCTGGCAAGACAGTCTGCGGGCAGGTAGGGTCTCATCCTGAGTACGAGATGGAGCTGGTAGACAGTATCTCCCAACCCCACCTGGAGATGTCGATGGATTGAACCTGAGACCTTCTGCTTGCAAGGCAGACATGGGCCTTGTAACTGGAAATATCTGTAGGAAGCGAACATGGAGATTCAAGCTGAGCGGCTGGTTTGCAGGTTTGCAGAGGTGTCTGTTCTGGGGGTATGCATAAATTTATGTGAAAGGGCCTGTTCCAGCACACAAATGAACTTCAGAGACATTACACCAGACCTCCACTTGGCCCAGTAAATTTTACAAGGCTATGAGTCTCTGGGAATTAATGCAAATATAAATTTATATGAAGGCGTCTAGTCCCACGCGCTCCCCTTTATCAGCGAGATCTCCCTGTCAACGAGCTGCTTGCCGTTGTCCGAGGCATTAATCAGCCCGACCTTTTGCAATCAAAATTAAGTGTGTGTCATCGTTCCTGCCTTCGGGATCAAAATATAAAGGAGCTGGATTGATTCTCCCCTCCCCTCCTTTCTTGCTTGCTCTCTGATCTGACACTTAATAAAACATATTTCCTCATGCCAGGAGTAAGCAAAAACGCTTGGATGCCACCTGTCTGCCGGGCCCCAACACCCGCGATTCATCTTCGTAGGAAATCGATCTCTCGGGGTGGAAGAACTAGCTGAACCCAAATTAAAAGTCTCTTGCAATCTCTGCCCTCGTAGTTCATGTCAGTTGAGTTTATGGGACAGCGATGCAGAGCGCTCGGGAAAACAGAGAGAGGAAAATAATTGACAGAGTGGCTTCATTCTGTCTCCATTTTGGGGGCATGCTGTGCCCGGGGGGTCCTTGGCGTCGGGATGTCGGAGAGGAAGAGAAGCAGGTGAGTAGCTATGATTCCTGCTTTGCAGGGGGTTGGACTAGATGACCCACAGGATCCCTTCAACTCTACAATTCTGTGGTTCTATGTGGATGGAGGGACGGCGTGCTTGGGAGGGGGAAGCTGCTGGCTTCCCATCACTGGATGACTGCGACATCAAGGGATGACTTCCATGTGGAAGCAGACCATGCCAGATATGTAACACCACAAATAGAACCTCCATGTTACCTGGAATACAATTTTACAGGGCCAGTTTGCACCAGCTGTCAAGAGCATAGATCATGGGGGGGGAGGAGACACCCCCTTTTTTGCAGCCTAAGGGCTGCATTATCTTCTGGGCAACCTTTCTTTGGGGTGGGGGTGGGGACAAAGTCACAAGTGGGCAGAGCAATCAACGCAAAACAAGAGGCATTTTCTGAGTTCGTGGACAAATCCCAGTCAGGCAAAAGCCTTCAAGGCGGATGCAAAGCTGGGCTAGTAGGGGTGTCTGGCTGGGGAGAGTCCAAAGGGCCAGATGGAGAAGCTTGGAGGGCCACATTCGGCCCTCAGGCCTAATGTTTCCATCCTTGGCATAGATCAGGCACGTCCAACAGGTAGATCGTGATCTACCAGTAGATCACTGGATGCCTGTGGTAGATCAATGGTAGATCACTGGCTCCCCCCAAAGAAGCTCAACAACTTTGGTTCCCCTAAAAGAAGCTCAATTTTTTTTTGCCCTGCACCCCCCCCCCAAATGGTGCTCTCCATCTCCCTAAAAAGAAAAGCTCAACAACAACTTTGATCTGAATGCCTTAAAAAAGGGCCTTCTTCCTTCCCAAAAAAGCTCAACAACTTTGACCTGAACCCCCCAAAAGGGGGTAGATCACTGCCAGTTTTTAACTCTGTAAGTAGATTGCAGTCTCTTGGGAGTTGGCCACCCCTGGCATAGATGAACCAAGGGATGGAGGCCCATATGTGTGCCAGTTTTTCCTTGGCTGATATTTGACCCTGAAGGTGCGAGCGACAGCTGGGAGGGGATGTTTATGAGGGGAGGTCCTCAGTCGTCTTGCCTTCAGACTAAAAGTAGCTGTATCAAGTTCTTCTTCTTCTTCTTCTTCTTCTTCTTCTTCTTCTTCTTCTTCTTCTTCTTCTTCTTCTTCTTCTTCTTCTTCTTCTTCTTCTTCTTCTTCTTCTTGGCATGATAAACATAACACACCTTTTGACCTACATCTCAGAGAGACAAATGATTTGGGAAATCCATATGGGCAGGAATTAGGGGGGATTAATAATCTGGGGTGGCTGTCCCCAAACCTGTTGCCCTGCAGACATCTTGGACTGACAGGTGGGTGGGCAGGAGATACATCTTTAGATCTCTGGGTGTTTTGAAGTACGTTAGCAAGGACTCCCAACAGAATAACTCCCACCTATCCCAATGATACATTATATTATATTGCTGGAAGGAAGGAAGTGGCTGAGTTTCCACCCAGAAGTGGATTTCTGGGTGGTAGTTCTGTCCTGTCTGGTCCTGCTACCCAAATGCCTGGGCTCAGGATTTTAAAATTCTAAGCAAGTACTTTTGCAATAGGCTCCTCTTCCTGCATCTCAGGGTTCTAGTTTTTGGGGATGAATTCCCCAAGCCTAAAGACCACCCACCCCTCATTTGGGCTACAACTCCCAATTTCTGGGCTTGCTAGGAGTTGCAAACCCTATTTACGATAGGGTTGCCAAACGTCCAGACATATGTGATCCCAGTGACGGAATTAGTGTCAGTGGGAAATTTCTGGAAATTGTCAAAATGTCTGGGTTTTCGGAAGTTCCCCTCCACCTAAAAAACAAACAAACAAAAAAACTTCCCCAAGAAAGTTCAACAACTTTCTTTGGGTGATTAAAAAAAAAACTCGCAACTTTTTGCGTCTGGATTTTTACTTCTTGCAAGTATTTTATGGGGGAATAAGAGGCAACGGGGCGGCTGGGGGCAGTGCTGGAGGTTCAAATGGCTATTGGACTTGTACTGGAAAGCTTGTATCACTGGATCAAGTCCATCCATTTTATTGAATTACAGTGGAACCTCGGTTTATGAACACCTCGGTTTATGAATTTTCGGTTTATGAACGCTGCGGACCTATCTGGAACGGATTAATTCATTTTCTATTACTTTCAATGGGAAAGTTTGCTTCAGTTTATGAACGCTTCAGTTTATGAACAGACTTCCAGAACCAATTACACCCATGCTTCAGTTTATGAACGCTTCAGTTTAAGTACTCCGCGGACCCGTCTGGAACGGATTAATCCACTTTTCATTACTTTCAATGGGAAAGTTTGCTTCAGTTTATGAATGCTTACTCCGCGGACCATCTGGAACGGATTAATTCACTTTCCATTACTTTCCATGGGAAAGTTCGCTTCAGTTTATGAACGCTTCAGTTTATGAACAGACTTCCGGAACCAATTGTGTTCATAAACTGAGGTACCACTGTAATTAAACTCAATAGTTTTAATCGGGTTTTGCATAAATGTGCAATCAATTGTTACCGCTTTGAATTCCATGGTGCTGTTATCTTCCTTAGTGGGTCGTGCAAAGTGCTATTCCGAACGATGCTTTTTATAGGGTAGGGGGCTGCTGGGGATGGGTTTATGGAACCAAGGAGGCAGTGGCCCCCAAAGGTTTGGGAACTATGGGTCTAGGGGTTGGTAACTGGTGGGCCCCTGTTTGCAAAACTCGAAACCAGCTGAGGATGAAATGCTCAGCTTCCCACCTCCAGGCTAAGCCAGCCAAAGTGCCCATTTCTTGATTTGCAGCACTCTCTGCAATGCTGTTTTTTTTGCACTCGTCATCCGAGCCGAGACTTTAATTTACTACCCCAAATGCACCTTTGTATAAGCAGCATAAATCGACACTGAAATTCTGCGCCCAAGGAAAAAAAGAGTGAAAGGAACACAGTAAGTAAATTAAAATGTATGGTGTGAATGTGGCCAGCAATGATGCTGGATATGTCCCCCCCCCCAGCATTCGAAAAGTGGGGAGCAGCCACCCCCTCAATCAGCGGCGGAGGAAACCGCTCGGGCACCTGGGGCGGTGCGCCCAGGGGTGGGGTGAGCCGCCCACAGGGGCAAGGCGGGGCGCACCACGGGGCCTCTGGAGTCTGCCTGCCTCCTCCCACTCAGCCACCCTACAGTTGGGGGGGGAGGCAGTGGACAGATTGTTTGGGCAGCGCGGAGCCTGCGCACGCTCAAGCCACGGCGTCTCTCGCAGGAGAGCCACGTGGCTCAGGCGCGCTGCAAGCCCCGTGATGAGTGCCGCCTGGCATTTTGTCACCCCCCTCAGTAGTGACACCCGGGGCGGTTCGCACCCACTGCACTTCCCTTCCTCCGCCCCCTGCCCCCAATCCAGCAAGCATCAGTAGCATGAAAATACTCCAAAGGCAGATGAACTTCCAGGGATCAAACAACCAAAGCTTGAGGCTGGAGGGGAGGAGGAGGAGGAAGAAAACCCCAGAGTTTGTTTGGGGCTCCTGCTTGTTCTCTGCCAAGGGAATGAGGTTTTAATTGTCTCATTTGCTCCGGGCTTTAGAACTTCTCTTCACAGGTGCTTAATTCTCAGCACTCGGGCAGAAGCAAAGAGCCAGGCTATTAATCCTGCATGGCAAAAAGAGCTCTGCTGGGGAACAGTTTTGTCAGCCTGCTTCCCCACTGAGTCAGAATCAGCTTACAGAACTACAGAAGTGTATGTCAAGGCGTCTGGTACCTGTTGTGTCAAGTGGATTGTACCCGCCCCCACCCCCGCCCCCGTGCATCGCAGCCTCTGGGGCTTCAGACCAAGCAGAAAAAACTTTGTCTTCGGTTTCCAAGAAGTCTGCTTGCTACAGACCTTGCAGAAATAATTAGTTGTACCATCTCACACTTTGGTCCAGGTTACATTTTTTAAAAAAAATACAGGTACCCATTGCTACAGGGCAGATCCCAATGAACATATTATGTTAATACTGTTGCCTGCCCCCCAGTCTCCAAGCAGCAAGAGACTCCAGGCTTTCCAGTGCTTACCCAGGGTTTGGGGATTTTTTTGAGCAAAGATCAGTGGGACTGTGGTGTCTTCATATGGTTTTGTTTACACTCATATATATCCTGAGCATAGGATGGAGGAGGGCTCACAACATTGCTGTTGTTTAGTCGTTTAGTCATGTCCGACTCTTCGCGACCCCATGGACCAGAGCACGCCAGGCACTCCTGTCTTGCACTGCCTCCCGCAGTTTGGTCAAACTCATGTTGGTAGCTTCGAGAACACTGTCCAACCATCTCGTCCTCTGTCGTCCCCTTCTCCTTGTGCCCTCCATCTTTCCCAACATCAGGCTCTTTTCCAGGGAGTCTTCTCTTCTCATGAGGTGGCCAAAGTATTGGAGCCTCAGCTTCAGGATCTGTCCTTCCAGTGAGCACTCAGGGCTGATATCCTTCAGAATGGATAGGTTTGATCTTCTTGCAGTCCATGGGACTCTCAAGAGTCTCCTCCAGCACCATAATTCAACATTAACACCCCGAAATATATTGACTCGCTGTTAGGTTCCCAGGGAGATCTTTAAACCATAGTTATGGGTCTAGCATGCAGCAAACTTCTGGCATCAGCCAAAACTCAACCTCTCTTTGGCCTATTGTTCTTCATTTTAGGATGATGTGGCATCCAGCTGGGCAAGTTGATGAAAAGCCCTCCCGTTTGTCTCTACGGCAACAGAGCAACTCCTTTGGACATGTAAATAGCGGTGCTTAACTGGCCAGCTAAGGCCATCACCTGACCAGTTCCTTGGCTTACTTCTAGTAGATTCTAAACCTCACAGATACAGGATCACAGGTCTGGAAGGGACCCATGGATATCATCCAGACTGACCCCCAATCCTGTCACAATGCTGCAATGCTTTTATTAATGTGTCTTTCTTACTTGCATTCTGAAAGGTGTGGCACAAATAATTGATATGAATAAACTAAAAGGGGGAAAGGTGGGGAATGATCCGGGATCAATAAGCAGCAGCAGTGGTAGAAGAGGGCAGAAAACTCTAGCTAGAGTCCAGACAACCGCGGCTAGGACTTTTTTAGCCCAAAAATGGAAAACTCAGGAGTTACCGACGATTGAAGAGTGGCAGACGAAAATGATGGACTATGCGGAATTAGCAAGGCTGACTAGCAGGATCCGAAACCAGGGAGAGGCAAGGTTCCAAAAAGATTGGAGCATAGCTGCCAAGTTTTCCCTTTTCTCGCGAGGAAGCCTATTCAGCATAAGGGAATTTCCCTTAAAAAAAGGGGAGAACTTGGCAGCTATGGATTGGAGTAAATTTGTGGACTATATGGAGAGAAACTGTAGAAGTTTAAAGACACTTGCAGGACTGAAATAAATCCTATGAAATGACTTTAAGTAGAGGGAGTGAAGGAACTGTGAGATAGGAGTGAATAAGAAAACCAGATGTGGGGAGGGAGGGAAGTCAAAGCTCGACAGAGCACAGGGAATTTGAGATAGTTGAATAGATGTTAAAAGGAGAAAATTTTGTGTTTATTGTGTGTGGTTGTGTTTGTTGTTGATTGTTTTGTTATTGTTTAATGTGTTTATTTGAAAATTTAATAAATTGCTTTTTTTTTTTAAAAAAAGATAACTCTAGCTAGAGCATACCGGCCAAGTCTGGGCACCAGAAAATGGCGGTGCCAGCGCCAGAAGTCGCTTCCACACATGACCGGAAACACGTAAAAGCGACTTCCGGCGCCGGCGGCGCCATTTTCTGATGCCCATAGAAGGGCAAAGCGCCACCGGAAGTCGCTTTTACGCGTTTCCGGTCATGCGCGGAAGCGACTTCCGGCGCCGGTAGAAGCCGATTTAAGGGAGAATATCGGGATTAAGAACTAAATGGGAGACCGCCGGGAAACGGTAAGAAAAAAGGGGTTTTCCCGGCGGAAACGGGATACTTGGCAGCTATGAGCTAGAGTCCTGAAAGGTCTTCTGCCTACTCGTAAGAGAACCTGGGGTGATGGTTGGAACCTGGACTGAGGCAGAAGAAGAGACATGCCAGGGAGGGATGCCACAACTTCCCCTGCAAAGGTGTAGCTGAAAGGGGGCCAGGCCAGGTGATGTGTGCACAGGCAGAGCTGTCATCCAGGCTGAGTCCCACCCAACGCCAGCTAAAAGGACCAAACTCAGATGGACCTCCTGGATCAGGCCAATGGCCCATATAATTCCACAGGTAGCATGGCTCAGAAATGACCCTCCTTAAGACCAGGGACAGCCGCTGACAATAAGAGAATATTAAGACACATCAAGGCAGTGGTGATGGGTGACAGTCACGTTGTGGTCTGTCCTCGCCCCAGGGCTTTCGATACCAGGCATCCCCAAACTGCGGCCCTCCAGATGTTTTGGCCTACAACTCCCATGATCCCTAGCTAATAGGACCAGTGATCAGGGATGATGGGAATTGTAGTCCAAAACATCTGGAGGGCCGAAGTTTGGGGATGCCTGCTTTAAACCCTTGCATGCAACATAATTTTGGAAGTGTGACAATTAAAAAATTAACAAGGAGTATTCAGTGTTATGTTGGAGGGGATGCCAGGAAACAAGGAATTATGTTCATATGTGGTGGGGGTGTAAATATGTACATTTTTTTGGCAAAGGGTGTTTAAGGTGATAACAGAAATCACAAATCTGACTGAAATTTATGATGGGGTGGGAGGTTTGCAGGCTAGGAAGGACTTGCTCACAAATTTATTGACAGCTGCATGAATTATTATTGCTGGGAAATGGAAGGGGCAAGCAGAATATAAAATGGAAGAATGGTATAAAGAGGTGTGGGATATAGCTCTAGTTACAGGTAGGTCTGCCATAGTCAAAAGAAAATTTTAAAAAATTCCTTCCAGTAGCACCTTAGAGACCAAGTAAGATTGTTATTGGTATGAGCTTTCTTGTGCATGCACACTTTTTCAGATATTAATGATAAACTAACATGTGCCATTAAGGTAAGGTGGGGGATATGCAGGAGAAATGATTTTGGGGAGATATGGAGGGTGTTTGTATAATTTGTACTGTTAAAACGGAAAGGGGTCAAACCATCGCAAGGGGTGTTGAAATTTTGGGAGTTTGGATGGTTACAATGGAATGGTCTTGTTGGTGGGGTGCAAATTTTTATTCTTAATTATTTATGATTGTTACAAAAATACATCAATTAATAAAAAAGCCTCTGACCTCTTGCTTTGGCTTCAGGTTGCAGGCACTCACATGTCCACAAGGGGGAGCATGAACATTGGTTAAAGATCGGAATAATTGTGAGTCATTTCACTGTGGGAAAGTTTCCTTGCTCAGGTAAGCATTATGGCATTATGCAGCAGCTGGATTAATGAGACTGGATTCAGGAACCAAAGGATGCTATCAGTGAATGGACTTTATCTCTGCTACTTTTTAAAAGTTATTATTATCATTTTTTATATACTGTATATAAAAAAACACCTTTATGATAGTGAGAGCTGTTAGACAGTGGAAGTGTCTCCCTCGGGAGGTGGTAGACTCTCTTTCCTGGGAGGTTTTTAAGCAGAGGTTGCATGGCCATCTGTCATGGGTGCTTTAGCTGAGATTCCTGCATTGTTGGGGGTTGGACTACATGACCCTCAGGTGTCTCTCCCAACTCTACAGTTCTATGATTCTATGATTCATCTCCACATTTAATTTTTTTTTGCTTTTGCCCTTCTCGTCTAAAACTGTGAATTGTTTCTCTGAAGACACTGGCCGATAAGAGACACTTTTGCAAGTGCTGAGCTGCAAAATAAAGACTGCTGAGTTTCAAGAGCAGGAGGGTGAGGCTTTGCAAGAAGTCAGCCCTAAGTGTAGACTGTGAAAGCACAAGAGATCAAAATGATTTATATTTCTTAACAGGGATCATTCTGGAAGGCCTTACTGAACGCCTTTTGCATCCATTTAGGGCAAAAACAGTGGAGACTCTTAGCTCAAGGCAAATGGTAGAATCTCTGCTCCCGCAACCCTGACTGTGCTCCTGTTCCTTTAACATCTCTTTGCAGGCAGAAATTCAATAGGTGAAGCTTCTTTCCAGTAGGAGGGGCTGGGGAGAGTCTCACACTGTTTACTCTTTCCCTGCTGCAGAGTTGTTAAAGAACCAGAACTGAACCAAGAAAGCAGCTGTTAAGGAAGGAAAAGATTAGGAAGAACTTCCTGACAGTAAGAGCTGTTCGGCAGTGGAATTTGCTACCAAGGAGTGTGATGGAGTCTCCTTCTTTGGAGGTCTTTAAGCAGAGGCTTGGCAGGCATATGTCGAGAATGCTTTGATGGTGTTTCCTGCTTGGCAGGGGGTTGGACTGGATGGCCCTTGTGGTCTCTTCCAACTCTATGATTCTATGAAAACAATAACAAATAAAAATCATCTGGACTTTTCCAAAGCGCGACAGATGAACGAATCTAGTCAAGGTTGTGCGGGATGTGAGGAGACGGAGGTGACCTGCGAGGTTTGTGAGGATGGAGCTAACAAATTGCCAGCCCAACGGTGCTCCTGTTGGCATGGCAACCCTGCTGGTCCTCAACTGGGAGGCGGCGGTTAAAGTTATGTCTCTGTCAATCTCGACTTGAGGGTTAAACAATGAAAAATGCAGAGATATAAGCAACACGGCAAGGGAGGGGAGGACTGGCTTGGAAGCACACCGGTTTGCTGCTACCCCCTCTGTTGCAGCGGGTGTTTATTCTGTTATCAATAGGGCAATTAATGCTGGGAATGGGCATTGTGGCACCTTTGCCTATAGCTGAATGCGTCTGTCTGATCCAGCGCAGAGAGCAGTTGCGTAGTGGCTCATTCAGAAGTGCAGGGTCCCTTCATGATAGTCACAGCCACGCCCCCTTCTTATACCACATGCAGTAATAATAATAATAATTAGGGATGCATTGCAACAATCAATGCAGGTCTCCATTTGCAGCCTTCCAGCTGGATGTGCTATTGGGGGCGGCTGCCGAGACCATATAACACCAGCCTTGAAAGATCTACATTGGATCCCAGTACGTTTCCGAGCACAATTCAAAGTGTTGGTGCTGACCTTTAAAGCCCTAAATGGCCTCGGTCCAGTATACCTGAAGGAGCGTCTCCACCCCCATCGTTCAGCCTGGACACCGAGGTCCAGCTCCGAGGGCTTCCTGGCGATTCCCTCCCTCCGAGAAGCGAGGTTGCAGGGAACCAGGCAGAGGGCCTTCTCAGTGGTGGTGCCTGCCCTGTGGAACGCCCTCCAATCAGATGTCAAGGAAATAAACAACTCTCTGACACTTAGGAGACATCTGAAGGCAGCCCTGTTTAGGGAAGTTTTTAATGACTGATGTTTTAATGTATTTTTAATCTTTTGTTGGAAGCTGCCCAGAGTGGCTGGGGAAACCCAGCCAGATGGGTGGGGTATAAATAATAAATTATTGTTATTATCCTTGCACATTCATGGGCAATTATTTCGGAGTGCTCCAATCTCTTATTTCGGATTGACTTAAGTTGTGTTTCCCTTGAAGTTCCTGTGTGTAACGGAACATGTGCACCTTACTCCGGAAGCGGAAGCACTTCCGTTCCCTAGCTTTGGAGCATGGAGAACAAATTCCTCCCCCGTGTTCTTCCTGTGCGCTTACTCTGGAGTGACCCTAGGAGCCAATCCTCAGCGGCTGACCCACCTCCTTTCATTCTGATTGGCGCCAGAACTTTCCAAGTTCTATCCAGGAAACGGGACGCAGCCTGACCACAGGTGTTTTCAGTGAACTGAAGGGAGCAAGCAAAATGTTTGCCAGCGGTGGAAGACTGGGCTGCACAATCTCCTCTGCTTCTATAGTGCTCGGAGGGACTGATGAAGAAGACACTGACTGGCCTCAGGACCTCAGTGCCCCTGCCAGGGCTGTCTTTAGCATATGCGCCGCCTGGGTGCAAAGATCTGCCCAGCGCCCCCAAATTAAGTTAATTTCATGCACACGGTGCTATTGAGAATGACAAGCGCTGTCATTGAGTCTTTGGTAAATGGCATACATTTTGGTAATACCTAGGTATATATGTATTTTGTTTTTCTATCTTGATCAAAATTATTTATTATTTCATAACAGGTAGATAAAGGGACCCAGGTGGCGCTGTGGTTAAACCACTGAGCCTAGGGCTTGCTGATCAGAAGGTCGGCGGTTCGAATCCCTGTGACGGGGTGAGCTCCCGTTGCTTGGTCCCAGCTCCTGCCAACCTAGCAGTTCGAAGGCACGTCAAAATGTAAGTAGATAAATAGGAACCGCTACAGCGGGAAGGTAAACGGCGTTTCCATGTGCTGCTCTGGTTTGCCAGAAGCGGCTTTGTCATGCTGGCCACATGACCTGGAAGCTATATGCTGGCTCCCTCGGCCAATAATGCGAGATGAGCGCGCAACCCCAGAGTCGGTCACGACTGGACCTAATGGCCAGGGGTCCCTTTACCTTTAACAGGTAGATAGTTAAGAGCTTAGGTGGCTTCAGCAGTGGGCGCTTGGCACCCCCCAGAATTTGGCACCCAGGTGCCCTGCACCCCTTGCACCCCTGGGTAAAGTCGGCCCTCGCCCCTGCTGCAGACCAGGTGCACCATTGAGGCGGCCTGGGTCTACTAACCATGATGGCTCTATCTTGGCGCCACAATCAGAGGCAGCAATGCTTCTGAATCCCAGTTACTGGAAGCCACAGGAGGGGAGAGTTGCTCTCTTGCACAGCATGCCCGACTTAGATGACCCATTCTTACATTCTCACGTTGTTACGATGCTGGATAGACCTGATGACCTTAAGGGGAAAGAGAGACCTTATTCTTCACGACTTTTTCTTCGCTCTTGTTTTGGTGCTAGAAAAGAACTCATAAAACGCCAGCCAGAGGGCCTTGCAGGGCTCCTGTTCTTTGAGCCTTTGTGCTTAATGATCTGTGAGGGGTTTGGAGGGAATAAACGTCACGCTCATGCAGGGACCTGGGGAAAGAAGCCATTAGGGGGACGGTGCTAATGGCAGTTCGCATTACGGTCTTCCAGCACCTGGAGGAAGAAGGGAAGAAAGAACAAGAGTTGGGAGAACAAGAGCAGAGGGAGGCCGCCTGTTCGAAAGGGGACAGAGAGACGGAGGGAGGCCATGTTTCAAAGAAGCCATGTGTGCAACAACCGGGTGGGCGTTTCCATCTTGCGCCTTTAATTCCTTGAGGTTCCTCCCTTACATTCCGCCATAATTTCTAAGATGAGGTGCCCTTGCTCCCTGTCATCATCTATGATAAGGCCTCACCTCCACAAGAAGAGCTTCCAGGCCAACTTCGCTCTTTTTCTTCTTGAACAAGAAGATGATCAAGGGGCTGAAGCGACCGGGTCAAGGTGCTGTGCACGAGTCCTCCTTTTGCGGCTCATAGCAACATCCCAGGGGGGGGGGAAAGCCTTGTTAATGGAAGCGCTTACATCTGCTTGTGCATTAAATTTGTTTGATAATTAAATCAATTGTGCATTTAATTAGGTATATTTAGTTAAATATATTGTGGATATTAAATGATGTCAAATATATTGGAAACACTTCAATTTACAAGATGGAAATTTAATTCAGTGTGCGACCTGCGGGTTCTGTATTTTTGTGGACCACTTGGTGTGAAAAATTTGACTGCCCTGGTTTAGGACTTTTGCAAATAGAAGGGGAAGAAATGGAGGCAGTGAGAGATTTTACTTTCTTGGGCTCCTTGATCGCTGCAGATGGTGACAGCAGTCACGAAATTAAAAGACGCCTGCTTCTTGGGAGAAAAGCAATGACAAACCTAGACAGCATCTTAAAAAGCAGAGACATCACCTTGCCTACAAAGGTCCGTATAGTTAAAGCTATGGTTTTCCCAGTAGTGGTGTATGGAAGTGAGAGCTGGACCATAAAGAAGGTGATCGCCGAAGAATTGATGCTTTTGAATTATGGTGCTGGAGGAGACTCTTGAGAGTCCCATGGACTGCAAGAAGATCAAACCTATCCATTCTGAAGGAAATCAGCCCTGAGTGCTCACTGGAAGGACAGATCGTGAAGCTGAGGCTCCAATACTTTGGCCACCTCATGAGAAGAGAAGAATCCTTGGAAAAGACACCTGATGTTGGGAAAGATGGAGGGCACTAGGAGAAGGGGACGACAGAGGACGAGATGGTTGGACAGTGTTCTTGAAGCTACGAACATGAGTTTGACCAAACTGCGGGAGGCAGTGGAAGACAGGAGTGCCTGGTGTGCTATGGTCCATGGGGTCACGAAGAGTCGGACACGACTAAACGACTAAACAACAACAAAGTTTAGAGAAAAGTCAAGTAGGAGAAGACATGGTGGGAGTTTATGAAATCGTGCATAGCATGCAGAAAGAAAATAGAGGGAAGTTTTTCTCACTCTCTCCTAATTCTAGAGCTCGTGGGCATGCAGTGAAGCTGTGTATGTTGGAAGATTCAGATAAAAGAAAGGACTTATTCATGTAGCAAGTAGTTAAACTGTGGAACTCGCTTCCACAGGAGGCAGGGATGGGCACCAAGCTAGATGGCTTTGGAAGAGGATTAGACAAACTCATGAAGGATCACAGAATTGTAGTGTTGGAAGGGACCCTGAGGGCCATCTAGTCCAACCCCCTGCAATGCAGGAGGAGGCTATCAATGGCTACTAGACAAGGTGGCTGTACTCAGTTTCCACGGAGACAGGGGAAGGGGAGGCTGCTTTTGTAGTTTGAATCCTGCTTGCGGGTTTCCCTCAAACATATGGTTGGCCCCTGTGAGAACAGGATGCTGGACTAGATGGGCCAATGGCCGGATCCTGCAGGCTCCCCTTGTGATATAAGATTGAGTGGAGCAGATAAACAGCAGCTTTCCAAGGCACTGAATGATTCCACCTCCCACCCCACCCCCCCGGCCAGCTCGACTTGGTGGAAATCAGAGGCCCTGGGGAGGCGAGCGAAGTCTCCTGTGGCCCAGGTTCGGAGCCACGCCAGGGCCTTGTCTCGCTGGGCAGCTTGCTGGGATTGACAAGCAGCATTCAAGCCGAGTCGAGCCGAATCAATCCATTTCAGATCATTGTCGGAAACCATTAAAGGACACAATGCTGACGAGGTCTGTCCATGGGAGCTGGAGGCTGCTGCCTTTTGCGTGTTTGGTCAATTCCAACGCCTGGCTCGGGTGGGATGGGAGGACGGGAGACAAAAGCCCGCCCACTAAGCACGGCCAAAACAAACCGGCCACGTTCCCAGGGATGTGCGGCTTTGGCAGATTACGTAAGGCAACTGAGCTGCCAGCTGCGATGCCAGTTATGTAACCCCCCTGGAAGTCTGCGTCACGCAGCGCTCTCCTGAGCTGCCACCGTTCGCGACTCTGAACGCCGATCTGCGTGGTGCAGGCCCTCCGGGCAGCACTATGGTTGCTTGCCAGCCCCTCTGCACATCCTGAGACCCTGATCGTGTAGGGCTGGTTCACACATGATGTGGACGCAAGCGCAGCTTTGCCACGCAATGTGAGCTGCAGCCTATACAACTCCCCTGTGCAGCATACATATTGCTGTTAATGTGCTTTTGTATCGGTGAACATTACCGACACATGAAAGTGTTACTTTCCTGGGTTGGTTGGCACCCTCCAGGAAGCAGGAGGGAAGCTTTAATTTCTAGGTGGTCTTTAATTTGTTGCTGGCATCCATCTGTCTCAAAAGGCAATGGAGTGAGCCTCCAGGGGTGAAGCGAAACCAATGCTTTAGCAGCACCAAAGTGACTTCAGTTTGACACCCGACTGGCTGCAGGAGTTGCAGAAAGGAGGTTATACAATGTGCCACCCAACTGCCCTTAGGGACTCCACTCCAGATTTGCATAGTGTTTTCAGCCTTTTTTCCTCCCAAGGATATTCCGCAAGGCAGCAGGGGTTTAGGACGAGTTTTCCTCCTCCTAGATGGGCTCCCCTCCCAGGTTGACGAGCCCCACCTGCCCCTCACTTCCCTCTGCAGCATGTGCAGAAATCACCTTCGTGACTGTTGGACCCACTATTGGTCATGTCCACTCAATCCTTTGCATTCAGGGGAAGCCCCTAACCCACAGAGAGTTTGAGATCTGTCAACTACCCTTACCTGGGTTGGCCGGCCAGTCAAAGCCGTTCCTGGGGTGTGGCCGCTGTCACATGCCGACAGCTTCTGGGAGCTACAGGTGAGAGCTGAGTGCAGGGTGGGGACCAAAGGTCACAAGAGAAGCATGACACATTGCTCACCAGATGTAGTACCCCTCCCCAACACCCCTGTCTAAAATAACAACAAAAATATTAAGACTCCACATGCAGTTTGGAAGCTTCAGCCTGGCAGGAGCTGGCTGCAAATTATAGCATAGGTGTGTTGTGTCCTTCCCTGCTCCCAATTAACCTCTGTCTCCAAGGCACGTTCTCCTGTATCCGCACCAGGGACCACACCCAGGTCTCAGGCTTGGGCCCTGAAATCTCAGGGGCTGGGGTGGTCTTGATCTGGCAACTCTATGCCAAAGTGACTATTGGGTGTGAGCCACCTTCTTTGGCAGGGGTCAGCAACCTTTTTCAGCTGTGGGCCAGTCCACGTGGTGGTCCAGACTATATTTTGAAGAAGAAAAAATGAACTAATTCCTATGCCCCACAAATAACCCAGAGATGCATTTTAAATAAAAACACACACTCTACTCATGTAAAAACACCAGGCAGGCCCCACAAATAACCCAGAGATGCATTTTAAATAAAATGACACATTCTACTCATGTAAAAACATGCCGATTCCTGGACCGTCCGTGGGCCGGATTTAGAAGGCTATTGGACCGGATCCAGCCCATGGGCCTTAGGTTGCCTGCCCTGTTCTTTGGTGAGCAACCCCCCCCCCCACAAAGGGCATTCACGATGTCATCCAGAAGGCACCTGAAACTGGGCAGCATCCATTCTCCCAGGGCTGAAAAGCAACACCGCCAAAAGGATGTGCCTGGAAGGAGCCTTAGGTCTCATCAATCCCACAGGTGTAGCTGAGCCTCTTTCCAAGCATCTCCTAGTGCAGTGCAATGCCTCCTTGGAGGCACAGGGTTACGTCCCAGCTGAGGTGGCTCGGCCTTTTCACACTGCCAGAGTCACACCCCAATTATAACTGCAGCCATATGGAAATACGTAGGTATCCTCACAACGCCTGGCTGTCCAGCTTGCTGGCAGGCTCCCATGGCCCTGGCCTCTCTCTTCCTGCCTGGGCTTTGCAACGCAGCACTAAACATCCATGATCTTCTATGCTGGAGGGCAGGAAGGTGGTCTGTTTGTGCTGAGTTTGAAATGGGAGAGCTAGCGTGGTGTAGTGGTTAAGAGCGTTGGACTAGGACCTGGGAGACGCAGCCATGAAGCTCTGTGGGTGACCTTGTGCCAGTCACTGTTTCTCAGCCTAGCCAGCTCCCTAACCCTGGACCAGCTCCCCTACCACATCCCTTCCTTTTCTGGACATCTCCTCCTTTGCAAGCTAACAACATAAAAACAAAAAAATTCCTTCAGTAGCACCTTAAAGACCAACTAAGTTTTTATTTTGGTATGAGCTTTCGTGTGCATGCACACTTCTTCAGATACAGTGAAATGGAAGTTTCCAGGCACTTATGTAGAGAAGGGGTGGGGATGGGGAGGGGAGGGGGGATCACTCAGAAGGGTGGTGGAAATGGGTGATTGACTGACTGATAGCTGTTGATGACCGCAAACGACTGCAAATGGTTTTGCATGAAAAAGCAAGGGTTGAGATGGCTGAAGATCGCTTATCATGTATAATGAGATAAGAACCCGATATCTCTGTTCAAACCAGGTCCCTCCATGGTTTTGAGCTTGGTGATAAGTTGCAATTCAGCAACTTCTCTTTCCAGTCTATTTCTGAAATTCTTTTGTAGTAAGACAGCTACTTTGAGATCTTGTATAGAATGTCCTGGGAGATTGAAGTGTTCTCCTACTGGTTTTTCTGTCTTCTGGTTCCTGATGTCAGATTTATGTCCATTTATCCTTTGGCGTAGGGTTTGGCCTGTTTGTCCAATATAGAGAGCTGAAGGGCACTGTTGGCATTTGATGGCATACACAATGTTAGAGGATGAGCAATTAAATAGTCCTGAGATGGTATGTTGGATGTTGTTGGGGCCAGTAATGGTGTTGTCTGGGTGTATGTGGCAGCAAAGTTGGCATCTGGGTTTATTGCAGGCTCTGGTACCAGTGTCCATGTTAAGTCTGGTGGACACTGGTACCAGAGCCTGCAATAAACCCAGATGCCAACTTTGCTGCCACATACACCCAGACAACACCATTACTGGCCCCAACAACATCCAACATACCATCTCAGGACTATTTAATTGCTCATCCTCTAACATTGTGTATGCCATCAAATGCCAACAGTGCCCTTCAGCTCTCTATATTGGACAAACAGGCCAAACCCTACGCCAAAGGATAAATGGACATAAATCTGACATCAGGAACCAGAAGACAGAAAAACCAGTAGGAGAACACTTCAATCTCCCAGGACATTCTATACAAGATCTCAAAGTAGCTGTCTTACTACAAAAGAATTTCAGAAATAGACTGGAAAGAGAAGTTGCTGAATTGCAACTTATCACCAAGCTCAAAACCATGGAGGGACCTGGTTTGAACAGAGATATCGGGTTCTTATCTCATTATACATGATAAGCGATCTTCAGCCATCTCAACCCTTGCTTTTTCATGCAAAACCATTTGCAGTCGTTTGCGGTCATCAACAGCTATCAGTCAGTCAATCACCCATTTCCACCACCCTTCTGAGTGATCCCCCCTCCCCTCCCCATCCCCACCCCTTCTCTACATAAGTGCCTGGAAACTTCCATTTCACTGTATCTGAAGAAGTGTGCATGCACACGAAAGCTCATACCAAAATAAAAACTTAGTTGGTCTTTAAGGTGCTACTGAAGGAATTTTTTTATTTTACTTCGATCCAGACCAACACGGCTACCTACCTGTAACCCAAACATAAAAACAATGGTTTTACTTGGTTAGGACAAACCCATTACGACGACGCCCTGCAAATCATTTGAGTGGGGCAGCTAAATGGGGGAAAGCCAAATCAATTCATGCAACACGGTTGATCTGTGAATGATAAGGTTGGCATCCAACTGTCTTGAGAGGTGCTAGGCTGCCCAGACAAGACCCCCCCTCTCGGCCTCACTGATGCAGTCCAAAAGAAAGCAGAGGAAGACATTTGTCACCAGCTTGGCTGCTGGAGTTGCCAGGTGGCGGCGTACAAGGCACCATCCAACAGTCTTAGGGACTCCACGCTGGATTTGTGTAGGTTTTACTCCTTTGCCTTTTCTTCTCCTGAAGATGTCCTGCAAGGCAGAGGTGGCTTAGGACCAGAGTTTTCCTTCTCCTTCCCAGGTGGATGAGTGCCACCTGCCCCTTGAGTGAACAGTAAGTGTGCCAAGAATTGATGGATGCTCTGAGCTACACCTTGAAAGAGAGCCAGAGTGTTGCAGTGGTTAGTGTTGGCCTATGACCTCCAAGGGACCCAGGTGGCGCTGTGGTTAAACCACTGAGCCTAGGGCTTGCTGATCAGAAGGTCGGCGGTTCGAATCTCCGTGACAGGGTGAGCTCCCGTTGCTCGGTCCCTGCTCCTGCCAACCTAGCAGTTCGAAAGCACGTCAAAAATGCAAGTAGATAAATAGGAACCGCTACAGCGGGAAGGTAAACGGCTGTTTCCGTGCGCTGCTCTGGTTTGCCAGAAGCGGCTTTGTCATGCTGGCCACATGACCTGGAAGCTATACGCCGGCTCCCTCGGCCAATAATGCGAGATGAGCGCGCAACCCCAGAGTCGGTCACGACTGGACCTAATGGTCAGGGGTCCCTTTACCTTTACCTTTATGACCTCCAAGACCAGGGTTTGAACCCCTCCTTAGCCACGAAGCTCCCTGGGTGACCTTGGGCCAGTCGCCATCTCTCAGCCTAACCTGCCTCACAGGGTTGTTGTGGGGAGGACAACCATGTATACCACCTTGAGCTACGTGGAGAAAGGAAGGCGGTATACAAGTGTCTGTAACAAATAAATAAAACAGCTCTCCTCCCTTAAAAAACTGGCTGATTCGAGGAACCTTCTGTTTATAGATGGATAGATATAATTCATCCTGGCATGTTTAAGGGCAGCTGCTCTGCCAACTAAGCTGTGAACAACTAGGAAAACTGCATCCAAATTAAACAGAGAGAGAGAAAAAAATTGAGTGGTTGTTATGGCATGAGTTTATACTAACCTCTTTCAACTCGAGACAGGGTGGAGTTCTGGAATCCAAGCAGCTGGAGGAACTATGGTACTGTCTGGCCAAACTGGGAGTATCTGCTCCCCCCCCCAACTAAAGGCATAAAAGGACAATTATCTTTTTCTAATGTGGCTTTTTATTACCCAAGGCAGTTGGTAAGAGCCATTTGGTTTCACTGTAGACTTGGAGGGTATATTTGTGCAGCCAAACACCCTGAGGTCAAAAATGCAGAAGACAATGCAGGAGAAGACAAAGGACCTTAGGAGAGGACGAAGGTAGGGGCACTTTTGACCCAGCTCATCAGAAAGTACTTGTCTTTGTAGGGTAATGTGGGGGGGGGGGACTTCTGTAGCTGGAGGGCCACATTTGCTTCTGGCTAGCCTCCTGAGGACCAAATGTCAGTGGTGGTTGGGGACAGAGAAAAGTTCAGCAGAGCAACAAATGATCTTTCTAAACCAGGGGTCAGCAAACTTTTTGAGCAGGGGGCCGGTCCACTGTCCCTCAGACCTTGTGGGGGGGCCGGACTATATCTTGGAAAAAAATATGAATGAATTCCTATGCCCCACAAATAACCCAGAGGTGCATTTTAAATAAAAGGACACATTCTACTCATGTAAAAACACCAGGCAGCCCCCGCAAATAACCCAGAGATGCATTTTAAATAAAAGGACACATTCTACTCATGTAAAAACATGCTGATTCCCGGACCGTCCGCGGGCCGGATTTAGAAGGCGATTGGGCCGCATCCGGCCCCCGGGCCTTAGTTTGGGGTCCCCCATTCTAAACCTTTGTACAGCACCTTGCATCTCTAGTCACTCTAGATCAGGCATCCCCAAACTGCGGCCCTCCAGATGTTTTGGCATACAACTCCCATGATCCCTAGCTAACAGGACCAGTGGTCAGGGATGATGGGAATTGTAGTCCAAAACATCTGGAGGGCCGAAGTTTGGGGATGCCTGCTCTAGATTATTGCCACGGCTAAGATACTGTAGTAGAAAGCTGAAATGTGGTATGCAAACAAAGGTGTTCCGATTGCAGGTCTGTGGGGTTATACTTCACAACACCCCAAAAGATGTAAAATGTGTTAAAGTCTCTTATAACAGAGGCCAGGATAGGGCAAACCGAGGCAAACTGGGAGTGTCTGCATCCCCACTCCCCTAAAATGGTGAACTCTCCTTCCTTGGGGATTTTTAAGCAGACGTTGGATGGCCATCTGTCAGGGATGCTTCAGTTGGGATTCCTGCATTGCAGGGGGCTGGACTAGATGACCCTAGGCAGTCCCCTCCAACTCTCCGATTCTGTGAAATGCCAGCAGGAGGGGTTCGTCTTGAAATAGATTCAGATGGATGGAGGTTTTTGCGTTTACGGTGGCATGCAGCAAGTGAAAGCTGCATCATACCAGGCCAAAACAAATTTAGCAGCAACTTTCTGAAGCAGCTCAGGAGAGCCCCAACCCTGCACCTTTCCCTCCAGAGGTTCATGGCCCCGATTTGGATCAGATGCTACTCAGCCTGTTATAGTCCTGGCCTAATTGATTCTTTCCGCAAAGGGAAAGCTAGACAATCCCCAAAGCCTCGCTGCAACCTGCCACTGCTATTTAAAAGTTAGTGTTAACAAGAACGTAATTATTGGATCAGCTGTAAGAACCCAGCATCCTGTTTCCAATGGAGACTAGACAAGCAAGGGAGGGCCTGGAGGCAACACTGTGTAACTCCTTTCACTTGGTTCATTTCCCAGAGTGCATGAAGCCATTTTTAGCTCGCAAATCGTGGTTGGTTCTGCAGCCCCATTTGCTGCATCAGAAAGTCTGTTCTTACACTCTCGCCGCACCCCTTTTTCTGGCTCTTACTTGCCTTCTGAGATCTTTCCGTTCTCCAAATCCCTATGCCCACCCTTTCTTCCATTCTCCCCCATTAACCAAATTCCACCCCAACCCTTTGTAGAGATATGCAGAGCAACACAATTTGTGTGTACCTCCCTGCCTAGAATCATAGAATTGTGGACTTGGGTCATCTTGTTCAACCTCTTGCAATGCAAGAATCTCAACTAAAGCATCCTTCTCTGAAGGCAATCCAACCTCTGGTTAAAAACCTCCAATGAAGGAGTGTCCACCACCTTTCAAGGGAGACTTTTTCACTGTCAAACAGCTGACAGTCAGGAAAATTCCTCCCGGTTTAGTTGACATCTCCTTTAACCTGAGTCCTACCCCCCACAGCACGCAAAAACAAGCTTGCTCCATCTCCCATTGACAGCCCTTGAGATATCTGAAGACGGCTATCCTATCTCCTCCCAGTCGCCTCTTTTCCAGGCTACACATACCCAACTCCTTCAACCACTCCTCATTAGGCTTGGTTTCCAGAACCTTTATAACATCTTGGTTGCCCTCCTCTGCTTGTTGTCCAGCTTGTTCCAGCTTGTTGTCAACATCCTTCTTAAATATTATTATTATTATTATTATTATTATTATTATTATTATTATTATTATGGTGGTGCCTAGAACTGGGCATTCCAAGTGTGATCTGATCATGGCACAATAGAGCAGCACTATGACTTCCCTTGACCTGGATACTAATCTTCTGTTGATGAAGTCTAGAATAGCATTAGCTTTTTTTGCTGCTGCATCACACATGCAGCTTTTCATCTTCTGGAAGCTTGTCACCAAGAGAAGTTAATCCAAGCCCTTCCACTGCTGCAGGTGGTCAAGATAAAAAAAAAGTGAGTGTGTGTTGTGGCACCCCATGCCCCAGTGCTCATGGCTGGATCCCCGCCTACCAAACATAGCTGTAAAAGGAATAATGAACACAAAGACAAAGACACTTCATCTCAAAACTGGGTATGGCTTTTCAACCCCATCCTCTACGTTTATTCACACAAACGTTTCTTTAATTTACAAAACTGCTGCCATTCATACACAATCAGGGTTTCCACAGTGTTCAAGAAACTTAAATACAAGGTCGCACACCAACCCAAGTAAACCAAATAGCTTTAAAAAAACAACAACAACCAACAACATATAAAGTTGTTCACACACACGCGCACACACACAGGTCCTAGGTTACCAGCTTCTGTGCAAAGGAAAATGAGAAATTGCAAAATTGGAAACTCTGTTTTGGAGTCTGGGTTTACGCCCCTTTCCCTTGTGTGTGTGCAGGTTTTCCAGGTTTAAGAAGACCCATGTCCAGTCAAGCTTAAGGTGGGCCACATTCGCAACTGGACCAAACGGAAAAAAGGGAGGAAAGGGATGAGGTTGGTGGCAGGGGGAAGGGAAGGCTGGACTATGGCAAGTTCAGACCAAGGTGGGCTACCTTTGCTGCGTCATTTCAGACTGCAAGTGTGTGTGGATGGGTTTTTTTTTGGGGGGGGGGTGCATAATGGAGTGCTCCTCAAGCCCTCTGCTCAGAAAACTTGGTCCAGGGCAGAGGCGGCTAGATCTTCTTGTCCACGACATGCCAGTTTCCTAGGTGGTGGTGGTGGTGGTTCTTTTTTAAAAAAGAAAACAAGTGACTTCCCTAAATGAGACCTCACCTACACTCTTAAACGGTACAGCTAAATGCAGAATGGCTACCTGAGCGAGAAGCTGTGCCTCTGATACATACGTCCCCCATTCTCCTTCTGCTTGGCTTCCTTGCAACTAGGAAAGCTCTACAGCAGAGAAACACAACCAAGCAAGGGGCACCCGTCTGCAAGGAGGGGTGAGGTGGCGTTTCCGTCTTGCTGATCAAGCACTGGCGTCCCATGACTTAAAAACGCCTGGCAGAAAAGCAACCCAGATAGATGGCAGCTCTGGGCAGCTTTCCGCAACAGACCCTTCATTCCAGTCAGCAGAAAGCTGCTGCTTGCGTTGGGTCGTCCGGGTAAAGTCTCATCCCGAGGAAGCGGTCCAAGCTGAGTGGACACATGGCATTGGGCACCCAAAAAACAGCTTTCAAGGTATCTGGTCACCCACACTCAGTTAGGTACCTTGGACTCAAGTAAATAGGAAAGCATTTCTCAAACTTTGGTTTCCGGCTCTTGCTGGGACTACAACTCTCATCACCCCTAGCTAGCAGGACCAGTGGTCAGGGATGATGGGATTTGTAGTCCAACAACAGCCGGAGACCCAAAGTTTGAGAAACACTGAGATTGGGGGAAAACAGACGGTGACATATGTCACAAGAGGGAGGTCCAACAGCCTCTGCCCCAAGCCAATGGTGGATGGTAGAGGTCTATTTCTGAGAGAGGGGATTTAAGTCCCTCATTGTGCCTCTGCCCTTCCAAATACAACCTCTGATAGAAGGGGTGCAAGTCTGTTTAAATGTAAGAGCAATCCTGTCCCTTAGACGCGTTTGCTTCAGAGATGTGTTTTTGTTGAAAGGAGAAGCCAGGCGCAGCAGCCAAAAGCAGCCCGGGCGAAAAGTACTCCTTGGCTTAAACTGTAAGCTATGCTAGAGTGAAACCCAGCAAGGTTAATTTCAGACTAGACAAATGCATATACGGAGAGAGGAGGAGAAAGACAAGGAATTCACAGAGACTGTGTTCTCTCTCCCACCAGGAGTGGGGGGGATGTTTATTGCTCTACTCTGACAGTGTTTGGAGATGTCTGAGTGGGATCCTGAGGGAACCAAAGCGTCAGGGGAAAAGGAAGACAATTTCCACCCATTATTAGCACCTCAGTCCTGAAAACAGCAGCAGCAGCAGCAGGAGGAGGAGGAGGAAAAAAGAGGGCAAGAGGGGGCCCTGTTTCTACCAATGGTGCTGTCACCCAAAAGGACGTCCAAAATAGCCTGCAAGGTGGCGGCAGTCCTAAGTCTCAGGAATGCTACAACAAACTGCTCAGCAATAGCCCCTGGGACAGTTGTACCCTGTGGTGAGGTTAGGCGTCACCCTGTCCTCATCCTCCCTCCCAAGGTGACGGCAGAAGGTGACGGCACCCACTGCGCGCTTGCAAAAGAGATGGCTGAAACCAGCAATGCTGCTAGTTTTGTGGCTGGGTCTGCTATGCCTGCAACACACAGGAAGGAGTCAAGGAAGGGGAGGTGGTGGTCGTGGTCGGGGACTTTGGAATGGGCTGAAGCCAGTTGTGAAATTCACCCCTTCTGCTGCTGCTTGCCGCACCCATACGAGACAATGTCTGTGGCAGGTCTGAGCCCACACTGCCAGCTTAGAATGACATGGATGTAAACAGTTTTAATGTAGAGTCATACACACGACGCATGAAAGTGATGTCAGTCAACCCCTCCAAAACAACTGTGATGTGGATCTTCAGTTATATTTCACATTTCTCAGGAATAAGCTAGCAATCCCCATGCCACATTCATCCAAGCTGAAGGATTCTTGCCACCCATCCCTATAGGAGTGAAGTTGGGAGACACACCTGTGTGGAACACCAGGCTACAGTATGGGACTCCACTCAAACAACCGTAAACGGGACAGCATCCAGAAATGGGGGCAGCTCATCGGGCAGAAGTTCTCCTCAAAAAAAGAAGAAGGAACGCTGCTCCCATTCAGACGCCACCTTGCAAATCTCCCGCCCTGCCTCTAGAAGTGTGCTGAAGATTCACAAGGACAACGCAAAAACATTTAAGGTCTTTCCGAAGAGATTTAGCTGTATTTCGTGGGCAACCGAACAAAGCTGCCCCAGAGAATAAGAGGGAAGAGATGACATTTGGGGGGCAACAATGGAATACAAGTGAGAGGGGGAAACTCCTTCCTTGGCCTAATGCTGCCCCTGCAAGACTCCTTCAAGCCCCACCCCCTCCAAATAAAGGCACTATGGTCAAGCCAATACCACTAAACCACAAGCATTCACCGCAGCGTGAGCACGAGAGGGGCATGTATGCCTGAAGTCCCAGACGCAGCGAGGATGAACTGGGCTACGGGTTGGCATTTGCCTGCAGAGATTTTCCCAGCGACTGCGTCAAGCACCCGCTCCTGTGGGTTCCTCCCTGCCCCCACCTCAAAGGCGCAGGCGTGAGAAGCAAGGACTAATCTACTCTGACAAAGACCGATACGCACAGATGCTCTGGCGAAGGGGAAGGGAAACCGCCTATCTGCTAGCATTCAGAAATATGAAAGGGTTAACACAGGCTATGTCAGAGGAAGCCTGATGGAGTAGTGTCAACGCTAGGCTGACCAGTGCCTCAACCTCTCTGATTTGAGGGAAGCCAAATCGGAACGCCATCTTCCTCACCCTACTAATGCACCGCAGCAGCCGATGGCGCAGGAAGCCTAAGGAGCTCACTGATCTCTTGGTTTCAAAACTTGCCAGCTAGCCGAGTTGCAAACTCAAGGCAACCCTTGATGAAACTTTTGACAGACTGTTTCTCCTCATCAACACATTTTGCTGTTCTGGCCATGAGCACAGTTGTGTGGAACAGCAACAGCGGCCAAATTGCTGAGCAAGAGAAACGCAGCTATGAGACTCCGGCTGTTTTATGGTTGACTCGCCTACTTCAAGCTGCTTTGTTCTAACCGGTTGAAATGTATTCCTGGTTAGGAGGAGCAAGACCTGTGCATCACCTGGAGCCTTCTAGTTCAGCAGCAAGGAAACCGGTGGCTTCCAGGTATTGTTGGGCTAGAATAGCCCCAAGTGGCACGGCAAGTGGTCAGGGATGATAGGAACTGCAACAACCTCTGGTGGGCCAAAGGTTCCTCAGCCCTGTTCTAGGCCAGCCATTCCCTTCACTTTAAGGGAATTATTGAAGGGTAGATCAAGAGCAAAAAGTCTATACTCTATACCGAGATTTCTTGCAGCTCTGGTTCTCCTACCTACCAAGTAGCAAAGACTATTCACTCCTTTTGTCTGGGCCTTCTGAGTTTGCAACAAAGCTCCCCCTTCTTTTCTAAAAAAAAAAAAAAGTTAATTAAATGAGGGTTTTTCTGGGTAGTGTGCAAAGGAGGTTCAACACAAATTTATCCCCAGTGTTGGGAAATCCAGTTGAGACCAGGACTTGCAAATGGTAGGCCTTGAAATAAGCAGGCATGCCTTCTCAGCCACAAATAACCATCCAGGGAAGAATCTGGTTGATTCGTGCCCTGGTTGTGGCTGCCCACAACCCAGAAAGAGGGTGTGTGTGCAAAGAGCAAGATAGCAGTGGCAAAGCAGAGACTTCTTTTGTGGCCTTCCAAGAGCTGCAGAATAAACAACACAGCATCTCCTCCAGAGTCTCACAAATCCTGGCCACGGCCACAGCCATCAGCCTCAGTAGTAGTGTGGAGGTATGCGGGCAACCCAGCAAGTGGACCGCCAACAAGTGTTGACTGAATTGCACTGCCTTGGCCAAGCCGCTCCCTTCACTTCCATGGGTCTGGACAGTGCCTGGAACAAACAGCCTCATCCCCATAGTAGTAGTACCATCGCCAATCAAGACTGACGGAAGAAGAGATGGACAGGATCAGAAGCTCCCTCTGCGGCAGCTGGTAAGTTTAGTGTAAAGACCCGCTCATCGCTGGAAGAGATCAGCTAAAGAACAATTGCTGGAAGGCCAGCTAGGAAATGGGATATTTGGAAGAGTTAAGGGTGTTTCAAACCAGAGGACTGCAGGAGAGGAGGGAGGGTATTCAGTGTGAGTTTGAGTGGGTTTATGTATAGGTATTTGCTAGTACAAGCACGCCCCAAGGGCAAGCTGGGCTAGGCTTAATACGCACTCTCTTTACAGCAAGGCAGATCTACCAAGCCCAAAATTAAGGGATCAGTTTGATGTGTCCAGGCTCTACGGTCATTTAAGCAGCCAAGCAAACCACCAAACCCATTGGTGGACTTTCCAAGGGCAGAAAAAACACCTGCCCACGTGTGGGCTCTCTTCATCGCCTCCAAATACTACCATGTTCTTGACCTGTGAAATTTGGCATGCAAAACTGCAGGTGTTTCTCAGGCACCACACAGCTTGTATGTAGTCCCGTGGCCACGTAAAAAAAAAAGGAGAGCGTTTATTCTTGTAATCATGACTTCTTATTGCCAGGTTCCACTGGTGAAGAACACTTTTAGGAAAGGGAGAGGGAGAAAGGTTTATCCCACCTTGTTTTCTGTTCCCCAAATAAGCAGCAACCTCTAGAGCTGACAATTTGTGTTCAGCTCTAGGTCTCCCAACATCCTTTCTGAATCTCTTCCAGCTAAAAACAAACACTAAGAAAAACAGATCTTGGACCCAGAGTTCTGGTGTTTAGCAGCAGTAGAGAAAAAAATTGCTTTGCATATCCCAACCCCGTATTTTGTTTAGGTAAAAAAGGAATCCTCCAGAAGTATGTGCACAGATTTAGTTGGTCAGCAAAGCTGAGTGAGCAGAAAGGAGGGGAAAGGGAACAAGGGGAAAGGAAGGGGGAAACATAAATTTGATAAACTTTTAGGAGTCTCAATAATGAAATGGGTTACAACAGCTCCTGCTCCCCATAGGTGTCTCATGTGACTTTTAAGAAGAATCTCGAAGCTTAACGTCTCCAGAGATCCTTGTGATTGGCCTGGATCCTCCTCAGCTTTCCTCTAGGCATGTAAGTCGTGGAGATTGTAGGTCCCTGGTAAGAAATCAAGAAAGAGAAAAAGAAAATGAATTATGACAACTCTGGTCAAGCAAATACTGGTTACATTTGTTGGCCTCCAAACCCTTTGCATTCCTTTGGCAACAAACTAACCAGCCTTGGCAGAGAAGAGGCATACCAAGTCCATCGATTTTATGATTCATTTCATAATATGTACACACTGCCTCATTGTAGAAACATATCCTCGAAGCAGTTTACAAAAAAAGATAAAACATAGAAATTATCAACGAGAAGAATTAGCAACAATAATTTCAGCCTATCAAAAAGTGAAAATAATAATAGATTAAAAACAGATTAAAGCACGCATCAACTTTCTAAATATCTGGGTAGGCTTGTCTAAACAATTTTTTCTGGTCCTATCTCCTTCCTCAGGAAATAAAGGTCTCTCAGTTAGATGCCAGCAGCAACTGTGGGCGATAAGAAATCAGGGAGGCACCTCCACCTCTAACAAGGCAGGGATGTCCTTGGCTTTTGTTCAGCGATTCCACCTGCCCCTTAAGGTGATATTTATTAATTTAAATATATGTAAACCACCTTTTAGCCCTAAGCAAGGGCCCCAAAGGCAGTGCACAAAACACTTAAGCCCAATTTAAACAATGAACCAGATTAAGATTAGACCTCCCCAGTGCTGGCTGCTGCACCTGCGCCCTCGCCCACAGGCCCCTTGACCCAGCTTCTGCCTCTGTGGAGCAAAGCCACCGCTCTGCTTGCTAAGGCAGGAGAAGAAGAAGGCTGGGCAATGGTCCCAGTGAAACAGCAAAGAGATCCTCCCAGGGCCTTGGAGATTAGAGGGACAAGCTTCTGGCCGAGTGTATCAGCATTCTACCAGTCTCACCAGACTTATTTGCAAAGCTGGCTGAGTTGTTTTGCTCTACAGTTTATCCTGTAACTTCTCCGCTGCGACTCTCTGGGGTCTGTGTGTAATTATAGTGTTTCATCGGAGTTGTAATGGTTGGTGGCGGGGGCACCTCTCTCCCGAGTGCCGAAAGTGAGCATTTGTAGATTTCCCAGCCAAACACCAGCTCCTCTCTACACTGCAGACGGTGGAGGGGAAGCTGGCTGACTGCTGCAAGGCACTGAAGAAGCACTTCAGAGCACTTGCTTCATCCAAAGGCTAAATCAAGAGTCTCTATATAGTTGTTATATGTCCTGTCCTCCACACAATTAAACCGTCTGCACCGTTCCAGTTCACCTCCACCTTAAATGGCAGGAGATACAAGCTGCGCCAACACCGCTGTCACTTGGCTAGTACATGGTGCTTTACATGCTCAGTTAAAGTCCCCCAACGAACTGCTAATTTTGGCCTCTTCCAGTGCACACGCAGTGTTTCAGTTCTGGTTTCATCTGCTCAAGCACCTTGTGGCCTGGGCTTACAGGCAGCTACACTGCCTTGACCTTGACCTCCTCTTCCCTGTGAATTGCATTTTCTTCCCCATTTTGTGTCACCGTCTTTTGGGTAAGAATCTTATTAAAGAAACACGTAAACGTAATAGGCCGTATAGTAACAATTGCAAAGCTATTTGCTTGAAACTACTTTTCAAAAATTAGACTCAGCTTCTTAGAATGCCAAAATCAACATCGTGACGTAATATATTAAAATGTAGCTTTCCAGTTGACCACCAAGTCCAGGATGTACAAAACACAAGTCCTATATTGTACTACAGCACTGACAATAGATGGCACCTGCTGGGCTTGCTTTTTTTACTTTTTTCTTTTGAAAAAGTCATTTTGTGCAATTGATACTTGCATGAATGTAACAGTGTCTGTCTTGATCCAGTCATAAAGTGATAAACTGAAGGGAACATGCCATAGTGTCCTCTTGCGCCTTCTCAAAGCCATCTCATGAGAAACTGACCCTAAGCTGGACTCAACTGCACAAGTCTATACCCAGCAAAATACCCCCAGTGAGAGCTGGTGTGTTGTAAAAGTGAAGGAGAGTTTTCCCAATGCAAATCTCATCCCAGCTCACTCTTAAAGTAACATCACTATTTCGTCAGTCCCTTTACAGGGCTATTGTAGGGGTTGCCTAGAATGTGTTTTCAGTCTTTTGTACACAAAGTCCTTTATAAATGCTAAGTATAACACAAATGACATCACATCTAAGTCACTTAGCCCTTAGCTCCCAATGGTGAGAATTAACTGATGAGCATGGTCAGATTTTCTATTTAACAGCCCTGCAGCTTAATAGTTCTAAAAGGCACAGGGCTTCCAGGTGTTGCTTTCTGTACTGAATTAGCAGGACAAGGCAAGCTTTGCCACCGCTGCACAGACCTCAGGTTAGCCTGGCTGGGAGCATAAAGAGCCATTAAACCAATTATTGGGCTCATAACTCAGGCAACCTGCCTCATACCTCGCTGACAAAATGCACCTGAGAGTAAGGTTTGGGCTAGTTTTCGCTTCAGCATTCAAACTCAGCAACCAAGTTTCTTGTGACAAACTCTCTAGTGGAAAGCCCAATTAGTTGGAGGAAGCTGCAAGCAGAAAACAATGGTTAAAGGGTATGCGATAATTGGCAATGCACTTTCCCAGGCTCCAATTTTCTAGTTGGATTTGGCAAAGGTGCTTCATAAACGGAGCTTAGATACAGTTAAAATTGGCCCCTTAAGAGAGGAGGGTTCAGGTGAGGCTGCTGCAATTAGAACAACATTTAAACAGCCAGGGCAACCTATTTGACAAAATCAGCTGAAGCAGAAAGACAGGTAAATTTTGGCTTAAGATACTGCCTGACCTATCAGACCCTGTGGCATGCGCCGTTATTTCGAAAGCTCTAATTTTGACGTATCGAGGGTTTCTATGTACATGGCTGTGCACTTGGTGTCACTGCAAATATATCCCACTCCTGCAAACATGATAGGACTCTTCCTGATCCTATTCATCTCTTTCATCACCTCAGATCCTTCCCAGAAATTCTGAATTTTACAGAACTCCAAATACTGAAATAATCCCAAACTAGTATGTTTGCTGTATCTCACACACAGCCTATGCTTACCGGTATAAATCAGTGGGGTGGGGAGAAAAACACCCCATTACCTAAATTGCATCAATATGTTTGTGCGTGCACACACAGCCCCCCCCCCCCAGTGGTCTACTCAAACCCTTGCAATTCACAGGAGTGAACATGACAACCATCAAGTTAGATCATGGCAATAAGTCTTATGTAAGCCTTTGCAAGATTAATGGTTCTGGTCTTGCCAATGGAAGGGAAAGGCTTAGTCACTAGCCCTGACCATGTGAGAAGAATGGCCATGCCAAGGATCAGTCCTGCCTAATATACAAGTGGGTACAGGTGACAGGCAGACACTCCTGCGTGTCAAAAAACACTTTTTGCAGAGCAAACAGAGGGCAACAGTCTAGGTGAATTCAAACACCACTAGCAAGAGAAAAGGCATTACAGAGCAGTAGCTCTGGCGAATGCAAAGCTTTGAGATCTTTTTGTTTCCCCCTTCAGCTTGAGTTGGGGGAAAGAACCCTACTGCAGATACAGAGAGGCGTTTTGGCTCAGCAGATCTCCATCTTCTGTTGGTTGGACACACCAGTTCTTGCCTCCAGTTCTGAAACTTGATTCAGCAGGAGCTCATGTGAACAAGCAAGCCTCTGTTTCTCTCATAGTTAGGACAGCCTCCCCATTTTACATTAACAAGGGATTGTAGGGTGTGTTCCAACCACTCCTCCTCGCTGCCTGTTCCAGGTCACTGACAGTTCAGTGTGAATCTCTGAGGAATTGTGCTGCAGGGATAATACCGGGGTGGGGGTGGGGAGTGTTTACATTATTTACTTATCCCAGGACAAGCATGAGAGACAAGCATTGCCCCGACTGAGCCAAAGGTTGGTGACTTTCAGCTCACATCAACCCTCGAACGCAAATGAATCATGCAAGAGGAGGGGCATATGGCTCACTCATTAAGGACAAGACCAATACGCACTTGAAGTCCCAGGTTCAAATCCAGGCTTCTTCCATGAAAGGTATTTCAGTAAGTAGAGCAGGTAATGGACATGTACCCACCCCCCAAACCTCTTACTCACGAGGAAGAATGAATGGGCTAATGGACTGAATAGTCTGGTATAAGGCAGCTCCATAGGCTTGTGGCCCAGGCTAAATGAGTATGCTAAGAGCACTGCAACAAGGAAACTCCAGCGCCTGCAGAAATCTGGCCTCAGCTACCATAGCTCAGTGGGAGAGCATCTGCCTTGCAAGCAGAAGGTTGCTGGTTCGATCCCCTGCCTCTCCAGGAAGGGTTGGGAGAGACTCCTGCCTGAAATCCTGATAGCCGCTGCCAGTCAGTGTAGACAGTACTGAGCTAGATGCACCAATGGTCTGACTCGCTATAAGTCAGCTTTCTGTGTCTCTGTTCTCCAGGGTATTCATTCAGGATGAGAAGCCAGCAGCTCACCAATGAAAGCCGCGGGAATTCAGTGCCCATCAAAGAACACGACACCCATTTCTAAGAGCACACGGCTGGCCCTTTGCTGAGAAGCAAGCAAGGGGGATATGCAGAGTGGCACGTCTCCTGCCCATTACATAACAGGGCAGCCTCTTCTTCACTGCAGCTGCGCTTGGGATGGAGACGCTACCAGCTCTGGCCCAGGGTGGGTGGAAGAGGCAGCTGGGCCTTAGAATAAACAGCCACAGGGCAGGTCTGTGCCCTCGCAGTGCTTATTACGTTTGCATTTTACCATTCTGAAGCGATGTGCAGGAGGGATTTCCCCCAGAGGGCACAGCCTGGTTACGCAACTCAGCAGCATCATGTTAGCAGAGCACGAGTGATTGCAGATGGCAAAAACACAGGCTGCCCAAAGCGGGGGGGGGGGGGGGGGAGAGAGAAGAGAAGAGAGAGGAGGGAAAACTGAAAGGTTCTTGGATGCCAATACCCTCACCCCTCTCAAACCCCCATGAGCAAGGGGGGAAAAAAGCCATCCACATCAGATCACCTACCCTGATGTCTTTAGATGCCCACAAAATAGGACATGGGGGCAATGGCCTCTCCTACTGTTCCCAATGCCTGGTACTCATCATTTTGGAGGTGGCATAGAACCATCATGGCTGGCAGCTATTGATAGCCTTATCCTCCATGAATCAGCATAATTGCCTTTAAAAGCCACTTAATCCTTTGTTACATCTTGCAATATAGTTTAATATCGTGCTGTGGAGAAGTACTTCCTTTTGCCCGTTTCCCAAAGAACTTTAAAAGGTTGGTGAGACAGATCTTCCTCTTTGCAAGCAGAGTAAACTGCTTTATACTGAATCAAGATCATAGGTTTATGTAGCTCTGTGGTTCCCAAACATTTGGGGGCCAACCCTCCCCATCCCCCCTTCCATGAACTCAACCTGTGCCCTCTACCCTGTAAAAAGATTAAAGATTATCACTGGGCTATGGAAAAGCCCATAAAGTCCTGTTAGCTATTCCTTGCCAAAACCGATTTTTCTATATGCAATATTCTTATCCTTAAGAATGCTTTCTACCAGTTTAGGCAGAGCAGACATTAACTGGCCTGCAAGTTCCTTGATCCTTGTCATGCCCACTGGATTCACTTATGGCCCTATTATTCTACAAGTTTCAGATACGGCTGCCATTACATCAGAGACTAGCTTACGGATCAAAACTTGAGACGAAATTTTAACATGTGCTTATCCACGGAGGTTGAAGGATTGGAATTATTTTTAGTTCATTTCTTAGAAAACTTGGAGAAGATTGCTTAAGAAGAGGATGTTAGGAACTCTTAAAGGTATAGTTCCCACATCAAGCATGGTCTCACAGTGGTACTGAGGGCACAGATGCATGCAATGTCTCCTAACAGCTATAGCAGGCATCCCCAACCTGCAGCCCTCCAGATGTTTTGGCCTACAACTCCCATGATCCCTAGCTAAGAGGACCAGTGGTCAGGGATGATGGGAACTGTAGTCTAAAACATCTGGAGGGCCGAAGTTAGGAGGTGCCTGAGCTATAGCTTGGGGCACAGGGTGCATTTTGACCAGGGCAGAGGGAAAGAAATCCACCATCTGGAGAGTACTTTCTTCCTGGAATTTAAAGGCTGCATCAAAGATAGGACTGGATAAAGGTATGCAGAAGAGCACGCCAGGCAGGTAGATGGTCATAGGGACAAGACTGGCACCTTCAAACTAATGACTAGAAGGTAACCGTCTGGGATAAAACTCCGCCTGAAATCCTGCTGACAGTTCAGCACAGACAGAACTGAGCTAAATTATAGGCCACAGCCCTGACACCAAGCCTGGCCAACCCATGGAAAAGTTGTGCACAAGTCTTATTTTAGAACAGTAACCGTTCAATAGGGATTTTTTTGAAGCTAAACAGGCACCACTAGGCAACACCCCACACAACATTCTTATCTAAGCTCATTCTGAACTGGTGAGCGTAAAGAATAGCACATCCCTTTTCCTTTTTATGTAACTTCTGGAATGTACGCTGGAGGGCAAGACAGTCCCGACAGCTGAAGGAAATTGGAAGGCAAAGGCTGCCAAGAACACCTTTCACATAATCTTCCTGGGTAGGAATGAATGAGGTCGCTTTCAGCACAGAGAGAGGAGGCACCATGAAGACAGATTCATTCTTAGGAAGCCAATTCAATGGTCTGCACAACTTGTGACGCAGCAAGCCAAACGCAGCCCATGAGTCACTTATGGTGGTCTGTTGGGTCCCTAAAAATCCCTTGTTTTGGAGGTCTCAGGCAAGTCGCCAAACAGAAGGTTGTTTGAACCCTTTATGGCTGGTGGGCTGAATTTAGCCAGTTGTGCAAGGCAGCCCTGGGCAGAGAGCGCTCCCATCATGCCTCATCTTTCTCTGTCCTTCAGGTATCTAAAGTCTCACTGCTACTTACTAAGTAGTCATCTTTTCATGCTATACTTGCTCTAAAGATCACACTGACTTGCATTTTGCAGTCCAATTAAATATTGGCTTGTGCCAATCTAGTGTAATGAAATGGAGAAGAAATGGCCTGCCAAGACAAATTTATCACTTCACTTGCTGTAGCATTCAACTACTGTTGCAGCATTCTGATCGCCTACTGAAATTAACAACCATTTTCCATAATTTCAGCCAAGTTCTCTGCACATCCTTGGTAACAGATTGTTTGTATATAGCTTTGCAAATGGTTCAAGGGTCCTCCCATTCCTGAAATGTGAAAGTGTTTTGCAAGCAGTGCTTGGAAGGAAAGCAAGATTCCTGTCTCTGCTGTGTTTTCAATTCAGGAGCACGTGGCAGGATTCGGTCGAATCAAAAGCATGGTGACCGAGCCCTGCTGAATGGCTAGAGGGGCAGCCATTTGTCAGGAGTGCTGGCATCTACTCTATAGGAGGCTTCTGCCTTCTTGCTCCAAGTACGTGAGAGGGACACAGCTATAAGTACTGTGCGTGCACTGTGCAAAAAGAGCAGGATGGCCCTCGCTCAGCCCTGCGAAGGTGAAGCGAAACAAGGACAACTGCATTCCTGACTGGTGAAGCCAAAAGAGAAGGAAGCCTCTATAAGGAAGTTAATGAGGGACTCTCCAGAAGCAGTTGCACCATGGGTAATTTGTACTGAGGGAAGGGTGGGAACATTGGTTCTGGGTGAAGAAACTAAGGAGAATGGAAGACTTCTCAGGTGTTGGGGAAGCACATAGTTCTGCTCTTAAAAATGCCCAATTCAGTAATTCAAAGGTGCTGCTAATGAATGGATGCCTGAACTAGACAAGCTTTCAGCTGTTTTTTATTTAATGCCGTATGTTCATATTCAGAAGCTACTGCCCCTTTTCTGCAGTGAACCTGAACATGGGATAGAAGGTGTAAATCACAGAGCTAATAATGGCCATTAACACTCACCCCCGTTGGGAACAGCTGAATAATAATAACAATAATAATAAAGAATAATAATAATTTATTATTTATACCCCACCCATCTGGCTGGGTTTCCCCAGCCACTCTGGGCGGCTTCCAACAGAAAAATGAAATAAAATAATCTATTAAACATTAAAAGCCTCCCTAAACAGGGCTGCCTTCAGATGTCTTCTAAAAATCAGGTAGGTGTTTTTCTCTTTGACATCTGATGGGAGGGCGTTCCACAGGGCGGGCGCCACTACCGAGAAGGCCCTCTGCCTGGTTCCCTGCAACTTGGCTTCTCGCAACGAGGGAACTGCCAGAAGGCCCTCGGCGCTGGACCTCAGTGTCCGGGCAGAACTATGGGGGTGGAGACCTAAAGGATCAGACCAAAGGTCCATCTAGTCCAGATTCTCATTTCCCGCAGCAGCTAACTTCGATGCCTTCTGTAGCTGTCCCCAGCACACACTATTTAGAGGGATACACTGCCTCTGAACATGGCAATTCTAAAACTTAGCCACCATTCTTAAGTGGAGATAAGAAACAAAGTCTGGCAAAATTGCCCAAGCCATTACTTAAGGACCCAGACCATCACAGGACCACTACCCCAACAAGCAAGGGCTCACAGCTGCAGTCATTGGCAGGTGCAGAGGGTATCTTTTAACCTGGAGCACTGCCATCCTTGCCCCGAGTCTGCAGAAGAATGGGGGTCCGCTGCCTAATAGTCTGCAGAGATGCTTGGAAAGCACTGAGGCTTTCTTACAGCTCTTGGTGTGTTGCTGTGACTGTGCAAAACAGGGGTGACCCTTCCCCTCCATCCTTCATTGCCTCACCTCAGAGCTGGAGAGGGAAGGAGCAACTTCCCTCACTCCACTTTCCCTGAGCCTTAAGCACTGGGCGGTGTCAAACCAGACTCTGACCTTTCCTCTGCTGCTTGTTGCAAGCACAAATCTTTGCTGGCTACCGAAGGCAACTAGTGTCTCGGGGGGTTCAACACATATTTGCTTCATATCACCAATACGAAAAAAGTTGAGAGCAAGCCCACCACCTCAAAGGACCCACTGGTGTTTCCTGCTTGGCAGGGGGTTGGACTGGATGGCCCTTGTGGTCTCTTCCAACTCTATGATTCTATGAAGTTATTGACCCAGGATTCTATGAAGTTATTGACCCAGGAGAGACACTGCATTCACAATTTTAGGGTAAAAGGTATCTGCAAGGAAGGGAGTGCTCCAACCTTTCTTACAAACAGCAGCTTACTGCTCTCATAGAAGCAATCAAGTATGCTGCCTTTAGGGCTGCAATGTTTAACCAATTAGAGCATTGGTTAAATGTCTTTATCTATTAAACATACTCCTGATTAATTGAGCATTTAAAAAAAGGTTTTGACATGACTATAAAAACTGCAGGTGGCAAGCAACATCTTGGAAGAGGCTTTCTCCCTTTTCTTGAATACAGGATGAATGCCTCTTTCAACATGATGTCTGCAGTTATTTCAAAAACAATGCTTTTTACCTGTATGCAAATTCATACAAATACTTGCCTTTGTATACAGTGCTCATGGTACCCTTGTAACAACAAGGATCCAATTTTTAGTGGTTCAGCATCTTGCTCCTTAATCTCATTCACTGCACATAACTTCATCTTATTCAGGTAGAAAGGAAGGGAGCAGACATGCACCAAACTGCTCTTGCACCATTTGAGCAGCATTAGAGAGCAGAGGTGTAGGTTATGTTTTATTATCCTTTATTATTTATTGAATTTATATACCGCCCTACACCTGGAGTCCTCAGGGTGGTTCACAGAACAATCTTTTCAATGGCTGTTAAAGGGAAAAAGCAAGGTAAACCAGGTGGAAATGCTATCAAAGGAAGAAATTCGTAGGCAACTGAATGTCTATACAGTGGTACCCCGGGTTACAAACGCTTCAGATTAAAAACTCCGCTAACCCAGAAATAGTACCTCAGGTTAAGAACTTTGCTTCAGGATGAGAACAGAAATTGTGCTCTGGCGGCGCAGCTAAAGTGGTGCTTCAGGTTAAGAACAGTTTCAGGTTAAGAACGGACCTCCAGAACGAATTAAGTTCCTAACCAGAGGTACCACTGTATAGCCCCAAGCAGCTTAACAGACAGAAAATGGCTTCATTGCCCCACTAAGTTGTGCAGAGAAGAGAGAAACTGCAGAGCACTTACCCCAGTTTTCAAAGCACACCAACACTTTGACCTGAGTTTAAGCAGCACAAGTAACCTGGTCCATCCTGGATTCAAGCTCAAAGGCATCGGGTCGGTCCTGCGGGTTAGCAGCCAACATGTCTTTCAAGAGCTGCTTGATCCCCTCGGACATGGAAGTCCTGCGTTTCTGGGGGATGTGCAACTCCATCTTTGGGTTTTCTAGCAGCGCCTCCCCGACGGGCACAATCTCAGACCCCTGCTTGATGTAGGTCCCCAGCAGCTCCTTCTTGGTCTCGGCATCGATGAACGTTATCCTCTCGATCATTGCCCAGATGATGATGCCCAGGGCAAAGATGTCTGCCTTGGCAGTGTAGTGCCCCTCCCAGACCTCAGGAGCCATGTAGAAGTCTGAGCCGCAAGCCGAAGACAGCCAGTATTTGTTCACATTCACATTTTTGTTATCGTTCCCCCCGTCCTTGCCTGGAGCAGTCAAGCCGGCGCACACCTTGCTGAGCCCAAAGTCTGCCACCTTGAGGACAGGAGCGCCCGACTGCTCCGTGATGAGGATGTTGTCCGGCTTCAGGTCTCTGTGCACAATGTGGTTCTTGTGAAGGAAGGCAATGGCGCTCGTCAGCTGCAACATGAAACTCTTGTTGGTGGCCGGGTCCGGCCTGCGGGAAAGGATGTACTGGTTCAGGTCTCCCCCTTCGCAGTACTCCATGACGAACCAGAGATAACAAGGTTCTTCAGCATAGCCCAGGATCCTCTCACCTTGCCGGGGGAAGAGAAAGGAGAAGGATTACTGAATGAGCAAGATGGGGGGAATACAAAGATTAATCAGAACCTGGGAAAGGGGTATACAATTGGACAGCACATCTTCCTAGCACTGTCCCAGTGCTAAACTGCACTGATTTATTTTGGATTTGATATCCTACTTTATCACTACCCGAAGGAGCCTCAAAGCGGCTAACAATCTCCTTTTCCCTTCCTCCCCCACAACAAACACTCTGTGAGGTGAGTGGGGCTGAGAGACTTCCAAGAAGTGTGACTAGCCCAAGGTCACCCAGCAGCTGCATGTGGAGGAGCAGGGAATCGAACCCAGTTCACCAGATTACGAGTCTACCGCTCTTAACCACACCACCACACTGGCTCCCAGTTCTGTGAAAACTGGATCTGCAGTAGTAGAACCCATCACTAGAGGCCATGCCAACAGGTCAGGACATGCCCTGGCTCTTTGATGAACATAGCTAGAGATGCTTTCAGAAATCTCTCCAATTGTGGGAGCTATTAAAGACTGACACACTTTTGACTTCTGTGCGAGATTTCAGATCTCACAGGAACAGACCTCCAGCAACACTCTGAGATCCCGTGGGCAATATTTTGATACACTTTCTCCCATGCTGACTAGCAGCTATCTCCTAGGCACCCTCTTCCAAGGCCTCTAGCCACAAAAGCATGACAAAAATGGCTGCCAGGGTGTGTTCCACTGCAAACAATGACTGGGAGCCATCTGACTGAACTGGCTGCTCAAATGGGAAGGCAGATAGTCCTCACCAGCATGCAGCCCATCAGCAGATGGAATTTATTAAATTCAGGAGACAAGTTATTGTTCAATCAAGCTAACCTGGTTTCGCTTTTGAAACGAAAAGCATTTTATACCATATTACAAAGGCTATGCGCTGTGCATTTTCCTGTGGTGTGCATGTTTTTGTGGGATGAGTGTTGCACATTGTGGGGGTGGATGTACCTTAGCCAGAGGGAGAGAGGGATGGTGCTCTTGTTTCTGTGGTTATGGTTGGAGGGGAAGGGTCCAAATGTTTGTGGACCATACATTTTTTCAATCCTCCATCCACTGTACAGGTATTTTGTTGCCAGGCTACTGAATCATTTCCCTCAAAACATATTAAAAGTCTAAGTATGCTACTATGTTTTTATTATTCTGAGATGCTATTCTTTCATTTGGTATTACAGCCTCTTAGTTCCATTACTGTGGTACCTTGTGTTACGTACAGGATTGGTTCCGGAAACCCATCCGTAACGCAAAAAGACGGCAACTCGAAGCGCTGTGTCTGCGCAGGCGCGCGGCGCGATTTGGTGCTTCTGCGCATGTGGCGAAACCCGGAAGTAACACATTCCAGTACTTCCGGGTTGCCATCGGACGCAAGACAGAAACACGCGACCTGAAGCGGATGTAACATGAGGTATGACTGGATTACATATATGTTTATATTTTGGGAAACCACTTAAGACAGTATTAAGTGATATATAAATATATGACATAATAACACTCCTGCATGTAAGCTTTGAATTGCTTCTGCTTTTCCTACTGAAATGTCTTTTGGGCTCTCGCGCATCTTGTCGCTCCACCTTGCAGCAAGCCAAGGGCAAAAGAGACCTTTCCAAAGAGAAGAAGCCAAGTATGACCAAACAGAACCAGAGATAAGTTGCTTCCAGGTCTTTGATAACACCCTCCCTAATGGGTAGCAGATTGATAGTGAGGAACACAGGCTATTTGCATAAACAAGTCTGTCCCCATGACTACTGCTATGGTAATTGAAGGCTATATCACCACTTGGCTGTCCTGCCCTGTCAACAGCAAGTAGGGAAAACTTTACAAAGAAAAAAAAAACATCAACAAGGGTGTGGGCCTTTAGAAGGATTTGATTGTATACAGGGGGAGCGGGCGGAAAAAGAGAGTATTCTTTCCTGTTATAAGCTGGAGGTGAACAAGAGGATGAGAGGGAAGGCAGTGAGAAAATGGAAACTGAAGAGACTGTTGCTGCACTCAGAAAATAAAAATCAGAAGGACTTGTGGGGGTCACTCCATTAACTAAATTACAAGCCACACAGGTGCTCCTTCTGTTATATTAATGCCTCAAACATGGTTTTTTTCAGTCTAAAGAAAAACATGAAAAAGTTTGTAACATAACCGAGACTAAACAATTTAATGTTTCAGTTGTTCCGTCTCAAGTATTAACTACGGTAAGCAATTTCATGGCCATCAATGGGCCATGAGGAATAAGCATCCGTTTAGAGCATGCTTTGCAATAACAGCCTCATGGTATAAATAGCCACACACAGAAACTGTAACCCCTATGCACACTTACCTGAAAGGAAGCCTAGCTGAACACAATTAGAATTACTTTCAAGTCAATGTGTGTAGGATTGGACTGTGAAATCCCTCATTTATGCTAAGACGCCTAGTGCACATTAGCAGAAAATTCGTCAAAACTAGCTAAACGGCTATGGGAAAAGCACCCCTCTCCCATGTTAGACACACTAGAAAGTTAGTGATCACCTTCTCTTTCCAATGTTGAGTGACCCCCCATGTTGTGCTGACGAGGCAACAGTGAGTGACAACCGTGAGTTCGAGGCAATAAGGCAAGAAACTCAAAGGTTGCCAACGCACAGCAAACGGATGCTGCACCATTTTTCCATGGTGCCCATTCGGGCATTTTGTGAGCTCCCGCATGGCACGCAGCAGAGCAGGCTCTGTGGCACGCCAGCCGACATGTGAAGGGGCTTGGCTTAGCTATAATAAGCCAGCTCTCTACACTGACAGTATGCCTTGCGAAGAGCACACAGTCCAGCACAAGCTCAGACTGGGTGATGCTGCTGGGTCCAAGGCTGCACATTGCCTACACACATGCTCACTCTTCTCCCCACCCCCACCGCTCTCCATGCACGGTAGATTTACTTGGGTCTAAGGAATGCCCTTTATTAAAAGAGGGCTTACGCTAAATGTAGAGAAATAATAAAAGAAAATCTGCGGCAACATTCTGCTAAAGAATTGTCCCACAGAAAGCTCAGTTGCTGTTTGCTCTCTTTCCCTCCTTATTAGGCACCTCACCCCAAGAGGATCACCCTCACCACCTGAGCCTTTGGCATAATTGTGGTGCCTGCTATTCCAAAGGGCCTGGCAACAGTGACTTCTGACAGCATACGAGGTTGACTGGTGTGGGGGTGGACCACTAGGGACAAGAATACAGACCGGTGTGTGTGTGTGGGGGGGGAAGAGGTAGATATGAGGAAAGAAATAAAGCTACTTCCAGGAGGCCTCTACTCATCCCAAAGGAAATGAACTACTATCAGAGGAGAGATGAGGGACAAGCAGATGGGTGCACATGTGTACATTAAAACGACTCTTTCACACACTAGATTGGCCTGAACAAAGTTGGAAAAACATTTACAGATGGGCTGCAAGCTAATTGCTCATTCCAGAGATCATGTTGAGATCTTTAGGTGTGCCAGGAGCTCTTTGTTGCACTGACTGAAGCCACCATTCTAGTTACAGGTAGGTAGCCGTGTTGGTCTGAGTCGAAGCAAAATAAAAAAATTCCTTCAGTAGCACCTTAAAGACCAACTAAGTTTATATTTTGGTATGAGCTTTCGTGTGCATGCACACTTCTTCAGATACGAAGAAGTGTGCATGCACACGAAAGCTCATACCAAAATATAAACTTAGTTGGTCTTTAAGGTGCTACTGAAGGACTTTTTTTTATGAAGCCACCATGAGATGCAGCTTCAACTTACGAAGTCAGGAAGGCAAAACGGGGGCACAGAAAAGACAACGACTGCAAAGAACCATCAAATCTACACACACACACAAGCATTACTGTTAAGCAAACTTTTTGAGGAATAATAAAAAAAGCACTTAAGGGGCTGGTATTTTGTGAGCATTCACTCATCCCTGCAGGGCCTACACCAGGCATCCCCAAACTGCGGCCCTCCAGATGTTTTGGCCTACAACTCCCATGATCCCTACCTAAAAGGACCAGTGGTCAGGGATGATGGGAATTGTAGTCCGAAACATCTGGAGGGCCAAAGTTTGGGGATGCCTGGCCTACACAGTGAGTGCTCTCTCTGAGGAAGGTCTCCACAATGATTCAGGTCTCTGTACATGACTCAGTCAACTTGGATTTGGAGAAGGGACCTAAGAGGAGCACATGCAAATTTCCTATACTCAGGGAATAGCTACAGCTCAGTGGTAAAAACATAAGAAAAGCTATGAATGAAATGTTTACAGTCAATCTAGTTTAGCATACAGCAGCTCACTGGAGGTAGAACTTAGCCATCATGGATAGTTTTTTTTAAGAGACTGTCCGTATCCCACTGAGGATGTGCCCATCTTTCCCCATGGCTCTTTGAACTATACTTCCATAACCAAAGGAGTCCAGCAGGGCTGGTCCAATAAAAGGGGTGAAGGAAGGTCTACATCAGAAACTGTGTGTGTATTACATTGAGACCTGCGACCCCAGTGGATCCTGCCACCTGAGGCAGTCATCTCACAGATGGTCTGGCCCTGGGGTCCAGTCTATTGTGGGATGTGTAAGCAAGATGCTTAGCACCCCCTTCTCATACCAGATTTAAAAATATGTACCTATTACGTATAAAGATCCATTCATGGGCCCCAATACATTGGTGTATGTACGCACTAGGCATCTATAGGGATTTCTCTGTCCCTCCCCCAACATCTCCACAAGGTACAAGACCTTGAAATGTATGCATACTGTATACAGAAGTTTCTTGTGCCACACAACCCCTCTATTTACACACCTCTTTGCTTCTGCTACGAATACAAAGGGCAGTTTGCAGGACCCATCCCTTGAATGTAGCCACACAAGATTATTCCACATAAGGCACCCTAGGAACATACACACCTAAGTTTAGTGAGGGGAAGTTTAGCAGCCATGGGGGGGGGGCTCCCCCCTCTCTCCCCAGAGAGTCTTGCACTGAACCAAAGCTCCAGTATCCCTCCTTTCACCAGACACCACTTAACATATTAAGAGGCTGACTGTTGAGATCAGGCCTTTAAAGGTGGAAGGGGCATCTGTCCCACCCTCCTGCCTTCACCCCCCCCCCCAGAAGGAATAATAAAAATAAAATAATACGGTAGTTTATTATTTATACCCCGCCCATCTGGCTGGGTTTCCCCAGCCACTCTGGGCGGCTTCCAACAAAAATATTAAAATACACTGGCCTGGAAACTCGCAAGCAGGAAGTAGGCATTCCCAGACACCCAACACATGGGTAGCATTAGGCCCCGTGCATTAAGCACCCCATTTTAAGGCACAAGCGACTTGCAAACTACTCCGGGGATAATTTCCCCAGAGCTGCATGCAAATCTAACAAGCAAAACAAACTGAAAGTGGGGGGAAGGGACGCGCGGACCCGCTGTAGCGAGGGGGAGCGTGCACGCGCGTGTGCTGGGCCTGTACAGAGCAGCAGCAGCCTCCTTACCTTTGCACAGGATCCTCGCCCAGCGCCCCCCTCCGACTCCCGAGGAGCGCCAGCAAAGGCGGGGCCTCTCTTGGGGTGGGCCACTTACTCCCGAGGTGGGGCGTGGGCTGGGTATTTTTGGGGGTGGTGGACCCTCCATGGATGGGCCACTGCCTCCCTCCCCCCCCGGGGGTATATGGCGCCCCCCTCCCCAGCCTACCTTTGAGGGAGGTCTCGACGAGGCGGAGGTAGAGGGCGCTCTGCTTGTTGCCGTGGCTCATGCGCTGCCCGAGGCCGTCTCTCTGCAGGACGCACTCCTCGAAGCGCACCACGTTGGGGTGGCGGCGGCGGAGGCTGGTCAGGGCCCAGAACTCGGCCAGCGCCAGCTCCACGTTCTCGGGCGCGTCGCAGCGGATGCGCTTGACGGCCAGGCGGGCTCCGGTGCGGCCCGACACGGCCTCGTACACCACGCCGTAGGCGCCGCGCCCGATCTCGGCCACCAGGCGGTAGCGCGGCGGGGAAGCCGCCGCCTGGCTCGGGCCGCCTCCTATCTCCATGGCGGCGGCGGCGGCGGCAGCGGCGGCGGCTCCCTCCTTCAGCAGCGGCGCGGCCCGCTCGCGCCTCAAGCGCCGCTCCGGCACCCTTTGTGTCCCTCGGCGGCCGCCGTCGCCGCCCGTTTCCATGGCAGCGCCGCGGCGGGGCCTAGCTGGTGGGGCCGCCGCCGTCGTCGTGGCCGCGGCCGGGGAAGCCCCCTCTTCATCCCGCCCGCCCGGCTGCTCCGGGACGGGGCTCGGCCGGTCCTCGGGCTCGCCGCCGCCTCGGACGCGCTTCCTCCGGGCCGCCGAAGGAACTGCGGAAGGGAGAGGAGGGGGGGGTGGCGTTGGGTGTGAGGCGAAGGTGGGGGGGAGAGAAAGGGAGAGAAAAAGAGAGAAACACACACAAGGGCGGCTGGTCAGTGAGGAGGAAAGCGCGTCGGGGGATGGGAGAAGCGAAAGGTCGCAGGGGAGGAAAAAAGCGCGCCCTGCCTGCCCCTTTAAAAAGCGCGCAGCCAATCGCCGCTCGCGGCGACCAGGTGGAAGTCGGGGCGGGGGAGAGAAGCGGGCCGTACCACCTTACTCATCGAAAGGGGGAGGGGACAAAGCAACCTCTTCTCAAAATCCGAACGAGAGCCGCCGTTCTCCCAAGCGCGGATTGTTTTCGCCGAAGGGACGTTAAATAATAACGCGCATGATAAACTCTTTCCCCCGCCGTAGCGCGAGGTGAGCCGAGAGCACCCATCATTAAACCAACCTCCCCCTTTGGAATAGCTTGCTCCCTTCTTGGACTGTAAACATTTCATTCATAGCTTCAGGGAGGCGGCCGAGTCCATTCTGCAGCTTGAGCCGGGGAGGGCGGGATGGGGAACGGGAGATAAGCCCATTCAGATGCTCCATTGTATTGTTTTCCCTACTCCCTTCCTTGACAACTCTTGCAACCTTGGATTTTTTTGGGGGGATGGGGGAACTGCTGGGCTGTAAAGAAACCTCGACTTACCTGGAACGAGGAGACGACCCTGTCCCTCCTCTGAACGCCCCCTCCCCAGCTTGCGTGGTTGGAGGTGTCGGTTCCCAAGCTGAGAAGGAAGAAAGGGAGGCGAGGGTGATGCTCTGAACCTCTGAATGGATGCAGAGACGCTGGGAGCTTAGCTGATGCTGTCGTTAGGAGAGCAGCGAAAAGAGGTGGACGGCGGGGAGTGGGGGGGGGAGGGGATCATTGCATAAGCCCCCTTATGTAATAGCAACTGGCCATCCCCGGTGAGGGGAGAGAGGGACAGGCAGGCAGGCAGGCAACCAGCATCTGCTTATCCGCACCAAGAGACACCAAAAGCAGTGCGTGCGCTACTGCCTGGGAACAGGGGTATGAACCTGGGCACTCACCTCTTTCCCTTGGTGGGTTTTTCAAATTCGAAGAGGGTGACGGGTGGGTGGGCAATTATTTAATCTGAAAGCAAACTTCCCTTAAGTTTAGGAAAGGTCATAGCTCAATGGTGGAGCATTACTTGCAAGCAAAAGATCCCAGATTTCAACCTCCAGCAACTCCTGCTGTTATTGATTTGTAGGATTTCTTTGCTGCCATAAAACAGATGAACACCCTGATGGCTGGCACACACCAGCAACACATGTAGGTTTATGGGAACACTTTGTGCACCAATCATCTGTTCTGGGGAAAACCCAACTACTTTGATAATATATATATAAAAATTTCAGTAGCACCTTAGAGACAGAAGTGTGCATGCACATGAAAGCTTATACCAAGAACAAACTTGCTGGTCTGTAAGGTGCTACTGGATATTTTATATATATATTTCGACTGCGTCAGACCAACACAGCTACCTACCTGAATCTAGTACTTTGATAATGTTTACATTCATGCCTATGTTCTTTCTTTTGAAAATTAATAAATTATATTATTAAAGGGGGGGGCATATGAAACCACTTCAATCATAAAATGACAAAAAAACAACAACAGCCCAAATGGAACGGAGCTGTATAAATCCAGGTAGCACTGAAATGCTGCTGCCAGTCAGTGTAGACAATACCAAGCTAGATCGACCAACGATAAAGCAGCTGTCTATGTTACTATGTTGTAAGTTTTACATATAAAACACAAGCTCTTCTGATGCTTTTAAAACCGAGCACATCCAAGTCTTCTGGAATGTATTGGTTACATGAACTTTAGCCAATCTGACCCTAACCATGATTTCCTTGGGATGTTACTTCTGTTTTGGAATGACAACCTTGCAAAGTGGCTTTATTGGCAGGTGCTCCAAAGTGCAAATGCCTTTTTAATGTATTTTTTAAGATTGCATTTCCAAATAAAAACCAGAAGCGGAACACAACAGAAGTGCTGGAACTCTCAGCTTGCTTGGAGTTTGCCGAGTTTGTCCTCACAACTTGGTGAGGTGTCACCTGAGGAATGGCAGCTCATTGGCAGAGCCTTAATCCTCCTCATAAAGGGAGGGCTAATAGCTCTGTGGCAGTGAGGCAGTGTGTGGGCTTTGCATATAGGGCAGGAGCCCACAGTTCAGTCCCCAGAATCTCCCAGTTAACGTCAAATTTACATAGCTTTTATTTATTTATTTAACAAAATTGGCACGCGACTTGTTTGTGAAAACAACAACCCACCAACCCGCTAAGGCTAAGCAATCTACAAAAATAGAGAATATTAATATTATCAATAAAAAAATAGGAAATGCCTCTTCGATTTGAGCTGCAGTCAGCCAAGGCGGCTAGACAGTACCAGATGGTGAGTCTTGGTATAAGGGAGCCAAGTATGAAGTTGGCGTGAACCTGCCTGAGTCTCATCAATTCAACACAACAAAGCACTGCTAAAAGCCTAGTCTCAGGTAGCAGAGGTGACCTTCAAGCAGAATAGACTGACATGGGCTTAGACCAGTAGTGGGGGAACCGTCAGATCCAGGAGGCTGAATGTAGCCCTGGAGGCCTCTCTCTTTGTACTTGGGATTCCCCAAGCCACTCCTCCTCAGGCCACACCCATTACTAGCCCTGCTTTGCTTTAAGGCTTTTGCCTGGTTGGAACAGGTCCTTGGACTCCGCTTGGCCGGATGAGGGAAGGATGTTGGTGTGCACATGTAGAACCTCCTGACATTTGCTTGGATGGAATGTTGCCTGGTGTACGATGGTAAGAACCACGTCCACAGCTCTGCCCACGTCCACCACTGACATATGGTCTCTGGAAGGCTGGTCAGGAGTGAATGTGGCCTTTTGGCTGAAAAAGTACCCTTGCTCCTGGCTTAGACAGAAAATGGATTCGACTCTGCACAAGGCAACTGCTTCAGGCTAGAGTGATCAAGCTCATCTACATATCATGCCTTTCAAATTCACCTGCCACCGTAATCTGTCCGAGGGAAAGTAAAACTGGGACCTTTGCTTTCCCACCATTTCTTTACTCAGCTCACTTGGACACATTCCATTTTCCATATTGTTAGGATTCCACCTTTGCTGACACACCACTGTCATTTTCTTAATGTTCTCCAACATATTACTATCCTGATGGCATGGTGTTTTTCAGGATGCCTACAGTCAGCATGGAGTCCCAAGCAGCCTGCACAAACTAACACAGAGCTTTTCGATCTTCGTCACATCCATTTTAATCCATCATGGCTGCCCTATGGTTTGAAGCTGGTGGTTCCCCAGGCCTTGCAGGGCTCAGATTACGTAATACCAACCTCTTGGCAGAGGTTAGGTTAGGGAGCAAGAACATAATGCACCATATTTTTCTGCAAGTCTAGCCATGACCAATTTCCTTCTGGGAAACATTTCAAGATGTTGCGATTAAAGCCCTCTCTGACTTTTCAAAGTTAAAGTGTTGGACTTGGGGATTTGACCCAAGGTTTCCCTTGTCCATCAACCATGAAGCTCACTGGATTGCTTCTTGCAAGTCAAGGCCTAGCCTCATACCAGTGTTGCTGGAAGAATAAGGCGGCACTCCTAGAAGATTCAAATGCAATAACTAAAAAGATGCATTCAACACAATAGATGATCTTTGGGGAATGGACACATCAAAGAAGGCGTGTTCATCTCTTTCATGGGCCGTGCCTGACCAAAGGGTCAAAGGCAGCACCAGCTCCCCTGTAGCACCCTGCAATTCAGGTTCCATTTCAAGTGCATCGCTTCACTCACCTTCTTCCCCATGTTTTGGGTTACTGTCACAGGTAAGTACCAGCAGGCCTCCTCTCCAGGGGTGGCTCCATCAGTGTTATCTCCTTCTCCAGACCTTCCACCTCTCCATTTTGCCCACTCTGGCCTCTTCAAGAGTAAATCCCCAATCCCCGGAGACAGTGCACTCCTCCCAGAGTGGCTTCAGGGTTCTGGAGAAGGCTGTCGCCAAAGAGAGTTAGGGGTGTCTTGCTTCAGTGCTTTTGGCCTCAACAGGCTTAAGTCAAGAAATTCATGGAGGAGAAGTTTTCAGTGAACCTAGGATGTTTGCATTCCCCCTCTGGCCCCATGCAATGGGACTTAAGTGGGTGGGTGGGGGCAGCCTAAAGATGGCTTCTGGTAAGAGAGTGGGGGCCCAAACTCCCCATGTTGGGGCCTCACTATTCTCACCTTTCTCTCCATTGGGCTTCCACCTCTCTGCAAGGCCTCCAGGCTTTTTATATCCCCATCCCTTCCTTCTGCCTGAGGCAGAGTAGCTTGGCTCCTTCCTTCCCATCAGGCAGAAGATTGAGAATGCCCCACCTTGCTGCATTGCTCACAGGTGGGACCTCTTAAAGGGCCAGATGGTGACACAAACCCACCCACCCACAGCCAAAAAAGGTGAGCCCTGTTGGTCCACCGCAGTCATCTTTGTATTTGTCAGGAAGAAGAAGAAGAAGAAGAGTTTGGATTTGATATCCCGCTTTATGATTCCCCGAAGGAGTCTCAAAGCAGCTAACAATCTCCTTTCCCCTCCTCCCCCACAACAAACACTCTGTGAGGTGGGTGGGGCTGAGAGACTTCAAAGAAGTGTGACTAGCCCAAGGTCACCCAGCAGCTGCATGTGGAGGAGCGGAGACGCGAACCCGGTTCCCCAGATTACGAGTCTACCGCTCTTAACCACTACACCACACTGGCTCTCACACTGGAAGCAGATGTGTTGGGGCAAAAAGCAGCATTCCACTAACATGGTCACATGCAGAGGAATAGAAACATGAGTCTAGAACCAGGGGCATGGAAATGCAATGTGGCCACCTGCTCACACCTTGCTGAATAACACTGAATTGCACACTAAGTACGGTAAGATCCATGGAAGTGTGCAGTGGGAAGCCATAACTGTAGGAGATACACAGCGGTATCTAAAGGGCTTCTCCTGATTTATTCATTTATATAAGTGATCTCTGTCTGTGGGGATGGATAATATTACTGATGAGCCCACAAATCTGGGGTGCTGGGTAAATGGCATTCCTTGTGCCTTTAGTGCTCCATTGCACACCTAAGTAAGTTTCCTGATGGCAACAGAGTACTTTGTGTTGCTGCCTGATAGTTAATCACCAGTGTTTGGAGTTGCTTTTGTGGGAAATTACACTCAAACATAACTAGCAAGTTTGAGGCTAGTTAATACATGAAGGGGTTAAGATCATAGAAATTTATTCCTAGACTCAGGTAGGTCAGGCCGCTCATCTGGAAGGAAGTTAAGTTTCCTCCTTTGTTCATTCTCTCTATCACCGAGAGAGGACATTTCACTATACCTATATTGTATCCCCAGATTTCTGCTTGTGTTTGCTTGCTGCTGCATGGAATAAAGCATGAATCTGACTTTTGGAGTTTGTAAGTAAAGCTTACTGAACAGTGTGGTCTTTTCATTGCAAGAGGGTTAGAGAGGGGAAGTGTGGTAAGTGGAGTAGAACAGGATATGTAAAAGGTCTGCTATTCCCACGCTTCACTGTGCTGGATGTTTCGGTGATTTTAAACCCTGCTAGGGGCCCTCTCCTGGAGAGTGTGCTTAGCCCCACTTTTTGGATAAAGGGATCCAGCCAATTCTTTTATTATTTACTCCACACAGGTGACCTATATTTATATTCCCACCCCACAGTTTACACATTTTCAGATCTGGAAAATCAATTTGGAGAGACCCAAGCAGAAATATCTCTTTTGTCAGAGGTGTAGGTTTGGGAGCCTGCAGTTTGGCAGTTCATTTTTCTCTGATGCTTCAGCCCCTGGGTCAGGCCTGACCTGGGTGTGGAGCTGGGGCCTTCTCGCAATGTTGGGCCACCACACGAGAAAGCACCCGTTCCCCTCACAGAACTACAGTTTCCTAAGTTCTCTGGGAAGAGGGATTGATTGGGGTAACTGTGCCCCTGAAGGACCAGGTGCGCAGCCTGGGAGTCATTTTGGACTCACAGCTGTCCATGGAGGCGCAGGTCAATTCTGTGTCCAGGGCAGCTGTTTATCAGCTCCATCTGGTACGCAGGCTGAGACCCTACCTGCCCGCGGACTGTCTCGCCAGAGTGGTGCATGCTCTGGTTATCTCCCGCTTGGACTACTGCAATGCACTCTACGTGGGGCTACCTCTGAAGGTGACCCGGAAACTACAGTTAACCCAGAATGTGGCAGCAAGACTGGTGACTGGGAGTGGCCGCCGAGACCACATAACACCGGTCCTGAAAGACCTACATTGGCTTCCAGTACGTTTCTGAGCACAATTCAAAGTGTTGGTGCTGACCTTTAAAGCCCTAAACGGCCTCAGTCCAGTATACCTGAAGGAGCGTCTCCTCCCCCATCATTCTGCCCGGACACTGAGATCCAGCACCGAGGGCCTTCTGGCGGTTCCCTCGCTACGAGAAGCCAAGTTACAGGGAACCAGGCAGAGGGCCTTCTCGGTAGTGGCGCCCACCCTGTGGAATGCCCTCCCACCAGAGGTCAAAGAGAATAACAATTACCAGACCTTTAGAAGGCATCTTAAGGTAGCCCTGTTTAGGGAAGCTTTTAATGTTTGATGGATTTCTGTATTTTAATATTTTGTTGGAAGCCGCCCAGAGTGGCTGGGGGAACCCGGCCAGATGGGCAGGGTATAAATAATAAATTATTATTATTGTTGTTGAACCAGTGGTGGGCTTCATGCTCTGCCACCGGGGGCGGAGAGCAGGCGTGCTGCCCCCAGGGACGTGGCACGTGTTATGGGGGTGTGCCGCGTGCAGGGCAGGACGTGCGTTTTGGGGGTGGGGTGGGCAGCCGCGATGGCACCCCTGGGATCGCACTGCCCGGGGCGCCCTGCCCCTACCTTCCTACGCTACTGTGTTAAACCACTCTCAGCACCCTAACCACTCAACACCCTACGGTTGTTTCTAGGGAAGCCATCACCCTTTAAGATGGTATGGCGATGCTTTAAACGCATAGCGCAGATGAGGCCTGAGTCATTAAGGTGCCACAATCCTGTTTGTTGTTCCAAACAGAGCCACTACTGAATCTCAATTGCCCCTGCCATGTTGGATGTTTCTTCTGTTTTAATATATAGCTCAACCTCCGCCGGAGGTGTTCCGAAATGCGCTAAGGAGTCCATTTGCTTTACTCGCTCAATATTGCTGAATAAACCCGTCAAGCCAATTTGCTCTTTGCTGCTTAATCTTATTGTGCAGAACTCTATTGGACTGGCAGTGCCCCCAACACACCCCTGGCGCAGAACACAATTGTGAAGGGTGCCTGTTGGTTTAACCGAGGCCTCCCTGCAGCACTGACTTGATTAGCTGGCTTTAATGATCAGGAAACAGTGCTTATTTGAACACTGAGATTCTAAAGGCTTCTATACATTATGATATTTCTGTACCCCAGATCAACCCATTTCTATTAACGAAATGAAATTAACTTTGCAAAACCATAACACGAACTGGATTTATTTCAATCAAATTCAAAGTTTTATTAAAGAGGAACATGTAAAAGCACAAGCTCCGAGATCCTTAACACAATCTGATTTATTTATTTTTTATCACAAAGAGAGGGGAAAGGATTAGTTTCTAAATTGTACTTTGTATTGCTTAGTGTAACTTACAGATCTATGGAACCCCTTAAAAAGATATGGGAACTGGACACAAATTCTTCCCAAGAATTGGAATAAAATTTCGGAATTGCTCCCCTAAAAATATGTTCTCACTATACAAATCGCATTGCACTCCTTCAAAAATGTTTTCTCCCACCTAATTATTGGAGGGGTTGTAATAAACTTGGCCCATGCGATCATTTGTGGTGGGAATGTCATTTGGTGCAATATTTTTTTAAATTTAAATTTGGACCAAAATGTAAATATTATTAAAGAAACTATTGCTTGTTGTCCAAAATCAACATTACTAAATCTTTTTGGTGATACCAACGTATTGTCAAAAGAATTGGTCTTATATACCGTATGATCTTGGTGACAGCAGTCATGAAATTAAAAGACGCCTGCTTCTTGGGAGAAAAGCAATGACAAACCTAGACAGCATCTTAAAAAGCAGAGACATCACCTTGCCGACAAAGGTCCGTATAGTTAAAGCTATGGTTTTCCCAGTAGTGCTGTATGGAAGTGAGAGCTGGACCATAAAGAAGGCTGATCACCGAAGAATTGATGCTTTTGAATTATGGTGCTGGAGGAGACTCTTGAGAGTCCCATGGACTGCAAGAAGATCAAACCTATCCATTCTGAAGGAAATCAGCCCTGAGTGCTCACTGGAAGGACAGATCGTGGGACTTCCGGTCTGGCAGCCATTGGCATCGGCAGGGGATTTTCGATCTCCGAAAGTCCCCAGCAACCCAGAGGAGGGGGGAGGTCGCGCGGGCACCGCGACCCCCCGGAGAACCCCCGGATTGAGCTTTCCGGGAGCGTGGGACCCAGCTGAGCCCCGTAAGTCCCGTTTCGCCGCATGGATTGCGCCTTCTGAGGTGCGCCAAGAGCCGGTTGAGCGGGATGGAGCCTTGGGAAGTTTGCTACCTCTGGAACGCGAAGCTCCGTGCCGAAGCCACTTTGAGCTCCAGATACCCCCGATTTGATTAAAGATCGGACTTGTAAGTAAAATTCTTTTGGATAAAAAATTAGAGAAGATTTGGTCCGGGGAAGGGAATTTAAAAGGGAAACGGAGGTCGTTTCCCCCCCTTATCGAGATAAGAAAGCAGTCACCAGACCCGCAGCTGCAACGCTGGAACGGACTGGAAAATCCGCTAAAAAATTTAAGTTGGACCCCCTCCCGGTGGAGCAGAGCCAAGTGAGGGAGAGGAAATTTCTATTTTGGATCTCTGCAAAACTTTTTGAAGTTCTGGAACAAGCCCTTCTAAACCGAGGGCGAGACCCTGGGAACAAAGACCAGTCGCCATTGTGATTTCACCGGTAAGGAACTATGTGTTAAAAAGAACTCTTGGCTTATTAAGTCGGGTACGGATTTGACAAGATTTTGTGAAGTGATTGAATTAAACAGAGGACAGTGAAATTGGATTTTTTAATCAAGCCTATAACTATATAAAGGAAAAGAATTGGATAAAAGGACTGAAGTAAATCTGGGAAGTAACTGTGCACCATCTTTGGGAAAACAACATGCGCCCGCCATTGTAATATGAGAACACAATAGAATTGAATAGACAAAATGGACAAGGACAAAATGCAACTTTTGCTACAACTTGTGTATGAACTAAGAGAGGATGTGTCTGAATATACGAAGCAGATACAAAATCTTAAAGAGGAGATACAACTGTTTCCCTTAAAGGATACGTTAGATTCACAGGAAGAAAACAAAGAAGAGCCGAAAACGGAGGAACCAGAGCAACCTGTGAGAGAGGTTGCAAAGGACATGGACTCTACTCAGACGGCATCAGTCCAAGAGATCCAGAATGCTGGACTCTCAGTGAGAGAGGGAGCCCAGAATCTGGGCTTGGATAACCAGAGAAAGTTCGCAAATCTGATCAAGTGGTGGCTTTGGGGGGGCAAAGAGGTGACAGGGAGGAAAGAGAGCTGGAGAAAGAGATTGGATCAACACAAAGAGGATTGGAGAGAGGGAGGGGGCATGGAGTGGGCAAGAGATGGAGTGGGGTGAAAAAATAATGAATTTTTTAATACGGGATGGATTAATTGGTTGGAAATTAGACTGTTACAAGGAACTGGTCGAGGTTTACAGGGAATTGCCTATTAGGGGATGAAGGGGGAGACTAATAAATTAATTAAGATTTTTTCTATGTTTTTTTTTCTTCCATTGAAAGTAACCAATGGGGAATATTTTTTAGGGAAAGTATAGGCTAAGGGGTTTAGTTTAGATATTTGATTAAGTATTATTGAGGGAATATTGTAAGAATGTGAATATAAATAACCATATGATGAATTAGATTATTGATATAAGAATAATTTGAAAACAAAGAAACTGTTAAAGTTGGGTTTAAAATGAACTTGATAAGGGAGGAACGGGGAGGTCACAGATATGTTAAGCAATATTAGATGTGAACAAAGAATCTTTTTTTTTTGTTTTTTCTCTTTAGTATTTTTCTTTTTAGTATTTTTCTATTTTTCTTTTTCTATTTTTCCTTCTTCTTTTTTCTTTTTTGTGGTTGTGCCTTTTTTGTATTGTACTTAGGATATTGTATGATGTGATGATATGGAAAATGTATAAGCTGAAAATTCTCAATAAAAATCATTAAAAAAAAAAAAAGGACAGATCGTGAAGCCGAGACTCCAATACTTTGGGCACCTCATGAGAAGAGAAGACTCCCTGGAAAAGACCCTGATGTTGGGAAAGATTGAGGGCACAAGGAGAAGGAGACGACAGAGGACGAGATGGTTGGACAGTGTTCTCGAAGCTACGAACATGAGTTTGACCAAACTGCGGGAGGCAGTGGAAGACAGGAGTGCCTGGCGTGCAGTGGTCCATGGGGTCACGAAGAGTCGGACACGACTAAACGACTAAACAACAACATGATCTTGACAGCATGAATAGTAATTGCAACACAAATGGAAAACATCCTCAAATATTACACCGGATACTTGGTACCACCAACTCTGGAATATAGGATTTCATGCCACCCCAATCTCTGAGTGGTAAGAAGCAAAAGCAAGGGGCAATTCAGGAGAATCAGCGTTGCTGACACCTGGGAACCACCAGGGAGAGAAGACAGCAGCGTAGCAGGCCAGTTTGCAGGAACCACCAGCTCTTACATTAACATGGCTAATTTTTGAGGGGCTATATACTGAGACCTTTTGTGATCACCGCAGAAGAAAGTCTTTATTATACAATGTGCATTGAAGTTTACAAATGTAAGTTGTTGTTGTTTGTTTAAAGGGCAGAGAAACTTCTCATAACGAACTGTTTCCTGGCATTGAAAGTGGTGGTTCTGCTTCAGTTTTTTAAAACATATATAATTAGTTCCAATAAGGTACAACCACTATAATGGTAAATCTTTATTAATAAATACAGAACAGGGCTTATTTAATCCCCTCTTTGGGTTACTATCAATGTAAGATATAAAAAGGGAACCTTTTTATACCTTACATTGATAAACAAGAATTTAGAGAAAGTTGTTTGGTTTACCTGGGCCTCCTTGCAGCTTTTAATTGGTGAGTAAGCTGCTCCCTTATTAACAGATTCCAGGTTTTAGAATGCTACCGCAGGGATTATTGCTGGTCTCCAAAATTGGACAAGCACATGCTTTGTAGCTAATAACAGAGAAGTTAGCAGACATTAATCCCAGAGTGACTTTTAAAGTAAAGGAGTAACTAATTAACTTTCACAGTGCTGCCTCATTTATCACCCATCACCGTATCCTAGACACCAGGCCAGAAAGGCTAGAGTTGTTGTTGTTTAGTCGAGTCCGACTCTTCGTGACCCCATGGACCATAGCACGCCAGGCACTCCTGTCTTGCACTGCCTCCCGTGATGATAGTTCGATGATAGTTCAGCTGGAATATCATCACTAAGGCTAGAGTACCCAATGATAAAAACAGAGGAGTACCTGGAAATGGAAGTGTATGGGGTGTCGTGCTCCTTCTGGGGTAGACCGTCCACCTTTGGTTCCCACCCTGTGCTCAACTCTCATCTGTGGCTCCTAGAAGCTGTTAGCATGTGACAGCGGCCACAGCACGGGAAACAGCTTTGACCAGGTGAGGGGAGCCGATGGGTCTCAGACCCTTGGTGAATTAGGGGTTTCCCTTGCATGCGAATATAGGCTCCAGCAGACTGAGTGGATGAGACCAGTAGTGGGTCCATATTGTCAAGAAGGCTGAAGAGGGAAGTGATGGGCAGACGGGGCTAGTCAACCTGGGAAGGTAGACTGTCTGGGAGAAGGAAAACTCAGGTCCTAAACCTCCACTGCCTTTTGGAGAAGAAAAAACTAAGACGTAAACCTTACACAGGGACACGAGTGGCGCTGTGGGTTAAACCACAGAGCCTAGGGCTTGCCGATCAGAAGGTCGGCGGTTTGAATCTCCGTGACAGGGTGAGCTCCCGTTGCTCGGTCCCAGCTCCTGCCAACCTAGCAGTTTGAAAGTGGATAAATAGGTACCGCTCCAGCGGGAAGGTAAACGGCGTTTCCGTGTGCTGCTCTGGTTTTGCCAGAAGCGGCTTAGTCATGCTGGCCACATGACCCGGAAGCTGTATGCCGGCTCCCTCAGCCAATAACGCGAGATGAGCGCTGCAACCCCAGAGTCGTCCGTGGCTGGACCTAATGGTCAGGGGTCCCTTTATCTTTAAACCTTACACAATTCAAACCTTTATTGCGTTATCATACAGCCATAGCAAAATAAAACAATACAAAATGCCAGAGACAAGCAACAAAGCATAATTCAAGGCGATGTTGCTGGCGTAATAACATTTAAATTACCCTAAGACAATAATGCAAAGATTTAGGTGCCAGCACCAAAAATCTAATAACCTTACACAAATCTTGAGTGGAGTTCCCAAGATGGTTTTTTTGGCATCTTGTCTGCCTCCTCCTGGCAACTCCTGCTGCCAAGCTGGTGCCAAACCCCAGCTGCTTTCCTTTGGACCATATCAGTGAGGCCGAGAGGAGGGTCTTGTCATCTGGGCAGCCCAGGACCTCCAGACACAAAGCCCAGGCTTGCACTCCGGGGAGGTTGCTTCGATGCTGCTAACATAAGAGGTTTGAAGTCACCCCGGAGGCGCACACCATCGTTTCTTGAGACAGACTCATGCCAACGCAGCTGGAAATTGTGTGAAGCTACTCTGAGCCTCTTTGGGAAAAGGCAGGGTGTACATTTTTAAAGCAAATAAGATATAAACATTAAATGTACCCTCTTCTTTACCCATTTTCTAAGCAGCTGTTGTTGTTGTTGTTTTAATATCAAAAGCATCCCTTAGCTACGATGAGAGATACATTGCTGTTTCTACTGCAGGGGTGCCTAACTGCTAGCCATCCGGTAGTTGCCCTTTCCTGGTTATCAGTCAAGCTGTCTGCGCCTGATGGGAACTGTAGTTCAGAATTGTCTGGAGAGCGACGGGTTAGCCACCCCTGTCTTGAGGACTCTACAGTGGTACCTCTGTTTACGAACGCTTCTGGTTATGCATGCTGCGGGTTACGAGCTCTGCTAACCCAGAAGTAGCTGTTCCTGGCTGCAAACTTTGCCCCGGGATACGAGTGGAAATCGCGCGCCAGAGGTGTGTGTGCACAGCGGGAGGCGCCATTAGTGAAAGCATGCCTCAGGATAAGAACAGTTTCCGGTTACGAACAGACCTCCGAAGCAGATTCAGTTCTTAACCAGAGGTACCACTGTACTTTCACTGTGTCTTGCTTCCGCCGCGAGAGGCAGTATGCCTCTGGATGTCAGATGCTGGGAACTGAAGGACCCCTCTTGTGTCTGGGTCCTGCTTTCAGGCTCCCGATAGGCATCTGGTTGGCCACTGCGAGAACAGGATGCTGGGCTGAGCATGCCACTGGCCTGATCTAACAGGCTCTGCTTAGGTCTTTAGAGAATCCCAACAACCCAGGCAATGAGGCATGATTAACACACACACACACACACACACACACAATATCACACAATATTTCAGAGACGTGAGGTCATGTAAAATGGCTTGCTTCCACACCCACACAGTGGGACTCGAATCCGCTTCGGAGTGGCAATTGCTATTCACAAAGCGCCTTTTGATTCTTGTAATTGGTAAATCAGTACTTTTATACAATCCGCCCCTGCCCAGTCACTTAACCCATGGCTCTTTAACAATCGTCCCCGTGGCTAATTATACCTAGTACTTATTGCTTCCCAGGGAGAAGGTTTAATACGCTGTTCCTTACATCTATTCCCACAAAGTTACAAACCCTTCTCAGCCACGGCGTTTAAAAGCAGAGTGAGAGCTGTTCTTTCCCTGTTGGTTTTCTCTCTCTCCATTCAGGTGACATTGAAATGCTCCTTATAAAAGCTTTCGGGGACAATGGATTTCGTGACGGTTACTCTTTGTGGCATCTGTGCCTTTTTGTTGCATGTTGTCGAAGGACTGCCTTCCCAGAATCTCCTGTCAAGGACACTTCAGAACAAATACCTCCCATCAAGAAGACATCAGGGGCCAGACTACACATTATGGTAGCATGTAAACACGGTGGAAAACGGGGACAATGGCTGCTCCATGCAACAAAATAGATGTGTGAAGGTAGTTCTCAAGTGGTCCATGTGATTTTCGCTGTGCTGACTCCCCTTTTTGTTGTGGTTTGCATTTTGGTGGGGTGAAAGCTTCCTGGGTCATGTGAACAGCTACTTTGCACAAATAGCCTTGGCATGCATTTGTGTCTCAAGAAATTCCTAGTGTGTCATTTGCTCATGAAAGCTGAGACAAAGAAAGCACATGCTGCAAAGGGCCTTTTTGTAAGGCGACTGGATGCAAAGGAGGATTATTTTTGGACTAAGCTGGAAGCTGAATGAAAACAGCAGTCCCACAGGGCACTAAGCAATAGCATTGTGCTCCCCATTAAAAACAACAGCAATGCCCATTCTCATAGTCAATATCATGTTTCTTTCAAAGTGTAAAGGGGCAAGGAGGAAGCTTCTAACAAAAGGGACAGGAACCCCCCAAAAGCTGCAGTAGCACTTTGCTGTTGGATGAGTTGATGCTGCAGTTTCAGAAGAAGAAGAAGAAGAAGAAGAAGAAGAAGAAGAAGAAGAAGAAGAAGAAGAAGAAGAAGAAGAAGAAGAAGAAGAGGAAGAGGAAGAAGAAAGGAAATCAGATCTGAAAGGAGTTGGGAGAATAATGTGAGAAACAGTGGAATGAACTGGGTGCTCTGTAAAATGTCTGGCTTCTCTGTAAAAACCGAGTGAGCAAATGATGCCATTTTGTAGAATCAGAACAGAAAGTTGGAGGTGACCTTGTAGTTCGTCTAGACCAGCAACCCAGTGCAGAGTATTCAGAACAAGAGCACCCCCAGCAGTGATAGACCAGCACCCCATAGGCAATTGGCTCCATTGTCAATATTGGTTTCCACTGTCAATAAGTTTCTCCTAACATTCAGCTGAGATCTAGCTCCCTCTCACTTGAGCCCATTAGATCTACTCCTGCCTTGGCAGAGAACAAATATTTAGAATCATAGAATTGTAGAGTTGGAGGGACCCTGAGGGTCATTGAGTTCAACTTCTTGCAATGCAGGAATCTTTTGCCCAATTTGGGACTCGAACCCACAACCTTGAGATTAAGAGCCTCCTGCTCTACTGACTGAGCTATCGAATTGCCATCTTTCTTGTGGCAGCCTTCTAAGAATGCTATGATGGTCCATCCTCTGGCCACCCTTGGACATTCTGGAGGAAATAGCTAGCATGGAAGCAACCGAGGGAAGGACCCCTTTAATATCCACATAGAAAGGGGCATTAAAGAAGGTGCAACTTTTTATGAGGACAAATGCATGGTCCCTGTGAATTAGAGCAGGCAGCTCTGCCCTGGTACCCTACAGATGTTGATGTTGCCCATCACTCCATCTTGTGCCCGGGGAGTTGCCTTCTCTTGTGACACACCTTCCTGTGCAAGTTTTCTGGCCCTTTTTGACAACGAGGGGCCAGGGCTGTACAGTGTTCTAACAGGACATCTTCACAAACCCCACCGAGTTCAATGGGACTTGCTTCTATATGGCCATGGGATTGCCAAAAATGTGGCCTCACCGAAGACCTATACATTATGGCACGATGCTTCTTGCACTTTCCCTTTCTGCTCCATTCCTAATAAGTCCTATTGCTGCACTCACTGCCGCAGCACATTGAGCTGTCATTATTTTGGTGACATATCCACCAAGACCCCAGGAGTTCCCCCTCTGAATACTGGCAGAAAAAAAATGGAAAAAATTTGCAAGGAAGGAGGTGTCTCTTGATTTCTCTGAGATGAAGCTGGTTCCCTCCCCCCATCCCCCTCCACTTTGAAAAGCAAGAGGAGGTAATTACAAGCCAGGAAAGAGTCGTTCGCACAGTCAGCAGCTCCTTGGCTAGTTAATTTTGCATGAAGGAGTGGAGTTGTTCTCTGATGACGGATCACTCGGCAGCCTCGCGGCCTAATGAAGTTCTGTCTGATTAAAGGGCAGATTGCACAGCCTTTGCGAAGAGTGCTTGTAGGCGGCTGTCGGGGATCCTTCCTTTCAACTCTGCAACTTGTTTCCAGATTAAGCCAGCCCATCTCCTCCTGGGGATGAACATCAGAAAATAAGAAGAGCCCGCCCTGATCAGGTCAACGGCCTCTTGAGTCCCGCTCTCCATTCTTACAGTGGCCAACCAGATGTCCATGGAAAGCCTGCAAGCAAGACTTGAGTGCAACAGTGCTCTCTCCCCACCTGCAGTTCCCAGAAACTGATATTCAGAGCCATACAGCCTCTGAAAGTGGAAGCATTGTGGCTAAATAGTTACTGGTAGCCTTATTGTGGGAATGTTCAAGGAGAGGATATATTGCTTATTAATATCCTTCCTAACTTGCGCTAGCAAGTTCTATAACTTAGCAGAGTTTTACATTCCCCTTTTAAACGCACAGCAGACAGCTGGTTGCAGGCTTGTTTAAGCCTCTCAATATTAGGTTCCTGGTAATTCCCTTATACCCCTCTTAAAAGAATAAACTGCCACAATCTTGTGTAAAGTCTATAAAAGAAGTTTACTCACATCATCAGTTCACAGTTAGATCCCTGAAGGCAGACTCAGTTACAAAGTATATACGTGTGGATCTATCCCATGTAGGGATAATCCCAGTGTCCTCTGTTGGCTGAAAGCATCTCTAGCTAAAAAGCTGCTCCAACGACGAAGGAAGTCAAAAAGAGAGAAGGTATGCTGTGTGACATTTGTTACCTGTGTGACCTTTTGTTACCTGGGCAACAAGAGATGTAAAGGTCGTAAGTTCCAATATCTTCTGTCAATGCTGGAAGAAGTCTTCAGAAGGGTCATCTTGAGTAATGATGCTGGAGGCTTTGTTAGAGCCGTCCAGAGCTATCTGTTTGTTTGTTTTTTTTGCAATAAATCCTCCTTTTTAATTATCTACGCTTACTGTGTCATCAAGCTGGGAACCTGGACTCCTGACAGTCATTTAAGTACTGTCCACATTGCAATAGCTCCATGGTTTCCCATAAGAGATATCCCCAGTTCTACCTGGTGATTTAACCTGGGACCTTCTGCATGCAAAACGGATGCTCTGCCACTGAGCTACAACCCTTCTCCTATCTGCTGATGGCCCGTGTATTTGCAGGCACCACATAAGCACCAGAAACTTGCTTATACTGAGATTCTTACAAAGCGAGATTCTGAACGGCTTAGATGGCTTAGCTCAGCCACCACAGCCAATGGTCAGGGATGATGGGAGCTGTAGTCCAGCATCATCTGGGAGGCCAAAGGTTCCCCATCCCTGAAAGGAGCATTGCTGGGCTAGATCAGGGTTTCCCCAAACTTGGGTCAGCAGATGTTTTTGGACTACAATTCCCATCAGCCCTGACTAATGGTCCGGCTAACTAGGGATGATGGGAGTTGTAGTCCAAAACACAACCGGAGACCCGAGTTTGGGAAGCCCTTGGCTGGATGGACCTAGTGTAGAGCAGCTTTCAAGATTCATAAAAAGCAACAACCCACTTGCAACTGCCTGTTTCCCTGTATATGTTTCAAAGCTCTGCCTGTTCAGGACTTACTTTTGCCACTGGAGATAAGGAGTTTGCTAGTAAATAAAGAAATGCATGTGTTTCGATGGCTGGTGCTCCCCATAACAGCGGCTCAAGGCTTATTATTTCTCCCGCTTCCCTCTGGCGCTTCCTGAAATGGCAGCAACCAAAGACAGGGTCACTTCTTGCCTGCAAGATGTCAGCTTCGCTTCCTTAGCAACGCAGGCGCGAAGGCAGGCGTGTCGGAGCCTCCTATGCACAACAGCCCTGAGAAAAACGTCACAAGCATGCCTCCATTCCCCAAGGCTGAAGTGAATCACAATGTATTCAGGAGAAGCGGCTCGTGCTAATGGAAATGAATTCAGAGGCGCAATTCCTGATGCAGGACAGATTTAATCCACAGGAACCTGCCCACTGATGATGTTCTTCATTCAAGGTCCTCCTCCCTGCAACTTTACCTTCTGAGGTCAGGCAGGCGACATTAAAGAGAGAGCCTCCTTTGTGGTGGCTCCCAAGCTATGCAACTTCCTCCCTAGCTATTTATTGGCTTATTAAATTCGTCCCCTGCCCTTCCTCTCAAAGGATCCCAGGGTGGCAGACATCGGCATGTCAATACAATACAACTTAAAAACAACAACAACATATGGATGCTTGAGATTGGGTTGGGCTAGATGACCCTTGTGGTACCTCCCATAGAATCATATGATTCTATGTTATTTAAAACAATTAAAACCATATAAAATGTTTTTAAAGAAATAAATAAGAGCCAACTGAAAACGTGCTCACCTGTTACGCTTTAGGTACCAGGCGAAATCAGCTCTGTCCCCTCATGCTTTTGAATGGCGATGGATATCCTTTTACGGATTCCCAGCTACAGGTTTTTCCCTTGCACGCTGCTGGTTGTTTTTGGTTAGTAATGCTTTGTTGTTTTTATTGGTGCCTTGAGGATTTTTGCACTGAAAGTGGCATCGTCAGGGCTTTGGGGCAGAGGTCCAGGGCGCCACTCAGCAGAAGGATCAGGAGGGGCACAACAACACAACAGGGCTGTTTTACTCTGTTCTAGTGGGAGGGAGTTCCGTAGGGACGGGCCACTAAGCAAACAGTGCGACTCCTTTCTAGCCCTGCTTCAGACGGCAAGTGTTTCTGCCTGTCTCAAACATATCCCTGAACTCCAACAATGCTCCTTGCTTGGCCTGCATGGAAGGCAGAGGTGTGTGTGTGTGTGTGTGTGTGTGTGTGTGTGCGTGTGTTAGCCTGCTATCAGGTGGCGCTGTGGTTAAACCACTGAGCCTAGGGCTTGCTGATCAGAAGGTCGGCGGTTCGAATCCCTGTGACGGGGTGAGCTCCCGTTGCTTGGTCCCAGCTCCTGCCAACCTAGCAGTTTGAAAGCACGTCAAAATGCAAGTAGATACATGAAAGGGGGGCCCATCCCCCAAACCTGGACCCACTCCAAAATAGTCTCCATCCCAAAACCACTGAAGGACAACCTCAAAGTTGAATCATATCGCCCAATCTCATTAATAAACCAAGACTACAAGATATTCACATCAATCCTGGCCAACCGCCTAAAAAACTTCTTACGCAACTTAGTAGCCCCAGATCAGACCGGCTTCGTCCCCGGTCGCAATATCACAGACCCCATCAGGAAACTGCTGAACCTAATCGAACACAGCAAGGCAACCAAAACCCCACTGACAATTATGTCTCTAGACATCCTCAAAGCCTTTGATTGCCTAGAATGGAAATACCTGTTAGCAGTACTAACTAGCATGAAATTTGGCCCAAACTTTCTACAAATCCTCAAACAAATATACTCCGAAGCCTCAGCAAAATGCAGAATCAACAACATAGACTCGAATAACATAGAAATCCAAAGAGGCACAAAACAAGGATGCCCACTATCCCCCTTCCTATTTATACTAGCCCTAGAACCGCTAGCAATCCGAATCCGCGCGGCCACAGACATCAAAGGAGTGGAAATAAAAGGCAGAACATATAAATTAGGGCTCTTTGCAGATGACCTAATGGTCACAACATCAGACCCCTTAAACACAGCACTCTCCCTAACCAGAGAACTCAACACATTTGCAACGGTGTCAGGCCTGCGAGTAAACTTTGCAAAATCAGAAGCCATGTGCTTCAATACCCCTCCCCACACCCAGAAAGAACTCACTAATATCACCAAAATAAAACTCTGTCACACCAAGTTCAGATACCTAGGGGTACAAATAACCAAAAATCTCAACAAATTATACCTACACAACTATAAACCCTTGTGGCGACAAATAAACAAGGACCTAAAGAAATGGAACAACATGAACTTCACCCTCTCAGATAGAATGGCAATGATCAAAATGATCACTCTCCCAAAACTAACCTACTTATTCCAAACCCTCCCAATCTGGATCCCCCCAATCCAACTCCGCAGATGGCAGAGAAAACTACACTCCTTCATCTTCTCACATAAGAAACCAAGAATAAGCACCAAATACCTGCACCTCCCCACCTCACAGGGAGGATGGGGAATCCCTAACATAGAAACATATTACAGGGCCAACCAAATTCGACATATAATCCCATATATACTGGAAGACGAGACAAAACAATGGATACACCTAGAGAGAGACACAATTGAAAGTACCTGCACCACAGCATACCCATTTCTCCCAAACAAACTAAGAAAGATCCCCACAACACTTAATAGGTACACACAAACCATGTTCAAGGCATGGAAAACAGAAACGGACAAATTATCCCCAACCACATCCCCACTACTCCCCCTGGTCTACCATCCGTTATTCCACCACGCAGCACAAAACATCCAAACTAAAACTTGGCAAACCAAAGGCCTACACCGCCTAATAGACTTTTACAAAAATAACACACCTCTGACAACACAAGAAATACAAGATAAACTAGAAGACACCCAAATACCCTGGTTAGCACAACACCAATTACATGCCCTCTTAAACAAGCCAGCAATAAAACTAGCAGCAACAAGACCCCTGACACCCTTTGAAAATCTCCTCCTAACAACAAAGGGTCACGGCAAAGGGATGGTATCTGCAATATATAAAATACTGCTCCAAAATCCCACAAACCCCCCAGACACAATAAAAAAACAATGGGAAGACGACATAGGCTACGAGATTAACCCCACTCAATGGACCAGAATGTGGTCTAAACCCCCCTTTAAATCCATATCAGCAAAAAGGAAAGAACTCACTCTGAAAACCATCTACAGGTGGTACCTAACACCACGAAAACTAGCACTAATACGCCCAGGAACCTCATCAAAATGCTGGAGAGGATGCACCTCAACAGGCACATATTTCCACATGTGGTGGGAATGCCCCAAAACCCAACAATTCTGGAGAACAACCGTAAGAGAAATAGGTAAAATAACCCAACAAACATTAGAACTTACCCCAGAACTGGCCCTGCTAAACATCTTCCAGGACAATAACGCCTATCTACATCACAAAGAACTCATAACCCACTTACTCTCAGCAACCAGAAGCACCATAACCAGACACTGGAAAGACCTGTCAGGAGTAAGCATGGACCAATGGTACCAGGCGGTATGGGAAACAGCCCTACTAGAAAAATTAACCAATAAGTTGAAATTGACACGGGGACAAATAGAAGAAGACGGCTTCACACCAATATGGCTCCCCTTCATCACATACACAGCCCAACAAGAAAATGACAGAAATCCACCAACAGCATACAAATCAATTTGGCTAACCTGACCCAGAACACCCACCCACCCCACTCACATAAAACAGACCACCACAGCCAACCACAAAAGAAAACTATATCCTAGGCCAACCCCAACAACTCTCACCACCAAAGGAAAACAAATGCACAACAAAGAACCTGCACAACCGACGCTGACAACCCCCCCACACACACATTAAGTAAAACAGAAACATTGCCACACCCCCTTCCCTTATCTACCGCTCCCCCCCTTTTCCTCCCCAATGTCTCAACAATTGAAACTGATCTGTAAAAATGTTATGAGAGACATTGTACACGTCTTTGTAAACTGAGAAAACCGTTAATAAAAATATTAAAAAAAAAAAAATGCAAGTAGATAAATAGGAACCGCTACAGTGGGAGGGTAAACGGCGTTTCCATGTGCTGCTCTGGTTCGCCAGAAGCAGCTTTGTCATGCTGGCCACATGACCTGGAAGCTATACGCCGTCTCTCTCGGCCAATAATGCGAGATGAGCGCGCAACCCCAGAGTCGGTCACGACTGGACCTAATGGTCGGGGGTCCCTTTACCTTTACCTTTATTAGCATTCTTGTCCCAACCAATTTGATCCACTGGTCTGTGGCCCCTGGAAGTGTGCCACGGTGGGAATGTGGCCCTCAGGCGGGAAAATTCCTCCCACTGCTGAGACAGGGCTTAGGGGTGAGCCAACAGAGCTTTTCTTGTGTTCCTGGTGGGTTTTAAACTGAAAGGGGAATTGGCACGATTGTTCTTTTTTAATGCATTTTCTTCCCCAAGGATTCACTACAGTGCCCTTCGAGTGGCTTAGGAGGGAAGTTCGCCTTTTGATCCATTAGTTCCCCAAAGAGTCAAAGCAAAGGCATTTATTGTCACCTGCTATTAACTTGATTTTGCAAGCTCCTGTAATTATCAAATCGGCAGATTTCTGTAGGATCAGCCACTTCCCAGGCTCCTTGTGCTTCGATTTCTCCGCCCCTGAGATTGGGTCATTGTGTGTGTTCATTATTTGGGAATAATTCAGCAGTGGGCAAATGTCATCTGGCACCTGGCAGGAGGTGTGTTATTCCTGTGCGAAAGATGAAGGTATCGCTCAAGAATCTGCCACTTTAAATCTGTTACTACCTGTGGCTTTGTGTGGTGTTCCTGTGGAAGGCATTAGCAAATCTCAGCAGACAGCTGGCTCCCCCTGCTGTTTTAGCTTCTCCTCTACAATGGATAATTCGCCCTCGTTTAAAAAAGCTGTGCTGCAGTCACTCTTATTTGGCGATTAAACCCCAGCACCCTTAATTGCCAGTGTGCAGTGTTAAGAGAAGAGGTTTCTCCCCAAGCCTCACATGTAATTTTTCAGGGCTAGAATTTGGCAACACTTGAATGTTTTAACACTCCCCCTGCATGGTATTATCCCCCTCCAAAAGGAAATCTCAAGCACTTGCAGAAACGGAATCTGTACGTTTCCGAGCACAATTCAAAGTGTTGGTGCTGACCTTTAAAGCCCTAAATGGCCTTGGTCCAGTATACCTGAAGGAGCGTCTCCACCTCCATCACTCTGCCCGGACCCTGAGGTCCAGTGCCAAGGGCCTTCTGGCGGTTCCCTTGCTGCGAGAAGCCAAATTACAGGGAACCAGGCAGAGGGCCTTCTTTGTAGTGGCACCCGTCCTGTGGAATGCCCTCCCATCAGATGTCAATGAGAAAAACAACTACCAGACTTTTAGAAGACATCTGAAGGCAGCCCTGTTTAGGGAGGCTTTTATTGTTTAATAGGCTATTGTATTTAATAGGCGTGCTCTGGTTCATGGGGTCACGAAGAGTCGGACACGACTAAACGACTAAACAACAACAACAACAAGGCTATTGTATTTTAATGTTCTGTTGGAAGCCACCCAGAGTGGCTGGGGAGACCCAGCCAGATGGGCGGGGTATAATTATAATTATAATTATTATTCCAAAACATATGGAAGCCTGGAAGCCATCACATTGGCTAAGTGTACAATACAAATGTAGGTGCACAACAATCTTAGTACATTTCATGAATCTTGTCTCTTCTGCATCCTGGCTGCCCAATAACATTGTTGCACTGGATCAGAATTTTCTGCAAGAATCCTAGCAGGTTCTATTTGGCCCATCGGATCCATTGGGCACTATACCTTTGGGGGAACCTCTTACCCAACTGCTGCAGAGGCTTTCCAGACTGAATTCATTGGTAAGCTCAAATCTGATTTGCCATGAGTTCTTCTTCTTTTTAAAGTGGTTTTGCAGCTGAGCTGTTGTGAAAAATCATGATTTTGAAATTGGTGTTAAGGGTATCTCTTACAAATGTAAGTATGCCAAGTAATAAGAATTACTGTATGATTTTTTAAAATATAAAAACAACAACCCATAAACATATGCTACCCAAATAAGAAACAGGTGTTGAAAAGCCAGAAACAGAAAATAAAAGGGAATTAAACAAGCAGTAATTCCATGTGCCGAAAAGCAAAAAAGAAAAGAAAAGAAAAAAGAAAAAAAACCCGCCCCAACCCAAATATCATTTTATAAGCAAAAGAGTTTTCCACTGAGGAATTCTAAAACACTAGTAGAGCCTGGTCTTAAATGGATTCTGGTGATTTATTTCTGTTCCAATAGTCCATAACTGGCTGCCAGCTTTCTTATAATTGGATAATGCGACCAACCCCCTGTGCTATTTTATTAAAGGCTGTAACTTTATTTCTTAGCATTACATGCCAAACCTTTCTAATCCAGCCCTCCTTTGAAGGTTCCCACATATTTTTGCACCTCTTTTTGCAGCAACTCTTTTCCATCCATTTTTTGCAACAACGGTTAGCAATTTGCCTCCCAGATGTCTATATTGTTTTCCTAACACGTTCTTGCAAATTGTTTAGCGTGCAGATATGCGGATTTGTAAGTATTCACAATGGGCAATCTCCAACTAGCATGTCCTGTCAGCTCAAGTTTAACCACTTGATCAACAAGATTTCCTTTCTTTCTTGCTTGCACTCTCTCAAAATCACTGTGGAGAGTTGGGGGAACCCGAGAACAGATTTAGGGTGCTCACGGGGGTGGGGTGGGGGTAGAAGCTGCAATGTACAAGCAGAAATCATTGTGCCGATAAGAGGCTTAACACTACTTTGGCTACCAAAAATAATTTCATTGGTTTTATATATGGTGACATTATCTATATGCAGCCACAATAAGTATTGGAAAGGCAGCTATGGCAACGGCTCACCTCTCCAAAAGGGTATGGGAGAATGTGATGCTAACAATCAATACCAAGATAAAGGTCTACCAGGCTTGCATGTTGAGCATGCTACATTATGATACTGAGATGATGGCCTCAATGCCTTTCACATGCACTGCATCAGGAAGATTTTGGGCATCACATGGCAGGACTATGTCAGAGATGTGCGCTCCCAAGTCCATATTCCCAGCATGTTCACATTCCTCTCAGAGACGTCTATGCTGGCTTGGGTGGCGGTGTGGTCTAAACCACTGAGCCTCTTGGGCTTTCCGATCAGAAGGTCAGCTGTTCGAATCCCCGCGATGGGGTGAGTTCCCGTTGTTCTGTCCCAGCTCCTGCCAACCTAGCAGTTCGAAAGCACGCCAGTGCAAGTAGATAAATAGGTATCGCTGTGGTGGGAAGGTGAAATGGCATTTCCGTGCGCTTTGGCTTCCGACACGGTGTTCCATTGTGCCAGAAGCGGTTTAGACATGCTGGCCACATGACCCAGAAAGCTGTCTGTGGACAAATGCTGGCTCCCTCCACCTGAAAGTGAGATGAGCGCCACAACTCCATAATCATCTTTGACTGGACTTAACTATCCAGGGGTCCTTTACCTTTTTTTAAAAAACCTATGCTGGCTTGGTCAGGTCTACAGATTGGAAGATGGCAGGATGCCCAAGGACGGGCTCTATGGGGAGCTGGCTTCAGGCACCAGGCCCATTGGCAGACCAACTCTGCGTTACAAAGATGCCTGCACATGTCACATGAAGGCTGGCAACATCAACCCTGCCATGCGAAGATCCCTTGCAGACGACTGCAGCGCCTGGAGACAGACAGACAGGCACATTGTGTGTGTCCATAGCAGTAACCAAAGGACGAATAACCGCTGGGAGGAGCACAGAGAGAAGAAACGCCATGGTGCATCTGCAGCAGCACAACTGGACGCCTTCGTCTGCCCCAGCTGCAACTAAACATGTCTCTCCTATATCGGTCTCTACAGCCACAGCAGGCACTGAAACTCTCCAATGGTTTGACTTTACCCTCAAAGGCACACTCTTCCATGGTCTCCCGAGACAGGTGGGTGCCAACCACAGAAAACCTAATAAAACCACAGAAGTGAAACGAATATATGAAAGGCTAATGGTGGGTGGTAACCAGCTATTCTTTTAGCCCCTGCCTGTCTTTCAAGGCTGCTGCAAGGATGGTTGAGCTAATCCCAGTGGGGCTATGATTCCTCTCCACTGTTGGATAGGAATACTCCTCTGAATGCCAGCTGCTGGGAATCACAAGTGGTCTGAACCCAGTCTGAGTCCTGCTTGGGCAAGGGCTTCCCACAGGGGATTTGGTTGGCCACTGTGAAAACAGGATGCTTGATTAGATGGACCACTGGCTTGATCCTATGCTTCTCTCTTCTTACAATGTGCTTTTGATGCTTACATTGTGCTATATAAATGCACAGAATTGTTATTGCAATTCTTTTGCAGCTCGCAATGTGATATCATACACACTTTTGCTCTTCCTGCTCCAAATCTGCCCTCTGCCTCTGGATATGTCCCTCTCTAGATCTCAAGTTCTTGCAGACTTCAAAACATCACTCTGGCAACTGCTTTCCTCATTGTGCGGATGAGAGGGATTCAATTAAAGCCTTTGCGATTCTTTTAAAAGACGATGTTGCGTAACCATGGGAAGGGCCATAACTCGGCAGTGGAGCATCTGCTTTGCATTCAGTAGTTCTGGGTTCAGTCTCCGGCATTCCCAGGTCAGGCTGAAGCCCTGGAGAGATTCCTTTGTCCCCATGTTCCTGTGTGTCCTGATTGCCTGACAGGGCTTCCCTCCAAGAGCGATCATGGAAGTGTATGTTTGTGAAACAGGCTCTTCCTCCTTATCAAGCCTGTGCTGCTGTCCATGGTTCTGAAACAACATTCAAGAGTCCATCAAGTTTACATGTGTTGGGAAACTGGTAGGAAAAAATTGCCCTCCCAAAGTACCGTACCTGAACCTTGTGAACTGATTAAGAGTCCAGAGGTGGGTCTACCTAGTCCATCGTCCAATTTCTGTAGTGGTTGCCCAGATAATATTGTATATTGTGAGATTCCGTACGCTGCTTTGAAGTGGCAATCACACCCAGAAAAGTGGTGTATAAGACAGGTAAAGGTAAAGGTAAAGGTACCCCTGACCATTAGGTCCAGTCGTGGACGACTCTGGGGTTGCGTGCTCATCTCGCTCTATAGGCTGAATGAGCCGGTGTTTGTCCGCAGACAGTTTCCGGGTCATGTGGCCAGCATGACTAAGCCGCTTTTGGCGAACCAGAGCAGCACACGGAAACGCCATTTACCTTCCCGCCGGAGTGGTACCTATTTATCTACTTGCACTTGATGTGCTTTTGAACTGCTAGGTGGGCAGGAGCTGGGACCGAACAACGGGAGCTCACCCCGTCGCGGGGATTCAAACTGCCGACCTTCCGATCGGCAAGCCCTAGGCTCAGTGGTTTAGACCATAGCGCCACCCGCATCCCTCATAAGTCAGGTAGGTAAATAAATAAATGAGACAAGATTTTCAAAGCCACAAAGAAACCAATGATGTAAGGACATAGAGCCCTGATAGATTAGGCCAAAGGCCTGTCTATTCAAGCTTCCTGTTTCCGGCAGTGCCTAACCATTGCTTCCTGGAAGTCCACAAGCAGGACACAGGTAGAATTGCCCTCTCCCATGCAACAGTTATGGGGCTTGCCATTTGGCATTGGCAAAATGGAGATGGGTATATATATATATATATATATATATATATATATATATATATATATAAAGATGACAAGAGTTCCTATGTGACATGATGTTAAATTAACACCCACTTCCTTTCTCACCAGCCCGGAGTCTATGCTAATTCTTAAACAACCCCCCCCCCCCCAAGCTTTTAACTGTGATCAAGTTGAGAACTTAACTTTGCCATTACTGCTTATTCTTCATCTTCAGCCTTGGTGCTTAATTGCCATTGTCCCAGCAAAATGTCAGAGTGAATCACAGACACTATTCCATTAGTATGAATATTAATTAAACAAACCACGGAGTGTATGTGTGCGATTCTGCCGCCGCCGCCCTTTTTGTGCTGTGAACTTTTCCCATGGCTGGCATCAATATCCCTTAACCACAGCCTGAGGTCTGCGTAAAACAACCCCTCCTTTCCAGATTAATTTCCCACCTGTTGGAGAAAAGCAACCCAGGGACAGATATATAGAGATTTTGATAAATACATAGTGGGAGAGGGGAGGCTTAAGCAGACCCCTCCCCACACCATTCTTGAAAGTGGCTGAGTCTGATGGTGGTTTTTCAGTTTTTTTTAAAAAAAAATCAATTGAAAGGCTGTTCCTGTACATGGTCTACTTCAGCTTCCCAGAAGTGCTCAGGTGGCCACTGTGAGACCACTAAACGTGGACAAAATGGTCAACTAAATGCCCCACAGGCTCAGATCCTACCGATCTTTATAAGTTCTTAAGACTGACCCATGGGACTTTGAACAGACTTTAAATGAAAGCAGTGATCTCCCTCTCCCTTCTGTCCCCGAAGGGCCACTGGAGGAATCCTGCCCGAGGCAAAAGCTCCTCAGAGATCATTTATGGTAGCATTAAATAGGGTTGCCATTTTTTATTTTAAATCCTCTCCATGCTTCTGTATCCTTAACAGCAGATTGAGAAGCACCATAAATTCAACGAGTGACCCTTCTACTGGCATGGAGCAAAGTAAAATCTGCTAAACCTTTTCTGCTTCGGGTTACCACCAAGGGCACAGGGAGCAGAGCCCATTAAAAACGTGGCTGTCTAAGAAACCAGGTAGATTGAGATATTAGCCTGGGAAAATGCCAGCTAACTTTCATTCTTCTAGCCGTAATGCCAGATGATGCCGAGTGCCGACAACAGGAGGCGCCTCCCTTCTTCACGTCCTGTTTATGAGTTTTCCAAATGCCCCTGGCTGGCTGTCGTTGTACACTGAATGCTTGCTTCAGTTGAGTTGATCCAGCTCTTTTCTTATCAGAGAAGATGGCGGGTTTCTAGGTTAGGAGTACAAAATGGAGTACCTCTGGTTGTTATAACCAAACTCGGAGCACCAGGGGCTCTCGAAACTCTTCCCTGCAGGCTCTTCCAAAGGTTGGTGGGCGTGGCTCATCGGATGACATGTTTTGTTACCTGATTGCCTGACGTGAGTGCAATCAGCTCGCTGTAGCTCAACACCGGTGCTTCTGCCTTCCTGTAATTGCAGGCGTACACAAAGGGAATCAAAGGCCCAAACTCAGGACCTATTCATGATCTAGCCTGAGATGGAAGCGTTGGAGAGCGAGGATTTCATTTCAGCTGAATGCCCTCATTTGAAGGCAGAAAGGCCTTATCAGGCAGGCTAACGACAAAAAAGCGGCATCTTTTGTGCCTTTTCAACAGGAGGCACTCAAAATGGAAAACAGGTTTGGAAATCAGGGACGCTAGAAGTTTGCAGGGGGGAAATAACGAGGGGGAGATTTGGAAGCACTGTATCATGTTGCATTGTGTCCATGAGAGTGGAGGGAGCGTGATCTCTGCCTGTTGAGTTGAACTCAATGGATTGGCAAGCTGAAAGGACCCATGGAGGGCATCTAAGTCCAGCTTCCTTGCTCAATGTGGGTTCTACGATGCAGAAACTTGAAAATGCAGCATCCCTGAACAGAGGAAGCTGCCTTGTACTGAGTTAGGCCATTGCCCCATCTAGCTCAGGATTATCCACCCTGGGTGACAGGCAGTGGCTTTTGTGATTATTTATTGCTCTGTTCGACTTTACCAGTTAACAATATTCTGGCTGGGGTTGTCACCCCACCCTCATGGAAATATTCAAGAATTGTGTTACTACCCTGTCACAGTGACCGGATAGGGCTACTTCAGAGTAACGACTCTACACCGCTCTGCATTTTATCTTTTTATTTGTGCTGCGTATTTACAGTGCTAAAGGTGGAGCTATTTACAGAGACACATCTTCTCAGCTTGAATCAGTACCTCCGAATGGCGTTTGGCGCGTCTTGCGCCAGCATAACAACTTGGGGAGACCCATCCTCTTCCCCCGACGCTTTCTGCGAAGTTCCGGAGTTGGGGGGATGGGTCTGCCCCCCTTTCTTCCTCCTTCCTGTCCCACCTGGGACGATGGCTCTTCTACCCTCCCAGAGCCTTGGACCCCACTTCCTGTTTCCCCACTTGAGCTGGAGCTTTCCCTGCTTTCAGTCGTGCTCTGGGCTGGGCTGGAACTCAGGAGGGGAGGGGCTTCGCGATATCCCTTGCCCCTCACATACCCAAACCAAATACTGATTCTCTGGGGGTGGGGTCACACCACCCTATAGATGCTCAATTACTCTCCTCTGTAATGGTTCAGAGACATAATACTTTTATAGAATTAAGGATATTCCTCCTAATACTCATCCTATTTTCTTGACTGCCCTAAATGAAAAAAGGAAACGAGGCTTCCGGCGAGCTGCGGACATCAAAGGAAGTGCGAGATAGCCTCTCGGGGAATCTCGAGCTTAACGGAGCGCTTTGAAGTCACGCAAAGGCTCTGCGGACTTCTAAAACCTCAGGGGGGGTTACCCTGAGGGTCGTGGCACCCAGCTGTGCCCAGCGTGCCCTCCTACGCCTGGTTTTTCTAGGTTTTTATAGCCTGGGAACCGGGCGTGGGATTGAGCTGCGGGCGCGAAAGGGGAGAGACCACTGGCTCCGTTAAGCGCAGTCTCTGGCTTCCGATGGTAAGCAGCAAGTTCTCTTAAATTATAAACAATCCGTGTCAAAAGACGGAGGAGATAATTGGTTACTGATTAGAGATCGGATTTGTGAAGCTGTGGGGCGCAAAAACGGGGCCCGTCCCAGCAGCGGGAGAAAATGGCGCAGTAAGAAAATCGGAGGAGCTGAGCTATGGAAAGTGAAACTGTCTGCCTGCGGAGTGAGTTTTGCAGAAGTCCTTGTTTATTTTGTAACAAGGCAAGTTTTGAGGGGTGAAAAGAATTACTTAAAGACTCTATATTGATACTTTGTCTCTATCTTGGTGGTGGATCTGCAAGTGATCTAGATACTTTGTATTATCTGCGCTCTAGCCCAGAAAATACGATCGGCTTTGATCTGCCTGAAAGCTGTTTTAATATTGCTACAGCACTGAAGCAGGGGGAAGAGAAGGCTGACTTTTAAAACAATTACGAGTAGAGTATTTCCACACTAACTTCGAGCTTTGAAGGGGGGCCGATTTTGGATTGAGCCATCAAGAGGCTGAAGAGAGGGATTTACAGCTTTAGAAATGCAGATCTTGGGTCTTTACTCTTCCTAATTAGATACTGTGTATCATCTGTGCTTTAGCCCAGAAAATACGATCGGCTGTTTTAACACCGCTGTAGCATTGAAGGAGGGGGAGGAGAAGGCTGACTTCTAAAACAATTACGACTAGAGTATCTTCACACTAACTTTGAGCTCTGAAGGGGGGGCCAATCTTGGATTGAGCCATCAAGAGGCTGAAGAGGGGGATTTACAACTTTAGAAGTGTTGACCTGGGGTCTCTACTCTCCCTAATTAGATACTGTGTATTATCTGTGCTCTAGCCCAGAAAATACGATCGGCTTTGAGTTGTTTGAAAGCTGTTTAAATATTGCTGCAGCATTGAAGAAGGGGGAGGAGAAGGCTGACCTCTAAAACAATTATAAGTAGAGCATTCCTACACTAACTTTGAGCTCTGAAGGGGGGGCCGATCTTGGATTGAGCCATCAAGAGGCTGAAGAGGGGGATTTACAGCTTTAGAAATGCAGATCTGGGGTCTTTACTATCCCTAATTGGATTAAGCCTGCAAGTGGCTGAAGCTTTTAACTTGTTTTGGGTCTCATTGGACTCTATATGTGGATTAAGCCTGCAAGTGGCTGAAGAGTTGCGGGACTTGGCTTCTTTGTTTTAGGTCTTTGAAATTAAAGGTGAACTCAATTGAGTAAGAAGCGGAAAGGAGCTTATTAAGGAGGGACTGAGTTAAGGGGAATTGCAATCTGCAATCCTTCTATGTACTGAGAGTGGAAAAGTACTGAAAGAGGACTGAGAATTGATAGTATACCACCCAGTGGTGGAGAAGGGAATATACATACTCAGGAGTTGGGACAAAGTATAGCGCCATCTGGGGGTAAATTGGGTATTGCAGGAACTTGGGATTTTGAGCAGTACCCTCTAGTGGTGAGAAGGGGGATTTTCTTTGCTTTTTTTTTTTTTGTTTGTTTTTGTTTCCCTCCTGAATAAAAATGGCAGGTAAAGAGGAAAAGAAGCCGGCAAGCACACCGAAAGACAGAAGAGGCTCTAAACAAGAAGAAGTTAAAGATCTAGAAGCTTTATGGCAAAAAATCAAAGATGAATTTAAACATAGTGAACAGCGAATGGATAAGAAATTGGGAGAGATTGACAAGAAGATTGAAGGAGCGGTGGGAGAGCTTTCGACTCAGATAAAAGATCTGTCAGTGAGATCCAAAACAATGGAAGATTCAATTAAGAAGACACAAAAAGAAGTAAAAGAGGTTAAAAAGGAAACGGATAAAGTGAAAGACAAAGTGAAAAAACTGGATAAGGCACATGAACAAATGCTTGACAATTTGGCATTGATAGAAATGAAACAAAGACAGTTGAATCTGAAATTGAGGGGTATTCCTGAAGAAACGGGAGAAGATATCAAATCGAGAATAATTGCTGAATTGGCAAAATGGATGGGAAAAACAGATGAAGAAGTGAGTCAGACAATTGTAAATGTATTTAGAATTAAGGTGAAATCTGCAAAGGCCAAAGCAAGGAAAGCACCTGGTGATTGTGTGGTGATATTCAATACAATGGAGATGAAAAATGAGATTTTAAGACTGAGTTTCACCAACAAGCTAATCATCAGTGGTAAGCCTATAATTGTGTTTAAAGAGATACCAGGAAGATTTTTGAAAAAACGCGACAATTATAAAGCAATGGTGGCCTTGCTTAAGAGAAATGGAATTCAACATAGATGGGAATACCCCGAAGGAATGATGTTTCATTATAAGGAGAAGAGACATGTGCTGACAAGTATACAGGATATCGGAAAATTCTTGAGGAAGTACGAAAAATTTTTGGGAGAGTTGGACCCAGAACTAGCTGTTCTGGCAGAAGTAACAGCGGAAGAGGAAGAAGACCCAAGACCACAAAGAAGGAGGAGAAAGAGAAGAGAGGAAGAAGAAGAAAAGGCAGAGGAAGAAGACCAAGATCAAGAGTCAGAGAGAGAGGAAGAAGAAGAAGAAGATAAGGATTTAAATAAAGAACCCGACCAAGTTTAGTAAAATAATTTTCTGCTCTTCCTGATAGTAGGAAGTAAAATGGCATTGAAGTTACATTCCTGGAACGTGAATGGCTTGAATAATAAGACTAAAAGGAATAAAATTGATCATGTTTTGAAGAAGAAGAATTTGGATATAATTTGTCTTCAGGAAACACATGTGGCAAAAAAACATAGTTATATTCTTAAAAATAAAAGGTTGGGTAAAGAGTTTATAAGTTCGATGGAAAAGAAAAAGAGAGGAGTGGTCTTGTATATAAAGGAGAAATTAGATCCGAAATTGATTTTTAAAGATGAAGAAGGAAGAATAATCGCGGCTCAAATATCGATTGAGGGAGAAAAAATGTTAGTGGTGGGAATCTATGCACCGAATGAAAATAAGGCTGAATTCTACAAGAATCTGGAGGAAAGGTTGACTGAATATATGGATCAAAAGATAATGCTTATGGGCGATTTCAATGGAGTGACAGTGCCAGAATTGGATAGGACCAAGAAAAGGAAGAATGAAGGTAAATTACCAAAATCCTTCTTTGAACTAGTAGAAAACCTGGGTCTAGTGGATATTTGGAGACTGAGGCACCCTACAACTAAACAATTTACATTCTTCTCAGAACCAAATCAGAGTTCGGGAAGGATAGATAACATGTGGATCTCCAAGGAACTAGTGCCCAGGGTGAGTAAAACAGAGATAATACCACGTACACTGTCAGACCATAACTCTATATTCATGGAATTGAAAAACAAAGACCAAAAGTCCTTCAGGTGGAGAATGAACGAAGATTTATTTGATGATAAAGAGGTGGTCTCGAAAGCTAAGAAGACCCTGAAAGACTATTTTCATTGGAATTTATACAAGGATACCGGACTGGATATGGTATGGGATGCAAGTAAAGCAGTGATGAGAGGCTTTCTAATACAGCAAAACAGTTTTCTGAAACGAAAGAAAGAAAGGAAGAAAGAAGAAATTTTGAAATGTCTCATGGAAAATGAGAAGAACCTGATTGATAAACCCGAGAATCAGCAAATAAAGAATAATATAAAGATGTTACAGACACAATTCTCCATGTTGATCAATCAGGAGATTGAGTGGAAAATAAAACAAATGAGACAAAGAAATTTCGAATCGGCGAATAAAACAGGAAAACTGTTGGCTTGGCAGTTAAGGAAACGTCAAAATCAGAACATAATAACTAAGATTAAAACAGAGGGAGGAACGACGGAAGATTCAAAGGAGATTAAGAAAACCTTTCAAAAATTCTATAAGGATTTGTATTGCAAAAAGAAAGAAGATGAGAAGAAGATCAGTGAGTATCTAGGAAAATATGGATTGAAACCAATTCCAGAAGAAGAGAGGAAAAAGCTAAATAACAGGATAACGACACAAGAATTACAACAAGCAATAGGGAGAATGAAACAAGGTAAAGCACCAGGACCAGATGGTTTAACGGCGAAATATTATAAAGTACTGAATGAACTGTTGGTTCCAGTTTTAGAGGAAATGATGAATGATATTCTGTTGGGGGGAAAGATCCCAAATACATGGAAAGAGGCATACATAACATTGATCCCAAAGCCGGATACGGATGGCTTAGAAGTCAAAAATTATAGACCAATCTCATTATTGAATAATGATTACAAACTCTTTGCAGATATAATGTCCAAGAGATTGAAAGAAGTTTTAAATCAAATAATACATAAGGATCAGGCTGGTTTTCTTCCTGGTAGACAGCTAAAGGATAATGTAAGACACATAATAGATGTAATAGAATATCTGGAGACCAAGATAGATAAACCAGCTGTCTTGATGTTTGTAGATGCTGAGAAAGCTTTTGACAATATATCTTGGCAATTCATGAAGAGGAATTTGGAATCAATGGTTGGGAAGAATACATTCGTGAATGGGATCGAGGCGATCTATTCAGAGCAAAAGGCAAGATTGATAATTAATAACACCCTAACAGAATATTTTGAAATCACAAAAGGAACTAGACAGGGTTGCCCTTTATCACCGTTATTGTTCATCATGGTCCTGGAAATATTATTGATCAGATTAAGAGACCTATCTACAATTAGAGGTATTAAGGTAGGTGCAAAGCAATTTAAAGTGAAAGCCTTCGCAGATGATTTAGTTTTAACATTGGAAAATCCAAAGGAAAGTGTTGCAGAAGCTATAGAAGTAATGGAGAAATTTGGTCAATTGGCAGGATTCAAATTAAATAGACAAAAAACCAAGGTTATGGCAATGAATATGTCGAAAGAAGAAAAACAGGAATTACAGTTAAAACATGGACTCGACGTGGCTAAAAAGGTAAAATATTTGGGAATATGGATGACAGCAAAGAATATTAATCTTTACAGTGATAATTACGAACAAGTATGGAAGGAAATAAAGAAAGACCTGGAAAGATGGACTAATATGAAAATGTCATTCTTAGGAAGAATTGCAACAATAAAAATGAATGTATTACCTAAGATGTTATTCCTATTTCAAACTATACCTGTGGTTAAAGGTACGAGGCAATTCCAAGAGTGGCAAAAGATTTTATCAAGATTTGTCTGGCAGGGGAGAAAACCTAGAATAAAACATAAGATTTTGGTAGATAAGAAAGAAAGAGGTGGATTCGCCCTGCCAGACTTGAGACTTTATTACGAAGCGTCCTGTATCTGTTGGATAAAAGAATGGATAACTCTAGAGAATACGGACTTGTTAGATTTGGAAGGTTTTAACAATAGATTTGGATGGCATGCATATTTATGTTATGACAAAAAGAAATCACATACCGGGTTTACGAATCATGTGATAAGAAGATCTCTGTACGAGGTGTGGGAAAGAAATAAAAGGCTGTTAGAGACTAAAACACCCTGGTGGGTCTCACCAGCAGAGGTATTAACAGTTAAGAAAGTAAATATGGAAAAGAGGCGGGCCACGTATGAGGAAATCTTGACGAAAACTGAAAAAGGATGGAGTTTAAAACCTTTTGAGGACATTAAAGGAGTGTTAACAGGATGGATAGAATACCATCAAATAAATGATGTGCTTAAAGAAGATAGAAAAATAGGTTTTGAGGATAAAAGATCCAAATTTCAAATAGAAGTGCTAGAAGGCAAAACAAAGCTTTTGACAAAGATGTATGATCTGTTGTTGGAGTGGTATACAAAAGATGAGTTGACAAAAGAAGTGATGATTAAATGGGCAAAAGATTTGGGGCATAATATTGAATATGATGCGTGGTTGAAACTATGGAATCAAACTTTAAGATTTACAGCATGTACTGCCTTGAAAGAAAATGTATATAAGATGATGTACAGATGGTATTTAACTCCAGTTAAGTTAGCTAAAATGTATAGAATGAGTGATAAAAGTTGCTGGAAATGTAAAGAGAAAGATGGTGAATTTTATCATATGTGGTGGACATGCGAAAAAGTTAAAAGATTTTGGGAAAGTTTATATAATGAATTGAAAAAGATGTTTAGATATACCTTCCCAAAAAAACCAGAAGCATTTTTGTTAGGAATAATAGGAGGAGAGATTAGAAAAGAAGATCAAACACTGTTTATGTATGCAACAACCGCGGCTAGGACTTTGTTAGCCCAAAAATGGAAACTACAGGAATTACCTACAATTGTGGAGTGGCAGATAAAAATGATGGACTATGCTGAACTTGCTAGATTGACATGCAAGATTCGTGACCAGGGGGAGACAAGGTTTCAAAAGGACTGGAGTAAATATGTGGACTATATGGAGAAAAACTGTAGATCATTAAAAACTCTCGCAGGATTAAAATAAACCTTACGAATTGACCAATATGTTAAAAAAGGAACTGCAAAAAAGGGAATTAACAAGAAAACCGCATGAAGGGAGGGGGGGAAGTCATAGCTCGGCGGAGCAAGGTAAAAAATGTGAATATAAGATTTTGTATAAAAGATTGGTTTTGTTAATTTGTTGAATTTGGAAAATCGGAATAAAATGTATTTTAAAAAAAAAAACTAAATGAAAAAAGGAAACATGAATATAGATTCAGTTAATTTGAATTACTACATTTGCTAAATCTCTAGCTCATAAAGGGGGTTGTTTGTGTTCTCTAACTACTTTTGAATCCTTACTTGCTCAAATAACTCTGAATGCTAAAGGCTTGGTGTCCAGTATTTACAAATACAGTGGAACCTCGGTTTATGAACACCTCGGTTTACGAATTTTCGGTTTAAGAACGCCGCGGACCCATCTGGAACGGATTAATTCACTTTCCATTACTTTCAATGGGAAAGTTCACTTCAGTTTATGAACGCTTCAGTTTATGAACAGACTTCCGGAACCAATTGTGTTCATAAACTGAGGTACCACTGTAACTAATAAGCCGAGCAATGGGCTCCTCGCAGGGTCTTAAGATATCCTGGGAGGCTGAACCTAAATGAGAGATTGATGAACATAAATGGAATCAATCCATTTGGGTAAATGTTCCATTAAAAACTATATCTTCTAGGATTCAAGAATCCACTCTAAAAATGCTACTTGGGCTGTATTGGAGTCTGGTGTTTTGTTATTGTTGTTTAGTCATTTAGTCGTGTCCGACTGTTCGTGACCCCTTGGACCAGAGCACGCTAGGCACTCCTGTCTTCCACTGCCTCCCGCAGTTTGGTCAGACTCATGTTCGTAGCTTCAAGAACACTGTCCAACCATCTCGTCCTCTGTCGTCCCCTTCTCCTAGTGCTCTCCATCTTTCCCAACATCAGGGTCTTTTCCAGGTAGTCTTCTCTTCTCATGAGGTGGCCAAAGTATTGGAGCCTCAGCTTCAGGATCTGTCCTTCCAGTGAGCACTCAGGGCTGATTTCCTTCAGAATGGATAGGTTTGATCTTCTTGCAGTCCAGCACCATAATTCAAAAGCATCAATTCTTTGGCGATCAGCCTTCTTTATGGTCTGACTCGGTACACCTTTCCAAAATCAAATATATCTCCTCCATGCTGGCAATTTGCTATTGGAATATATATGCATATGTGGTGGGAATGTGAAGTTCTATATAGTTTTTGGATCAAGGTTTTTTTATCAGTACCTCTAAAATCATAGATCAATCATGAACACTAGATCCAGCCTTGGCCTTGATTTCAATAGAAAGCAATTCAAATCCCAGAGTATCTCATAAGATGCTGATCTTTCCATTTCTAATGGCAGCAAGAATGTCAATAGCTAGTCAATGGAAATCGTGCTCACCTCCTTTGCTTGATTGTTGGCTTGGTGGAGTCTGGTATATGCCTTATTTTTCGCTCCATAATAGGCACTTTTTTCCTCCTAAAAAGTAAGATGAAGTGTCTGTGCGTCTTGTGAAGCAAATGTGTGGTCCCTGGAGCAGAATTGCCCAGGGGCAAAAGGCAGACCGTGCTTTAAAAGAAAGAAAGAAAGAAAGAAAGAAAGAAAGAAAGAAAGAAAGAAAGAAAGCTAAAGGCTAACAAGAGGGGAAGAGAGTGTTGAAAGGACCCACTCAGCAGCTGATTGCAAGAGATCGGGGAGGGAGATAAGGGAGCTAACTCCCTTCCTGGCCCGCCCAGGCCCCTTGCCCAGGCCTCAATTGTTGTCTGCAGAGGGAGGCTGCTTGTTTCCCCAGTGACATGTGACTGGCTGATTAGATTATCTGTCTGGAAACTGTAGAAATGGGTCCCTTTCCTTTCCTAGAGAAGCTGCAGAACTGTGAGTTGAACCCCATAAAAACAGGATTTTTCCCTTTGCAAGGTAAGCTCAACAACTTTGAGCTGATCCTCAAAAATGAAGCTTCCCCCCTTTGCAAAAAAGATGCACAACTGTGAGCTGACATCCCCCATGGGGCTTTCCCCATTTGCAAAAAAAGCTGCACAACTTTGAGCTGCTCCTCAAAAAAATGGAGCTTTCCCCCTTTGCAAAAGAAGCTTCCTCAAATATTTAATGGGGGTGTGGCAAAGGCACATGGGCCTCTAGGATTTGGCTGCTATGCCTAGGACAATTCAAGAAAGCAAAATATATTTTTTCTTGTTTTCCTCCTCTAAAAACTAGGTGCGTCCTATGGTCAGGTGCGTCCTATGGAGCAGAAAAATACGGCAGATGCCTGTATTTCTGAGCATCTCACATATCAAAGAAAAGTAACTAGGGGAGAATCTAAATCAGATCATTTTTATGCTATTTGGTCTACTTTTTATATATATACATCAATACAACAGAGACCAAACATAGATGTCCAATGAAGTTTGTGGAGAAGATGTATTTTAGACAGTTAAGATAAATTGCTTTCTCAATGCTTTGGATTGTGATTATGAAAATTGCACCACATGAATTAAATTGTATTCTTTTCCCTTTTCTTCCCCTCCCTCTTATCCATTCTAGTTTTCCTTCCCTCCAGTTTTGTATCAGTATATTCTGGGTTGCTTGTATTTCTCCCTTGGGAAGTTGTGGACTCTCCTTCCTTGGAGGTTTTTAAGCAGAAGTTAGATGGCCATCTGTCATGGATTCTTTAGCTGAGATTCCTGCATTGCAGGAGGTTGGGCTAGATGACCCATGGGGTCCCTTCCAACTCTATGATTCTATGTTTCTATTATTCTATATTGGTTCTGACTCCACCTGCCTGCCTTTCAGTCCCAATGGGCACTGCTTCTAGGAGTTAGAACTCCAGGACTTTTAATTTCGGACATTTTAACAGCTGGCCTTGCCTCCTCTCACCTCCATCTCTGTTTGTGTCTCTTGCATGTTTCCAAAAAGAGGATTGCATTACAGTACATGTAAACCTGGAACATGACAGCATTTTGGAGTTCCAAGGTGTTAGAAGTAGAAGCGGACACGGAGCAATGGATTCAAACTACAAGAAAGAAGATTCCACCTAAACATTAGGAAGAACTTCCTGACAGTAAGAGCTGTTCGGCAGTGGAATTTGCTACCAAGGAGTGTGGTGGAGTCTCCTTCTTTGGAGGTCTTTAAGCAGAGGCTTGACAGGCATATGTCAAGAATGCTTTGATGGTGTTTCCTGCTTGGCAGGGGGTTGGACTGGATGGCCCTTGTGGTCTCTTCCAACTCTATGATTCTATGATTCTAAGTAGGCCTGGGATAGCTCAGTGGGTAGAGCGCTGAGATTGTCACAGGTTCGAGTCCAACACTGGGAGAAAGACTCCTGCATTGCAGGGGGTGCCCTAGATGACCCTCACAGTCCCTTGCAACTCTACGATTCTACATTTCCCCCTCTCCTTTCTTTCTTTCTCTTCCATACAGATATGCCTTCTCTGCAGAAGATGATTTTTTCTCTCATTGTTATTGTGACTCTTTCAAGGTGAATTATCAATAGGATGATGATGTGTATATGGAAAGGCGAGGAAGTGACTGAATGGAAGCGGGGGAGGGGGCAGGTAGAGCAGGGCGTGTACGCATGTGGGTGGACAGGGAAGGGCCAGCACTAGCAACATGCAAGGTTTTATGGGATGGCGTATAATGGACGACCCACGCTTTTCGAAAGGAGTGGGTGGCGCGGTTGAGCGAACCTCCCACGCGTCGTTCTGGAAGGTCAAGGCAAGGAGGAGGTAAATGGATTCCCCTCCTCTCTCTCATAGATAGAGACCCACCCCCAAACACATGCAGAGCGAGAGAACAAAGCGAAGGAGAGGGAAAAAACGAAACCAGCCCATTGCTAATCCCTTTGGTAACCCATGCTATCCTGTTATTTCCATTAATGCTGAGCTGCATTAATGCATTAGTTTGGTATTGATCTTTTGGCAGCTTTAGCAATGGGGCATCAATGTGCTCTAATATTTCATATATATTTATGTGTCTATATATTTCATATGTGTGTGTGTGTGTGTACACTCAAGTTAACTCCTGATCAGAGTTAGAAAAGATTCCGCTTTTAATTTATATTGCAAAGTAAATATGGTGGTTGATCCTTTTTGGATAAATTAGTTTATTTTATTTTAAAATTTTAATCCTGATGATGTAATATGCATTAATTTACTGTGCTGGTCGGTGACCGTAATAAAGATTTTGATTTGATTTGATGTGTGTGTGTGTGTGTGTGTGTGTGTGTGTATCAATAAAAAACAAATTGAGCTAAGCGCAAAGTGAAAGAAAGAAAGTGTCTGTTTGTGTATGTGTGTGTGTGTGTGTGAGAGAGAGAGAGAGAGAGAGAGAGAGAGAGAGAGAGAGAGAGAGAGAGAGAAGATAGAATGCAAAGTCTTATCTCACAGGTGTATCTCAACTTTTGCCCCCAACAGAAAAAGGTGAGCCCTCCCAGCTCTCACCTGGGAGCATCCCTTTCCCCCCCAAGCCCTCTCACATTCCCTGCCTCTCACATTCCCTGCCTCTCACACAGGGCCCTTCACCAACTGACCATCACTTTCATCTGTGTACAGTTCTCTCTTTAACCCGGAGCAGAGGACAACAGCAACAAAAGGCAGATCAAAACCGAAACAAAGCAAACAGGGAAAAGAGTGCGCTCTAATATTTGGAAGGACTTTCTGATGGCAAGAGCTGTTCGACGGCAGAGGAGACGGTAGTGGACTCTCCTTTGCTGGAGGCTCAATGGCCTCCTGCCAGGGATTCTTTGTAGCTGTGATTCGTGCTTTGCAGGGGGTTGGACTAGATGACCCTTGGGCTCCCTTCAAACTCTACAATTCTGTGATTCTATGATATGCCATATAGCACCCTGTGAAATATATTCTAGGGTAGAATCCAACACAAGGATTTCTGCTTATGCAATGGAATGAACTTCCTTAAATTTTAATATTTTTTATTTTATTTGTGTGTCTGTGTGTATCCCATCTTTTTCTCCTAGGAGCTTGAGGTGGCATAAACAGTTCTTCCCTTTCTTATTTAATCCCCACAACACCCTTGTGAGGATGGTTAGGATGAGAGGTGGTGACTGGCACAAGGTTATGCCAACTTTGCTGCCACATACACCCGTACAACACCATTACTGGCCCCAACAACATCCAACATACCATCTCAGGACTATTTAATTGCTCATCTTCTAATCTTCTAACATTGTGTATGCCATCAAATGCCAACAGTGCCCTTCAGCTCTCTATATTGGACAAACAGGCCAAACCCTATGCCAAAGGATTAATGGACATAAATCTGACATCAGGAATCACAAGACAGAGAAACCAGTAGGAGAACACTTCAATCTCCCAGGAAATTCTATACAAGATCTCAAAGCAGCTGTTTTATTACAGAGAAATTTCAAGAACAGACTGGAAAGAGAAGTTGCTGAATTGGAACTCATTACCAAGCTTAAAACCATGGAGCCACCTGGGATGAATAAAGACATCAGATTCTTATCTCATTATGCATGATCAAGCTTTCTTTAGCGCCTCAGCCCTTGCTTCCCCCCCCCCCCCGGACTAATTGCAGTCATCAGCAGTCGTTAACAGCCATCTACAGGTTTACCACTCCCATCAGCCCATCACCCATTCCCACCCACCCCCACCACCCTCTGTATATATATAAGGGTCTGACACTTCTGTTTCAAGTGTATCTGAAGAAGTGTGCATGCACACAAAAGCTCATACCAAAATAAAAACTTAGTTGGTCTTTAAGGTGCTACTGAAAGAATTTTTTTATTTTGCTTCGACTCAGACCAACACGGCTACCTACCTGTAACTAAGGTTACACCCAGTAAGCTACATGGGAGACTCTCCCTGGGAAGTGAAACTTACTATGGGTGCTGGGAATTGTAGCTTTGTGAAGGGGTGAACTACAGTTCCCAGGATTCTTTGGGAGAAGCCATATGCATTGAATGTGCTTTAAATATATGGTGCAGATTCAGAACTGTGGTCCATCCACTTCCTCTATTTGGGTGACCGAAATGCAAAAGAGCATTTTAATACCTTTTGTGTTAATTATATTAAGAGTTTGCCAAAGGGCAAAAAAGGGGAGGAGGGAATCTCTCACGTATGCAAATCCTAAGCCAGTTTGCTTAGGTTAACTTGAATGTGTTAAACCAGCCTGATTTTGACCACTAACTGCCCACTTTCGAGTTTGAATTTGTGCACATCTGACAATCTCGTCTATAGACTTTCACTGCATGCAACTTGACAGACAGCGTCGCTTGGATAAACGGAGTGTTCAGTTTGCTTTCCGTTCATTTATCTACCAGACAGTTCAACCTCCGTTCAGCTCTCACTTCAAAAAGTGCATGTGACAATTTTTAGATGTGACGGGTTCTGCCTGCATGTTTTACGCACTTTCCACGTAGGGATTTTGCAGTGCGCAAAGCTGGTCCCAGAGCCAACTCACTCACGCACTCTGCAGCGTGGCAGAAACATTTATGCTTGTCGTGCATTTGCTGCAACAAAGAGGGACGAGTCACAGCTGAGTAGCAAAGCACAGGGCTTCCACGCAAAAGCTCCCTGATACTACCACCCATTAAAAGGGTTAGTGGGACAGAAGAGGGTGGGACGGACCCTCTGCTTTAGATCCTGGGGAGATGCTTCTGGCTAGAGAAGACAAGGCTGGGTTTGATGCACCAATTCCTTGAGTCTCCATGTGTTTGCCTTATCCCAGATATGCCCGCTCGACTGCTTTGATCTGCGACACTGTCGCTGCCACAGGTGTCAACTAAAGCCCTTTTCCCTTTTGTAAGAAATCAATCTTTGGAGCTCCCTGCCTATCAACATCATACAGGTGCCTTCACTGTACTGTTTTTGATGCCTACTTGAAACATTTTTATTCATGAAAGCCTAGCCAGGGACCTGCAAAAGTTACAAGTGCTGTGTGTTTTTTTTTTAAAGCTCCTGTTGATTTTAAATCAACTTTAATTTTTTTATACTTTCTGTTTTTGTTGTTGTTTAGTCGTTTAGTCGTGTCCGACTCTTTATGACCCCATAGACCATAGCACGCCAGGCACTCCTGTCTTGCACTGCCTCCCGCAGTTTGGTCAGACTCATGTTCATAGCTTCGAGAACACTGTCCAACCATCTCGTCCTCTGTCGTCCCCTTCTCCTTGTGCCCTCCATCTTTCCCAACATCAGGGTCTTTTCCAGGGAGTCTTCTCTTCTCATGAGGTGGCCAAAGTATTGGAGCCTCAGCTTCAGGACCTGTCCTTCCAGTGAGCACTCGGGGCTGGTTTCCTTCAGAATGGAGAGGTTTGATCTTCTTGCAGTCCATGGGACTCTCAAGAGTCTCCTCCAGCACCATAATTCAAAAGCAAGGCGACTACTACAGAGTTTTAAATCTATAACCCCAAAATGGCAAAAACAAGGACTGTGCAGCAGCAGGCAAAAATCCCTGCCAGGGTCGCAAGACTGGCTCCCCTCCCTGCTAAAAGGACACAGTCCCTGCCAAACCCAGGTTAGTGCTTAGTGTGAGAAATGTCCCAGAAATGTGAAGAAAAAGAAATGCGTATCCACAGCAATCTTGCTTAGGGGAATTAAGGGAACACTCAGGAGTTGGGGAGAGCCTTCCTGTTGCCCTCTAGTCCTGCTTGGTTGCAGGCTTCCTGTAGACATCCACTTGGCCTCTGTGAGATCAGGATGCTAGACTAGATGGGCCTTGGGCTATTCTATAATTATTTGGTTTTTAACAAATTTATATACCATTTGATTGTAAGTTTTAAAAAGCATACCCTCTATGTGGTTTACAATAATATAAAATAAAGCATTAAAATGATAAATAAATGCAGTTAAAAGCAGAAAGTCTGTTGTCTTTGTCCATGGAGTTTTCTTGGCAGGGATACTGGAGTGGCTTGCCAGTTCCTTCTCCAGGTGGATCACGTTTAGTCAAAACTCTCCACTATGACCTGTCCATCTTGGGTGGCCCTGCATGGCATGGCATAGCTCATAGCTTCTCTGAGTTATTCAAGCCCCTTCGCCACGACAAGGCATTGATCCATGAAGGCAATGTTGGGAAAGATTGAGGGCACTAGGAGAAGGGGACGACAGAGGACCAAACTGCGGGAGACAGTGCAAGACAGGAGTGCCTGGCGTGCTATGGTCCATGGGGTCACAAAGAGTCGGACACGACTAAACGACTAAACAACAGTAGTCGCCTAAGAAATGTAATGTGTGAAGGGGCCCTTATTGTGATGGACACCCTATGCATTGAGGGGGAATTGCTTCTGACTGAGATCTAGGGGTTTTGTTTTGGAGAATGAAGTTTGTGCCTTGCCAGCTCTTTCCTGCTGCTCCCCTACTCCTGCAGAAAGTCTCTCTAGCAAGGATCTGCTGGTGGTGCCCTTCCTTTCCCCCCCATGGAGGTGTCGAAGAGCCGGATGATGCTTCTCATTATTCAGAGCTTCCGTCTTCCCCCATTGGCTCGGGAGAGGTTGAGCTGCGCTGGGGCTGTGTGGCAGGAGGCGGCGGCATCTGTCAATAAAAAGAGGGGCGAGGGGAGGAACCCGTTGCAAAAGGGGGAAGAAAGAACCCGAGCTACGAAGCAAAGAAGGGGGCAGAGCACCTTCACCGCCGGTCCATCGATTCCCCCAAGGATGAACTAAAGCGGAAAGCAGGCTGCGTGCACACCGGCAAGAGGAACCTGCAACTTTCGCGTCCTGTCCAGAGAACCCACCTGAGGCCAACTCTCTGAAGAAGCATCTCCTTGAACTTTGGGAGTTCTTTCTGCAGGTAACACCTTCACTTTCTCTCTCTCTCTCTGTGCGTGTCATTTGCCTCCTTTTCCACGCCGGCTGCTGTGCAATCCTTTGTCCTCCTCAAAAACCTTCCCTTTCTCCACCCATTGATTTATGTATTTTTTCATACCTTGCAAGCTCAGCCTCAGTTTCTCCATTGGCAACCAGGGAACGCTCTTTCGTTTGGCGGCGTTTGCCTGCTTTGCGTTCAACAGGGCTCCGATTCGGCACACCCACACACTTAGTTGAGAGTAAGTCCCCCTGAAACTCAGCGGGGCTTGCTTCTGAGGAGGTGCGTATGAGACTGCACTGCGAAAAGCAGAAGCAATTAAATGGTGTATATATATATATAATATAGATGCGTCTCTATTCTCCGCTCACCCCCATTCCTTAGCAATGGATTTCTGAACTCTGCCTCTGTTTATTATATCTATTCCACTTCGAAGCACGCATCAATTTCAACTCAGGGGGAGCCAGCAAAGAAAATCTTGCCAGTGGGTTAAGATCAGTCTTGCTGCCATGCATTTCTAACTTTCAGCCGAAAGGAAAGGAGATAAAATTATTTGTTTTTGTGTGTATTAAAGAATGTGCAATTTTTTGATACCACAAAAGTTCCTTGTTTGCTACAAGTGATTCATTTGAACTGTGGGTACATTTGATTGGGGCTTCCTCTGTCGCTGGAGAAAATCCGTGTGCATTTCTTGTGAATTTGCCAGGAGAAATAGTGGGCACAATCCAGACAGAATTAAGAACTCGAATCAGTTTGATTTCGGGCACATCCATGCCTACAGAAGTCAATGGGACTTTTAACAGCACAGTTCTGCTCAGAAGTAAGTACCATAAAATTCACTGGGGCTTACTCCTTTGGTAACTGGGGTTTGATTTGCAGTCTAAAGCACTTATGACTGCAGTCCTGTGCGCACTTAGCTATCATAGAATCATATAACTGTAGAGTTGGAAGGGACCCCAAGGGTCATCTAGTCCCACCCCCTGCAGTGCAGGAATCTCAACTAGATCATACAGGACAGATGACCACCCAACCTCTGCTTAAAAACCTCCAAGGAAGGAGAGTCCCCCATCTCTCCTGGGAGCCTGTTCCATGGTGGAGGAGCTCTTACTGTCAGACAGTTCTTATTGATGTTTAGTCGGAATCTCTTTTCTTGTAACTTGAAGCCATTGTTTTGGTCCTATCCTCTGCGGCTCCGCTGAACTACGTAAGTGGGATTTACTTCTGAGCAGACACATCCAAGACTGCAGCTTACCTCTCCCTTTTGTCTAGTCCTGCTATTGTTTCCCAATCCACTGGATTTGACAGAGCAGGAGCAGGGCTGATTGTCTAGAAGCCGTTTAAAAGAGTGAGAACAAAGGATGCTTTGCGCACCAACATTGCACTGGGAAGTTCTCTTGCGCAATCTCTTTTGGAATGAACAGGGATTTTGCCCTCAGTGTGATTCAGCCTCTGCCAGCCTGGTGCTCTCCAGATGTTTGGGACCAGGATGCCACTCAGCTGCCACCAGGTTGTGGAAGACTGGGGATCCGAGGCACACCTTGGCTCCCTTGCCCCCTTGGCAAGCAGTTGCACCAGTGCTCCCTTGGCAACCTGCATTGGCACCCCCACAACCCCTTGCTCCTTTGACAATCTCCAGCTCTCCCCATCTTCCTTCCTTTCTGCTGCCCCATAGGTTGGTGGGGGCCGAGCTAGCAGACCCCTTGGTACACCCCAGCTGGGGATTTATTAGAATGAGGGATGGGGTAGAAGCAAAGGGGGAGATAAAAGGAGGGTTCTGTTGTATTTTTGGGGGTGTGTGCTCCTTGAACCATTTTTGGAACACCTTCAAAACAACTCATGGCAGATTGTTCAAAGGTAGCAACAGGCAGGCAATGATAAGAGACGGGTCATATCGTGTTCCCATTTGCCACAGAGGCAAACCAAACCGGGTTAATTCTAAGAGGGCGAGAATGTAATCTGCTTTCTTCACTGATGTGCAAATCTTTGCTGCTCATTCACAACACTGTTTCTGTAATAAGAGCCATCTGGGGGCAGAATCCATTGGTAATCTTTGGTAGTATGGCATCCTGAGCGAGCCTAAAATTTGGCACCCCCAAAGATCTTCTCAATGATGGAGTTTTTCAATTTTGCAACCCCTTGGCTGTGCGCCCTCTGCGAGGGAGCTGCCTCCGCCCTAAATCCAGAGCTGATTGGGACATTCTCCTGCACAAGGCTTAACACAGGAGAACTTCCTGGAGACTACTGTCCTCCTCCCTGTGAATCAGAGGGCTTTAAAAAAAATCTCTAGGGAGCAAAGCTATCTATCCCCCTGCATCCTCACCTCCCACCTCTAGAAATGGTATTCATAGAAGGTCCATTTCTCATTTGTCATTTTCGTCACTAGTTATATATTCAGTACTGTATCCCTAGCTACACATGCAAAGAGAAATTATCACAAAATGAACCATCAGCAATGGGGATTTCAACTTCAGAAAACTGCCTTTGCCCTGGCAGACCACTTGTGATCTTTACTTAAATTTCATCTGTCCAAAGTCGGTGGCTTATATAAATATATTTTCCATACGGACAGAACAATTCATGGAGGATAAGTCTCCCATTACTAAGTTATCTAAGTGGAACCTCCATGTCCAAAAGCAGTGTACCCCTGCCCAACAGATGGTGGAGGGACACAACAGTGGTGGGAGACCCCCTGGCAGCATGTGACTGGAGCAGATGAGCCTTTGGTCGAATCCAGTGGGGCTCTTCCTGTGTTTGCTGTGTGTCGTGCTGTGTATTTCCATAAAGAAAAGTCTCTTGAAAACCAGGGCTCCGCGGTCGCAGCCTTTCCCAAGCGCCAAAAGCAATATATTCTCTGCAACTTCAAATCCATTTTCTTACACCACAGTCACAAAAAACCAAGGCATATAAAACAATATAAATAATATAGCATAACCGGTGGCCAATAAAGATCACCTCTAGAAAGCCTGACATGGAAGCTCTAATAAATTGGGGCAGTTTCTTCCCCCTCCCATTTTAGGCTGCTGAAATACCACATTGAATTGTAGAGTTGGAAGGGACCCCAAGGGTCATCTAGTCCAGGGGTCAGCAAACTTCTTCAGCAGGGGGCCGGTCCACTGTCCCTCAGACCTTGTGGGGGGCTGGACTATATTTTGAAAAAAAATATGAACGAATTCCTATGCCCCACAAATAACCCAGAGATGCATTTTAAATAGAAGCACCCATTATACTCATGTAAAAACACGCTTGATTTAGAAGACAGTTGGGCTGGATCCAGCCCCCGGGCCTTAGTTTGCCTACCCATAATCTAGTCCAGGGGTCAGCAAACTTTTTCAGCAGGGGGCCGGTCCACTGTTCCTCAGACCTTGTGGGGGGCCGGACTATATTTTGAAAAAAAATATGAACGAATTCCTACGCCCCACAAATAACCTATAGATGCATTTTAAATAAAAGGACACATTCTAGTCATGTAAAAACACCAGGCAGGCCTCACAAATAACCCAGAGATGCATTTTAAATAAAAGGACACATTCTACTCATGTAAAAACATGCTGATTCCCAGACCGACTGGGGGCCGGATTGAGAAGGCAATTGGGCCGCATCCGGCCCCCGGGCCTTAGTTTGGGGACCCCTGATCTAGTCCAACCCCCTGCAATGCAGGAGTCTCAACTAGATCATACAAGACAGATGACCGTCCAACCTCTGTTTAAAAAGTCTGCCACTTTCCAAGGTGGTCCGTTCCACTGTCGAACAACCCTTATTGCCGTAAACTCCAACATGGATGCTGAGTCAATAAGCAGGCTTTCGCCATCGCAGTGCTTTCCAGACTTCATCTTCTGTCAGCTCCACTTGCCAGGCTGTATTTACAGGGAGGTGTAAGCCCTTATAGTCCAAATACAATTGGAAAGCTTTTCCCATTTCCTTTCTCCTTGCAGAGAAATAGTTGAGAGGTCAATTTGGGAGAGTCGAAATGGCTTCAGGATTGTTCTCCTGTACTATTTCAGACACATGGTTTATATACTTATGTATGTGTTTGCCTTGTACATTTATGAACATTTTTTAATATATATAAGACCTTAGAAATCCTATAACACAACCAAAACATCTGGAGGGCACCAGGTTGGTGAAGCCTGGAATACAGTATACAATTGTCGGAATATGGAAGACTCTGCAATGTTTTTATTGCCTCTCATTACCGCTTTGCTTTAGTTGCTTTTTTCTGGACAGAGGTCTAAATGTTTTCAATAAAAGCAGGGGAGTTATTACTCCATTTTCACGGAGGGGGGGGCATTCTCAAGCGTTTCCCCAAAGCTGCATGTGTTCCATTGCAAACAAATTGCATTTCCTGCCCCCACCCCCAGCTTCAGTATGTTATTTTTACCTGAGTAAAATGGTATTCCGACCACTTTAAAAAGCAATAATAATAATAAAGAAGCGGTAAACACCAGTGAACTTTATGAAATCTCTTACGGCGATGCCTTCAACCTTTCCCTGCAATGTGGTCTTTTTTCCTTTTTCCTTTTAAAAAAGAGTATTTATTTTATGCTGTGTTGTGGGTGCTTTCTCCAGTGTTGCAGATACATTAATCCACACACAAACAAACACACTTGCCCGTTTTCCTTTCCCAGCTTGGCAGCAGAGGTAACATTGACAAAGCTCAGCCATGGGGCATCGTACACTTTGGGGTGTTCTCGGCAGGAACCCAAGCTGCGTTTGCAGAAATGAAAATGTGGGGGGCACGTTTAGCAGCTGAGCATATGCCAATATTCACGCAGCAAAATTGTGGGCACGCCTGTTGAGACACTGCCTTTACACAGCAGTGTAAAGCACAGTGTAAAATTAGGGCTATCTCAAATGTTAGGGTTTTTTTTGTTTTTAAGTGTGCTTATCCCGAGCTGCTTTCCTTCTGTTTTATTTTATTTTAAAAAAGCAATTATGAGCAGGGCCAGATTTAGGTTTGATGAGGCCCTAAGCTACTGAAGGTAATGGGGCCCTTTATACCGTATGTCCAGCTGTCCTTTGTCAACAACAAATTGTCGCTGTTTTTTTGTGTTGAATGGTTATGGTGCTGGAGGAGACTCTTGAGAGTCCCATGGACTGCAAGAAGATCAAACCTATCAATTCTGAAGGAAATCAGCCCTGTGTGCTCACTGGAAGGACAGATCCTGAAGCTGAGGCTCCAATACTTTAGCCACCGCATGAGAAGAGAAGAATCCTTGGAAAAGACCCTGATGTTGGGAAAGATGGAGGGCACCAGGAGAAGGGGACGACAGAGGACGAGATGGTTGGACAGTGTTCTCGAAGCTACGGACATGAGTTTGACCAAACTGTGGGAGGCAGTGCAGGACAGGAGTGCCTGGCGTGCTATGGTCCATGGGGGTCACGAAGAGTCGGACACGACTAAACGACAACAAATCCCGAGCTGTTTCCTTCTGTTTTATTTTATTTTAAAAAAGCAATTGTGAGCAGGGCCGGATTTAGGTTTGATGAGGCCCTAAGCTACTGAAGGTAATGGGGCCCTTTATATGTCCAGCTGTCCTTTGCCAGCAACAAATTGTCGCTGTTTTTTGTGTTGAATGGTAATTTATGCACCTGATGGGTATCTAAAGCCACTTGCACATAACAAATAGGAGCCTACACAACACAAAACACTGTTGCTGTATGTAGGTTTTATTTTATTTGTTTTTTATCTTATATTTTGGAAATGTACATCCAGTTTTTCCCCCTTTAATTTTTTAGGGCCCCCCCAAGAGAGTGGGGCCCTAAGCTATAGCTTATAAGTAAATCCAGCACTGGTTGTGAGGGGTTCTGAACTGGATCAGGAGTGCATTGTGAAAAATTTAACCTTTCCCCCTCTGCACCTCTTTCCAGGCAAAATCCTGCCGCTAGACATGTCTTATACTGTACTAACTCAGACCATTGGACCATCTGCTCAGTATCGTCTACTAAGGACTTCTCTAAATCAATGTTTCCCACCTTTTCCCGATGGCGGTCCCCTTCCAACTTGTTTCCTTCCTGTGCCCCCCCCCCCGAGCATAGCCAGGGGGGGACAACTGCCTCCCCAACAAGTAAAAATAAATACAAATCAATACAAATTTGAGGTTCTGTCCCCCCCCCCAACATAAATCCTGGCTATGCCCATGCCCCCCCATCCTAGCATTAGAAAGATGGCTGTTTAAATGTTTTGTTTGTAAATCGAGCATGTTTTATTTATAATTTTTTATAATTTATACAAAATACAATTACGTAAAGTGATAGGAGCATAATGAAATATTGCTGAAGCAGAAAAACATAGACCCATAAGAGCTGGAAGGGACCCAAAGGGTCATCTTTCTAGTGCAACCCCCTGCAATGTAGGAAACTCAGCAAAAGCATCCAATACAGAGGATTCTAGTCTTCAGTGGGGACCCAGGTGGCGCTGTGGGTTAAACCACTGAGCCTAGGGCTTGCTGATCAGAAGATCGGCGGTTCGAATCCCTGCGACGGGGTGAGCTCCCGTTGCTTGGTCCCAGCTCCTGCCAACCTAGCAGTTCGAAAGCACGTCAAAATGCAAGTAGATAAATAGGAACCGCTACAGCGGGAAGGTAAACGGTGTTTCCATGTGCTGCTCTGGTTTGCCAGAAGCGGCTTTGTCATGCTGGCCACATGACCTGGAAGCTATACGCCGGCTCCCTCGGCCAATAATGCGAGATGAGCGCGCAACCCCAGAGTCGGTCACGACTGGACCTAATGGTCAGGGTCCCTCTACCTTTACCAAGTCTTCAGTGAGCATTCCTTCTCTCTCCACCCCCCCCACTAATTTTATTAAATGTTTTCAACATATAATGCAGTAAAAGAGCAGAAATAAAATAATAACAACATATAATTTTGTGTTTTATTATTAATACCGTATATCTGTAGCCCCCTATTGCCCCTATATCTTAATCTTCAACACAGAGACGGGGATCTCCCCCCCTTCTCACCTGGGAGCTTCCCCCTCCCTCAGCCTCACCCCCTGAGGAAGACCCCTCTGGCCGGTCTCTCACACAGGTCCCTTCCTCTTCTATCCAACACCAGTGAGCATTCAGACTGATTTGTTTGCAGCCACAATGCCAATGAGCATTCATCCTAGTTTGCTTGCATGGTGTTTATACATTTTCCGGTTAAGGATTCCTTCACCCCACAATTTGCAGTGTGGTTCCCCATCACCTTCCTAATTAAAAAGTTAGTTTTTGTAAAAAAAAAATGGTGGTAGGATGACAAGGGCTCTTTAACCTACTTCAGCGGTGCAACCCCTAAATTTCTGGTATATATTTAATTCCACCTGCAAAATACTAGCAGCCTAGAGGCAGCCGTAATGTCAGCAGCTCTCCAGGGTTTCAGACAAGGGTCTCTTCTTGCACTACCTGGGGATCCCAGGGATTGAGCCTGGGGCCTTCTGCTCTAATGAGCAATGGTCCTTCCTTTCTCCCAATAAATATTTCCTCCTAAGGAGTGCAATTGCAATAAAAAATGTGACTGGCGCACTGCAGTTGTACAACCGTTGTGCAATCGAGTGCCCTGGCCATTTCTCTGGCATCATATTCAGCTGGGTCTGTGTTTTCGGATGATGCAGGTGTGGCCACAGAAGCCTGTTTTATGTTGGCACGTAAGGTAGGGCTGCAGAACCAGAGGTTGTTGGACTCCAACTTCCATCAGCTCCTGCCAGGTGGCCAATCATCAAGGATGATGGGATTTGTTGTCTAGCAACATCTGGCAGGCAACAGGTTCTCCATCTTTGATGCAGGGTAACCAGGTGCGAAGGAGGTAGGAATTTCAAACGTGGTGCAAAACATTCAAGTTCTACACCTGCATCGTTTCTCACCTTACACTTGACAACCTGCAGCTGCTCTCTTGCCAATCCCCTCCTACCCAACAATAAAAGGAGCAGGAGCGATTTGATCTTCATCTGGTTAGCTGCCTGAATGTAAAATGGAGAGGAGAGATTGCAATCCAAAAGTAAGGGCCAACCTTTTGTGGAAGGGATTCAGGGGCATAACAGAACTTTAGGATTGTGGATGAAAAAGCTCTGTCTCCTTAGCGTAAAAACAACAACAAACCACTTAAACAAAAACCTTGGTGGTTTTTTTTGTGGCTTGGAAAGTGACAAGGAAATGCAAGGAGAAGTGTGGAATGAATGAGCCATTTAAGGGAAGACATATAAACACCCCCCCCCCAGCAAAGCAGGATGAATGCTCATTTCTATATAATAATTCCTGAAACATAATAAGAACAAATGTTCAGTCAACGTTGCACATCATATAAACGCTGTGTAAGCTTTGTACAGTACAAGCAAATTAGGGTGAATAAACCGCCACCCCAAGGGTCTCATTCCTGGGCATTCACAGCCAATTCAGACCACATCAGCATACCGGTATATGTTCATCACTTCACATTTGTTTACCTTGAGTTGCATTGGCCACTTTATTGGCCATTCACTCAATTCTTTTGGAGCTCTTTGCAAACACTTTAAGGACCTGGAACAATTAAGTATCATAAGCAAACTTGGCAACCTCCCTGCTCTCCTTTAATACAATATTATTTATAAACAAGTTAAAAAGCTCAGGTCCAAATATTGATCCTTGAAAGGGGGGGGGACTCTACATTTTCTCCATCAGAAGAATTGTCCACTTATTCCTACTGTAGTGAATTTCTGGGCTGTGAATGCCCAGGAATGAGACTGTATAAGCTAAACAAGCTATAGCTCAGGGTCCCACATATTTTCTTATGTGCAAATGGCTTTAGATACCTATTAGGTCCATAAATTACCATATACAGTGGTACCTCTACTTACAAATAACTCTACTTACTATTTTTTCCGTCCACCATCTTGGATGCGGTTTAGATAGGATTTTTTCTACTTATGAATTTTTAGATAGGGTTGCTTCAACTTACGAATTTTTTATCCCAATGCATTCCTATGGGATTCTACTTACAAATTTTTTTCGACTTACAAATGTGTGTTCGGAACGCATTAAATTCGTAAGTAGCATATATTCAACACAAAAAACAGTGACGATTTGTTGTTGACAAAGGATAGCTGGACATATAAAGGGCCCCATTACCTTCAGTAGCTTAGGGCCTCATCAAACCTAAATCCGGCCCTGTTTCTACTCCATGCTTCCTGATATGCAACCAATTCCTGATCCATAAGAACACCTTGTAGGCATGTTTCTCTCGAGAGACAACGGAGTGTGCCTCCAGGGGTGAATTCAAACTGTTGTGTTAGCAGCACCAAAATGAACTCCCTGGGGCGCAAGCCTGGGCAGTGTGGATAGAGGTCCTGAGCTGCCCAGACAACAAGACCCCCCCCCTCGGCCTCACTGGTGTGACCCAAAAGAAAGCAGAACAATGCGTTTGGCACCAGCTTGGCTGCAGGAGTTGCCAGGAAGAGGCATTCAAGGAGCCAACCAACCCGCCTTTGAGACTCCACTCCAGATTTCTGTAGGGTTTACTACTTAGTCTGTACTGCTCCCGGAAATGTTCTCCAAGGCAGTGGGTATGGATTTTAATTCGGGGTTTACACCCTAAGCCTTTCTCATTAATGGGTATAGCTGCAAGGCAGCAGAGGTTTCGGATCAGAGTTTTCCTTCTCCTAGATGGGCTCCCTTCCCAGTTTGATGAGCCCCATCTGCCCCCCTTCCCTCTACAGCATGTGCAGAAACCACCTTCTTGACTGCTGGACCCACAATTGCTCTTGTCATCCACTCACTCTGCCGGAGCCTGTCTTCACATGTAGGGGAAACCCCTAACTCACCAAGGGTCTGAGACCCGTCGGGTATCCTCACCTGGTTTAGCCAGCCAGTCAAAGCCGTTTCCTGGGGTGTGGCCACTGTCGCATGCTGACATCTTTTGGGAGCCACAGGTGTGAGCCGAGTGCAGGATGGGGACCAAAGATGGACAAACTACCACAGAACTACCCCTAACACCCCATACACCTGTATAACACTACAGGGGCGTACCCAGGATCAAAACTAGGGAGGGGCAAGCGGGAGCGGGCGGGTGGCGAGCGCGCTGGGCCTGCTGCTGGTGTCGGAGCAAGAGCCGAGCCCTTTCCCTTCTGGGCGGCTGTGTCGCCGGTGGGATGCCTGCCTTCCTCGCTCGACTGCTGCCTGTTTCATCACTTTATAACCATTTAATTTTTTTTGCTTCTGGGGGACAGCTGCCCCCCTGTCCCATGCTGGGTACGCCCATGTAACACTATGCATGGTATGAAGAAAGTGGATAGAGATTTTTGTCTCCCCCTTGTTCATAACACTAGAACTCGTGGACGTCCTATGGAACTGAATGTTACAGGATTTAGGACAGAAAAAGGAAGTTCTTCTGCCCGCAGTGCATTCTTAAACTGTGGAACTCCCTCCCACTGGAAGCAGTGATGGCCACCAACTCAGATGGCTTTGAAAGGGGATTAGACAACTTCACGGAGAACAAAGCTATTAATGGCTTCTAACTAGGATAGGTCCATGGTGGTCTGCATTCATGAGAGGCAGTTATGCTTCTGAAGACCGGTTGCTGCAAATGGCAGGAGAATGCTGTTTTTCTGGGGTCCTGCTTCCAGGCTTCTCATAGGCATCTAGCAGGCTGATGCAAAAACAGGATGCTGGAGTTACATGGGGAAACTAGTGAATTTCATTAGCTGACTGGATTCTAGTATTATGGGAGAGAGAAACATCCTTTCCAGTATCTGTAAGCCATGCATAATGATATCTTCTAACCAACGCCTCAATGTACCTGGGAGTCAGCCCAACATGATGGGATTTATTTCTGAGTAAGTGTGCTTAGAATTTCATTGTCAGTCTTCTTCTTCTTTTTCCCCCCTTTTGGAAAACAACTAAAAAGCCCCCAATGCTTTGAGTCCCATCAGGGAAAAAGGTGGGGCACAAACAAACAAACAAACAAACAAACAAACAACACAATAATACAGTTGTACCTTGGTTTTCAAACGCCTTGGGAGTCAAACGTTTTGGCTCCCGAATGATCGAAAACCAGAAGTGATTGTTCTGGTTTTCGAACGTTCTTTGGAACCCGAACGTCCGATGTGACTTCTGTAGCTTCTGATTGGCTGCAGGAGCTTCATGCAGCCAATCGGAAGCCGTGCCTTGGTTTCCAGATGTTTTGGAAGTTGGACGGACTTCCGGAATGGATTCCGTTTGACTTCCGAGGTACCACTGTAATGCTTTAGCCCATTTTGGCACCCTCCAGATTCTGTGGGTTATACTTCCCATCAGTCTCAGACAACATGCCTAATTGCCAACGGTGATGGGATTTGTAGTGTATAATATCTGAAAAGCACCATGTTGGCTATATCTGCAATAAAATAATAATAATGAAATAATAATATGCTTCCCATCTGAGTCAGCTTTATCCTTTTATAGAGTAGGGCGTGCTTCAACCTTCCTCCTTATGCCCAGTCCAAGAGAGAGGTGGTGGAACAGCCTCTCTTTGAGGTTTGCAGACACCTGGACATATCTGAATGAGGTTTCCACTAACAGCAGCAGCACTGATCCTGCAGAGCTGCCTGACACATTAAGGCAGGGCTGAGGGACCTGTTGTTGGACTCCCAACTCCCACCAATCTCAGCCAGCATGGCCAGTTATAGACTCATAGAATCACAGAATCATAGCACTGTAGGAGTTTGGAGAGACCCTGAGGGTCATCTAGTCCAACCCCCTGCAATGCAGGAAATTCAACTAAAGCATCTGTTAGGGGATGATGGGAATTGTAGTCCAGCAACATCAGGAGGGGCACAGATTCCCCGTACACACAAACACACCCCTGGATTTTGCTTGCATGCAAGTTTGCAGTTGCGTGCAAAAGTTCCTTTTGTTCTGTCAGCGTGCGATTTTTTAAATTTATTTTTTAAAACCAAGCCCGTCTTCTCTAAGCGCATTTTATCTTTAATTGCACCATTGTACCTATCGTTATTTGCGCACCCGAACTGGCCCTTGGCACACCGTTCGAGAGCTGCCTCTGTGCTCCGCAGCCCGGCAGCAGCAAAATGAGAAATTTAATTCTCTCCCCTCCTGCTTTAATAAGAGCGTTTAAATCATCCCGAGAGAAATCGATAGAAGCAAGCTGATTCAGGGGAATGGTGGGGATGATATAAGAACCTATCAAGCCACACATCCCTCACTGCCGGCCGTCTGTTTGTGGACTGGCAAATGCGTGGAGCATTCTGCACCAAAAACGACCAGGTGCAGTGCCTCTGCCCCCCCACCAAACCTTAGCCAAAAACGCTGCCAGAGCAGTTGACGAAACATCCATGGTAATATAGTCTCTCCACCTTCCTTTTCCACACTCCAGCAGCGTCTGTTCCACTGTGAAACAGAAATTTCTTCCAGATGCTTAGTCTGAATCTCCTATTCTGTAACTTGAATCCGTTGATTCGGGTTCTAGCCCCCAAAAGCAGGAGAAAACAAGCTTGCTCAATCCTCCATGTCACACAGCCCTTTAGATATCTGAGGTGGAACGGATTCCCTCAGAAAGTGGCGGATTCTTCTCCACTGGAAGTTTTTTCAGCAAAGATTGGGAGATTCTTTACCTGTGATTCCTGCATTGCAGGGGGTTGGACTAGATGGCCCTTGGAGGACCCTTCCAACTTTACAGTTTTGCCCCTTGGGCTTCAGGAATCAATGTCCTCCCTCCCTCCCCATCTTTTTTTTTTTGGTAAAATATTTTTATTTTATTCCATTTTACATTCTGCATTTGAATCATTAACATTTAAGATTACCTGAATCCTTAGACTTCCCACCACCCCTCCCTGGTTTCCACTATCAAACTTTTTCTGCTGCATCACATCATTTCTCTATTCTTCTTTAAAAAATTTACCTTAGTTTTTAATACAATACAAGTGTCACTCAAATCTGGCCAAAGTTTTTAGTTGTTTACAGTGTTCTCTTAAATAAATTGTAAATTTTTTCCATTCCTTCTTAATGCTTCTATCTTCCTGGTTTCTGATTTTCCAGGTCAATTTCGCCATTTCGGCATAGTTAATCATCTTCATCAGTCATTTGTCTCTGGACGGGACATTATCTTCTTTCCATCTCTGGGCCAGTAGTATCCGCCCTGCTGTTGTTGCATACATAAACAATCGTTTCTGCTCCTTTGGTATCCCTGCATCTAAGATTCCTAGTAAAAAAGCTTCTGGTTTTTTAAACAAACATTATTTTAAACATTTTTTTCAACTCATTATATATCATTTCCCAGAACGCTTTTGTTATCTTGCACGTCCACCACATGTGGTAGAATGTGCCTTCCTTCTCCTTACATTTCCAACATACATCTGAAGTAGTTCTATGCATCATAGAATCATAGAATCATAGAGTTGGAAGAGACCACAAAGGCCATCCAGTCCAACCCCCTGCCAAGCAGGAAACACCATCAAAGCATTCTTGACATATGCCTGTCAAGCCTCTGCTTAAAGACCTCCAAAGAAGGAGACTCCACCACACTCCTTGGTAGCAAATTCCACTGCCGAACAGCTCTTACTGTCAGGAAGTTCTTCCTAATGTTTAGGTGGAATCTTCTTTCTTGAAGTTTGAATCCATTGCTCCGTGTCCACTTCTCTGGAGCAGCAGAAAACAGTCTTTCTCCCTCCTCCATCTTTGCTAGCTTGACAGGTGTTAAACACCTCCGGCACATCATTTTCATATAGTTCTCCTTCAACGCACAACATGCTGTGAATTTAAGTCCACCAACGTCCTCTCTTTCGCAGAGGTGAAAATTTATTTTATTTTCCTTTCGCCTTGGAAAGAATTATCTCCTTTAACTCCCTTTCCCCCCTCAAGCTGCACTTGGCTCTGCAGTCATTCTGGGAGGCTCTATTAATTAATGCTCTTAAGGCAATTTGCGATCAGCAGATGAAAGGTGCCGAAAGATCGCAAAGTATTGTAATCAGATAGTGAATCATGCCTCTGAGCCACCGGCAGCTCGGTGGAATTTATGTTCTGCTAACGTCGATAATTCGACATATGATAATGCATATCATTCAAATTACAGCTTAATTTAGCACAAATGAGTATGGGAGGATTAGCATATTTCTCCATCAGCCCCAATTAAAGGACATTAAGGAGAAAGTCAGCTGGAGCAGAGAGGAGAGAGCAGGCTGTAAAAGTTCCCCGGGGATTCAGAACAGGGACCCCTCGGGGGCTTGGGAGCTGGGGAGAGACAAAGGAAGAGTGTTTGCCTGCAAGTTTTTGGTTCCTTTTGGGTTTTTTTTTCATTTCCAGCCTAAGCAAAATCCCCCTGCCAAAGCTCGCAGCCCGGTAACAATATGGAAGTGGGATAGAGGAGATATTTCGATGCCATCATCCGCCTGCAAAGACCTGGGTGAAAAGGCACGTCTTGACCTGACCTTGAAAAGTGTGCAAAGATGAGGCCGGATGCAGCTCAGGACATTCCGCAACCTGGGGGCCACCACAGAAAAGGTCCTCTCATTTCCCACTGCTGAATGGATTTTACAGGGCTGTGGGAACCAGAGGTGCCAGCTTGCGAGGGTGTTTCGTGGTGGTGGGAGAGTGACATTGAAGCTTCCCAGGCTTTGCAAAAGAGGCGCCAGGGCTCCAACAGGATTCTGGAGCCCTCCTGTTTCCTTCCCCAAACTGGGTGGGCTGTAGGATGGTGGCAGGAGGGCTCTTGGACCTGTCAGAGCATTGCAGCTCCCTCCCTAAGCCGGACAAAAGCTTCCCAGCAAAAGTTTCTCTGGGTGTGCCAGGGATTTCCCCTGGGGATCCTCACCTTCTAGATATAGATAGATAGATGATAGATAGATATAACTTTATTGTCATTGTACATAGTACAACAAAATTGAATGCCGTCCCATGAAAACAAAAAACACAATTACAGCCATATATACACATACATACACACATATCGCAACTCCCCAAAGATCATATTATTTAGTTACAGCATTTAGGATGGTTATAGCTCTTGGATAAAAACTGTTTTTTAATCTGTTTGTTCTTGATTTAATTGTTCTATATCTCTTGCCCGAAGGCAACGGTGCAAAAAGACTATGTCCAGGGTGAGATGAGTCCTGCAAAATAGTATTTGCTTTTTTAGGGCACCGGGAACTGTATACTGTAGTTCTTCCAGAGATGGGAGGGGATGTCCGATAATCTTTTGGGCTGTGGTTATAACCTCTTGGAGCACTTTCCTATTCATGACCTTCTGCATGCAAAGCTTTGATTCCAACCTCCCGTCCAAAAAAAAAAAAGGTATGGTGCTCTCAACAGTGCTGGTATTGCAGAAAAGTCACTCCTTCCCTGGAAAGGGCATACGAGGGCAACTTGCCTGCCATTCACTCACCTCTCTTCCCAATTCCTTCAGGTGCCTGCTTTCAAGAATGGAGTGGCAGCTTCTGGCATTTGCCATTTGCCTCAGTTTGGCTACCTCGAATTCAGCAGACTGTTCGGCTCAGTGCTCCGCATGTGCTCTTCACAATCAGGATGTGGATAAGCTGGTCAGCCCCTTGGTAAGTCGCAGCCCCGGTCAAGATTTGGCTACCCTTGCCCACCTGAATCCTAATCCAATCTGGGATGCTGTTCAACCAGGCATCCCCAAACTGCGGCCCTCCAGATGTTTTGGCCTACAACTCCCATGATCCCTAGCTAACAGGACCAGTAGTCAGGGATGATGGGAATTGTAGTCCAAAACATCTGGAGGGCCGCAGTTTGGGGATGCCTGTGTTTAACATACATGCAAGCATAATTTTGCTGGTATCTTGGTCTCAGACCTGTGGGAATGTTCAGGGTGGCAGGAAAGGATATATTGTTTATTCCTACTCGCTGGATCATCACCTTGTCGTGGTGAGTGGGCTTGCATGTTCCTATGACCCTTGTGAGCGAAGCCGTCGGAAATCTTGTACTCCCAGCAGGAGTGATCCACACCGTGATCAACTCCCACCTGGAAATCAATGTCCCCCCTGTGGAAGGACATGTGGATCCAGAATTGGCCTCCATAGTCACTTACGGACCCATTGTTAAAACCGTGTTTATGGAAGACAATCTTACTCGGCTACGAGTGATCGCCAAAGAAGAAGAAGAAGATTGTTTATTAATATCCTTCCTAACTCGCGCTAGCAAGTTCCTTTACTTAGCAGAGTGCATTCCCCTTTACATAGCAGAGAACTTGTTGCAAACTCATGTGAGCTTCTTAAGACAATACGCATTTCAATCTGGCTTGTCCAGATTGAAATGTGTTCTAATATTTTCCTGGTAAGACCCCTTGAATCCCTCCTAAAAGAATAAAGACACCACGGTCTTATTCATAAGCAATGAAAAGAAAATTTATTCACGGCCAGGCAGAGCACAGTGTGATCCCTGAAGGCAGGCTTTAGGCTTAAAGTTTCAAACGTATAGAAACAGGTTTACCCCCTAAGGGAGATTTGCCTAGTGACTGCAGGCTAGCAGTCCAGCAGTTCTCAGGCCGAAATGAAGATGGAAAAGAGGGAGAGTGGCAGCACGCCTTGGCCTTTTACCAGGTCTGGAAAGGTCATGCCCACCCACTAGTCACATGCAAGAGGAAGGATGCTCCAGACCAGGAGGAACAGGAAGTTGCAAACCTCTGTTTGCGAACGGGATCCGTTCTGGAGACCCGTTCGCAACATAAAAGCCCACAACCTGAAGTGCCGTATCTGTGCAGGTGCGCGGTGTGATCTGGAGCTTGTGTGCATGCACAAAGCACGATTTAGCACTACTGTGCATGCGTGAGTGGCGAAACCCGGAAGTAACCCTTTCCGGAACTTCTGGGTTGCCGCGGGACGCAACTTGAAAAAAACGTAACATGAAGCAAACATAACATGAGGTATAAATGTACATCCCACACACATCTTGCGTTATTGGCCAAGGGAGCCGGCGTACAGCTTCCAGGTCATGTGGCCAGCATGACAAAGCCACTTCTGGAGAACCAGAATAGCGCATGGAAATGCTGTTTACCTTCCCGCTGTAGCAGTACCTATTTATCTACTTGCATTTTGATGTGCTTTCAAACTGCTAGGTTGGCAGGAGCTGGGACCAAGCAATGGGAGCTCACCCCGTCGCGGGGATTCGAACCGCCGACCTTCTGATCAGCAAGCCCTAGGCTCTGTGGTTTAACCGATAGCACACATTTAAATCAGCTGATCCCTCCCTCTGCCAATCACCTTCCAGCACCCCACCGCTCCACCATCTCTCATCCCGCCACAGTCCTTCAAAGACAACTCTACTCCACCCATTGTTACTGGATGGGCAGAGCCCTCCTTGTACCTTATCTGGAGTTGTTTTTCACTCTAACATTCAGCTGTTCTTACCAGTTTTACGGCCAAGCCTCCCTTTTGGGTACGCAATGCTGACAGTCACTGATAATGGCTTTTACAGAATTTCTATCTCTGGGCCACTGAGGGAATGTTGACCAGATTGGCCCTTTTTTTGGTGTCTTAACAGATATGCTCCCTGGGGTGCCAAGGCTCCTTGCTGTCCAGCGCTGAGTGGGAGAAGTGCAAGAAAGCGCTGTCCTTCCTCGCCCCTTTCCTGATCGAGGGGGAGCCCGACAGACTATCCCAGGGGGATGAAGAGGAGGAGCCTGAACAGGAAGGCGACCCCAGACCCAGGGAGGTGTACACTGGGCCGGCCAAACGTTACGGAGGCTTCATGAAGAAGCTGGACAAGAACAAGATCTTTTCTCTCCTCCGCGAGAACGCCCTTGCCAAGGGGAGCATGGCAAAGAAGTACGGTGGGTTCTTCCGGAAGGTGGGGGAGAGGGAAGCCTCTGAGGTGGGTGCCGAGGAGGAATACCCGGCCTCTCTGGAGACCAGGGATCTGGCCTCAAACGGGGAAGAGTCGGATGTGGGTTTGCTCAAGGATGAGGTGAAACGCTACGGGGGTTTCCTCCGCAAGTATCCCAAGCGAGGTTCTGACACGGCGGCCGCCGAGGAGGGCAGGCAAGAGCTGGGGGACCTGCGCAAGCGCTACGGGGGCTTCATGCGCAGGATCCGACCCAAGCTGAAGTGGGACAATCAGAAGCGCTACGGAGGGTTCCTGCGGCGCCAGTTCAAGGTGACCACCAGGTCGGAGGAAGAGCCCAACGCCTACTCAGAGGAGGTCTATGACCTATAGAAGCCGCTTTGGGCAGAAACCCAAGGCATCCTCCGGCCGTGACGCTCCCAAATATGGACTGTGTGGGTCATTCCAACCGCTCACCCCAGTGCTCAGCCAAGAAGTGCAAGGGCCACCGGCAGGCCTGATAGAGAAGGAATGAAATGACATCATGGGGTACCTTAGCATGGATTTCGAGGTGGAGGGAAGCCAGGGTTTGGAGGTTCAGGGCCTGAGATGCCGCTTTCTGGTGCTGTCCTCCATCTATCGAAAGAGGGGTGCATGTATGGAGATGCTGTCTGCTTCCAGCCTCTAAAGAGATTTGTTCTCTTCTGTCATTAATATTTTGTTTCCCTGTCTGCCAAAAACCGAATCTAGCCTGGCTAACAAATCTAATTAGCCGGTACAATAACATAACCACATCAATGAAACGCACCAAAAATGCACACCTCTAAGCCTGTTTGCTTGGAAGTAAAATCCCTCTGAATTCCTAGCCAGCGTGCTTAGAAGTGCAGCCGGTAAACAAATTTAAACGGTGAAAACAGCAGCAATCAAACCTCATTGAGGAGTAATAGCTTACAAACACCTGCTGGTACAAAGCAATCACAGTCCAAACCTCGACTGGATAAAGCAGCCTTCCCCAACCTGGTGCCCTCCTGATGTTTTGGACGACAGCTCCCATCAGCCGCAACCTGTATGGCTGTCCTGTCTGAAACTGATGGGATTTATAGTCCAAAACAGCTGCAAAGCAACTGCTTGATGAAAGGTCAAATGCAAACGGCAAAGACTTTTTAAAAACTTTAAATAGTGTCACATCCATCCTATAAAAAGCATTATTCAGAATAGCGGTTTGCACGGCCCACTAAGGATGATAATAACATAATAACGTTCACAATAGGAATCCTAGAATCACAGAGTTGGAAGGGGAACCTGAGGACCATCTAGTCCAACCCCCTGAATTGCAGGAATATGCAGCTGTCCCTTATGGGGATCAAACCTGCAACCCTTGCATTAACAGCACCATGCTCTAACCAACTGAGCCATCAATTGCACTTTTATTCAAAATCAAAACTATTTAATTAATTCAACAAGATGGATGAACTTGATCCAGTGATGACAGCTTTTCAAGGTCAACAGAGGGATAGATAGCTCAGCCGGTAGAGCATGAGACTCTTAATCTCAGGGTGGTGGGTTCGAGTCCCACTTTGTGAGAAAAGATTCCTGTATTGTCAGTGGTTGGACAAGATGAGCCCCGTGGCCCCTTCCAACTCTCGGATTTTATGATAGTCATTTTGCACCGCCAGTGCCCAGCTGCCACCCCTTGCCTCTCAGCGCCCCCCACCTGATAATCCCAGTGCCCCTCAGGGGGGTGATCGTGCCCACTTTGGGAACCTCTGGAGCAGACGAATGGGTTTACTCTAAGCAGGATAAAGTCTGGCTGCTGTCCTCTCTTTTTACACTGTGCATATATGATTTACTTTAAGTGTTCCCTTTAAAATGTCAAGTGTGAAATGTGACAAGGAGGTGTTTTAAAACACACGCATCGTACAGGCACACACATTCCCAGGGTCGCGACTGGCAAGCCAGAGTCAGTTTGCTTTGTAATGCTTGAAATCATCCTCTGTGGACAGGCTTTGCAAGGAATCTGTCACGCAGGACCTTTAGTACCCGAGAGGACAGTGGAGCAAAAAAACAGAGAAAAGAGTGCGTGCCCCACGGGGAAACGGTGTTTGTATCATGCCAGCTTCAAATTAAGTAAAAACCTTCGTGCCGCCTAGCTGAGCCAGATGTGGTGTGATAGATGCAAAAGCGCCCTGGGAGTCCGCATCTTTCTTTCTTCTGCTCATGCGGTTTCCTATGTGCTACCCCAAAGACCCATTTCCCAGAGCCAAGGTGGCTCACAGATCGCACAAGAATTCCCCTGTCTTTCACATGATGTAGGGAGTGAGGAGTGAATTCTGCATCCGACTTGACTCAGACCCATTTTTCCCCCCAAGCCCCAACCCCATCGTGGTTGTACTTTGGAACATTGGCACCAGGGCTGTCTTTTGCATATTCGGCGCAAAGGTGCAAAGATCTGCCCAGCGTTCAGAGAGAGAGAGAGAGAGAGAGAGAGAGAGAGAGAGAGGCTGCTCCACTTCGGGGCTCTGCAGGATTGGAAGCGGAGGGCACCCATCCACCCCCCTTCCCTGTTCTGCCGGCTGCTTCCGCCACTCCCCTCCGCCTCCTTCCCTCACAGCGGGGGCTGTTGCTCCTCTTCCCTTCTCTCCATTGCAATGCAACGCCTGGTAGTCAACTTTGACAGTGGCCGGGGAAGGGGAGGTCGGGGTCGGGTGAGTGATGTCGCCACTAGCCAACTGCCCTGGGGAGCTTAGGCGGCTTCAGCAGTGGGTGCCTGGCGCCCTCCAGAATTTGGTGCCCGGGTGCCCTGCACCCCTTGCACCCCCGGGTAAAGACGGCCCTGATTGGCACTGTGTCCCACGGAGAGTGGCATCTGCCACTGGCGTTCTTTGACTGGATTTGGAAGGCCAGGGCAATCTTACCCCCAGAAGCAGACCGCCACTTGTCCAAGCCACGAGCGACCAAATTCGAAAGTTGCTCCAGAGCAGTTGTCATTTTGCTAGAGAGTGAAGCATCCACTGGGGCTTCACCTGGAGGCAGCAGCCGAAGTCTGCAAGGCAGCTCAAGGGACAAAATTCCTGATTTTGATTCCTGCCCGTGGGTGATAAAGGCTCAGAAAGGAAAGGGTAGTCTAAGGGTGTTGAATGGGGCTTGTTGGCATCCGTCTGCCTTGGGAGACAACGGAAGACCACGTCTTTGGGGGTGAAGTCAAGCTGTTGGAGAGTTACAGCACCTGCGTTGGCTGCAGAGACTGATATGGGATAAAATAAAAAAAATTCCTTCAGTAGCACCTTAAAGACCAACTAAGTTTTTATTTTGGTATGAGCTTTCGTGTGCATGCACACTTCTTCAGATAGAAGTGTGCATGCACACGAAAGCTCATACCAAAATAAAAACTTAGTTGGTCTTTAAGGTGCTACTGAAGGAATTTTTTTTATTTTACTTCGATCCAGACCAACACGGCTACCTACCTGTAACCAGTGATATGGGATAGACATGTTTTGTTGCAGCTGGGGCAGATGAAGGCATCCTTACTCCTAGGTAAACCTGCATAGAATGTCACCTTAAGACAGTGTTGGCCAAGCTCAGCCCTTCAGATGTTTTGGGACTACAATTCCCATCATCCCTGACCACTGGTCCTGTTAGCTAGGGATGATGGGAATTGTAGTCCCAAAACAGCTGGAGGGAGGGCCGAGTTTACCTATGCCTGCCTTAAGGTAGCCACAGATAGTGGCTCAATAGCCCAGCTTTTGTTGATTACAGTCCACAGTGGCAGGCTGGTTAATTTGCTAATTTCCTGTAGCATGGGGAAACTAATTTCATCCCTTCCCTTAAGGGCCACATCCCTAATAATAATAATAATAATAATAATAATAATAATATTTATTATTTGTACCTTGCCCATCTGGCTGGGTTTCCCCAGCCACTCTGTGTGGCTCCCAACAGAATAAAAAGCACAACAAAACATCAGACATTAAAAACTTCCCTAAACAGGGCTGCCTTCAGATGTCTTCTAAAAGTCAGATAGTTTCTTATCTCCTGGACATCTGATGGGAGGGCGTTCCACAGGGCAGGCGCCACCACTGAGAAGGCCCTCTGCCTGGTTCCCTGCAACCTCGCTTCTCGCAGGGATGCTGCAGTCTAGCAGTGGGTGGAGCTGGAAAACTTATTTGGGGCTGGACCCACCCAACTGTCCTCTCTCTCTCTCATGCACCCTATTCTCCCACTCCTTTCTTTAATGTAGACTTGGCCAATCTACTAGAAAACAGTCCTTGGAAAGTTTGTAGCGTGTGCGTATGGGAAATCAATCTTTATTGTCTTTTCCTGTTGCAGAGTCCATTCACCATTGATATTACAATAATCAATCGGTAGTTGTTTCCCCTAATCTCCTGTGTGGTTCCCTCTGCACCCCCTTTTGCTATCCCACCCCCACAGAAAAAAAGAAAGCCTGGCCATCTCAATTTATTTGCCAAATGATTAAGTTGCCTTTCAGCACAAGGTACTCAGGACAAAGCAGGGTATTCTTCAAAAGGTTTTTAATTTTTTTTAAAAAAAACCCCAAACACATAATATATTTAATTCCATTTATGAATTGCTTCCCGTAAAGGATCTCAGTGTAACATTGCAACAGGAACACCGCCAAAACAAAACAAAACCCTTCACAATTCTAACAATTAACAAACCCCAGTTTTATATGCAAAAACAACGAAATGCAATTTCGAAACTGAAAAACCATTTCGAATCCAGGACAGGTGCAGCCTGGGATAGAGAGAGATCCACTCAAAAGCCCCGTTGAAGAGGGAAGGTCTTCAACAGGCAGCAAAACAGTGCTTTCCTGGAATGCAGGAAACGCCAGGCCACAATAGTCTCCTAGGGCCTGTCCATACCTTGGCCCAGGGCCAGCCCAGGACATTTTGCTGCTAGAGTCAAAACAGAAAATGGCACATGGCAGAGGGTGGGCACATGGCAGAGGAGCAGGAGAAGGCGACTGGCGCCCTCCTTGTAGGCCACCCCTCCCAACTGTCCAGATCTGGCTGCCCTGAGGCAACTGCCTCACATTGCCTCATTGGCATAGCTGCCAAGTTCCGGCCTGAGAAATAAGGGACTGGACCGGAAGTAGCAGACCGGAAGTAGCACCGCACCAGAAGTCGCGCTGCAGCCATTTTGGAACTGGGCAAAGCAGCATCAAAAGTCACTTCTGAGCATGCTCCGCCCAGTTCCAAAATGGCTGCTGCACCAGAATAAACCCACCAATGAGGCAGAAAAATCCGTTTTTTCGGCTGGGAACAGCTGGAAAAATGGGGGTTTCCCGGGGAATACGGGAGACTTGGCAGCTATGCCTCATTGGTGGGCTGGCCCTGCCTCGACTCATAGGCGCCAACCCCTAGGAGCCGAGGCAGTTTCAACTACCCGATGTATTTTTTTCAGAGGGCATTTGGCTCCACCCCTTGCCTCCTTGTGACATCAGGACGTTGTGTGACTTTGTGGTGGGCCCCCCTCAATTGTTTGGAGAGGCTGGGGCCTCTCTGCCTCAACTTAATGTGGATGGTGAACCCTTTCTGCATCCTTCAATTTCTCCTTGCCCACCCTTCGCTCTGCTCCAATTCCTGCAGTCCTGGCCCCACAATTTCTCCTCCCCAAATTGGGAGACTCCCAATGCCCTGAAGATCCAAATAGGAGAGCTACATTGATTCCATAGGGAGCCTCCAGGTTTAGCTTATTTATTTCATAAAATTTATACCCTGCTGGATTGCGGGAAAACAACCAAACCCGAGAACCCTCAAAGCGGAATAAAACCAGTACGTTGTTGGTAAAGTCATCTAGTAAGGACAACTCTGCAAAACGTTCAAGGGATAAAATCAACGAGCTTAAAAACAGGTCAAAAACATGCATCAAGTACTTCTTAGCTTGTCTAAGTGAAAATGTTTCTAGCGGGTACCAGAAAGGGTGCAGTGAAGGAAGAGTGGCAGCAGTTGGGGGAGAAAGCTGCAGTGCGGAGGGTGAATCTAAGGAGAATTGAGGGGTCACATTCCAAATCAAGCCAAGGTATGGATGCCCCCCCCCCCCGAGACCCCACAACTGAAGCATCTGACTTGAAAGCAGGAGAGTGCCTCCCTACACTTGGTTAGGAGAAGCACAGCCAATTCCAGTTCTACTTCTGTGCCAGTCCCTGAGTGCCATTTATGGCTCGATGGGCAGGTGTCCCTCTCCACCCCCGTCGACTGAGATAATTTCCAGCCCCTGCAAAGGGTCTTTTGGGTGGCAGATCTGCCTTGACTGAGCCTACGCAAACTTCAGTAGCTCTCTCTTCCTGGATCAGGGCAAGAAGTGAACCAGGATTGTCAGGGCCTCTAATAATACTTCGCTCTCTCCGACTTCCCTATTTGCAAGAGAAATGTGCTATTTTAGTGAAGGAGCCAGAATCTCTTACTTGCATGGAGGTCGCCCTTATCAGCGCCAAAGCGGGCTCTTCGCAAGACCAAACCTCTAACAAAGGCAAGCACCATTAATCTCCTCTTTCCCATTCTCCATTGTTATTCCACAGCCACCTATTGGCTGCCCCCTGAATTAGGACGTCTATTCACCTGGCATAATGGGGTGCCTTGCCAGGAGAGCCTCAGATCCGGCCCGCTTCTATTCAAGCTAAATTGCGGCTCTGACCCTTCGCGACGAGGAATATAAGGCGCAGCAAAATAACTATTTTGCCCCATTGTTGAAGTGATCCCGAGGTAACCTGCAATTTGTTGGCTCAGCAGCCGCTTGTGCTTTGATATTCCACCATCGTATTTGCAGGTGCTGGTTCAATCCGCTTTCTTTGGCTGTGAGGGAACAGGCACAATTCAAGAGCCCAGGTTGCTCGCCCTCAGGAACAATGAAAGGTACTCCAGAAGATGCCTCTTTGCCTGATAAACTGCCACTAACAAGCATGCAGTCTGATTAATAAAAATAAAAATAATTTTTTTAAAAAAAATATTTCTTATACCCTGCCCATTTGACTGCGTCACCCCAGCCACTCCGGGTGGCTTCCAACAAAATATTATTATTTATTGAATTTATATACCGCCCTATACCCGGAGGTCTCAGGGTGGTTCACGGAAAGGATCAACATAAAAACCGCAATATATGAATTCGAAATAAAAACAACAAACCCAATACCCCCCCCCCAATAAATTAAGGAACGAAACAAAACATCAAGGATTAAAAGCTAATCCTTGTGTTGCTCCATAGCATGTATATTTGCAATACTAACAAGCTCTCCCTACCCACCAAAATTAAAAATTATGTCCTTACCCTTTTCATTTATGCACAAGCAAAATGACTTCTTTCCCCTCAACTACTTGGAACCTTAACACTCTTTAGGTCAGCGATGGCCAAACTTGGCCCTCCAGCTGTTTTGGGACTACAACTCCCACCACCCCTAGCTAACAGGACCAGTGGTCAAGGATGATGGGAATTGTAGTCCCAAAACAGCTGGAGGGCTAAGTTGGGCCATAACTGCTTTAGATATACTCTCCCCACCTTGCAGGGGTGCATTAAAGGTTTTTAATGGTGTGCATGAAAATGCACAGTGTTAACACGTGGGATCAAACTTGTGCAAGCAACTTGTGCACGCGCCAGGACGGACTGTGTATGTGCCGCCCTGGGCTGCCAAGCGGCACTGTTCACCACTCTGGCTTGCCCTGCATCCATCCCTCAAGCTAGCCCAAGGGTCAGCAACCTTTTTCAGCTGTGGGCCGGTCCATTGTACCTCAGACCATATGGTGGGCCGGCCTATTTTTTTTGGGGGGGGGGTATTGAGCGAATTCCAATGCCCCACAAATAACCCAGAGATGCATTTTAAATAAAAGGACACATTCTACTCATGTAAAAACACACTGATTCGCGGACCATCCATGGGCCGGATTGAGAAGGCGATTGGGCCGCATCTGGCCCATGGGCCTTAGGTTGCCTACCCCTGATCTAGCCTGTTGTCCTCAGGTGTGGTGCAGGATGTTGCCCCATTGTCAGTGTTAAGATTCTGAATATGCATCTTTCCCTTTGAGTCAGGCAGCTAAACCTGACTGCTTCTTAGAGGGCGAGAAACTGTATATTTCACACCCCCCCCCCAGGACCTGGTATTCAGAGGCATATCACCTCTAACATGGATACTTCTTTTCTCATTGTTAACAAACCTCCCTCTCTCCACAGCTAAATTTGCCTAATCCTTTTTAAAAGTCATCTCTCAGCACAAGCCCATCATTGCACCCAAGGGCAGGTTAGTCCACAAACGAATTGTGTGTAAATTAAATAAGCGTTTTCTTAGGCTAGCACAGCTGGGAAACCTGAATTCTACTTTGGCATACAACAAGGTTTCACACAAACCTCATGCGTTCAACAAAACGACAGGATTTCACATTTCAAAGGGGCAAAACACGCTTCCGGTTTCACATTTGAAATTCAGACCTGGCGAGGACCTCACAAAAGCCCTAATGTCTAATTATTGCTGATTCGTTCTAAGACAACAAATATCAGTAATCATTTTGCCTTTCTCCACTTCAATATTCCAGCCCTCCCACCGTGTCCTGCTCCCGACCAGCGTACATTACCGGGGATGCTGAAACAGCTTTTAACCCTGGGTAAAAATAAACTCAGATTTTTGCAGGGAAGGTCTGAGACGGGTTGAATGGGGGGAAATGAGCTCTTGCAGCATGGGCATACACAGGATCAAAACTAGGGGGGGGCACGCCAGCCACGCCCCCCACCCCAGCCACCCGATTGGCTGGCTGGCGATGACGTGGCTGGGATCCCCCAGGAGGCGTGGTCAATGTCCACACACCCCCAGAGGGGAGGGGGCCATTTCCAGCCATTGCCGAGGCGGCACACGGAGCCACCCACGCTTGTGCTTCTGCCTCGCCCGCTCCTTTACCGGCAGCGGTGACTAAAACAAGGCAGCGGCAGCGAAGCTGCCTCCGCCGAGAGAAACCTGGACCTGGACCTGGGCTAACTTCAGCCCACACTCCTTCAAGTCACAGCGAGCACAGCATAGAAAGTGCTGCCCCACAATGCTCCGCGGCACCTCATTTGCAAATGAAGTGCCGCAGAGCATTGTGGGGCAGCACTTTCTGTGCTTTGCTCGCTGTGACTTGAAGGAGCGTGGGCTGAAGTTAGCCCAGGTCCAGGTCCAGGTCCAGGTTTCCCTCGACGGAAGCAGCTTCGCTGCCGCCGTTTCGCTTCAGCCGAGCAGGCTGAGGCGGAGCACAGCTGGCAGCGTCCCTGCCTGTCGTGCTGTGCTCTCCCTTCTTTGCTTCGGGGGGGGGGCAGCTGCCCCCTGCCCCATGCTGGGTACGCCCATGTCTTGCAGCATGCATGGTGTGATGAGATTCTGGACGATGCTCTCTTTGGCTCAGCACTTCCCCTGCCACATTCCTCTCCTTGTCTCTTGTGCTGTTCTTTTGTGTGTACTGGGTTGCTTTGGGTATATTTTGCTCTCGAGTTTTCAAGGATCAATAAAGCACTTGGCTTGCCCAGCAACCGGCTTTGTTCTTTCTCCCCTTGTTCTCCTTCTCCATGATGAATAAAAAGGAAATATATCTGTGGCCTTGGATGATCTGTTCTTTACCCACTAGAAATGAACAAAGTGTTCCTGTGTGTTGATGGGGGTGTTTGTGGGTTGGTGGGAAGGAGTACTTTCTGTGCCAAGATTTGGAGGCACTCAGTGGCCCCTTCTTAACCTGGAACATCCAGGACATGTGCCGCCTCCACAGCTGGCAATGCTTCTTCTGAACACCGACTGCTGGAAACCACAGGAGGGGAGAGAGTGCTATTGTGCTCAGGCCTTGTTTGTGAGCACAAGGGCGCCCACAGGCTGGCCACTGTGAGAACAGGATGCTGGCCGAGATGGGCCACTGGCCTGATCCAACTCTTCTTATGTTCGTAAAGGTAAAGGGACCCCTGACCGTTAGGTCCAGTCGCGGACGACTCTGGGGTTGGCCGAGGGAGCTGGCGTACAGCTTCCGGGTCATGTGGCCAGCATGATTAAGCCACTTCTGGCGAACCAGAGCAGCGCACGGAAACGCCGTTTACCCTCCCGCTGGAGTGGTACCTATTTATCTACTTGCTTATCTACTTTGATGTGCTTTCGAACAGCTAGGTTGGCAGGAGCAGGGACCGAGCAATGGGAGCTCACCCCGTCATGGGGATTTGAGCAGACGACCTTCCAATCGGCAAGCCCTAGGCTCTGTGGTTTAACCCACAGCATCACCCGCGTCCCTTTCTTAAGTTCTTAGGACATGCAAAATAAGGCTATGTACACATGACCATTTACTCTGGCTCTGGCACACTCCCACGACTGGTGTCTGAAGCCACGTAAGCGCACATGACATTAGCAGCAATCAATACGTATCTTGTAGCTTCTTGAGAAATGCTGCTATTCAGTGCTATTATTTCTAGAAAAAGAGGGGCTGGAACTCGCTATGAATGCCTCCCTTGTTCTCTTAGAATGGCGATGTCACCCACCTGAGAAGGGCTGGAACCCACCTGGAAGGTGCTGGGACTGAGTTCCTTCTGGGGAAAAAGCCCTGCTCCTATTTGATACGTTTCCCCTCAAACCAGTTTCCATCCAATTTGAAAACATAATAATAATAATAATAATAATAATAATAATAATAATAATAATACTTTATTATTTGTACCCTGCCCATCTGGCTGGGTTTCCCCAGCCAATCTGGGCAGCTTCCAACAAATATTAAAAATACATAAAAATGTCACACATTAAAAACTTCCCTAAACAAGCTCATGTGTGCGCAGTCCAGACAGCTGCCATGCATGCACAACTAAGAGCACATGTGCAGATGGCTGCTTCATTGAACTGAGAGTTCAGCACAGGGAAGCAAATCAGGTGATGAGCATGGGGCGAAGCTATCCCCCCCCCCCGGTGGTCTGTACAGCTATGCAAAGCTACAAGTTGAAATGCAGTGGGTTGGGGAAATGACCTCACTGCATTTCAGGTCATTGAGACGCACATCACCTAAGAATTTTCGTCTTGCCCCTTGCCCTCTTAGGTGGTCGATGCAAAGTGTCTGTATGCTGTTTCCCCAGCAAGTTCCAGAGCTTGTTGGGCAGAAGGCAGGGAGACAAACAGTAGGTGGCGCCAGAGAGCCAATGGCAGGAAGAGCCACCTAATTCTGGTTTTGCCCCCATCCTTTTTCCTGCCAGAGTTCGACAAGGTGTTACTTATAAGGAGGAAGATGACGGGAGGCGTTACTCCTTGGAGGCAGGCAGGTGGGGGCTGGGAGAGGGCAGATCATAGAATCATAGAATGATAGAGTTGGAAGGAACCACGAGGATCATCTAGTCCAGCCGCCTGCAATGCAGGAATCTTTTGCCCAATGTGGGGCTCAAACTCCCGAACATGAGATCAAGAGTCTTGCGCTCTACTGACTGAGCTATCCAGGATGGGTTTGAGGTTGGTGGGGTAGTGCCCCATTTGCCCCGATGGGAAGCCTCCATTGCTTGCATGACTGAAATGAATCAGGTTTGCACAGGGATTTCTTTTAAGCAAGCACCCCCCCCCTCCTGCAACCTCATGCATGGGATATGAAGCCCTATCTCATACCAGCTGTGGAGGAGCTGGTTGAAATGTTCCTGGAATGTATATCACACCAGGCTGCAGGTGCTTGCAATGTGCGAGAGTTTTGCATAATTCAACCCTCCCTCGCATTAAAACACATGCATCGCTTGCAGATTGGATACCAAATGACAGGCAGAGGCATTCTAGTGCAACCTTTCCCAATATGCCAGGAAGCATTCGATGCTCCCTGCTGGAGAGCAGCTGCCTGTCAGTGTAGACAACACTGAGCTAAATGGACCACCAGTCTGGCTCGGTGCAAGGCAGCTTCCTACATTCTGAAGACTCTCGCCATGCAATCCTGTACATGTCTACTCTCACAAGTAAGCCCCACCGAACTCAGTGGGATGTACTCCCGTGTATCTGTGCATAGGCAGTTTCAGAAATCCGTTGCTTTGAAAAGGGCCATCCTTTGCTAGCAAGCTAGAGGGATAAATTGTCCAAGGCTGAGGGTAGGAATGAATCATGTGTGGCCGTGGCTGGGAAGCTGGTCTCCTGCTTCTATTCCCAGCCTTCCCCATGACTCACTGCATGTAAAGCTCACACTTTGCAAAAGGCCTGGCCTACGCAGGCCCCTTCATGCCCTCAAGCCATCTCCATGGGGATGAGGTTCGCCCCACAGTGAGCCTAAGTGAGCTACTTAGCCTGCCCTCCCATTCACCCCATGTGTCATTGCTGCCCAGCTGCAAGCGCTGGGACATATAACACAGAGCACCGTGCTCTGGGGGAAGACAAATGCCTCTGCCGCAGAAGCGTGAAGAGGAATGAACAAGGGTGTGTGTGGTTGCTTTATAGATTAACGAGGCTCAAATCCAATTGTGCACAAAGTCTCGGTTCTCAACCGGCTCAGCAATAACGAGGTGGGGTTTTATTTCGGTATTGAGAAGGAGTGTTAGGGTGCAGGCTGCAAAGTTTAGTCAATTAATCAGCTAGACTAATTGACCCTTTTTGGTCGATTCAAAAGGTGCTCTTGATTATTTAGACAGCAGAGTACTTAAAAAAAGAGAGTAAAATGACCAATTAACTATAATATAGGTACCTACAAAAACATGGCCATGGATCTGTCTTTGGACTAGGAGAGGTCTTCCTCTTCCTCCTCTTCCTCTGACGGAATCTGTCTTCCATGAACATAGGCAACTCTTTAGGTCCATCTAGCCCAGGACTCTAGTGCTGTGCCGAACACTTCAGTCACCTTCTTTTCAACCATTCTCCATCAGTTGATGAAAAAAGAAAATGCATTTAAAAATTGTCAAAGGGAAGAAAAAATGTTGGTGAAATTGTCATGGGTTTGTGTGCTTTCTTTAACTTCTGAGATGGCTGAGAATTTTTGTGAGGATTCCCCCCCCCCTGTTCTATAGATATTATCTCTAGTTGTTTGCATTCTGCAGCCTTCCCAGGTGCCATGATGTCATGGGCTGCACTTTCTTTCACTCTGCAAATCATCTCCCCGGTGGTCTGCATTCTACAGCCTTCCTGGGTGCCTGCTCTTCCTGTGAAAGCCCCATGTTGTCATGGGCCAGGCTTGCCTTCATTCTGCAATTCATCTCCACTGATTCTTGTGCTTCACTTAAAGCCCAGAGGAAGATGTCACGTTGAGGCAATTCCTCCTATGACTTCTATTCAGATCAGGAAGAGTGGGCACCTGGGGAGGCTGCAGAGTGCTGAGGAAATGTTTCGTGGAATGGAAAACACCCACCCACACCCACACACCCCACTACATTGGCCACCTTGTAATATTAAGGGAAACTCAACCCTGAAGGGGACGACAGAGGACAAGATGGTTGGACAGTGTTCTCGAAGCTACGAACATGAGTTTGACCAAACTGCGGGAGGCAGTGCAAGACAGGAGTGCCTGGCGTGCTCTGGTCCATGGGGTCATGAAGAGTCGGACACGACTAAACGACTAAACAACAACAACAACCCTGCACACAGCAAATTCAAAATAAATTCAGAAGCACCCTGAGAATGAGGGAGAAAAGCAGAAGCCTCTTTTGCAGGAGAAGCGAACTTGTGAGAAGCTGGATGGAAGGTTTTGCCGCCACATTATCTTCTGATGGGGAGAAGCTCTTCTTGGTCTCCAGCAGAGAGATATATTTTTCTAACTGGAGGATTGACTGTGGTGCTGTTTGCATGAAGATGCAACATTATACAATGGTCCTGTCCTGGCTAAAAATTAGCCGCTGTTTCTTTAATGCAAAAGGAACTGAGTCAGCATGAGTCAGAGGCCTACAATCAATCGGCAAAGCCTGCAAGGACTCCTGCAACCTTTCACCTAAGTGTACTGTACCTGTATATATAGAGTGGTCAATGTTAGTGTTGGGTGTGGGTGGGTTGGTGCATAGCTGCCAAGTTATCCCTTTTTTAAAGGGATTTCCCCTTATGCTGAATAGGCTTCCTCGCGAGAAAAGGGAAAACTTGGCAGCTATGGGTTGGTGATAGCTGGGAGTGTTGATGTGTGTACAGTTGGCCGGTTGCTTTGCGGATAAAGACTTTTAAGAATAAAAGCAGAAAATACTCTGCAAGGACACTCTTCTCGCCAACAAGGGTCCGAGGACCAGGCTGAGGAGACAAAGGAAGTCGGAACCTTTTCCTTTTCATAACTGACAGGTCCTTCCCATTCCAAGAGGGCGCTTGCTGTGATGCATGCATATGTCACCCAAAGGCCAAAGAATGATATGCCTTTTGCCATTTTTACCCTTCAGAATAGCTGCTTTTATTCTTGTTCAGCTTTGATTAGTTTGGCGAATCAACTGAAACTCATTTGATAAATTGACTAAGATTTCTGCAATGGTTTGACAGCCCCAGTACCGGTATGAATTTCAGCCTGCCAAGAGGCAACATTGATGGGCAATGAACCAAGAACATTGGGTCATGGAAATGATTATGTGTGTATGTAATTCAAGGAGGGTGAAATTTGATCTATTAGCAGGATGCTTTAAACCCTAACAGACTGTATCACATAAATAATAGCAGCCTGACAATTACCATAGTCAAAGGGTGAAAGGGAATCACCATTCTCAAAACGCCATGGATATGTTCCAGGGAATCACAGCCAACTGTGTTGCCACCCAGCGGATGTCCCCAAATGTATTGAGTAGGAGGATCTGTAGCCAAAATCACAAATGCATGATTGCTAGATAGTTACAGACATGGGACTCCATGATGTCATATCCTTTAGTCTAAACTTTTGTGGTGGGAAGGAAAGCAATAGAAGCTTAATCTCTATTTCCTTCTGTCACTACACACTATTTTCCTACCTGCAGTGGAGGAATACAGTAAATATATTTGTTCTCCTCCAGAGAACAATCTCCATTTTGAACTGGACTATGTATCTTTGTAACATTTAAGGACTATTGCCTGCCTGATTTTCATCACTGTAACTGTTGAATCCTGGCAAGACTTGGGATGTGAGTAATACTTGTATTTTTCATATTTACTTTTGAATCTGAGAGTGATTTCTTTGTAAAGAGGGAGACATAAAAAGGGAGAAGATAGTCTGAGTCTGCCTAAATTATCATGGGATATAATTGTTCTAGAACACGGGTGTCAAACTCAAGGCCCAGGGGCCAAATCCAGCCCGCCAGACCTCGTCATGTGGCCCGCCGAGCGCCCCAGCCAGCAGGACCCAGCAGCGGGACCTTGCTGCTGAAGCGCCGCGCCGACAAAGCGCCGACAAACAGCTGGGGGCTGGGGGGGTAGAAAGGCGGCCGGAGCAGCGCTGCGTGGAGCGCCCCGAGCCACAGCAGGAGAAGGAAGAGGCAGTGTGAGGGACAGGGGATATCGCGAAGTCCCTCCCCTCCTGAGTTCAAGCCCATCCCCGAGCACAGGGGAAAGCAGAGGGAGCTCCGATTCCAGTGAGGAAGCAGGAAGTCGTGTCCGAGGCTCAGGCAAGGTAGCGGAGCCAGGGTCCCAGGTGGGACAGGAAGGGGCAAATAAGGGGGGGAGACCCATCCCCCCAACTCCGGAATTGCGCAGAAAGAGGAGAGGAAAGAGGATGGGTCTACCAAGGCTTTTGTGCTGGAGAAAGACGCGCCAAAAGCCATTCGGAGGTTCTGAACCCGACTGAACACATAGCTCCGTGTAAATAGTAATGACTTCAGCACTGTAAATACGCAGCACCAATAAAAGAATAAAATGCAGAGCTGTGTAGAGTTGTTACTCTGAAGTAGCCCGCTCCGGCCCCTGTGACAGCAACCTCCGAATCTTTTTTTTTTGGGCTACTTTGGAGTTGCCGGGATGAGTGCGTCAGAGGCGGAGAAATGGCGGCAGATCGCGGAGAAAGCCCAACAGGACCTGCAGCAACTGGCGCTGCAGGCACAGGGGGAATTAAAGGCAGCTAAAGAAGAAACCAAGAAGGTCCAGGAGGACCGGCTACAACTTGCGGAACAGGTGAGAGCGCTTCAGGAAAAAGAGCAGCAATTAAGGGCGGTGGCGGTAGAGCTCCAAAACAAGTTGGATGCCGAGAAAAACAAGGCGGGAGGGGCCCCCCAACTCCAAGTGCTGCCAGGAAGGAGAGCGGGGACCCTAGTAAGCAAGTTCAATGGAGACCCGAGGGAATATCATGGCTTTGAGACTGAGATCGTGTATGCTCTTGAGCTGCACCACGATGAGTTCCCTGATGATGAGCACAGGGTAGCGTTTATTGTGGAACACCTTACAGGGGCAGCCAGGGAGTGGCTAAGACCGTTAATCACGACAAAAAATCCTTGCATGAAGAATGTCAAACTATTTCTAGAGGCTTTAAAAACTATGTATGCGTCAGATAGCCATATGGACCAGACTAAGGAGGAACTGCATAATTTAAGGCAAAGAACAATGACAGTTCGCGAATATTGGGCGAGATTCACCATGCTAGTGCACAGACTGGGGTGGGAACTGCACTCGCCTCCGATGGAAGCAGCGTTCTACCTGGGGTTGAATGAGGATGTGAAAGATGAGCTCTCAAGAGGTCCAAAGCCCAGTAATATGGATCAGCTGAGCAAAGCGGCTCTGGCGGTGGGGGTGAGACAGGAATCCCAGTGGAACGACAAGCAAGCAACGCGCGCAAAGCGGGCTTGGTTCCCACGGTCGCAGGAGAAGCCACTCCCCCAACAGCCATCTCACGCCATGCCAGGGGCCAGCCAGGACCAGGAACCCATGCAAATTGATAGCGCGCGCGCGCGGGCTTTTCAAACCCCAGCGGCGACAAGACGCAAGGAGGGAAGGGGCGGGAATTGCTTTCTCTGCAACTCCCCCCAGCATCTCGTCAGAGACTGCCCACATCGCAGGGAGTGGCAAGGAAAGGCGGGAACGGTTGTGCCCTCCCCCACTGAAGCAGCACCACAGCAGGGAAACGGGAAAGCCTGGTTGCAGGAGACAAGGGGCAGCAGCCAGGCGCAGTCAGCAGACAACAGCCCCAGCCCGCCCACCCGCACAGCGAGGAGCAGAGCCAGCCCACCCCTCCCAGAGCAGGAGTGGTTCTAGAAGTCACGCTAACGCTCCCAAATGGCTATCCCCTGACGGTCCTCGCCTTAATTGACAGTGGTGCCTCAGCCAACTTCTTCTCGAGAAACTTTGCAGAAGAGCACCAGATCCAGCTTCTGCAGTTGGACTTTCCCCTGCACGTAGCCACCATTGATGGCAGGGAGTTGCTGGGAGGGGCCATCACTCATCAACCCCCCCCCATGAGAATGACGGTGGGAAGGCACTCAGAGACACTGGCTTTCAACGTCACAACCATCTCAGACCCCCCCATCGTCTTGGGCATGAGCTGGCTGGTGCGCCACGACCCCTCCATCAGTTGGCACCAGAGATGCATCACGTTTGGGTCGGACTTTTGTCTGGAACATTGCATGCAGCACCAACCAGGGGAGGGGCCTCCAATAGCCACGGTGGCCTTCAGATTGGCACTACCAGAGGGCATGAGGGTGCATCCAGTGTTTCATAGATCGCTGCTGTCGCCGTACAGGGCAAGCAGCAGGCTCCGAGACAGCGACCAAACCCCCGAGGGAGGGGGGGGGAGAGGGAAGGCAGGGAGCAACTCAATGAGGCCACGGCCATCCTGGATTCACGGAGAGGGGTGGGGGGCCTGGAGTACCTCATGGCATGGGAGGACGCCCCGCCATCCCAAAATGAGTGGGTCCCAGCCTCTCAGATACAGGAGGAATTCTTGGTGGAAGAATTTCACGCCCTCTTTCCCCACAGACCCAAGCCCTGGCACATGGAAAGGGAGGGGGAGGGGGAGAGGGAGGAAGTACTGGAGAGCAGTTCACCATGGGGATGGGAAGCGGAGTTTGAGGAACCAGAGGAAGAAGTATGGGCGTCGCCGAGATCCACTCAGTCAGAGGAAGAAGCAGACTGGCAGCACATTTTTACCCCTACCAGCTCTGACGCCACGGACTTTTTGGGATTCCAGTCCTCCCAGGCGGAAGGGGGGGGGGCTTGCAGGACTGGGGGGAGGTGTTCACACCAACGGGCTCGGAAAGTACTGAGTTTTTAGGCTTCCAGTCGTCACCGACACCCGGGGGGGACCTGGGGAGGGGAGAAGGGGAGCTTGGGAGGGGGGTGGATGTGAGGGACAGGGGATATCGCGAAGTCCCTCCCCTCCTGAGTTCAAGCCCATCCCCGAGCACAGGGGAAAGCAGAGAGAGTTCCGATTCCAGTGGGGAAGCAGGAAGTCGTGTCCGAGGCTCAGGCAAGGTAGCGGAGCCAGGGTCCCAGGTGGGACAGGAAGGGGCAAATAAGGGGGGGAGACCCATCCCCCCAACTCCGGAATTACGCAGAAAGAGGAGAGGAAAGAGGATGGGTCTACCAAGGCTTTTGTGCTGGAGAAAGACGCGCCAAAAGCCATTCGGAGGTTCTGAACCCGACTGAACACATAGCTCCGTGTAAATAGTAATGACTTCAGCACTGTAAATACGCAGCACCAATAAAAGAATAAAATGCAGAGCTGTGTAGAGTCGTTACTCTGAAGTAGCCCGCTCCGGCCCCTGTGACAGGCAGCTTGCCGGGTCAGAGCCCAGCAGTGCTGCATGGAGAGTCCCGAGCCTCTGCGATGCAGCAGTGCTCCGTAGCACTTTGAATCCTCCTCCTCCTGCCACGGCTCGGCGCCTGGAAACGGCTGCTGCTGCTGCTGAAGCCCAGACAAAGCACCCAGCAGCGCCGCGTGGAGGAGGATTCAAAGTGCTACAGAGCACTGCTGCATCCCAGAGGCTCGGGACTCTCCGCACGGTGCTGCCGGGCACCGACCCGACAAGCCTCCTCCTCCTCCTCTTGCCTCACCTCGTCCTCCTCCTGCTGAGGCTCAGCCTCATGAACGTGAGCTCAGCAGCGGCTCAGCCTCATGAACGTGCAACTCTGAGGCTTTACGCACGTCTGCTAAAACGGACACCTGCTGCCTCACGCTGCACGGGAAATGCTTTTTGCTCCTGGGTCCCTTCGCGCTCTTTTCTGGCACTGAATCAAGGCGGCGACCCCCCCTTCCCTTTCTTTCTTCCTCTCTCTCGATCTTATTCTTTCTTTCCCTCTCCTTCCTTCCTTCTTTATCTCTGTCTTCTCTCCGTATTTCTTTTTCTTTCCTTCTTTATTCCCTTCCTTCTTTCCTACTCTTCTTTCTCTCCCCTCTTTCCTTCCTCTCTCCCTCCTGCTCCCTCTTTCCTTCCTTCCTTCCTTCCTTCCTTCCTTCCTTCCTTCCTTCCTTCCTTCCTTCCTTCCTTCCTCTCCCTCATTCTTATTCTTTCTTTCCCTCTCTACTTCCTTCCTTCTTTCTCCCTTTCCGTCTTCTCTCCCTCTTTCTTTTTCTTTCCTTCTTTATTCCCTTCCTTCTTTCCTACTCTTCTTTCTCTCCCCTTTCCTTCCTTCCTTCCTCTCTCCCTCCCATTCCCTCTTTCCTTCCTTCCTTCCTTCCTTCCTTCCTTCCTTCCTTCCTTCCTTCCTTCCTTCCTTCCTTCCTTCCGTCCTTCCCATCTTTCTTCCTCTCCCTCATTCTTATTCTTTCTTTCCCTCTCTACTTCCTTCCTTCTTTCTCCCTTTCCGTCTTCTCTCCCTCTTTCTTTTTCTTTCCTTCTCTCCCCTCTTTCCTTCCTCTCTCTCTCCTGCTCCCTCTTTTCTTTCTTTCTTTCTTTCTTTCTTTCTTTCTTTCTTTCTTTCTTTCTTTCTTTCTTTCTTTCTTTCTTTCTTTCTTTCTTCCTTCCTTCCTTCCTTCCTTCCTTCCTTCCTTCCTTCCTTCCTTCCTTCCTTCCTTTCGTCCTTCCCATCTTTCTTCCTCTCCCTCATTCTTATTCTTTCTTTCCCTCTCTACTTCCTTCCTTCTTTCTCCCTTTCCGTCTTTTCTCCCTCTTTCTTTTTCTTTCCTTCTTTATTCCCTTCCTTATTTCCTACTCTTCTTTCTCTCCCCTCTTTCCTTCCTTCCTTCCTCTCTCCCTCCCACTCCCTCTTTTCTTCCTTCCTTCCTTCCTTCCTTCCTTCCTCCCCTCCTCTCCCCTCCCTCTCCCTCTCCTTAGAAACATAGGATGCTGCTTTATACTTCTGGCCCTTAAACCCTGGAACCAGGAGAGCAGCTCCAGTGAGTCAACCTCAGCCAGTCCCTTTGGTGAAGGGTGGTGGCTCACTGGCAGAACATCTGTCCTGCATGCAGAAGGACCCCAGCATCTCCAGGTACCAGTAGCTCTGCAAAGGTCCTGCATGAAACCCTAGCGAGCCTCCACCACCCAGTGCAGTTACCAAAAATCATTTTTCAATAAATTGTACAATAATTGTACATTTGAATATCTACTTGCCATTATTCTGACTATGTTTCTGCTTTCAGAGCTAGTTATTACTTACATTATTACAAAAAAGTAATAATTGAATGCAGTTACAATAATTTATGATAATAAAGAGTGGACACATAGTCCTACAAATACAACCGGCCCTTTGAGGGTGACCAAACTGCTGATGCGGCCCCCGATGAATTTGAGTTTGACACCCCTGTTCTAGAAGGTTATGCAAACTTTGTCCTAATAGCTTCTAGAGATAAGCTGTGCATGGATGGTGATTTTTAACTCTGCTGAAATATATATTTGCATTCTCACACAAGTGAGAAAGAGGAAGGATAATTACTAAAGAATATATCCTCTCTTACTCATCAAAATCCATCCTGCACTGGGAATACGTACTATATGTTCCCCAGTACAGTCATACCTCGGGTTACGTACAGTTCAGGTTGCGTATTTTTTGGGTTATGTACTGCGCAAACCCGGAATTGTTTATTTCCGGGTTCGCCGTTTGCATGCACAGAAGCGTTCTGCGCAGTTCTGCGCATGCGCAGAAGCGCGTTTTCGCGATTTTCCGGGTTATGTACTTTTCGGGTTACGTGCCACACCTCGGAACGAATCAGGTACGTAACCCAAGGTACCACTATATTCGGAGTACTGTGAGACTGCAGAATACTGTGAGCTGGGCAGCCAAGTCAAGCACAAAGCATTCTTAAGATTAAGAGTTGCCAACTGATTTAAGCAGGCCTTGTTCCTGCGGCTTTAACAGCAGTTCCATCTGCAGGCATGGGTGGGCGCGCATACTTAACTCCATGCTGTGAAAAACTTAATTTGCTGGTTTCTGCAGATCCAGTTGCTGTTCAGGTCATAAGAGCTGGTCAGGCTACTGTTGTTTTTCCTGATGAGTTGGGGAAAGGAAGACTTTTCTAACCCAGACATAAATGGTCTTTCTTACATAGGAATAGAGCTGCCTTTTAGCAGGTCTGCCTAAGACACTGGGCTAGATCAGGCATCCCCAAACTGCGGCCCTCCAGATGTTTTGGCCTACAACTCCCATGATTCCTAGCTAAGAGGACCAGTGGTCAGGGATGATGGGAATTGTAGTCCAAAACATCTGGAGGGCCGAAGTCTGGGGGTGTCTGGGCTAGATCCTGATCTCTCCTGCACCTCATGGGTAAAATTTGACAGAAGGCAGCACTTGCCAATTGCTTTGCACTGGTTCCAGTCCTACTTAGATGGTTGTTTCCAGAGGGTGATGTTGGTGAATGCTCTTTCGCCCCTTGGAGCCTTCAAAACGGCTGGGGCAGAGGGGGATGCACTGGGACAACCAATCTCAGTGATCACGGGTCGGAGGAGGAGTTACGCTAAGACCAGACCATGTCACTACCAAGGAGGCAGGTTTAGTCGTTGTTTGAAGACTATCCCTGCCTCCGGGTCTGGTCTTGACCAGATGGATACTGGAATCAAGGGAAACCCACATGACTTGAAGGTGCTGCTGTGCAATGCCAGGTCAATGATTCATAAAAACACCGCCATCCATTGGCTCCCAATACGTTTCCAAGCACAATTCAAAGTGTTGGTGCTGACCTTCAAAGCCCTAAATGGCCTCGGTCCAGTATACCTGAAGGAGCATCTCCACCTTCATCATTCAGCCCAGATACTGAGATCCAGCGCCGAGGGCCTTCTGGCAGTTCCCTCGCTGCGAGAAGCCAAGTTACAGGGAACCAGGCAGAGGGCCTTCTTGGTAGTGGCACCCACCCTGTGGAATGCCCTCCCACCAAATGTCAAAGAGAAAAACATCTACCAGACTTTTAGAAGACATCTGAAGGCAGCCCTGTTTAGGGAAGCTTTTTAATGTTTAACAGACCATTGTATTTTAATATTTTGTTGGAAGCTGCTCAGAGTGGCTGGGGAAACCCAGCCAGATGGGCGGGGTATACACAATAAATTATTATTATTATTATTATTATTCATTGGGGTTCGATTTTATCCCCCATGCTGTTTAACATCTACTGTACATGAAACCACTGAGTGGGGTCATCCAGAGTTTTGGAGCACATTGTCAGCCATATGCTGATGACACACAGCTCTACTCTACAGAGCAATGGATTCAAACTACAAGAAAGAAGATTCCACCTAAACATTAGGAAGAACTTCCTGACAGTAAGAGCTGTTCGACAGTGGAATTTGCTGCCAAGGAGAGTGGTGGAGTCTCCTTCTTTGGAGGTCTTTAAGCAGATGCTTGACAGGAATGCTTTGATGGTGTTTTCTGCTTGGCAGGGGATTGGACTGGATGGCCCTTGTGGTCTCTTCCAACTCTAGGATTCTACTACTGCAGGTGTGGCAGTGGGAGTGCTGGGCCAGTGTCTTGCCTCGGCAATGGACTGGATGAGAGCCAACAAACTGAAGCCCAATCCAGATAAGTCTGAGGCACTGTTAGTGGGTGGTTCTCTGGACCGGATAGCTGGCAGTTGGCCTGCTCTTGGCAGGCTTACATACCCTCTGAAGGAGCGGGTACACAGCTTGGGGCTATTTCTGGAGCCATTGCTGTCACTTGAGGCTCAGGCGACATCGGTGGTGCGGAGTACCTTTCATCAGCTTTGGCTGGTGGCCCAGCAGTGCCCCTACCTGCACTAATATGGGATGGGGACAGGGAAGAATAACATTCCCTTGCTGCCTTGCCCAGCAAAAGCATGTGCTAAATTTCTTCTATGCAGTGATCTAAAGGCGGAGCTGCCTCTTTCGTAGCACACCTGGGTGTGGGAGGCTCTCCACTCAACAGAAAACTGGGGTTCTAGAGCACTGGCTTCAGGTCAGTAGTTATGGTTACAACTCTGAGAGTTTCCAGTGGGAGTTATTTTTTATCCACATCTTCGACGGCTCACCGAAGCCTCCATCTCAAGGTCATTCCCCTAATGGGGAGAAGATTCATCCTTCTCCTCTGGCAACCTTCCGATTCAGAGACAACAGCAGGCAAACAACAAACAGTTACTATGGTGACAGTTGAAAATTTATTTCCAGCTGGTGCAAATCTTAAAAGGTGGGGGAAGTTGGCGCCAGGACTTCGAGGGAACTGGAGCTACAAACTCATCGCCTTTGAGGTGGGTAGGGTGGCTTGCCCCAGCCTGCTGTTCTTCAGGTGTTTTGGACCACATCTCCCATCACCCTTGACCCTACTGGCTAGAACTGATGGAGTTGTTGGTCAAAACATCTGGAGGGCATTAGGTTGGGGGAGTTTGGTGTAGCACAGTGTTTCTTAAAGTTGGGTCTCCAGCTGTTGTTAGACTACAACTCCCATCACCCTTGACCACAGGTCCTTCTAGCTAGGGATGACGGGAGTTGTAGTCCAACAACAGCTGGAGACCCAGCTTTGGGAAGCACTGGTGTGACATGTTCCATAGAATCATAGAGTCGTAGAGTTGGAAGAGACCACAAGGGCCATCCAGTCCAACCCCCTGCCAAGCAGGAAACGCCATCAAAGCATTCTTGACATATGCCTGTCAAGCCTCTGCTTAAAGACCTCCAAAGAAGGAGACTCCACCACACTCCTTGGTAGCAAATTCCACTGCCGAACAGCTCTTACTGTCAGGAAGTTCTTCCTAATGTTTAGGTGGAATCTTCTTTCTTGTAGTTTGAATCCATTGCTCCGTGTCCGCTTCTCTGGAGCAGCAGAAAACAACCTTTCTCCCTCCTTTATATGACTTTATATTTCTCCTTGTTAAAATTCATCTTGTTTGCTTTGGCCCAGTTGTCTAATCTGTTAAGGTCATTTTTAAGTGTGATCCTGTCCTCTGGGGTATTAGCCACCCCTCCCAATTTGGTGTCATCTGCAAACTTTCCAACGCAAAACAGGGCCCTTACTAGGCGAGCCGTGCTAGAATTTGGGGAGGGAAGGTCCGTAGCTTAGCGGTAGAGCACCTGCTTTGCAGGCAGAAGGTCTCAGCCTCGATTCTTGGCTTCTCGAGGTAGGAACAGCCTTTCAGAGGTGCTGCTAGCCAATGTAGATGCTGCTGTACTAGATGGTCCAAAGATGTGACTCATGATTGAAGGAGCTGGGTAGGTTTAGCCTGGAGAAGAGACCAGGGATTGAGCATGGGACCTTCTGCATGAAAAACAGGTGCTCTAGCACTGAGCTATGAGGGAAGGCTGATTTTAGGCTGGTGAGAACTTTGTTTCTCCCACAGTTTCAAGAGGTTCTCTCCCCACCCCCTTAGGGTTTCTTCTGTCCTTTTTTCAATAGGACGGGGACGTGAGTGAGGGGGAAAGCAAGGATGGAATTGCCACAAAGGCAAGGAACCAGAGCAGCGTCGGAAGGGGTGGAGGACCACGGTTCATGCAGAGAGAAGTGATTCTGGGTCTCTCTCCCTCCCTCCCTCTCGCCTCCCATAGCTGGTGCGTGAGCGCCGCCTAGTGGTGGGAAGGCTGAATACAAACAAGCTGAGTGTAAAATCGAAAGCTGACATATATTAAAGGTATCTGATGGGACGCGTGTGGCGCTGTGGGTTAAACCACAGAGCCTAGGGCTTGCTGATCAGAAGGTCGGTGGTTCGAATCCCCACGACAGGGTGAACTCCCATTGTTCGGTCCCTGCTCCTGCCAACCTAGCAGTTTGAAAGCACGTCAAAGTGCAAGTAGATAAATAGGTACCGCTCTGGCGGGAAGGTAAACGGTGTTTCCGTGCGCTGCTCTGGTTTGCCAGAAGCGGCTTAGTCATGCTGGCCACATGACCCGGAAGCTGTACGCCGGCTCCCTCGGCCAGTGAAGCGAGATGAGCGCCGCAACCCCAGCGTCGTCCGCGACTGGACCTAACGGTCAGGGGTCCCTTTACCTTTACCTTTATAACTGATGGGACCACTTCAGACAGCTTTTTTAGTCATTAATGAGAATTTGTGTTCATGGTGGGATCAGGGAAGGTTACACACAAACCCACTTTCAACGTTGCAAATGTTTCGGGGAAGATACTTTGCTTTGTTTCCCATCACAGTGCATGTTGTATAACTTGCACCTGAAATCCTTTTTCTCCTCACCCCCCACTGATGTTCTGCAGCATTTTTTTTGGGGGGGGGTTCCTACTTTTGTTGTGCTCTAATGCAAGTGTCCCTCAAGATGGCATGAATGCAGTAACACTGGGGAAACACTGAAGAAAAATTAATAAAGTGGATTGGTATATGAATGGACCTACCACTAGTACACTGTAACGGCTAAATTAACATGTCGTAGGATAAATCTGCAAAAAGAAAGAAAAATGGCATTGGGGCTGGGAGTCTTCATTTGTGCACGGGGCTGCTCATCTGCTCATTCTCAATAGCTTCACTGGTGCAGGCCCCAGAGGCACCACCAAGAAAATGAAGGGGACAGGAAGTAATCTGCAGGGCCTGTGATCTGCCTTTCTTCAGAAGTTGGGGTACAAACATCTGGATGGGGCCAATGAACGAAAATAAGAAGAGCATCTTCTGGATCAGGGCAATGGCCCATCTAGTCCAGCATCCTCTTCTCTCAGTGGCTGACTAAATGCCTGTGGGATGTGGGTGGCACTGTGGTCTAAACCACCGAGCCTCTTGGGCTTGCCGATCAGAAGGTCAGCGGTTCTAATCCCTCCAACGGAGCGAGCTCCCGTTGCTCTGTCCTAGCTGCTGCCAACCTAGCAGTTCAAAAGCCCGCCAGTGCAAGTAGATAAATAGGTACCGCTGCAGCGGGAAGGTTAAACGGCATTTCCGTGCACTCTGGTTTCCGTCACGGTGTCCCGTTGCACCAGAAGCGGTTTAGTCATGCTGGCCACATGACCCGGAAAGCTGTCTGTGGACAAACGCCAGTTCCTTCGGCCTGAAAGCTAGATGAGTGCCACAACCCCATAATCACCTTTGACTGGACCTAACAGTCCAGGGGTCCTTTTTTCCTGCAGGCACCAGCACTTTTCTCTCCCTGAAGTTTCCAACAATGATATTCCAAAGCATTGTTGTCTCCATTGTTGTCACCATGGCTAGCAGCCTTTGGTAGCCCTGTCTTCCTCCATGAATTTGTCTCCTCCTCATTTAAAGCTATCCAAATTGGTAGCCGTCCCTGCCTCCAGTGGGAGGGAGTTCCACAGTTTAATGATGCGCTGAGTGAAGGAGGTCTTTCCTATATCTTCACATCTGAGGATGTGAAGCCGGGTCAATGAGGCAGAGCACAGCCATCGTGGCGAGGAGCCACTGAGAGCCGTCTCCTCCTTGAAGTTGTCCAATCCTCTTTTAAAGGTAAAGGGACCCCTGACCATTAAGTCCAGTCGTGTCCGACTCTGGGGTTGTGGTGCTCATCTCGCTTTACTGGCCGAGGGAACCGGCGTAGAGTTTCCGGGTCATGTGGCCAGCATGACTAAACTGCTTCTGGCGAACCAGAGCAGCACATGGAAACACTGTTTACCTTCCCGCTGGAGTGGTACCTATTTATCTACTTGCACTTTGACATGCTTTCGAACTGCTAGGTGGGCAGGAGCAGGGACCGAGCAATGGGAGCTCACCCCGTCGTGGGGATTCGAACCGCCGACCTTCCGATCGGCAAACCCTAGGCTCTGTGGTTTAGACCACAGTGCCACCCGCGTCCCAATCCTCTTTTAGATCCATCTAAATTGGCAGTCACCCCTGGCTCCCGGGTAGGTAGAAGTGTCGTTGGCCAATTGGAGTTGCCATTCCACAACATATGGATAGCCACAGGTCCCTCACTCCTGGCGTAGTACATCACCCCAAAGCACTGTTTCAGGATGTCTTGCAACATTGCAGGGATGCTCAGAGCTAGTGGTGGCTACTAGTCACGAAGGCTGTGCTCAGCTGGTGGTAGTAATGATTCTGAACACCAGTTGCTGGAAACCACAGGAGGGGAGAGTTGCTCTTGTGCTCAAATCCTGCCTGTGGGTTTCCCCGCCTGGCTGGCCACTGTGAGAACAGGATGCTGGACTAGATGGGCCACTGGCCTGATCTAGCAACCTCTTATGTTCTTAACTCACCCTGCTTTGAGATCCCATCCCTCAAAGCATCCGATTCCTGAAGCCGCCCTTTAGTTGTATTCTTCTGTCTGCTGGGCAGGGCATGGGCCAATGCCTGTCACCTCCTTTCTATAAGCTATAATCTGACCTCCCAGCATTTGACACCACATGCCCCTCTCCTTCATTTTAAAAGAAGCCAACTCTCAAGTTTTCCTTCAGGTGGGCATGCTTAGAACCTAGATCTAGCTCAGGTGTGCACCTCTAACACCTAGGCTGCCTCACCAAAGTTCGCAAAGTGTTTGTATGTCGATGGACGGCTTGGGGAGTTGCATTTTTGTGGTGCAATTTCATGGATCAAGGTGGTGTTTTTTATAACCAGCATCCTAACCTCCATGCTTGGAGAGACGAAAGGAAGAAGGCTAATCCAGGAGCAGATCCAAAGCATTTAAGACACACTGCAATTGAATTAGTCAATGTGTGGATAAAGAGATCGCGTTGACTCAAGACTAGACAAAGGAATCCTTTGTGCCAGTTCTACCCAACACGGGAGCCGTCAAAGTTAACGGAATCCAAGGTGTTAATAAATTTGTGTGCAAAATACCAGAAATGATTTCAGAAAGCCTCGTTGGCACCACTCTCGCTCTTCTCCTTTGTTCACAGTCCGACAGAAGCAGAATGCAAGCGTTTCAGAGGTTACAAGCCTTTTATTACAACCATGGCCTTTCCGAAGTCCTTTCAGTTCCTCAAACCCTTGATCAGGTTCCCACAGGCTTGTGACATGTGACAGCCTTTGGGGAGATGGGTTAAGGAAGCATGTTATTTCCTTTTCATGCCCAACACGTGCGAATCTGGAAGTTGGGTTGAAATGGCAGCTCTCTGGGACCAGCTTAGAGCTCACCTCCTAGTTTGCTTGGAACAGCAAGCAACTCGCTGGGGAGCTTTTATAGGAAGCCAGGGGATACCACCTGACCTGTCCAGCCTATTAGGATCAGGTTTCCTTGGTGGGTGTGGCTGATCTCCTTGCAATACTCTTCTTTGACTAGAGGTGGGGGTGTGCTACAAGATAGAGCCAGTAGTGGTTGGACCAGGGTTCAAATTGGTGCACTTAGCCTAACCTGCCTCACAGGGGTGGTTGTGGTTGCAAGGATAAGATGGGGTGGTTGAGTACGTATGCCACCTTGAGCTCCTTGGAGGAGAGGTGGAATATAAATGTAATCAACAAATAAACCAAATCCCCTGTGGTCATCAATTCAAGAATGGCCACAATTGAGTCAACACAAGATCTGGCCGAAGGGATTCCCTTATCCTAGCTGTTACCCCATGCCTCCTTGCTTTCTCTTATTCCTGGAAGTCCCATCTAGGACATCTTCACGGTGAACCTTTTCCCCATGATTCACCTCGTCTCCTGGCAGAGCAAGGCCCAGACGGCATCTATGTACGCGTTCAACTCTCATTAGTCTTTCTTGCCACCTCCCACTCCCAGTCTCTGCCTTCTGATGAGTTGTCTTTGCCCACTGTCAAAAATTAGACCCTTAAGCTCCAAGGGGCAGGGACCGGCCTTCACATCGCTAATTACTGAAAGTTGGAAAAGTTGCGTCAGATCGGCTGGCGCCATATGCATAACAAAATATGAAAATAACCTGCAATGCAAAAATCTATCAGTTCATAAGCCAGTAATTATGCAAACAGATGCAATCTACAATTATGTCAAGCTTTTGTATAAGCGCTTTTCAAAAAGACTCAAATCAAAATTGCATATTTTTTTGGGGGGTGGTTGGGTAACCAAGGCACGGCTCCAACTCAAACCACTGTGCATTCCATGACAGCAATGGCTGGTAGTCAAATGATTACGCCGCGCTCTAACACAGCTGTCGCCAAAGTCCATACAATAATAATTAGAATTATTGTTCTTCTCCAGCATGAAGAACAATCTGGGAATTGGACTTTCCATTCCTAATAACAGTCCTGTGTGATTGTAGATTACCTCTTTTGATAATTATTGCTTCATGCTTGGACAGATTATTTTTTTTGCAACACCAGCTATTTTCATATTTAATTGCTGCCTTCAAGTATTTGGGTGGGCCACCAATACTGGACTTTCCTCAAGTGCTAGCTTTCTGTTTTCCCAACAAGAGAGCCGGAGACATCTGATATTTTGCCCAAAAGACCAACCCGCCCGAAGCCAGTTCTATTATCACCACTGACACAGACGCGTGGCTGGTGCAGAACTTTGAATGCTTTTATTACAAAAATATCTTGCAAGCGAAAAACAAAAACAAACAACAAAAAAACCAAACGAACTTAAGGTGCAATTCATACAAACAGTCACCTATAATTTTTTTTAAAACCCACAACAAATATATTCCAATACGGCTTCATTTTTCTTCTTTCTTTCTTTTCCTGGTCCCATTTTCCTCCCTGCAAAACCAGGGCCAAGAGACTAGGCTCAATAGCGTGGTTTCCAGCTTCCCACTATGGGCTAAAGCTCTTGGCATGCCATCTTCCAAGCTATGGTACCACTGAACTTCCACACTTTCCCATCCAACACCGCTGAGGGTGGTGGTGGCAGTGGAGTGTTTGGAAACAGAGGAACCGAGAAGCTGGTATGACATTTCTGCCTTGACTAAGGGCCAAAGTAAATGTCAAGAGAAGCTGTGGAAGCCAAATATGGCAGCCAGAGGTCTTCCTTCCTCCCCATCTTACGAACATCCTGGTGTCATGGCAACCTGCATTTTCCAGCAGCCAATGATGTGAGGAACCACAGACCATCGTGATGTCAGGACAGGTCTTAAGTTGGAGGGGAAGTTACCGAGGGAGAGGAGAGCTATGAACGTGCGACCGCCATTTTGGACAGCGGCTGTTTGCCTCCTGAGCCATTGGCTTTGGCCTCGATGACTGTCTCAACAGCAGACGTCCTTATGCATGTTTTCAAAGCATGGTGTATGGAAGGAGCCAGGAGAATGTGGCTGAAAGGACTTGTCTTCTTTGTGACCTCAGAAGGGTGAGATGCCACCATGGCTTGCTGTTCCCAGAACCGTATCTGCCCAAACCACACTCATATCTCCCCTTTCTCATATTAGCAACACAAGTGGTCTTCCCTACTGGCATTTTTTTAAAAAAATTAAGCGCAATGTCATTAGTGTCCCAAAACTCTTCCCATCGCACATTTATTTTGAGCAAGGGTGAAGGAAACTGTGGACCTTCCGTTGCTGCTGGGCTGCAACTCCCACCAGCCCACTGGCTATATTGGATGGGGCTGATGGGAGATTTGAGTCCAAGTGCATCAGGAGGGTCACAATGATCCCCCATCCCTGCTTTACTGGCCCAAGGAGGAGTTGCTCCCATGTCCCGAAGCGTCATTGTGAACAGGCACCTTTTGGAAAAAGGAGAAGGTGCTCCACTTTGTGTCTCCGCCAGAAGACGCTGGCACATTTTTGAGACATGGGAACTGATAAGAGAGGCCTGCCCTGTGTCTTTTCAATGTGGAACCCATTGGGATTTGCTCATCTCGCTGAAGAATTAGCAAATCGGGCTAAACTCTTCCGAGTTTCGATTGCCTTCATCCTGGATCTCGCAATCCGCTTGGGTCAAACTTAAGGTGTAGGTGGAAGATCTGCAGTGGAGAATTTGGAAGAAGTCACTTCTCCGCAACCCTCGCCTCCTGTTCTTGTCCCCCCCCCACTTCCTTCTATTTCCGCAGAGGGCCAGTTAGTTCCTAAATTGCCTTAGTTTTGTTTTGAAAGGAACACAGAGCCACAAATAAAAGAAAATAAAAACGAGAAGAGGAATTTTGGTTACTGGCAGCAGGAGTCACACAGGGTAGGTTATGGTGGGTCAAGTCACCATGGGGGAGAGAGGACAAGTTTTAAGAGACGCCCCCCTCTCTTCCCCAACACTTTATCCCTTTTTAAACTTTGCTTTTGTGCTTTTCACACTAGTGCTAAGTACACAGTACTACACCCACTTACAAAGAACACACACAAATACTGGTATTTTTTCCTCTTTTTCTTTTAGTTCTAAAAGGAGTAAACAGTTATAATGCTGAACAGTCAACACAGGTGGTACGACGGTGTTTCGGGCAGGGTGGGGTGGGGGCAGCCCTACTTCCCATGGGGGGGGCAGAGAGGTGCTATTCCTTGTACCAAGTGCTCTCCCAACACTGCCCCAAAGGCTCTTTCGGAGAGAACAGTGAGCAAGGCCACCAGAGGGAGGGAGGACAACGGCAAGGAGTCGGCCAAGAAGGAAATACCGAAAGGCAAGAAGAGATTCTCTTGGTATGGCGGGTGGTGAGGTCATGTGGAGAGGGGAGCAATCTGGGCTGCCCAAAGGTATAAACTCTAAACTTGCAATGAGCTGCCTGTTTTAGTGCCTCGTGAGAGGTTTAGCCCCACCCGCTCCCAGTAAGGTGCCCCACAGGGGCATCAGCCTTGCCCAGCTAAGCCACTCTTCCACCACCCACCCCAAACCACCTTTCCTCTCCTCTGTCAACAGTCATTGCCCCAGAATCATTCACTGCTGTTCCCCTGTGGTCCTGGGCTGGGGCCCCACAATGTTTTCTTGGACTACTGCACATTTGTGCACTGTGCAAAACAACAATTATAACGAAACCAAAATGGCCGCAAGAAAAACGAGCCACGGTGGAGCCCAAGCAAAGCAGCAACTTGGGCTTGTGAGTGTGTTTGTGTGAGTGTGTAGTATTAGAGAGTGGCTTTGCAGGAAAGATACGAGCGGATGGAGATCTTCTATGATGGAGAATGGCTGGCTTGGAAGATCTCTCTTCTCCGACCATGCAAGACATCCTACACCCCAAAAGTGGTGGCGGTGGCAAGAATCAGCTTTCAGAAGCAAACACACACACACACACACACACACACACACACACTCACACACCTCTTGCAGGCCTTAGTTCTGTTGTGAAGGTTACTGCCCCTACTTAGCCAAATCTGGGAGAGGTCAGCCAAGGAACCAAGCAGAAAATGGCAGAGACGGTAGCTGACAAGGTTCTTCAATGTGGCTCCGTATTTCCTAAGGCCTATCACAGGGGCTGCAAGACACATCCCAGGTCACCCCTCCCCAATTCTAGACACACATAGGGATGAAATAAAAAAGGCGGATTAAAATAAAAATAAAAATGAGGAGCAGATTGAAACACCTAAAATGCATTCTACAGATTTGGCTTTGCCAGAGATCGGCCCCTGGGGTTAGGCGAGATGGATAGGTTGGCCTGGAAGAAGCCTTCACCAGCCTGCTGCCACCAGATGTGTTTGGACGGCAACCTCCACCAAGCTCAACAGGTGATGGGAGTCATAGTCCGAAACATCATGCGGACACCAGGTTGGCAAATGCTAGCCCAGAACAAGCTGCTGTATCTCCAAGAGGCACTGTCCCGAGACGTACTGTCAGGGGGAGAGGGAGGAAAATACATCTGTGGACTAGAGAGATACAAAGTGAATCAGATGCCATCATGAGCCAAAAAGCAGGCTTCCCCCTCCTCCTCTTCCCAGAGGGACCTGGGGAAGTGGGTGTTTCCTTCTCCTAAGGACCACCAAGTCTTGAGGTGGGTAGTGTCCACTTGCTTAATCCCACCCCACAGAGCTAGCTGGGGCTGCCAACTTGGTTTTGTTCAGCCTCCGTGGGGGAAAGAAAAGCTTCTCAAGGTGGCATCTGGGAGGATTTGGTTGTCCTAGAAGGAAGTGGAGAGAAGGCCTTCAGCTGGCCAAAGCTGAAGAGAGAGGCCCGCCTGCCTCAAAGGGTGACAACTCGCCACTTGCTCCGTGTGACGTGTTTGGATGAATCGAAAGAAGAGAGTTATGGTCCCCGTGATAAAAGCTGTGTTAGATCCTTAGTTGGTCTAGGCACCTCTCGTCCACCTGAGAACCAGGAGATGAAGAGGCGCCATGAACTAGCCCAAGTACCAGGATGCAATTGTGTGTGTAGCACCGATTAGTTTCCTCCTCAACCTTGGCTACGTACATTGAGTTCCACTCAAAGAAACTGCAGGAACTGCTCCTTGGCAGGCAGATCCCACTGCTCTTCAGTTGAGACCCAGTCTGGAGACAAGGCCAAGGATCCAAGCCCAGCAAGGGGGGTCTCCAACAACCCCGCAAGAGGGCCGGCAAGCAGAGAGCCGACGGCGGCAGCCAGAGATCACTTTCCCCGCACCTGTACGCTGGCATATTCTGAGCTGGCTTCCTCTGGCTGCGGGGCGGGTCTCTTGGGGGCTTTGCTTAGGTGGACCATGTCCAAATCTGCATAGGTAACGTTCTCGTCGTTGGGCGCTGGCGGGACAGTCTGGATGCTGGCATATTCAGACTGCTGGCTGATCTCGACCGCCTGCTGCGGGCTTTTCTTGGGCGCCTTTTCGAAGTTCAAGTCTGCATAGGTGACATTGTTGGGATCAGGCTCCTGAGGAGGCAGGAAAGAGAGGGAGAAGTCAGTAAGGAAGCATGAGAGAAGGCCTGCGGGATCATGGGAACCTGCCGCAGCGTCGTTGCAGAGCACCTTGCTTTGCAGGCAGGAAATCTCAGGTCCAAAGACAGAAGCACGGTTTTGGATGATACTCAGCTCTACCTCTCCTTTAAAGGGAACCAGTGGATGCGGTGATTGTCCTGTGTGAGTGTCTAGAGGCAGTTGGAGGACGGATGGCGGCTCGCAGATTGAGGTTGGATCCCAGCAAGACAGGGGACAGGCAGGTGTGCAGGACTCCCTGGCCCTGAATGGGGTAACTGTGCCCCTGAAGGACCAGGTGTGCAGCCTGGGAGTCATTTTGGACTCACAGCTGTCCATGGAGGCACAGGTCAATTCTGTATCCAGGGCAGCTGTCTATCAGCTCCATCTGGTATGAAGGCCGAGACCCTACCTGCCCGCAGACTGTCTCGCCAGAGTGGTGCATACTCTAGTTATCTCCCGCTTGGACTACTGCAATGTGCTCTACGCGGCGCTACCTTTGAAGGTGACCCGGAAACTACAACTAATCCAGAATGTGGCAGCTAGACTGGTGAGTGGGAGTGCCCCCCCCCCAGACTATATAACATCGGTCCTGAAAGATCTACATTGGCTCCCAGTACGTTTCCGAGCACAATTCAAAGTGTTGGTGCTGACCTTTAGAGCCCTAAATGGCCTCGGCCCAGTTTACCTGAAGGAGCGTCTCCACCCCCATTGCTCAGCCCAGACACAGAAATCCACCACCTTTGCAAGTTCCCTCAATGGAAGAAGCGAAGTTACAGGTAACCAGGCAGAGGGCCTTCTCGGCAGTGGCGCCCTCCCTGTGGAACGCCCTCCCACCAGATGTCAAGGAGATAAGTAACTATACCGTACAACCTTTAGAAGACACCCGTAGTCAGTCCTCTGTTGGGAGGTTTTTAATGTTTTGTGATGTTTTTATATGTCTTGGAGGCTGCCCAGAGTGGCTGGGGCAACCCAGTCAGATGGGGAGGGTGCAAGTAATAAAATTATAATTATGATAATTGTTGTTGTTAAATCCCTGGCGTCTCCAAGAAGTGCTGGGAAAGATACCCTTCCTCAAACAGCTGGAGAGCTGCTGCCAATCAGGGAAGGCAATACCAACCTAGATGGACCAAAGGTCTGATTCACAATGCAGCTACTTCCTATCAGGTCAACAAGACCTTCTAGCCTGGCATCCTATTTCTGGCAGTGACCAACCCCAGGAGGAGCGGCTGGCGAGCAGGGTAGACTCTGAAGACCCGTCTTCCTGGCAGCCTAGTTTCTACCATCTACTTGGACGGTGAGACCGGGGCTGGTCCAGGACGTTTTGCTGCTTCATGCGAAACACAAGACGTTGTCTCCCGCCTTGTCCTCCTCTGCATCCAGCCCCCCTGCCACTGCAGCTGCCGCCTTCATGCCTGCCTGTCGCAGTGGCCAGGAGAAGGAAAGAAGGGGCAGGTCAGTGTGGTTCTAGTGCAGCCATGGGAGTGCCAGATGGTTTGTTTCTGAACCACCCTGTCCTTGCTCGCTCAGCATAGCTGTCAGCTTTCGGATTTGAAAATAAGGGATCAGCAGCCTCACTTGTCCCTGCTGCCAGGCCAGGTTCATCTCTATCTGCCTGTGTCTTAATTCAATAGGTGTCAATAACTTTCAATTCAGCAGGTTTATTTGTTTTAATTGCTTAATTGTTTAAGAGTCCGCAAGCTTTAAAAACAACAACAACATTTAACAAACTAATTAATGGAATGGCAAAATTAGTTTCACATCGTCTGATTCAATTTAGACTTTGCAAGCCACAAAGGTCCGTATAGTTAAAGCTATGGTTTTCCCAGTAGTGATGTATGGAAGTGAGAGCTGGACCATAAAGAAAGCTGATCGCCGAAGAATTGATGCTTTTGAATTATGGTGCTGGAGGAGACTCTTGAGAGTCCCATGGACTGCAAGAAGATCAAACCTATCCATTCTGAAGGAAATCAGCTCTGAGTGCTCACTGGAAGGACAGATCCTGAAGCTGAGGCTCCAATACTTTGGCCACCTCATGAGAAGAGAAGAATCCTTGGAAAAGACCTTGATGTTGGGAAAGATGGAGGGCACTAGGAGAAGGGGACGACAGAGGACGAGATGGTTGGACAGTGTTCTTGAAGCTACGAACATGAGTTTGACCAAACTGCGGGAGGCAGTGGAAGACAGGAGTGCCTGGCGTGCTATTGTCCATGGGGTCACAAAGAGTCGGACACGACTAAACGACTAAACAACAACAACAACAACAAGCCACTTTTTAAATATTTAACAAAGCAATTTGCAGAGTGGTGGAATGTGCTTTTCCTTAATCAGAGATGTAGGGGACGGCCTCCCGTTTTAGCCTCCTCCTCCCCTCACAAGCTAGATATCTAGGTGCAGGGATTTCTTCCCCTTTCTCCAAAGGGGCAGCACCACATGCCTGCCGCCCCCCCCGCCCCCCAACCTGTGGACTAAAAATGGTTCAGCTCAGGAACAATTTCACCCACGTGATCTGTTGTTTGTGCAAGACTGGCTCCAAAGGAAAAATAAATAAAAGGAAGCTTATTGGGGATGCTGGGAGATGCGAGAACAGCTGCTATGAATTCAGAATAATAATTAAACACACACACACACACACAGAGAGACAGAGCCGTGTGAGCATTAGACTGGGTTTGGGTTTTTTGGCAGCCTAGATGAAGCTATAGACATCACTTCTCCCTTTGTCCCAAAGGAATGACATCTTCCCGATGCAAAGACAGCTGCGTACGTACGTGAGCAGCTATGAGGTTGGAAGAAAAACAGCCACGCGCAGGGCGGAGGGGGCCTGGTTTGCTCAGCGAAATCGCACAATCGCGCCACACAAAAGGGGGCCTCTAAAAATAAGCCCTCACTCGGCTGCTGTGCAGCTGGGCCTTTTCAGAAGGGAGCGACACTTTGTGATTATTTTGTGAAGGAAACAAACAAGAACGTCAACAACAAAAAAGGCTGGCCGTCAGCAAGTCTTCAAGGGCGGTTGTTACAATCCCTGTTGTAAGGCGGCGGGAGGGAGACTCTGGAGCAAACAAAGCAGGATTCTAGTCCTTATTGTCTAGGGGGTGGGAGCGCAAATGTTGTCGTGGAAGTCCGGGATACAGATGTGGGGACACTGAAGCACAGTTTTCCAGAAAAGAATGACGCAGGGACAAATTCCTGCAAACAAGCCAACGGAGGGATGAAGCTGCCAGAGTCAGAGAAATAATCCACTGAGCCCAATAAAGGTTGTTTCGAGTGGCACCGGGTTCCGGAAGGGGGTTTTACCTGAAATTCTTTAACTGGAAAAGCCACGGATTGAGCTGGGGGCTTTCTGCAAATAAAAACAGGGGCTCTGCCATGGAATGGCAGGCAGGACCTCCTCTCAAACCCTGCTGTTTTGGAAAACCCTTTCCTGATTGTGCTATGGGTTGTTATTGTCGGGATTTTTTTGGGGGGGTGCTATGCTAGTCTGGATGATGCCCTGAGTACCTTCTTTGTCGTGGGGGGTCCTGTACCCAGTGAGGTTAGAATCTGACAAGTGGAGTTTGCTGACCTAGTAAGAGAGGTTTCTTCGTAAGAAAATGACCTTTGCTGGCCACTTATGTGTCGTCATCAGCATCCCAAAAGAATGAGCTGGGTTTCAAGAGTGACAACTGAGTGATGGACAAAGAGGTGTCTTCACCTCACTTAGCTGCCAGGTGGAGACAATGGTGTGTGAACTACTAGGAACAGGCTGGAAGCTGGAGACACAGAGACCTGCTTGCTCTGTGCTGGATCCAAAGCCGTAAGAAACAGGATCTGTTGGGGTGTTAATGTTGCTGGCCCCTCCATCCCACGCTCTGGTTGTATATATGTGTAAATAAATAAATTATTTATACCCTGTCCATCTGGCTGGGTTTACCCAGCCACTCCGGGCGGCTTCCAACAAAATATTTAAATACAATAGTCCTTCAGATATTAAAAGCTTCCCTAAACAGGGCTGCCTTCAGATGTCTTCTAAAAGTCTGGTAGTTGTTTTTTCCTTTGACATCTAGTGGGGGTGGGACATTCCACAGGGTGGGCGGCACTACCGAGAAGGCCCTCTGCCTATTTCCTTGTAACTTTGTTTCTCATAGTGAGGGAATTGCCAGAAGGCGCTCAGCGCTGGACCTCAATGTCCGGGCAGAACGATGGAGGTGGAGACGCTCCTTCATGTATACTGGACCGAAGCCGTTTAGGGCTTTCAAGGTCAGCACCAACATTTTGAATTGTGCCCAGAAACGTACTGGGAGCCAATGTAGGTCTTTCAGGACCGGTGTTATGTAGTCTCGGTGGCCACTCCCAGTCACCAGTCTAGCTGCCGCATTATGGATTAGTTGTAGTTTCCAGGTCACCTTCAAAGGTAGCCCCACGTAGAGCGCATTGCAGTAGTCGAAGCGGGAGATAACTAGAACATGCAGCACTCTGGTGAGACAGTCTGCAGGCAGGTAGGGTCTCAGCCTGCGTACCAGATGGAGCTGATAGACAGCTGCCCTGGTCACAGAATTGACCTGCGTCTCCATGGACAGCTGTGAGTCCAAAATGAGTCCCAGGCTGCGCACCTGGTCCTTCAGGGGCACAGTTACCCTATTCAGGACCAGGGAGTCCTCCACACCTGCCCGCCTCGTGTCCCCCACAAACAGTACTTCTGTCTTGTCAGGATTCAATCTTAATCTGTTAGCCGCCATCCATCCTCCAACTGCCTCCAGACACTCATATGGTAAATAAAACCATATGTCCCAATGACAGTGCAGTCTCCTCCGACCTTCATTCCAAGGACACCAAACCTGGGCAAGCACCCGGAATCCCTGGGTTTCTCACCCCTCAGAGATTGTGTAACATTATTATTGTTTGTGCATCCTTCACCCTAAGGCCTCAGGGCGGGTTACAATCCCACTGCACAAGTAGAAGGCCAATAGAACTTCCTTTCCCTGGTGCGTCCGTCCCTTGCTCAAATCTGCTCTGGGAGGTTGGAGGAACCGTTCCCCAGGGGCAGATTTTTTGGGGGGAGGGAGCAGGGGTGGAGGAGGAGAGGAAGCGAAAACCATTCTGGTGGCACAATGACTTAAATGGGTATAGGAATGGACTCCCTTCAAAGCTGGTGGACTCTCCTTCATTAGAGATTTTTAAACAGCATTCAGACATGGATTCTTCAGCTGAGATTTTTTGCATTGCAGGGAGTTGGACTAGACGAGTCCCTTTAAACCAGGCATCCCCAAACTTCAGCCCTCCAGATGTTTTAGACTACAATTCCTATCTTCCCTGACCACTGGTCCTGTTAGCTAGGGATCATGGGAGTTGTAGGCCAAAACATCTGGAGGGCCGCAGTTTGGGGGTGCCTGCTTTAAACTCTACCACTCTATGATTCTAACCCTATAAGCCCGTGATTGCTATAGCAAAAGGGTGATTGTTTTTGGTGAGCTTTTTGGAAAGTGGATTCAAAGTTTTTAAAAATATGAAACCTTCAGGGAATATTCTCATACCAGCTGGTTCAACATGGAACCCCTGTGCTTGGCAGAGAGTTCTGGCCTTAGTCTCTTGGAGAGTGGACTTCAGAACACACCTAGCACTCCTCCGAGGCTGCGGGAGAAGCAGAGGAATTCGGATTGGTTTACATGTCAATGTGAACCTCCCTAATCTTGCACTTCCTGAAACGGCAAGCACACCGAAAGGCGTCTACCCTGTGAAAGTCGCACTTCTCTCCAAATATTGCGATGCATTCCTCCAACAAAAAAAGCCTGCATAAAGATATTAGGGGGAAAGGGTGTATAAAAATGTCTATCACCAGTTAAGACTGCTTTGCAAAAGTGTGTATGCCAGCAAATTGCCATGCAAAAACGGGCATATTAGGATACAGTGGATGTCATTATCATGCACTATATTATTATGTGCTCTCATATTAGGATAAAGTGCGAATTAGGATAGATTAGAATAAATGAGCACTAAAGAGTTGATGAATTTTAGTGAGGGATTCACTGATGAGGAAATGTGTTTTCCTACAGGCATCTGGTCGCCACTGATCCAGCAGATGCTCGCTCTTTCTTTCTTTCTTTCGTCTGTCTGTCTGTCTGTCTGCCTGTCTTTCGCTCTTAAACTGAATTTAGTACAGTGGTACCTCAGGTTAAGAACTTAATTCGTTTTGGAGGTCGTTCTTAACCTGAAACTGTTCTTAAGCTGAGAAGAAGAAAAAGAAGAAGAAGAAGAGGAGGAGGAGTTTGGATTTGATATCCCGCTTTATCACTACCCGAAGGAGTCTCAAAGCAGCTAACATTCTCCTTTCCCTTCCTCCCCCACAACAAACACTCTGTGAGGTAAGTGAGGCTGAGAGACTTCAGAGAAGTGTGACTAGCCCAAGGTCACCCAGCAGCTGCATGTGGAGGAGCGGAGACGCGAACCCGGTTCCCCAGATTTCGAGTCTACCGCTCTTAACCACTACACCACACTGGTACCACTTTAGCTAATGGGGCCTCCCGCTGCCGCCGCACCACCAGAGCACGATTTCTGTTCTCATCCTGAAGCAAAGTTCTTAACCTGAGGTACTATTTCTGGGTTAGTAGAGTCTGTAACCTGAAACGTCTGTAACCTGAAGCGTCTGTAACCTGAGGTACCACTGTATCAGAAAAGTTACAAAACTGAAATTGACAAATCTGTCCAAAGGGTGATCTAGACGATCAGTGGTCTGGAAACCAAGCCTTATGAGGAACGGTTAAGGGATGTTTAGCCTAGAAAAGAAGAGCCTGATAGCCACCGTTAAATATCTCAAGGGCTGTCACAGGGAACAGGGAGCAAGCTTGTTTTCTCCTGCTCTGGCCCCAAACCAATGGATTCAAGAAAGGAGATTAAACATCAGGAAGAACTTTCTGACAGTAAGAGCTGTTGGACTCTCCTTCAATGGAGCTTTTGAAGCAGAGGTTGGATAGTCACCTGTCCTGGATGCTTTAGTTGAGATTCCTGCATTGCAGGGGGCTGGACTAGATGACCGTTGAGGTCCTTTCCAATCCTACAGTTCTATGAATCTATAATTACCTGCCTTGTCTCTCTGCACCAAAGCTGCCATCTATGCATGTTCTCTAACCTGCTCATGTGCAATGGCTATCTCAAATGGACACGCCTCAGCTTCACTGCGGCTTCGGCTTTTAATCAGATGGAAGTTCATTGGACGGCAAGTGCACCAACCAGAGGCATTTCTCAAGAAACTATAATGGCTAATTTCATGTGTACTTGGCTTCAAACACCAGCAGTTCTAGCACCAGAGTGGGAGCAATAGCTGTGCCATCCTCAACCATTGCCTCCGCTCAACATCTGAAGAAATTTAGAGGAACCTACCTGATTTGCTCCCCCAGAAGCCTTCTCAGATTCATGCAGCCTAAAGAAAAATGGACAAAGAAAGTCAAACAAATCACCAGAGAGTAAAAGGCAAGCCTAACACAGTTGTTTCTTCAACAAAATAAAATAAATGGCGCCACTTCCTGCTTCTCGAGACCTCTACTGAGGCCTCTTGGGCTGAAAAATTCTCCTGCAATTTCCTTCCCAATGGGAATTCTTCCCCCACCTCTCAGTTTGCTCAACGGAGAAGAGGAACCTTGATGTGAGTTTGTAAAATAGCCAGAGGAAGGTTTTGCTAAATGGAGCTGGGAGACACAACCAGCTAGCCACCCAAATTCTAACTGTTGCACTAGTTTGTTAGTTTCCTGTTCAAAGCAGAAGCCCAGACTTACCTCACAGATGTGGGCTCTTTATCTAGAGAAAAGAAGAAGAAAAATCCCGCATAAGATGGAATATATATTTTTACCTGGGTTCCAAGCAATGCCTGTTCCACTATAGATGCAGACCCTGCCAAGTGTGTGTTTGTGTGTATGCGTGGGCTTCTCCCAATCATTTAACAACAGCGACAACAAAACAACCTCCCCCTGCCTGGGTTAAGACTCCCTGTTCTGCTGTGTCTCATAACTCAGAAGGTAATTTTGTGCTTTTTAAAACGCAGCTCTTCTCAATTTCGTAGCTCATGAGCTAGAGCAGATAACCGAGTTTGCCCCATTTTATATTTCGGCCTACCACGTCCCAGTTCTTACTTTGGACCTGGCTTTGTTGCTGCAGCTCTCAGACAAGGTGGGAGGGAACAACCAAGTCGATTCAGGAAGCTTGAAGTCTCTCCATGCTGGTTGTAGAGGTGGAAACCACTCTCTGAGCTCCACGACATAGTGATGGAGAGAGGAGGGAGGCTGAGGAGGTGGTCGGCTGGCTTGGACCACTACTTCTGGGGGTGTATGTGCAAATATTGCTGGTGCTTTAGAACCTATCTGCACTATTGGAGGATGTGATATTGGGTGTAACTCTTTCACACACTGTTTACTAAAATAAAATCTCTCCCACCTTCCACCATGCAAGGAATTATCGCCCAGCAGGAGAAAATAAGAGACAGGTACAAGTAGTGATACCTTTCCCTTGCTGAGAAGGGCTCAGAAGACCACCTGACGAAGCTGAGTGTTGGAAGATCCAGGAGAGATAAAATAATAATAATAATAATAATAATAATAATAATAATAATTTATTATTTATACCCCGCCCATCTGGCCAGGTTCCCCCAGCCACTCTGGGCGGCTTCCAACAAAACAGAAATTCTAAAATACAGAAATCCATCAAACATTAAAATACAGAAATCCATTAAACATTAAAAGCTTCCCTAAACAGGGCTGCCTTGAGATGCCTTCTAAAGGTCTGGTAATTGTTGTTCTCTTTGACCTCTAGTGGGAGGGCATTCCACAGGGTGGGTGCCACTACCGATGAGGCCCTCTGCCTGGTTCCCTGTAACTTGGCTTCTCGTAGTGAGGGAACCGCCAGAAGGCCCTCGGAGCTGGACCTCAGTGTCCGGGCAGAACGATGGAGGTGGAGACGCTCCTTCAGGTATACCGGACCGAGGCCGTTTAGGGCTTTAAAGGTCAACACCAACACATAAAAGGAGATGCTTCATCACATCAGCCCTTTGGCACTTAGTCAAGCTATGAAACTGAGTCTGCCAAGATGATGGCCACCATACTGGCTTTAAAAGAGGATTGTGCTAATTCATGGAGGGCAAGGCTATCAACTTTGCCCAGTATCACAGAGAGTATGACTCTGAAGACCACTTGGTGGGAATCACAGGTGGGGAGAGAACATCCTGCATGTGGGTCTAAGGCTGGCCCCTGTGAGAACCAGATGGTGGACTAGGTTGTCCTTTTGGCCGAACTAGCTGCCAGAACATAAGAATGGCCTGCTGGATCAGGCCAATGGCCCATCTAGTCCAAGATCCTGTTCTCACAGTGGGAAACCAGCAAGCAGGACCCGGGCACAAGAGCTCTCTCCCCTCCTGTGGTTTCCAGCAGCTGGCATTCAGAAGCACCGTTGCCTCCAACTGTGGAGGCAGAGCAGAGCCATCCTGGCTCATAGCCCACAGCCCTCTTCTCTACAGCCCTCTCCTCTCCTCCTGACTATTCCTCTGCCCCAACAGCCCCCTAATATTCTCTGACCGTCAGTCCCTTTCAACCACCACCTTCCTCTGTACATCTGTATCAAACAAAGCCAGGTGACCATAACATGATCTTCAACAGATGCCAGGGTGCCAGTTAACCCAACCACGAGGCCGCCTGCTCCCTCACCTCCCACAGCATCAGGAAGAGCACCTTCACAAGTCTCTCCATCCTCTTTGCCACTAGTTAAATACTCAATAATTAGAACTGCCAGATTCTAACTTTTCCCCCAACACCTTCCTTGCCGACACTTTCAAAAGAAAACCTGTATTTATTTGTATGGGCAACGTACAACTCAGCAAATTCTTATCGGATGCATAGACTCAGAGAGACCTCAAAGTCCAGTTCAGCCACTCAGTGGAATGAACTTGAGCCCACCGCCGATGGGATCACAAGGCCAAGGGTGGCAAGTGCCACGACACAGTGAGCATGTTGTGGGAGCACTTATCAATTGCATAAACTTAAATCTGTGAACTGATCCGACCCCCAGGGGCTCCTCCCCACACTCGCTGCTATGGGTCCCACAACTGCAAGCCATGGCATTGGGGGCAGGGACCCCATGCAGAGCCACCAGTTCATCCAGTTTGTGTGCCTCTATGTACCCTGTGAGTGATCTGAAATGGACCCAATTGACCCAATGGCATTGCAGGGGATTGGACCAGTGGACCCCCTGGGTCCCTTCCAGCTCTCCAATTCTTCAACACAAATGCAACAAATATTCTTTTTACCCTTGTTATGCCTTGCTTGGATGAAGTAGATGATAGTCACCACCAAGACCACCAGGAGGGCGCAAACCACGGCACTGATGATGAAGATTTTCTTCTCATCTGCAAAGAGATTGCATTGATTTAGCTGGCAACTGGCGTCCTGCCCCCTCATCTCCGTAGCTCAGTGGTTTAAAGCATCTGCTTTGAATGCAGAAGGTCCCGGGTTCAATCCCTGACACCATCTCCAAGCAGGGCTGCGAGAGACTCGTGCTGCAAACAGAGCCACTGCCAGTCAGTGTCGACAATACTAAGCTAGAAGGACCAATCCCTTTATTGGGGGTGGGGGAATTACAAACTGCATAATAACAACAACAACTTTGGGGGGGGGTTCATTGGCACCTGTCTGTCTTGAGAAACAATGGAGTTTGCCTCCGGGACTGAAGTCAGACCGTGGCATTAGCAGCACCAAAGTGACCTCTCCGGGGCGCAAGCCTGGGCAGTGTGTATAGAGGTCCTGGGCTGCCCAGATGACAAGACCCCTCTCTCAGCTTCACTGATGGGGTCCAAAGGAAGCAGAGCAAGACACTCAGCACCAGCTTTGCTGCTGGAAGGAGGCGTACAAGGTGCCAATCAACCCGTCTTAGGGACTCCACTCCAGATTTGTGTCGGGTTTACTCCTTGGCCTTTTCTTCTCCCGAAGGCAGGTGTACATAAAACAATATAAAGCCACTTAGCAGCAACGCACAGAGAAAATAAAAGAAATATTGAAAACAAGCACACGTAACTGAATTACGAGTCTGGAAAGCCCTGCTGACACAAAAGAAAAAGGTTTTAGCAGACATCTGGTGGGGTTTTGCAGGGGGGACAGGAGAGGAAGTCTATATAGGAGTATATGAAGCAGCTTTAGACGGAGTCATTTCACTGGTCCCGCCAGGCCTGGACACTCTACATCAAGAGTCCTCCAAACCTTTTGGGCTTAGAGCAGTGTTTCCCAACCTTGTGCCTTCAGCTGTTTTCGGACTACAATTCCCATCATTCCTGACCACTGGTCTTGCTAGCTAGGGATGATGGGAGTTGTAGTCCAAAAACAGCTGGAGGCACAAGGTTGGGAAACACTGGCTTAGAGCCACGGAAGTGTGCAATGGGCACAAAAAAACACATATTTCCCCCACAAAAAAATGCTGGCAATGCTCAGGTCCCCCCTCCAAAACAGGCAGGACACCTGTCCTACAAACAAACAAACAAACAAACAAACAAACAAACAAACAAACAAACCACTGACAGAAAAGCAGCAGCAAAACCCCAAACAGCCCCCCTGAAAGCTAAACAAAATCCTCACTTTTTAAAGCCTTGATCTATCCCAGGTGTGGGGAACCTTTGGCCCCCTAGATGTTTCTGAACTACAACTCCCATCATCCCTGGCCATTGGGGGTGCTTGTTGGGCAGGTGGAAGCTGTAGTTCAGCAACAGGTGGAGGGCCAAAGGTTCCTCACATCTGGTCCACATTCACTGGCAGTGACTGTCCAGGAAGCCCATGACTCTACCAGGAAACGTCGGGGGTTGAAACTTGGATCTATTGCATGCAGAGTGGCTGCTCTTCCTGTAAGCTATAGCTGCTGCCCGTTAGGTGTGAAGAGGTCTCAAGACAAGAAGGACACAGAAGGCAAGAAAACAAGACAAGAAGGACACAGGACAAGACACAGACAGACAAAAATGAGAAATTGAAGTCAACATGGATCGAGGGGCAGAGGACAGGTGAACACCTACCTGGCTCCATACTGACGCTTTCACTTCCTTCATTCGGCACCCTGATGTTCAGCACTGACGTTTCAGTCGCTACAGGCTGAGAGTTTTGCATAACCAGGCAAGTAAATGCAGACTGGTTCCTGTCTTCCGTGGCATTCAGCTTCAGGGAGCTCCTGAGGGTGAATGTCCCATCCGCATTCTGGGCCATGGGCTCAGCCGTTCCTGTTTCACTTAGGCTGCTGTTCAGAGTCAAGGCCAAGGTTGTGTCTTCTGGGTAAAATCCTTCTGCGCTGCAGCTGAAGGTCACCGATTCGTTCAGCAGGACGGGGTTGGCTGGGTTGGCTTCCAGCTTCACTCTGGGTGGAACTGGGTGGACAAAGGCAAAGAAATCAGAACGAGGACCTTAATACCCCCGAGGGGAAGTGCTTGCCAGACTCCAGTCTCCAGGGCTAGAATTGCATTCCTGGTAGATATTCCTGGATATCATCTCATAACACTAGAACTTTGGGGCATCCAGTGAAGCTGAATATTGGAAGATTCAAGACACATAAAAGAAAGTCCTTCTCCACACAGCTTGTAAACTAGGGAATTAATTCCTGCAAGAGGAACGGATGGTCACCAATTTGGATGGCTTGGAAAGGAAATTAGACAAATTTATGGAGCATACGACCACCAATGGCGACAAGCCACAATGACTTTGTTCTCCCTCCCCTCTTGGAGGAAGGAGGTCTCTGAAGAACCAGCTGCTGGGAATCTCAAGTGGGGAGAGGGCTGTTGTCCTCATGCCCAGTTTGTGGGCTTCCCACTGGGGCATCGGGTTGGCCCCTAAGGGAAGAGAATTCTGGATGAGGTGGGTCTTTGGTCTGATCCACCAGTCAGGCTCCCCTTATCGCCTGTGCGGTTTTGATTTGCAGTACATATAAGGGGGAAGGGCTAGATGTTCCTCAAAAGCAACCTCCTAACCCCGCCAGCTCAAAATTTTGTCCTTTGATCCTATTGGGTTGTCTCCAACGTTAGTGCAGACCCACCGAAATTAATGGACATGGGAAAACTTCAGTCCCTTTTATCCATGGGTCTACTCTGAGTTTAGGGCTCCTCTCAGATTTCACTATTAGTTGTTCTTGGTTGGACGCTGGTGGGCATGTGGACTGCGGAGACTGGACAAGCATCAAACACACATCTGATCGCCTTCAAAACTGGTGTGTGGCTGTGTCTTGGCTTCCATCTTAGTAGCAGGAAATGCTTTCCCCCTTTAAATTAATATACCTAAGGGCCAAAGTGAATGCTACTTATGTACCAGTGGCAATTTTTTTCTTGGAGCAATTGAGAGTGAAGCAGCAGCATGGTGGAGGCAGAAGGGGCACCTGCCCCTTGCCCCGCCACCTGCCCCTTCCCATTTGTCCCCCTCCAATGGAGGCTTCTCCAGCAAAGGGACCAGCAGGTGCCTGCATGTAATGTATAAAAAGGTAAAGGTAAAGGGACCCCTGGCCATTAGGTCCAGTCGTGACCGACTCTGGGGTTGCGCGCTCATCTCGTATTATTGGCCGAGGGAGCCAGCGTATAGCTTGCAGGTCATGTGGCCAGCATGACAAAGCAGCTTCTGGCGAACCAGAGCAGCACACGGAAACGCCGCTTACCTTCCCGCTGTAGCGGTCCCTATTTATCTACTTGCACTTTGACGTGCTTTCGAACTGCTAGGTTGGCAGGAGCTGGGACCGAGCAACGGGAGCTCACCCCGTTGCAGGGATTCGAACCGCCGACCTTCTGATCAGCAAGCCCTAGGCTCTGTGGTTTAACCACAGCGCCACCTGCGTCCCCATTACATTATGCATGTAATGTATAGCTTGACTCAAAGTTGCCACCTCTCCTTTAGAGAGAAGGTTCATCTCTGCATGCTGAAGACATGGAGAAATCCCTTTGCCAACAAAGTCCACCAGGAATCATAGAATCATAGAGTTGGAAGAGACCACAAGGGCCATCCAGTCCAACCCCCTGCCAAGCAGGAAACACCAAGTCTCCAAGCCAATCAACTCCAAGTCATTGGTAAGCCAGGCGAACCCATTCATACGTGCTAAAACCCTCCAAGTTATACCTGGATATACTATTCTTAACCCTACCAAGAAGGAAAGCAAATCAAGCCACAAATGAGAAGCTGGATCTTAGCCTTCATGCTGCCCTTTTGTCAAATCTTGCTCAAACTTTTAGTAGACTCTTAAACACCCTTGTTGGATCAGCCTTCGGAAGCATGGTAATGCATTAAAAAATGGTAAAGGACCCCTGACAGTTAAGTCCAGTCGCAGATGACTCTGGGGTTGCGGCGCTCATCTCGCTTTACAGGCCGAGGGAGGCAGCGTTTGTCCGCAGGCAGTTTTTCCGGGTCATGTGGCCAGCATGACTAAGCCGCTTCTGGTGCAACAGAACACTGAAACCAGAGCAGCACACGGAAATGCCGTTTACCTTCCCGCCAGAGCGGTACCTATTTATCTACTTGCACTTGACGTGCTTTCGAACTGCTAGGTTGGCAGGAGGTTGGGACCAAGCAACAGGAGCTCACCCCGTTGTGGGGATTCGAACTGCTGACCTTCTGATTGGCAAGCCCAAGAGTCTCAGTGGTTTAGACCACAGCGCCACCCGCGTCCCTTATGGTAATGCAGAGTGGAGATCAATTCAACTAATAAATTAATGGTAATGCATAGTGGAGATTAATACATTAGTTAAATGGATCTCCTGCCCTTTCTCCCCAAACATCAAGGAGCGTTAAATCCCTCTCCCAATTTCTTCTCCCTGGCATCCCAGATCTGCAGCCCATTCCCCACCCTTGCATGGTAGCAATGCAGCAGGGGAAGCCCTGCTGATCTGCCTTCCGAACACTGAGCACTGCAGCTGCTTCTGGAGAGGGAGAAGCGCAAGGTGCAGGGGGAAAGTGCTGTGGGGCAGCAGGAGTGCTGGATTGGCTCCACCTGGATGAGCCCCATGAGCACTTGCCTTATTCTTTTATATATATATATATATATATTTTGAAATAATTTTTATTTGATTTTACAAGTCTAAAATTACAACACTAAACCATACGTACCCACATTTGTAGATTCCTCCGAATCTCTGGCCTTCCCACCTTCCCCTCCACGGGTCCTATTGTTAACCTTTTCAACTGCATATTATTCAATAATCCATGTTTGATATTACACTCCATTATCTCCATAGTACTTGCTACATTAAAAATGTTATTGTGATCCTGCTAATGTTTTCATCTGCTTACAAGATAAATTATAAATTATTCCCATTCTTCTTTTAAATTTTGGTCTTCTTGGTTCCACAATTGAAGGAACGTTGATGTAGGAGAAGGTTCTGAAGGTTTCAGCTCCCGACCTTCCTGGTTTGTTTTACTCTGATTTATACTGTTTTAATTTGACTTATTTCTTAACCTTTTAGCTTAGTTTTTAGCCTAATGCATCCTACCTAAACCTAAATGTTTTAAAGGAGTCAAAGTTTAAGGAAGTTGTTTTAAACTACTGATTCTCATTTGGATACGAGTCAGAGAAGCACCGAGGCCTTCAGCGTTAATTGGAGAAGAAAGCCTCATATCTTGTGGCTGCTTTTATTTTATCTATGCTTGTCTGCACTCCCTACCATTATCATCCGGCTAAGGAATTGCAGTGAGACTTTTAAAGACTTTTTTAGATTTTTCAATTCTAAGCAAAATAATGGTATCGACCCGGAGTGGTTGTAAAACCTCAAGGTCTTCACCTACTTCCAAGAAAGTGCAAACACCTACTTCCAAGAAAGTGCAAACAAAAATAACTTCTTGCTATCCAAGCAAGGGCAAAGTGGGGGTGACAAGGAAACGGCAGAACCCAGACTCTATCCCCTCCCTCGCCAAGCCTTCTAACAAACATAACGAAGGACCTGCTGTGCAGAGAGAAGATTGCGCAGAGGGAAGTTATACCAAGGGGACAAAGGCAATTGTTACAACTGCTGAGTCATCTCCGAAAGTGAGCCCTAAATCCCGAACACCCCATGAATTACTCCAAGTCCAAAAAATCGAGGAATTAATGTTAAAGCAAATCTCAGAACTGTCCTTGGGAAGTGTTAGTACAACTAAAGATCCTAATCCTCAACTCATTGAGGCAAATGAAGAGGATCTATCAATTATTAAGTGGCTTGTGCTTTTAACTGAGAACATTGAACACATAAAATCCTTTCTCAGTATTTGTACTAAAACTCTTACCATTGTGACAGATACCTGCAAAACTTTCTGGGAAAAATATGGCAGTGTGATCACAGAACCCGTAAGTAATAATAACCCCCCGCCCCCCTTCTGCAAAAATAAACTACTAAAGAAGACAAAAAGAAGCTGCAGGGCTAATGTCCATAAAAGGAGAGTCACTAATGTAAAGAAGAGCAAAAATGTTAAAAACGGTAAGGCAATGAAATATGAAAAAATGGATTTTAAAAAGCTATTTAAACTTCTTGAGAGTCCCTCAAATAGAGTGAACTCTGTGACATCTCCAGTGAAGAAGCCACCCAAGCAAAAGAATACCTTAAACTCTTGCTCAGACCATGCATTGGAACTCTCGGACTCCGCAGTATCTCTACATACACCAAATCCTAAGCAAGATCCCTTGATCCAAGATCCATGGGCCTACGTCTTATCTGCAGACAAACCCAAATTCTACAAGAAGAAAACTCCCTCAGATAATAACTGGAAATTGGTTCTGTCTCAAGACAAGCTTGTTTTATCAAGATACCCTAAGCCTCCAGGATTTCTATCACAAGAGGAACGTAAAGCTCACCTATGGAACCTTTTAAAGGCATATATGCCAGGTATTTTTATCAATCCTACTGACCTAGTTCACGTCGAATATTTATATTTTGATGGCTTTTATGCTAGGGTGGTGGCCTCATTTCGAGACCAGAGATTGGCAAAAACAGTGTACAAATGCAGAGACCGCCTGAAGATAAGTGGCGTAAGAATATCAAGATATTTCAAAAATGAGGCGTCTCCAACACCTCTTTTTCCTTATCTTGCAACTCCTTTAAAAATCCCACAATACAAGATTGACCAACCTGCCATAATTGATATAAATCCTTCAGATGGAAACTCTAATCACCCGACCAACTTGACCATCAAAGAACACCAAAAGATGGACTCCTATGACCCTATGCACGCAACGAATCAAGGAAACGACCTGGATAGTTTTGAAAACAACTTATTATACTCCTACCAAGCTCTCCCTCAAGAAGCCCAGAACGAAATACTCCACAAACTTGATACCCTGTGCTCCTGTCTTATAACCCTAACGAAAGATCAGTTGGGGCCACTTAAGCAAAACCTGCCTGACTGTGTCTCAAAATCTGCTCCTCATCTATACCATCACGAGCTAGATTTGTGGGTTGGAAAACCATCTGCCCCTCTGTGCCAGCAGGTAGATGCAGAGATGAATCCACTCTCCAACAAACCGGAGGTGAAAAGCTCTCCCCAAGCCTCAACCTCCATACAACTTCCCTCCGAGGCAAATATAGCTACTTCATTAGCCTGGGATAAAATGAGAGAACTTAATGAGTCCGAACTGGGTACCTCACATAAAGTGCCTTTCACGGACATGCAGGTATCCAATTGTATTAATCCATTCTCTTCTAATGTGAGTAAGCTGAATATGTCCTCAGATATTATTGCTGAAGACCCGATAGATAATCCTTCTGGCGATGTAAACAAATTTAATGGAAATGTGCTCCCCTTATCGGATTGACCATTAGTATCCCCTAATCAAAGATCTCTCCAAACCTTTTCAATTATGTCTTGGAATGTAGCCGGACTTTTGTGTAAATTAGCTGATTCTGATTTTATAAATTTTCTTACTCTACATGATATAATCTTCTTGCAGGAAACTTGGTCCCTCAAACCTTTAGAAATTCCAAATTTTACCACTTATAATTTACTTGCTACCAAAATCTCAAGGAATGGACGCCCCAAAGCCGGTCTGATCTGTGGTATTAAACAGTCTTCTAACCTTAAATTTAATTATATCAGAAATATTGGGCAGTATGCTCAACTGTTATCATTGTTTAATGCACATAAAGAAATCTTTCTTCTAAATATATATTTCCCTCCCATAGAGTCGGAAGCTAAATCAGATTCTGGTTGGAATACAGTCTCAGAAGAGCTGTATTTAATACGCAGTAAATTCCCCAATGTCCCCCTGATTATAATGGGAGACACCAATGCTCGAATTGGATCAGACAATACAGTTCTCTATAAACGCTATGTCTCAACTTTAGCCGAAGATTCTCCACTTCCACTGAGATTAGGGAGAAATTCGAAAGATAATATTATTAATAAAGCCGGAGGGAAACTTTTACAATTGGTTTTGGAATTTAATCTTACATTTTTGAATGGTTCAATATGGCCTGATATCCCAGGAGAATTTACCTTCTGCTCCAAAAGGGGCAGGAGTGTAATCGATTATTCTCTAGTTTCTGTTGAAATCTTAGATGAAGTTTCCTCTTTTACAGTTGTAACCCGCTCAGAGAGTGACCACTTTCCAATTGTTTTAGAGATGTACAGAAATCCCAGAAACAATGATACCTGTCCTCCTATTAGTGCCGACAAGACTATCTATGCGAAAAGAATTTATATAGGAGATAAAAATAGGGAGGATCTATTAGCAGTATTTGAAAATAACCCAGTTATTTTTGAACCTTTGGCCAACCAAAATCTGATGCCTTTGGCAGACAATGATTACTATTATAATACTATACAGGAATTATTCTCTTCTTTTTTAAATCTTCAACTCAGCAACAAACCTTCAAACAAGTATAACTGGTTTGATAAATATTGTATCAACCATAAGAAAGAACTTAGAACTTGCCTAAAAGAAGCTTCTGTTACCAACTCCCAAGATCTTTGGAAGATCTACTTTGAAATGAAAAATGCTTTTAAGAATATGCTCCTAGAAAAAAAATTCATGTCTGCACAAGCCAAATGGTCCAAAATTGTGGCTGCACTAGAAATTAAAGATTCTAAAACCTTCTGGTCACTTCTCTCAATAAAAACTACTACTGATTTCCCCAATATAAGGGATGAAGCTTGGGTTACGTATTTTAGCTCTGTTTTTTATGATCCTCAAGCTTTTACAAAGAAGAATTTTAAGTCTCCTGCGGCAAGAACCATACAATTTCAAATTACTGAAGAGGAGATGAAAAGGATAATTCTTTCGTTTAAACAGGGAAAATCCCCGGGTATGGACGGCATCTCAATAGACTTGCTGAGACTAAATGTGGAATGGTGGGCCATTAATCTTGTCCCGCTTTTTAACTCTATTTATCATTCAGGCCTTGTACCAAAATCGTGGAATAACTCAATAGTGGTGCCGATCTTTAAAAAAGGCGATAGGAACTGTCAAGAGAACTATAGACCTATTAGTTTGTTACCATGCATAAGCAAAATCTATGCTAAATCCCTGCTTATTAAACTGGAACAATGGATGCTAACCAAAGGTCTGCCTGGTAAGGAACAAGCTGGTTTTAAGGCAGGCTCCTCAACACTTGATCAATGTTTAGTGTTAAGTCATCTTGTAGATAAATATGCCATAAAAAACAAGCGAAGACTCTTTGTGGCATTTGTAGATTTAAAAAGCGCTTTCGATTCAGTCGATCGTAACAAACTGTGGACCAAACTGGAGCACCTTGGTATAGATCCACATCTACTGACACTGATACAAAATTTGCACTCTAATAACCAAATATATGTTAAAGTTACAAAAGATGGTAGACTTGCAGGTCCAATCTTCAACAATCGAGGAGTTAGGCAAGGCTGTGTCCTGGCACCCACTCTATTCAATCTATTCTTATCTGATTTACCATTATTTCTTCAAAATGTAACCTCTCATATTCCTTATTTAAACAATATCCCACTTTTTTATTATTATATGCAGATGATGCAGCAATTATCTCACTTTCTTCTTTGGGTATTAAAAAATTACTTAAGAGCTTTTCAAACTTCTGCTCCCTTAATAATTTAAAAATCAACTATGACAAGACCAAAATTATGCAGTTTACAAAAAGAGGGAACCCAAAAAACTATATAATCAATGGACATCTAATACAGGAAGTGAAGCATTTTAATTATCTGGGGATTGTATTTAAAAATAATATGAACTGGAACACACACATCTGTGTGGCAATAGCTAAGGTTAAAGGGACAGCCCACCATATCAAATCTTATTTCTTTTCTCCTGAAGGAAACAGATACATTCCAGCAGTACTGCAAGTAATTGACATGAAACTTTGTGCCCAACTTTTATATGGCACCCCACTGTGGATTTCAGGTGACCTTAAGATGCTGGATAAATTCCATGCATCCCTTCTGAGGTCATTACTAGGACTCGCAAGTTCTGTAAAATATGAATCAATATGCTGCGAGCTGGGAATATTGTCTTTATCAGCAAGAGCATGGCTGAGGACCATGAAATATTGGATCTTCCTGCATTACAGATCCCTATCCCCTAACTCTCTCCTGTATGATCTTTTAAGTGATAATATAATTTACAATCTATCATTGATTTGTAGGAGAAAATTGAATTCGATAGGGCTTAACTTAGTTGACTTTGAAAATTCTGATCCCAAAGACATCTGGGAAATTATTAGGAAGACTCTTATAGGAAAAAGTGTTCTCTCCATGCTTGAGGTTGCAAAGCACAGCACCTGTTCTCCTCTCCATTTAAATCTCCCTCTGTGCAGAGATTTTCAAAAGGGATACATGACAAATTTGAAAAACCACGAACTGTGTAGGCTGTTTATGCTGGCCAGATTTAATATGTTCCCCTCGATGATGGTGAGAGGAAGATATTTGGGTCTCCCAGAATCAGAGCGTCTCTGCAAATGTAGTAAACAGGAACCTGATACTTTGGAGCATATTTTCTTTTCCTGTGAATTTGGAACTCAGGCCAGAAGACAACTATTAGAGGCCTTGCAACTCAATTGGCTGATTTCCAAACTACCAACCGTTCAGGTCCTACTATCGGACAGGGATGATCAAATTACTACAGCCGTAGCTGAATTTTTGAGTGCTGTCCATGCAGAAAGGCTGGGCCATTACAAAGAGAGTTAGTGCTCCTTAATTGGTAGGTGGTGTGGCAGTGTTTGGTGTAGTATTTATATATATCTATACTCTTCCTGGAGTTAAGGAACTGACTGGGATAAGCCTTGCTCAACTGAGTCTGTATTTTATATAATCTGTATATAAATTTTATGTGATAATGTGTGGTTTGATATGCCTAATAAAGGATATTTTGAACGTTAAAAAATTATTCCCATTCTTCTTTTAAATTTTGGTCTTCTTGGTTCCTGATCTTTCCGGCCAGTTTTGCCATTTTGGCATAATCCAGCAGTTTAGTTTGACATTCTTCTCTGGTAGGGACCTTGCCTTCTTTCCATCTCTGGGCTAGAAACATCCGTGCGGCTGCCTGTTCTTCTATAATGGCAACTAGCTGGCCCGGCCATGCGTTGCTATGGTTTTTTGTGTTAAATGGACCTTTTCCTGTTACATGGACCTTCAGAGTCTCCTTTCAGAGTCCCCTCACCTTACCTGCCCTGTCCCAACCCTGACTCCCCTACTGTAAGTTTCAAGACTCCCCCACCCACGCATGTTCCTGAAAATGTCCCCACCCCCCGCTGCTTTGGCTGACTCAGGGTCCTACCCCCCCCTCATGGCTATGTGTCCCCCCCTTGTTGTGCCTCATCCCTGTGACCCCCACCCCGGTTGTGAAAGTCCCTTTTCTGTTTGTTTTTGCCTGTGGCCTACTGAATGATGTGGCCTACTCAGTTTTCCCTGCTTGGCAATGTCGTGGCCTATTGAAAAAGCTGGGCCTTGTTGCTGCAAAAGGACTGTTTTCAGTTGGTTGCTGTGGAATTTTGTGGTGTCATCTGGCGGCGCAGCTTTGGAGGCGGCAGCGTGCAATCTGCCTTTCTATTGGATGCTGCTGGAGTCTTCAGAGCTTCTGGTGGTGACGTCTAATTTGGGCACCACTTTTTGTGTTTAATCATGATATTAGGTATGAAAGGTGTGGGTTTTTTTGGGGGGGGGAATTATGCCAGATCCCTCCCTGATGGGCAAGGTACGTTGTGGCCAAATTTGTTACATTACGGTTCAGCAGTTACGGAGAAAGGCTGTGAGCTCCGCGCGCGCAATGCCTACATTTTTATATATATATAGAAGATGGCGTCCACCACTCTGGCAATGGTGCCAGAATGGAGTTCCAGTGATTTGTGGCTGAAAAAAAGCTCTGCTTGTTCCCTGCCCCCTCCCTCTCAGGAGCCAGCAGTGAAGTTTGCTGCTCAGAAGGCAGGTGAGAAAAACCATGATACCTCAGCCACCCTATCAAATGCTAGGATCTGCCGCCCCACAGCCAGAGCCCCACCAGTCCCCGTACCTCGTAGGATATCTCCAAGTTGGAAAACCTTCCGCAGGGGACTCGGCAAGGTCTCGTGTTCAATCTGGCAGATGAGCTGGGCCTTCACATCGTCTCTTGCAAGTGGCACCTGCACGGTGCTCAGCATTTGGTAGGAGATGCTGTCTCCTTTTGGCAGGATGGTGGGCTGTGGGGACGTGATCCGGGTGTTGTCTTTCAGCCAAGTGACTTTGATGACTCGGGGGGAGAACCCATCCGAGGTGCAGTTGAAAGTCGCCGAGGTCCCAGATAAGACTCTGCTCGTGGGACCCTTGATAGATGGCTGGGATGGCGTAGCTGCAGGAGGAAGCATCGACACATCACCTGGTGACCCTTGCAGGATAGGACCTGTCAGAGGTTGTTATGGCTACTCTTGAGTAATGACTTTCCACATACTTGTCTTTAACAGAGTCTTTATTGGTGCACGTTATTTACAGTGTAGTGAGCTGTCGGTTTCATGTCCTCTCATTCCGTTTCAGAATCCGGCACTGCCCCTTTTCGCGACTTTGACCAACATAACAGCCTCGGGACAGTGAATCTCCTCCCCTTTCTCCTCCTCCTTAATTCCGGTGCCGGGGGAAAGGGTCTACGCTCCGTCTTTTCCCTGTCCCCCCCCCTTTCCGCCTCTCTCTCTCTTCCCGCCTGTGGAGCAGGGGCTCTCCCATGCTGCCGGAGACCTGGCACTCTCTCTCCGCTTCCTGACTAGCCCCTTCAGACCCCGCGCTTTCATGGCTGCTTGGGGACGAACTGCTCCTGATGAGAGGAGGAGGTTCTCTGTAATCTCTCCCCCTTACAGGACCCGACCCCGACCCTAAGGGAAATCCTTTTCTGGGCCAGCGGGCGCATTTGGAATTTTAAGAGAGTGCCACGGGTGCCAGTCACAAAATGGCTGCCTTGGGGTTTGTGAGTGGCAGAACATGAAACGCCTGCCACATCTAGAGAGAAGAGCAAAATGGTGTGGACACCCCCCTCCCACCATTGGTGGCCCTACATCAGCCACCACTGCGCTTGATCCCAGTGAGAAGCTCTTTGCACTCCTCCCTCTTCCCTCAACTGCCCAGATGATTAATTGACCGACTAGGAAATCAGACCAGGCTGGGACAGAGTCAGGCGGCCCACCTATTCCCTTGGTCCATATTCCTGGCATCCAATGCAATGTGGTTCTGTGTAAAGGGGTGTATTTAATGTGGGAGTAGCCAAGGCAGTGCAAACAGAAACTGAGCAGGAAGAGCCAAAGGTCTTATTGCAGCCTTTTGAGAGAATACTTATCGTGACCTTTCATCATAGCTGCCAAGTCTCCCGTATTCTCCGGGAAATCCCCGTTTTTCCAGCTGTTCTTAGCTGAAAAAACAGATTTTTTTTTGCCCCCCCCCCGGTTTATTCTGGCGCGGTGGCCATTTTGGAACTGGGCGGAGCATGCTCAGAAGCGACTTTTGATGCGGCCCTGCCCAGTTCCAAAATGACTGCAGTGCGACTTCTGGCGCGGCGGCCATTTTGGAACTGGGCAAAGCAGCATCAAAAGTCACTTCTGAGCATGCTCCGCCCAGTTCCAAAATGGCGGCAGCGCTACTTCCGGTCTGCTACTTCCGGCCCGGTCCCTTATTTTTCGGACAGCAACTTGGCAGGTATGACTTTCATGGCACCATAGGAGGTACTGGTTGATTCACTGATGCCTCCAGGTACTGCCTTAATAAATAATAATAATAATAATAATAATAATAATAATAATAATATTTATACTTCGCCCATCTGGCTGGGTTTCCCCAGCCACTCTGGGCAGCTACCAACAAAATATTAAAATACAATAGTCCGTCAAACATTAAAAGCTTCCCCAAACAGGGCTGCCTTCAGATGTCTTCTAATAGTCAAATAGTCGAGAAGGCCCTCCGCCTGGTTCCCTGTAACCTCACTTCTCTCAGTGAGGAACTGCCAGAAGGCCCTCAGCACTGGAGCTCAGTGTCCGGGCTGAATTATGGGGGTAGAGATGCTCCTTCAGGTATACTGGACCGAGCTGTTTAGGTCAGTCACCAACACTTTGAATTGTGCTCGGAAATGATGTATCCTGTGCCACAACCTCTCTGCTCCAGATGAAATGAATAGAGAATAAATTCCATTTCTGCAGCCCAGTCCAAGGGCTCAAGAAGAGTCCTGGATAGCTAGAAAATTCCCAAGTGATTAACTGAGTTGTCCCATTCCCTGGCAGATCAAATATTCCCATCCCTCTCACAACAGGCTCTCCGCATAGCTGAGTTACCAAAGGGGTGAATCTGTACACATTACAGATAAATGCTTATAATGACATCCAGGTTTTCAAAGTATGAAAAAAAGCAGCTTTTGGACCCTGTGGGAGGAGGGAGAAAAGAGATTTTGAGCAGGATATTGCCCAGCATGGAAAGAGTTATGCATCCTTTCTCCTTCCACTGCTCCACTACTCAAACATGTGACCCACAAGGCTATTTTTCACTTTTTAAAAAAGCTCAGAGCCTCATTAGATTCCTTTGCATTTCTACATAACACGGAGCTTCTGGGGTGAGGGGGGGGGGAAGATTGTCCTCCTAGGAAACAAAGAGAAATTGTGGGATACTTACCAATCACAGAAACCTCAGTGCCCCCTCCTGATTTAAATTCTATGTCTTGGGCTCCTGCCCTGTACTTCACACAGTAATAGGTTCCGGCATCCTCAGGTCGGATGTTCCTGATGAGGATGGTGAAGTCTGTTTGTGACCCAGGAACAACCCTGGTCACGTGGGAGGAAAATTGTCCTCTTTCACTGTAAATGGGAGGCTGCCTTCTGTCCAACCCCTTGTGCCATTTCACGCCTCCTGGTGGACCAGATCCGTTTACTGTACACGTCAGAGTGAGGGTCTCTCCTGCTGACACAGACAAGGGTCCTGGGGGCTGCAGAACTTCCAAATCTTGGCCTTTGGCACCTGCAGCAAAAAACAAATTGTTATAGGTTTCCTCTAAAGAGTAGTCACCCTGCTCCTTGTGGCAAATGCCTGGCTCAGGACCTCAATGCCTTAAGGATCGCCTCTTGACATACAAACCGACCCAGATCCTGCACTTGTCATCCAAAGCCCTTCTCTGTGCCCCTCCCTCCCCATGAGGTTTGGAGGGTGGCTATATGAGAATGGGTCTTTCCTGTGGTGGCTCCCCGTCTGTGGAATGCTCTCCCCAGAGAGGCTCGCCTGGTGCCATCATTGTATGTCATAGATTCAAAGAATCATAGAGTTGGAAGGGACCCTGAGGATCTTTTAGTCCAACCTCCTGCATTGCAGGAATATGCAGCTGTCCCTTACGGGGATTGAACCTGCAATCTTGGCATTCTCATCACCGCATTCTGTGTTTAGGTGCCGGATGAAAACATTCCTCTTTACTGGTCTTTGGCCATTAAACAATCCATGGCCTTTTAAAAGTGGAGGACAACTGTCATTATGGTTCCCCCCCCCCGGTGATTATTTTATTGGTGGTGGTGGTGGTTGTTATGCTATGCAAATTAAATTGTTAACATCAGGCATCCCCAAACTTCGGCCCTCCAGATGTTTTGGACTACAATTCTCATCGTCCCCGACCACTGGTCCTGTTTGCTAGGGATCATGGGAGTTGTAGGCCGAAACACCTGGAGGGCTGCAGTTTGGGGGTGCCTGGTTAACATTGTACACCATCCTGGGATTTTCAGATAAAGAGTGGTATATAAATTAAATAAATAAATAGTAAATTAATAATAATAATAATAATAATAATAATAATAATAATAATGCAGTGCTGCTTCCCTTTCTCACTCAGTGCAGCTTTCCAAAAAAGTGCAACTCAAGGGCCAGTTGCCCATTTATTGTGTGTTCCATTCCATAGCATGTAGGAAGATAGAGACCTGGGCCCGCCTGCCCATAGGTGAGGGGAGACTGTGGCCTCAGGGAAACAGCCTCTAGACAGCTAGGATAGGCTGCTCCACTGCACATGCTTGGAGTGGCAAAACATTCTGAGCTGGCCCTGAGCTGCTCCTTCATCCATCAGTGGAGACAGGAGGTGATTGTGGAGCACAAGACTGACAAGGAAAAGAACAGGTCAACGCCACCGATGGGGCTGGATGGATGGCTATGTTCTATCTAGCCCCATAGTCAGAGGGGAGATGCCTCTTAAGACCAGTTGCTGGCAATGATTATTGGGGGAGAGTGCTGTTGCCCTCTGGTCTGGCTTGCAGGCTTCCCATATCGGCATGTGGTTGGCCAGAGTGAGAATCAGGTGTTGAAATAGATGCACCCCCTACGGTCTAATCTAGCAGGACTCAATTCTTGTGTTGCTATGTTATGTTCTAACCATAGCTGTCAAGTCTCCCGTTGAAAAATCCGGGATCAGCAGTGGCGCGGCACCGGAAGTCGCTTCTACGCATGTCTGGACATGAGTAGAAGCGACTTCCGGTGCCGATCTGCCCGATTGCCGGTGCCCAGACATGGGCAGAGCGGCACCCAAAATCGGTTCTGCGCATGTCCAGACATATGCAGAAGGAGCATCCCTGGCAGGTAGGAAATTGGGGGATTTACGGGAAAAATTTGTATTTGGGATAACAGCGGGAAACAGATTAAAATCCGGGGGCAAACGGGAGACTTGGCAGCTATGATTCTAATATGGATATTGGTGAATGAAGCTTGCAGAGTGAGCACACAGCTTGGAAGCTGGCTGTATACTGAATTCTTGCTGTTGAGCACTCTTTAGCCCTAACACAATCTCACTGAGACTTTAAGTATGAAATAGAAGAAATACATTGTGGTTATTAATTAAATCTGTGAATCACACTTTTTTTTTTGCCATGGCAACTCAAAAGTGACTTGCAACACATGCTTAGATGGTAAAGAAATCCTAGTTGTAGCTAAGTTGGAGATGCAAAGAGCCATTTTTGCTCTTTCATCTCTTCAGGAGAGAGACAGACTCCTAAGGTGGGACCGAGAAGGAGGGAGGAACAGCTAAGGAGGTCAGCAACCCTTAGAGGTATCAATCTAACATCAGAAGAAAGGTCAGCCCAGGTTAGAACAGAAATACAGCCTAGGAAGTTTGGAGTCCGTTCTCTCTACTTTCTCCCCATGCAAACCACACCTGCTACAAACTGAGTTGCACCCCAAGACTTCCAACAGATATAGGAACATGAACAACTGGAGTTGCAGACTTTTGTGGCCATCCACTCCACAATAGCTGATCTCTGATTAGTAGTACCTTGGGCAGGTATCTTTCCCATCTCCTGCTGTACAGCTTGACCCTAATTCAAAATGTAGGGGCCCTTTGCTTGCACCGCACATGGTCTCCTACTGAGCAAATATACCCCTCTTTCCCCAGAGAGATGGGCTTGTGTGAAAATTGAGCCCAGGACCTCTCACAGTGAGACTCATATCCATGACACCAACAAGGTGCAATCAGAGCACCAGCAGATGTGTTTTTGAAGGAAGTGAAGCTTCTGGGCCATCTTCAAGGTTGGCCCCATATTGACTGCATGTTAATTATTTAATTGACACTAAAATGCAAAATAACTAAATGTTTATTGCTGAAAAAGGTCCATCTCTGGGGAAACTGCACTGCAGTATTCTAAGGGACTCTGAGCTTTAACTGAGTTGATGATTAACTGGTGTTGTTCTCTGCTAGCTAACACTTGAGTGTTTAACCTTAGGTCAGGCAACAAATGTATTTGGTTGCAAATCTCCCTTTTGAAGGGAGTTGACTTTGAGTCTTTGTTCTCAGACTCTGTGAAAGTGAGGATGAAGCTCTCCAGGCAAACAGCCTCAGGCAGGATGCAGGTTGTGGGCAGAGACAGACCTCTGCTTTTAGGTCTGTTTTGAGTATTTCAAATTTTCTAAGATGCTGAGCCTGTGCTGGACAGCACAAGATGTCATAGAATTATTTGGATGTATGTTTTTGTTTTGAAGTAAACTTTTAATTAAACTTATAGGCCCTGCCAATGCTTTATTTCCAAAAAGAAGTCAGTTTTCATGCGTCCAATCGCTTTAAATTATGCAATATTAACATCTGCTATATTGCAGTACTCTAATATGGAGTGATTAAAGCACACAAATGGCTGAGGCCAGGTCTAGTTGCTTCTAGTAAGTTCAAAAGTGGCCACTTATTCTTCTTATTCATTAAATTTTTAAACCACCCTTCATTCGAATATCACAGGATGGTTTACAACACAAAACACATGCCATAATAACAAATGAAAGCAATACCCCCCCCCCCCACATAGCTTAAAAGGTCATAGATTTTATTATTGCTCATGGTGCAAATGGTAATCTAAATCCGCCCCAATTCTGGGGAACGCAGAAGGGAAGCCATTTCCAGAGTTTGGGTCCCCGTTGCTGATACTTTCCTAAGTGTCAGCAAGGCAGCTCCCTCTGGCTCCTTGCAGAAGTGGCATTCAAACGGATCGTAAAATTGATTCACAGTACCCTCTTTAAAAAATCTGACAGATCCCTCACCACCACAACCTTGAAATGCAAAAGTCTTTCTCAGACGGCTGTACTCACGCAAGCAGTAGGATAAAAGAACCTACAGAAATTGGCCAGGCATTTGAACGGGAGGTTTTTACTTTTCCTTAAGTGACATACAGTAATATGAATTCGAGTTTCACCTGTCAAAAATGCAGCACAAACTCAAGTAACAGCCTAATTTTGTTGCAGCCTGGGTACTTCTTGAAGGCTGCTGGCTGGGGCCTGTTACATGTCTTCGTTCATTCCCCCCACGCCTATCACCAGTCTTTTTTGCTCACTTTACATCCAATATGATAGAAACACACACAAATTACTCCTTGCAATGAAACAATTTTGGATGTTGATTTCTTAAAATGCTCATTTGTGGTTTCTCTCCCCCCCCCACTAAGGACAGACTTCACGAACCAGGTGCTCTCCAGATGTTGGCCAGGGCTGATGCGAGTTGTAGTCCAAAAACATTTGGAGGGCACCAGGTTGGCAATGTTTTAACACGTACTCCGATGCAGGAGAACACAAATGATTTATGCACAGCTGATACAAGCTATTCTGGGCATATTGTTTGGTACAAAAAAAAAAATTGCACACCTTAATTGCAGGTAAGTGTACAATTTTACTGTCTAACACCTCAAGCTTCCTGTTTCCTCACTGTGTAATGGATGTTCATTTTTCACTATTAAGTGGCTTTTTTTGAAACTCATTTTTAAAATAAAAAAAATAAAAAGGAGTCATGTCAGTTTAGCTAATGTGGCAGATATCATCACCTTTCTGGGAGGGAAGGCAGGGGACTGGCAGAAAAAGAAGAGACAGTTGCCTAGAAAATTGATGCAGAAGCCTAGGAAATGTGATATTTTGCTGGCTTTGCCCTGAATACACATCTATACCCTCTAGGCTGTTGCCTAAGTAAAGACGAAGCTGAAATTTCAGAATTTGGGAACCCACCCCACAAAAAGAAGTCTGGTTCCCTTTTGCTCACACATATCTACAATCCAATCTGATGACATTTTTTTTGGGGGGGGGGACGCTAGGCTAGCGGGATGCGAGCTCTCCAGTTTTGTATACACTGAAAGCATAATTGCTTTTACATCCCTTTATATTAAGCTAATTGCTTGGGAGCTAGACAAAAAAAAAATCTATAAAAATAGTTCACAGCTGTCTCCCTAATATTACCACAAGCCAAATCCATAAAGATATGAAACAGAACTAAGGGATATTTCCCCCCTTTTTTCTTTTTTCAAGCAGTTTTCACAGCCAAGAAAAACATGGAATATCTTGAGCCAACTCTGCTAATAGGCAGGGTGTAAATGGAAACAGGAGAAGCTGCAGAGAGACGGCTACAACACTTTCCACTTCCTAATAATAATAATAATAATAATAATTTATTATTTGTACCCCGCCCATCTGGCTGAGTTTCCCCAGCCACTCTGAGCGGCTCCCAATCGAGTGTTAAAAAACAATACAGCATTAAATATTTAAAACTTCCCTAAACAGGGCTGCGTTCAGATGAGGGAACCGCCAGAAGGCCCTCGGCGCTGGATCTCAGTCTCCGGGCTGAACAATGGGGGTGGAGACACTCCTTCAGGTATACTGGAGCGAGGCCGTTTAGGGCTTTAAAGGTCAGCACCAACACTTTGAATTGTGTTCGGAAATGTACTGGGAGACAATGCAGATCTCTCAGAACCGGTGTTATATGGTCCCAGGAGCCACTCCCAGTCACCAGTCTAGCTGCCGCATTCTGGATTAATTGCAGCTTCTGAGTCACCTTCAAAGGTAGCCCCACATAGAGCGCATTGCAGTAGTCCAAGCGGGAGATAACCAGAGCATGCATCACTCTGGCGAGACAGTCCGCGGGCAGGTAGGGTCTCAGCCTGCATACCAGATGAAGCTGGTAGACAGCCGCCCTGGGCACAGAATTGACCTGCACCTCCATGGACAGCTGTGAGTCCAAAATGATTCCCAGGCTGCGCACCTGGTCTTTCAGGGGCACAGTTATCCCATTCAAGACCAGGGAATCCCCCACACCCGCCCGCCCCCTGTCCTCCAAATTTCTGTCTTCTCAGAATTCAACCCCAATCTGTTAGCCGCCATCCATCCTCCAACCGCCTCCAGACACTCACACAGGACATTCACCACCTTCACTGGTTCTGAATTAAAAGAGAGGTAGAGCTGGGTGTCATCTGTATTCCACATAGAGGGTTAAAAAAAAATCTTTACAAGAGGCATAACCATAGCCACAATAACATGTCTGAAAAACCCTGTAGCTATTTCAGAAAAGAGGTAGGAAAAGAGATAGCAGGTCACTACCTACAGCTGTGGAGTGAATATTCAGAAAAGGCCTGGATAGGAGAGGCTTTTACCCATTGGGTGAAAGGCTGGGAGGCCTACAGTAGGTGGCGCCAGACCCAGCAACAGGCAGAGCTGACTAATTCTGGTCCCCATCCCACTCTCCTGCCTGCTGAGTTCTACAAGGGAAGCGATAGCTCAGTTGGAAGAGCACGAGACTCTTACCCTTAGAGTTGTGGGTTTGAACTCCACCCTGGGCATCGCAGGCGGTCGGACTAGACGGCCATCATGGCCCCTTCCAATTCTATGAACACTGCGGCCGAGGGCTCATCTGCGCACAGGCTTAATGTGAGCAGGAAGAGCCTGTTGGGTCACGGCAATCTAGTCCAGCATCCTGTTCTCACAGGGGTCAACCAGATGCAATCCAAGCATGAGAGCCCTCTCCCCTCTTGCGGTTTCCAGCAAGTGGTACTCAGAAGCTTTGCTACCCCCGACTGTGGAGGGCAGAGCATGGCCGTCGTGGCTAGGAGCCAACAATAGTTCTCTCCTCCATGAATCTGTCCACTCCATGTTTAAAGCCATCAAGGTTGATGGCCACCACAGCATCTTGTGGGAGGGAGTTCCATAGTTCAAATATGAGCTGTATGTCGGGAAGGAGGGTGTCTAAGTGAATTAAATACCCTCCTGGCTCTACCACACCAGCTCAACACAAAGAAAGTGCTCCCCCAGTTGGCTCAATGACCAGTACCACTACTTTAGAGCAACAAAAAATTATTTGGAGTAAAACACAAAGCGGGTCCTAAGACTCATTAAGATATAAATTGGAACATGTGTCCCTTGTGCATCCTTTAATTCCCTCTCGCCCATACCATGTTCACCGGCTGTTGTCCCAAACTTTCTCCCTGCTGAATCTTAGATAAGATAAGATAATCTTTATTGTCATTGCCCCCCTGCGGGAACAACGAAATTGCTTGGCTGCTCCATCCACTCAGATAAGGCACATAAATTTAAAATAACTACAAAACATTAGTTAAACAATACAATACGAAATGGCAAGTAAAAATAAGATGGCTTCAAAGTCCAGACTTTCCATTTAAGGCCAAAATTGCTCTAGGGAAGAAACTGTTTTTGAGACGGCTCGTTCTCGCTTTCATTGTTCTGTATCTCCGTCCCGATGGCAGGAGCTCGAAGAAGCGGTAACCAGGATGGAATGGATCTCTTGATATGTCTAGTGCTTTCTTGTGGCACCTGGTGACATAGATTTGTTCTAAGGTGGAGAGTGAGCAGCCAATAATGCTCTTCGCTGTTTTGATAATTCTGCGCAACCCTATCCTATCCTGGGAAGTACAGCTTCTGTACCACACGCATAACCCATAAGTGAGCATGCTCTCAATGGCACAGTGACAAAAGGCAAGCAGCAGCTTTTGTGGAAGATGGTTTTTCCATAGAATTCTCAAGAAGTACAGTCTCTTCTTGAAAAGACCCCACCCTAATCATGAAAATAAAAACAAAACTAATCATTTACTGGCGGCGGCGAGGATTGGAAACCCATGCGTGATGGACCAGAGCTTCCATCACCTTTCATCAATGGCCAAAAACACCTGGAGAGTCACAGACCTCCTGTCCCAGATTTAACATAGGTTGCATGCAACATTAGTCAAACTCACAAGTAGCTCTATGAGGATTAATGAACATAGGGAACATAGGTCATTAACTTCAGAGGTACCTCAGGTTAAGTACTTAATTGGTTCCGGAAGTCCGTACTTAACCTGAAGCAAACTTTCCCACTGAAAGTAATGGAAAGTGGATTAATCCATTCCAGACAATGAAACCCCCCCCAAAAAACCCAGCACTTTAAACATGAATTTTACTGTCTAATGAGACCATTGATCCATAGAATGAAGGCAATAATCAATGTACAGTGGTACCTCAGGTTAAGTACTTAATTGGTTCTGGAAGTCCGTACTTAACCTGAAGCATATTTAACCTGAAGTGAACTTTCCCATTGAAAGTAATGGAAAGTGGATTAATCCGTTCCAGACGGGTCCGCGGAGTACTTAAGTTGAAAGTACTCAACCTGAAGCGTACTTAACCCGAGGTATGACTGTACTCAGGATAAAACGGCTCAGGACCGCAATAACTCCAGGACCGCCTCTCTCCATATAAATCGACCCAGACCGTGAGATCATCTCCTGAGGCCCTTCTTTGTGTGCCTCCTCCTTGAGAGGTTTGGAGGGTGGCAACACAAAAACAGGCCTTTTCTGCAGTGGCTCCCCATTTGTGGAATGCTCTCCCCAGGGAGGCTCGCCTGGTGCCTTCATTATACATTAGGCACCAGGCAAAAACATTCCTCTTTAACCAGGCCATTGGCTAATTGACATCAATGTATTTTTAAATGTTGAAACAAAATAAAAAAATTCCTTCCAGAAGTCCCCAGGCGCTTATGTAGGGAAAGGCGCTTCAGTGTATCTGAAGAAGTGTGCATGCACATGAAAGCTCATACCAAAATAAAAACTTAGTTGGTCTTTAAGGTGCTGCTGGAAGAAATTTTTTAATTTTGTTTCGACTATGTCAGACCAACATGCCTACCTACCTGTAACTATTTTTAAATGTGTTTGTAGAAGGGCGGTTATTGGTTTGGTTTGTTCTTTTTTATTCTTTTTTGTTTATTGAAGAAATTTTAGCATAGTCAAACATCCAAATTGCATTTTACAATTTCAATCCCCCCCCACGACTTTCCCTAACTTCCTTTCCTGGTTTATAACATATTTATTTCTTCTGCTTATACTTTTATATACTTTATGTGCTAAAATTAGAGTTGTATCATTTATCTGATCTTAACATTTTTACTTCATATTTATATTTTCTACTTATGTTTATGCATTGTAAGTGTATTACTCAAATCCTGCAAGTGAGTTCATTTCAATGCATTGTTTCTGAATGTACGTAGTAAAGGGTTCCCAATCTTTTTTAAAGTCATTATTATATTTATCTTTGAGTCTCTCAGTTAACTTTGCCATTTCAACTTTTCTTGCCATTGTTCTTTCGTTGGTATTTCATCGCTTTTCCATCTTTGTGCTAATAGATTACTGGCCACTGTTGTTGCATACATAATTTTTTTTTTTCTTGTCGTTAGGTATATCTTGCCCTAGGTTTGGTTTGTTGTTATCCTTACTTTCATTATGTATTTTTGCATTTCTTTTACATCATAATTTTATGTTGCGAACAGCCCTGAGATCTACAGGTGTGGGGTGGTGTACAAATTTAACAAATAAATAAAACTTAGAAACAACCAAGTGGATTTCAGGCCACACAACCTAGCTGAAGTCAAATCTTTTAAGCTTGGATCTGGAAGTGGGAGGGGTTAAGCACTGCTTAAATCTTCCTCACTGAAACCAATAGGGCTTTAAAATGAGTAACATTTGACCTGAAGCAGCGTCTCCACACCCATCATTCTGCCCGGACACTGAGGTCCAGTACCGAGGGCCTTCTGACAGTTCCCTCGTTGCAAGAAGCCAAGTTGCAGGGAACCAGGCAGAGGGCCTTCTCGGTGGTGGCGCCTGCCCTGTGGAATGCCCTCCCATCAGATGTCAAAGAGAAAAACAGCTACCAGATTTTTAGAAGACATCTGAAGGCAGCCCTGTTTAGGGAGGCTTTTAATGTTTAATTATTTTATTTCATCTTTCTGTTGTAAGCCGCCCAGAGTGGCTGGGGAAACCCAGCCAGATGGGCGGGGTATGAATAATAATAATAATAATAATAATAATAATAATAATAATAATAACAATCTGTTCTCTCTGCAAGCACTGCCAGGACCAATCCTGCTGAAAGCCTGGTATCAACTGGGGCTGCAAAGGGATAGTTTATGCAAGTATTCCTAGCGCAGGAAGAGTAATGCAGGTTATCTACAAAATGCCGGAGGAAATTGACTCATCTGGGGAAATGATGGGATATTCGTTAATTAGGAGTGAGTGGCGCGTCCATTGATCGCCTCCAGGAGATTTCACATGCCTGCGCCTCGTCATTAAGGGACAGTTCCAAAATGGCTAAATGGACCAGAATGCCATAGAGCAGTTGAGTGGCTCACATTTTCAGGGGAGCTAGAGAAAGTTAAATGTGTTTTTCAAAAGGGTGATTGTATATACACATCATGAAATGTATCCTTTGTTTCATTAAATCAATGTGATACACTCATGAGCATCCTGGAAGTCTTCCCCTGGTGAAGATTACACACACACACACACACTGGGCTGGCCATGAGGGGGTGAAGGCGATGACGCTCTCCCACAAAAAGAACAGATTAGACAACTGACCTTAACAGATTAGACAACTGGGCCAAAGCAAACAAGATGAATTTTAACAGGGAGAAATGTAAAGTACTACACTTGGGCAAAAAAAATTGAAAGGCACAAATGCAGGATGGGTGACACCTGGCTTGAGAGCAGTACATGTGAAAATAATCTAGGAGTCTTGGTAGACCACAAACTTGACATGAGTCAACAGTGTGATGCAGCAGCTAAAAAAGCCAATGCAATTCTGGGCTGCATCAATAGGAGTATAGCATCTAGATCAAGGGAAGTAATAGTACCACTGTATTCTGCTCTGGTCAGACCTCACCTGGAGTACTGTGTCCAGTTCTGGGCACCACAGTTCAAGAAGGATACTGACAAGCTGGAACGTGTCCAGAAGAGGGCAACCAAAATGGTCAAAGGCCTGGAAACGATGCCTTATGAGGAATGGCTTAGGGAGCTGGGTATGTTTAGTCTGGAGAAGAGAAGGTTAAGGGGTGATATGATAGCCATGTTCAAATATATAAAAGGATGTCATATAGAGGAGGGAGAAAGGTTGTTTTCTGCTGCTCCAGAGAAGCGGACACAGAGCAATGGATTCAAACTACAAGAAAGAAGATTCCACCTAAACATTAGGAAGAACTTCCTAACAGTAAGAGCTGTTCGACAGTGGAACTTCCTGCCAAGGAGTGTGGTGGAGTCTCCTCCTTTGGAGGTCTTTAAGCGGAGGTTTGACAGCCATCTGACAGGAATGCTTTGATGGTGTTTCCTGCTTGGCAGGGGGTTGGACTGGATGGCCCTTGTGGTCTCTTCCAACTCTATGATTCTAAATCCAGATTCCTTGGGAAAGTGAAGTGGTTTAAATGTGTAGCTGTTGTAATAATAAAAATAAAATAATAATAATAATAATAATAATAATAATAGTAGTAATAATAATATTATTTATACCCCACCCATCTGGCTGGGTTTCTTTATTGTATATTTCTTTATTCCCTGCCCCTTTCCCTGACGGAACCAAGGCAGCTTACAGGTAAAAATGAGAACGACTAAAAACATTGGGGGGGGGGAGAGAACCATTAAAAACAATTAAATACACCTTCTCTCATTTTGTCTCTCCAGGAGGGGATCATCTGGGGAGAAGAGAAGTGGCCAGACAGAGAGGGGCGGGTGCCCATAGCACTACATTAAAGAATCCCCAGTGAGCCCACTGGCCTAAAAAAGATGGCCACCACTGCATTAAAGCATATTTTCTAAGAATATAATTAGTTCTCTAGAGCTTGCTTCTCTCTTGTTATGAACCACTGAACTCTCTCGCTCTGGGTTGAGATTGGCAAATCTGTCCGTTTTGGTTGCTCTCTGTTTCTCATCGCTCCAGGTGCAAATTCTGCAATGAAGTACAATCATTATGAAAATTCACCCGCATTTTAGTGTGGCCTAATGAACATAATTTCGTATGCAGTTTAGTCCAGCGGTGATTGCATGGGATTTCTCCCAATAGAGTGAATTTATTTTTGCTCGATATTTTCACTAATAACTGCATTTTAATGCTACCGTACTTTCTCCCTAAAGTATGCATTTTCATACACACGGGCCAGAAAGCTGCAATGCAAAATTCAGAGAAGTGTGAATTCCAAATTTCACAGTTATGTTTTAGTTCATGTATCAGTTTGAGAAGTGCAGGCTGGGCAATTTCTCACTGAAATGTAAACAAAAACAAATCTCAACCAATCCGTGTTTGTTTGTGTATGCGTGTGTGTGTATCTTTCACAGTGCAAACTTGAGGAACAAATTCCCTAAGCACCAGAGGAACAAAAAAATCCTCTTAGCGGCTCTACGTTTTTGAAGGTTACCTTGCAATTTAGTTTCCAGTGCCTTGGGACAGAAGAAGCTGTGACGTCAAACTCAGTTTGCCATCAAAAACAGAAAGCCCCGCTTCATCCAGTTCTCCCTCTTCTCCCAGGAATGTCTAGTTACCAAAATGCTTGATGATACACCCCCCCTCCCCAGTGTGCATTCTCCTCCTGCCTGCTTCTCTGGCCCAGCAGCAGCAAATAACACAGAGCAGGAAAAGGGAACACAGACTGCGAGGGCTGGGCAGGAGCCTGCAGCCCTCTAGATGTGTGGGGTGTAATCCACTGAGAGCAGTCAAGTACAACATTCCTTGTTTTCCTAGAGTGGACATGCAAGGGAATGTTTGGTCCAGCCAGCTGAAACTTCCTGTTTCTCCTGGCCTTGAGCATCCTTCCTTGCATGTGACTAGTGGGTGGGCGTGACCTTTCCAGACCTTGTAAAGGGGAGATGCTGCTGCGGGTGGGGAGTGATCTGGGGGTGCTGGGTGGTGGCGTACAGCTTCTCCCGATGCAGCAGTGAATGGGGAGCGATCTGGGGGTGCCGGCTGGCTGGAGCGCAACTTCCCTCGATGCTGCTGCGTAAGGGAACCACTCCCTACCTGCATGTGGGAAATGATCTTGGGAGTGTTTCCTGCCCACAGCTGCGTGGGGGGAGAGGCTCAACAACTTTGGGCCATCTCCCCTCATTTTCTTAAAATCGAGTCCCCCCAAAAGGGGTGTGTGTGTGTGCGTTTGTCTAATACCCGGGTGCGTCTAATAGATGGAAAATTAAAGTATTTATTGTGCATTAAATTAGTATACCAGCCTTCATCCAAAGATTCACAATATAAAAATACCAAATGAGAACACAAAAATGCAATAAATAGAAAAACAAACCAATAACCCCTCCGCCACAAAGACCAGGCTCCCATGAGCGGGAAACGTTTCTTCAAATAAAAGAGTTAATTTCATGTACTCCGTGCGATTTATTGCTGGCTGGCTCCCTGACAGAGGGCCCTGTGACAGGCATGGGCGGGGCCAGAACCAAGTGCAAAAACCAGGGCCCCCCTCACACAGATCTCTTTATTGAAGCAAACAAGAGGCAAGGTCACTTTTCAAGGTCACATTTCAGCCACACAAAATCAGTTGAGCAGCTGCAGGAGAAGAGTTTGGATTTGATATCCTGCTTTATCATTACCCTAAGGAGCCCCAAAGTGGCTAACATTCTCCTTTCCCTTCCTCCCCCACAACAAACACTCTGTGAGGTGAGTGGGGCTGAGAGACTTCAGAGAAGTGTGACTAGCCCAAGGTCACCCAGCAGCTGCATGTGGAGAAGAGAAGATGCGAACCCGGTTCCCCAGATTATGAGTCTACCACTCTTAACCACTACACCACACTGGCAGAGAATTCGGCATGGCCTAGGGAGAGTGTTGAGGGCTGGAGGGAGAGGACATATAGAGGAGGGAGAAAGGTTGTTTTCTGCTGCTCCAGAGAAGCGGACACGGAGCAATGGATTCAAACTACAATGGAACCTTGGTTTACGAACACCTCAGGTTACGAATTTTTGGTTTATGAACAATCGTAACCTGGAAGTAAGTAACCCGAGGTTTCCGAGGCCTACGGAGGCCTCCACGGAGGCATGGGAGCGTCCGCAACTGGGATGCAGCCACGGAAGCGCTCTGGTGCCTTCGCGGAGGCCTGGAGAGAGAAAGAGGACGGGCCCGGAGGAGCTGGCCCGGACTGTGCTCCATCGCCCGCCCCTCACTCTGCCCGCGCTGCATTGCTGTTGCCGCCGCTTGCTCCCGCCGCCACCCGAGCACCCCTCGCCTCACTCACCGTAAGGAGAGGCAGCGGCACCCCCCTTCCTAGCCATGGTTGCCCGCCGTCTCCACAACTGCCCCACAGGATGCCCAGCAGGTAGCTTCCCAGCCCCAAAGTTAGGTAAGGAAAATAAATATTAATTTTTTCATCTACAATACTGTCTTAATTATTTTATAGTACAGTACATTGATTATTGCCTTCATTTTATATATCAATGGTCTTGGTAGACGGTAAAAATTGTGTTAAATTTCTGCTTTAGGGGGTGTTTTTCATCGTCTGGAACGGATTAATCCACTTTCCATTACTTTCAATGGGAAAGTTCGCTTCAGTTTAAGTACGCTTCAGTTTATGAACAGACTTCCGGAACCAATTGTGGTTGTAAACAGAGGTACCACTGTACAAGAGAGAAGATTCCACCTCAACATTAGGAAGGACTTCCTGACAGTAAGAGCTGTTCGACAGTGGAATTTGCTGCCAAGGAGAGTGGTGGAGTCTCCTCCTTTGGAGGTCTTTAAGCAGAGGCTTGACAGGCATATGTCAGGAATGCTTTGATGGTGTTTCCTGCTTGGCAGGGCGTTGGACTGGATGGCCCTTGTGGTCTCTTCCAACTCTATGATTCTATGACTGGTGGGTCACATTCAGTGACTGGCCCAGAGGCTCCTTACCCCAGGGTTTGGGTAGGGATTTCTGGTCCTTTCCAGCACCTATGAATCTTTCATAAGAGGAGGGCTGCAGCCTGTCAGACCCGCAATTAAGACAAAATGCATTTCCTGCTCCATTTGGTACACCTGCTCAGGAACTGAGCATCATCAAGAGGCTATAGTAGGAAAGCACGGGAGCTATTTTTAAAGTGACAGAAATCAGTGCATTTAGAATGGAATTTTAATTAAGGCAGCGCTGCAGGTTGCATTCCAATAACACTGGGGGGGGGGAATGATGCCTCCCTGGCCCAGAACAGCAAACTACTATACAAAGCCTCCCGCAATGCGCACGGTTCCCCAAAGGTGTGTGGTTTTGGGGTACTGCTGTGGTCTTTGAGACCTGAAGCACAACCAGGTGTCCCAACTGCACAAAGCCCCTACATGTACGCAATCAGAAACTGGCACACACCGAGCTTTCTTCTCAGAAATGGGCATACCCTCCAAGCGCCCCGATTTTCCAAGGACAGTCCTAGAAGCACAAAAGTCTGATTTGATCCTGGAATAATCAGAATTGCATGAAGCTGTCTCTGAGTGAGAAGTTCCACATGAGGACGAAACATATTGGGGTGAAGTACCACTGTATTCTGCTCTGGTCAGACCTCACCTGGAGTACTGTGTCCAGTTCCGGGCACCACAGTTCAAGAAGGATACTGACAAGCTGGAACGTGTCCAGAAGAGGGCAACCAAAATGGTCAAAGGCCTGGAAACGATGCCTTATGAGGAACGGCTTAGGGAGCTGGGTATGTTTAGCCTGGAGAAGAGAAGGTTAAGGGGTGATATGATAGCCATGTTCAAATATATAAAAGGATGTCATATAGAGGAGGGAGAAAGGTTGTTTTCTGCTGCTCCAGAGAAGCGGATACGGAGCAATGGATTCAAACTTCAAGAAAGAAGATTCCACCTAAACATTAGGAAGAACTTCCTGACAGTAAGAGCTGTTCAGCAGTGGAATTTGCTACCAAGGAGTGTGGTGGAGTCTCCTTCTTTGGAGGTCTTTAAGCAGAGGCTTGACAGGCATATGTCAGGAATGCTTTGATGGTGTTTCCTGCTTGGCAGGGGGTTGGACTGGATGGCCCTTGTGGTCTCTTCCAACTCTATGATTCTAAGTACCACTACACTCGCGAAATGATTCAGGGTGGACTTGTGGAACCTTCTTATTGCAGCACCAAAGAGATGACTCCTGACATCCTGACAAAGCCCCTACCAAAAGAGTGTTTCCAGAATCTACGCGTCAAGCTGGGACTCTGGGTGGTTGATTAACATTCCTACAGTGGACATGTTAGGAGATGTTTTGTATACCACTCAGGAGAAGACTTCCTGTTTCCTCCTGAGCTGGGGCAGACTTGAAGAGGGGGTGGTCTGTTGTACTAGCATGGAGGACCACACGGCCTCCATGTTCTGACCAGTGTGTGTTCTCCATTTTGTATGCTGCTGCTGTGTATTGGCTCCCAATACTTTTCCAAGCACAGTTCAAAGTGTTGGTGTTGACCGTTAAAGCCCTAAATGGCCTCTGCCCACTATACCTGAAGGAGCGTCTCCACCCCCATCGTTCAGCCCAGTCACTGAGGTCCAGCTCCGAGGGCCTTCTGGCAGTTCCCTCCCTGCGAGAAGTGAGGTTACAGGGAACCAGGCACAGGGCCTTCTCGGTGGTGGCGCCCGCCCTGTGGAACGCCCTCCCATCAGATGTCAAGGAAATAAACAACTATACAACCTTTAGAAGACATCTGAAGGCAACCCTGTATAGGGAGCCTTTTAATGTTTAATTATGTTTTTATATTTGTTGGAAGCCACCCAGAGTGGCTTGGGCAACTCAGCCAGATGGGCAGGATATTATTATTATTATTATTATTATTATTATTATTAGTGCAAGCACTGCGGAAGAGCAAAAATGTAGCATAGACAGCCAAGCAAAACCACACTTTCGGCTTGCCAACTTTAACAAAAGTGCCGACTCTGCCGATCTGAGAGGTAGGCTATTGCTGTTGGGGACTGATCTACCATCTCTTTATTTGCTTTTGTTTCTATCTCAAGTGCAGCCAAGTATTTCCTTTCTTCTTGAGGTTTTCCTAAACAACACTAATTGCCAATTAAGTATTGCAAGCACTGAGCTGCTAGATCAAACCAAAGGCCTTGCAAGAGCTCTGCGTGTTTAATTAAGATAAACAAGATAAGCTTTGCCAGAAGATTAGCACTTAAAGCAAAACAAAAGAGTCCAGTAAATATTTCTGTCCCCAGCAATATGAAGCAGCGTAACATTTTTAGCTTTAATATACATCTAAGGATGTGATCTGGAAAAGCTTGTGATCATTAAACTTCTCTTTGCTCAGTGTATTAAGGGCGGGCCAAATGCATGCCTGTGTGGCCTACTTTTAGGTTTTTGCACTAAACTCATCAAGCACTTGAAAATTAGCATAGCAGGAGCTTGTACTGTACTTGGATCACTTAACAGCTGAGAGTCAAAAAGCCAGGACCACTCCATCAGTCCAGCCAACAGAGGGAGTAGTGGCTATTCTGCCTGGCTCAGGCATGTCAACTTCTAGGGGCAGAGCTGTCTTCAGTCCCCTTAATATCTTCTGGCAGGGGACTTGTTGTTGTTGTTTAGTCGTTTAGTCGTGCCCGACTCTTCGTGACCCCATGGACCATAGCACGCCAGGCACTCCTGTCTTGCACTGCCTCCCGCAGTTTGGTCAAACTCATGTTCGTAGCTTCGAGAACACTGTCCAACCATCTCGTCCTCTGTCGTCCCCTTCTCCTAGTGCCCTCCATCTTTCCCAACATCAGGGTCTTTTCCAGGGACTCTTCTCTTCTCATGAGGTGGCCAAAGTATTGGAGCCTCAGCTTCACGATCTGTCCTTCCAGTGAGCACCCAGGGTGCTCCCTGGGCAGGGGACTGAGCCCCCTTAATACTGACAGGGTGTTGGAGGCTGTTTGCAGAGCCGTTTGCAGCGTGGTTCGGTGGCTGGCTCCTCCTGAGAGTGACAGAGGAAGCTGCGCCATGTCTGGCTCTGCCATTGGCCTCCTCCCGATGAGCCGTTGCGCGTGTTTCGTGCACATGTCACACACGTGCAACGTGCGCTTAACGCCGTGCTTGTGCTGTGTGCCGTTCCCCCAATCTTGGGCACAAGGCAGCGCCTCTGGCCTGGCTCAGGGTCACCCAGGGAGCTTTGTTGATGAATCATAGAACTGAAGATTTGGACCCTGAGGAACATCTCGTCCAACCCCTTGCAATGCAGGAATATGCAGCTGCCCCATATGGGGATTGAACCTGCAACTCAAGCCAACTGAGCTATCCTCCCTTATCGAGGAGTGGGCATCCGAACCCTTGTCTCCCAGGTCGTAGTCCAAAACTCTAACGACTATAACAACCAGCTCTCTTTAAGGGTTCTTTACGCCAGATTTGGTCCAGACAGCTGCCACAAATCTCAGAAACTACCCAGACTAGCCTTTTACATTTTCTATAGGAGATGTCTGGAATTGCAGACGCTGTCTGCTAATCATGTCTTTCCAGTCACGTACCAAGCCAGCACTTCTGACTCCACATCTCTGCCGGGCAGAAAATCCTAGCCTTCTCTGCTTCCCACTTCTCGCCTTACAAAGGTGCCTTGCCAGCAATAATTGCTTTTTCTTCCAGCAGTTCCTGCCCACAGGAGTCGCCTCCAAACTTCACTGAGCAACTGCCCTCGAGCTGACAGCCATGATCACCCCCAGATAAAATGAGGCACCCTGGCTTGACATTTAGTTCCTCATCTTTCAGCCAACTCCACAGTAGCGCTGGGGGAGAAATTCAGATCAGTTCACATTGAGATTAGAGTCCATCAAATTCTCACCTTCTGAAACAACATGAGAACCAAAACACAGCCATCCTTCAAAAAATTCGCACTCATCTGAATTTCACTATGAAGTTCTCCAGCCAGCCAATTATCTCTCTAACCGGAGAAAATGTGAGCATAATAATGAATCGAACAAACTCAGCACCTCTGTCCCTGCTTCTTCTGGTCTCCCAGAACCGGAAGAGGCATGAAATGCGAGGAGCAAAGGCAGGGGCGTAGCCAGGATCAAAACTAGGGGGGGGGGAGCCATGGTCGTTCAGGGGCGGGGCCACAAAGTGGGAACGTGGACGGGGCTACAGGGCCAGCTGGCCTGACGACATTGTGGATAGCGGCAGTGGTGGCAGCGGCGGCAGCTGCCACCTTGTGCATCTGGGGCTGGCAGCGGCGGCGGCTACCCTGCTTGGCTGGAGAGGACGGGAGGGTTGGGCAGGCGAGAGGGGGTGACAGGGTGGGCGAGGGCGAGGCAAGGCACAGCCGCAGTCACGATGGCTTCGAGGCGTTGCTGCATATCAGCATAATATTTCAACCATGTTGTGGGTTCAAGTCCCACCTTAGGAAAAAATTCCTGCATTGTAGGGGGTTGGACTAGATGACCCTTGTGGTCCCTTCCGACTACAATTCTATGATTCTATTGATATATTGCCATAGCATATGCATCATTCTGCTTTCTTGAATTGTCCTACTCCTAGGCATAGCAGCCAACTCCTAGAGGCCTAGGTGCCCCTCCCCCCCAATTACTGGTAAATACCGTATTTGAAAGAGTCAACCCCCCCCATTTTGATGGGCTTTCTATGTGGGGCTTATCTGCCCCCCCCCAGTATTTTATTGAGGATGGAAGAGGGAGGGAAGGAAGGAAGAATAGAGAGAGGGATACCTCATATTTGTGGGTGCCTCTGGGTGACGCTGTGATGCTGGAACTCTGCAGCAAGAGGACGGGAGGGTCGGGCAGGCGAGAGGGGGTGGCAGGGCGGGCGAGGGCGAGGGAAGGCACGGCCGCAGTCACGACAGCTCCGAGGCGTTGCTGCATATCAGCATAATATTTCAACCATGCCGTGGGTTCAAGCCCCACCTTGGGGGAAAAATTCCTGCATTGCAGGGGGGTGGACTAGATGACCCTTGTGGTCCCTTCCGACTACAATTCCATGATTCTATTGATATATTACCATAGCATATGCATCATTCTGCTTTCTTGAATTGTCCTAGGCATAGCAGCCAACTCCTAGAGGCCTAGGTGCCTCCCCCCCCCAATTACTGGTAAATACTGTATTTTAAAGAGTCATTCCCCCCCCCCAATGTTGATGGGCTTTCTATGTGGGGCTTATCTGCCCCCCCCCAGTATTTTATTGAGGATGGAAGAGGGAGGAAAGAAGGAAGAAATAGAGAGAGGGATAACTCACATTTGTGGGTGCCTCTGGGTGACGCTGTGATGCTAGAATTCTGCAGCAAGAGGAAGATACCGGTACACCTGTACAGGAGCCTTGTAAGCAGCTTTCTCTCTGCTTGATTTACAGCAAGCACGTCCAACAGGTAGATTGTGATCTACCAGTAGACCACTGGATGTCTGTGGTAGATCACTGCTAGATCACTGGCACCCCTAAAAAAAAGCTCACCCCAAATTTTCCTCCCCCCTAAAAAAAGCTGAACTATGACCTGAAGCCCTAAACAAAAATGGGCCTCCCTCCCTCCTAAAATAAGCTCAACAAGTTTGACCTAAACCCCCCAAAACAGGGCTTCCCTTCCTTAAAAAAACTCAACAGCTTTGACCTGAACCCCCCAAAAGGGGGTAGATCACTCCCAGTTTTTAACTCTGTGAGTAGATCAGAGTCTCTTGGGAGGTGGCCACCCATGATTTACAGTATACAGATGCAGGAGGAGGGGCAGACTGGAACACCACTGTTTTTTATAAACATCACTGTGTCTATCAAAGCTACAGCCCCCCCTTTCTTATTCACTTCCTTTTAGCCCTGCAGGGCCACCTTAGTCAAATTGAATCCTCTGCACCCTCATTAAATCGCCAATAGAACTGTTAATGCGATCCCTGAATGCTCATTAACAACTCCCACTGAATAACAATAGGGTGAATAGGGTGGACCTTGCCTGAAGGGATATTCTGCTCCATTGTCTTAACTGCTTAAGTACCGGTAGCCACTTTGCTTTATTTATTTGATGTGTTTTTATTACAGCTGTGTTCCCGCCCCCCCGCCCCCCGCCGCCCCCAGCAAGTGGAGAGCTGCTCTTGCTAAAGCAAAGCCCTTTCCACTTCAGTTTTTGGAGGGGGAAAGTGCTGGTTATGGTCTGTAAAATACAATAATTTTTTGCTTCTGGGGGGGCAGCTGCCCCCTCCTGCCCCCCCTGTCTACACCCATGAGCAAAGGCACACAGACACAGTCTCTGATTGCTTGGAGAGACCCTGGAGAGGAGGAGATATAGATGGCTGCGAGGAGGCAGAGACCTTTAGCCTTGGCAACTGATCCATGGGGACAAGACCGAATGGAGAGGAGTTCCTGTGCTCATCAGGCCTGGCACTTTTCCAAGCCTGTGCAGATCCTGTTCTCCGATATGCACGGCACGATTTACTGCTGACTCTTACTGTATCAAGGTAGAAGTCACATTCATTGCTCCAGCCTCTTGGGCTTCTGAGCCTTCTCCACCATGACATGTGCATTTGGGAGGGTTGCCTAGAATGGAATGAGGTCTTTGGGCTGAAGTTTTCCCGACCGTGTGGGGTTGTGGTATGGTAAACAAAGTCACCATCACTGCAGGCACTGGCGGAGGAAGAGGAGGGCGGGGGGAGCGCACCGCCCCCCGGCAGCGTGATCCCGGTGGGGTGCCATCGCAGTTCCTCCCCGCCCGTGCTGGGCGCCACACCCCCGCAGGCCACATACCACACCCCCAGGACATGCCCCCTTGGGATGCGCGCCAGCCCTGCCAATGCCTGCTCTCCGACCCCCGGTGCCGGAGCATGAAGCTCCGCCACTGACTGCAGGTGGTTCCTCTCTCAGCATTGCAGGGTCTCTAAGGGACGACATGAACGGCTAAGCGAGCATGAGAGTCTGCTAACCTGCTTTATCAGGAAAGGACATATTGAACCCCTTTTCAAAAATAATAAATAAGATCAATGGTGAGTTGTTTATATTTTTAGTACCTTTTGAACAACCACAATCAGATCTAGATTGATTGAGAGGTTGTCGGAAGGCTGCAGTGCTATAAACAGAGATAGGAGCAAAGGATTCTGGGAGTAACGCCAAGCAGTAGTAGGGACCCTATTGCCTCATCATTCAGGCAATGAGAAAGAAAAGAGAGGAGGTGCAGAAAGAGTCAGATCCAAAAAATGCAAAGAAATGTCGTGAGAGAAAAGAAATGAAGAGCTTGGAGTGGACTGTTATTGATAAAAAACAGCAGAATATGTTGAAGGGAAAGAAGGATAAAGAGAGTGGTGGTTTTTTTTTTTTTTTTTTTGTTTGCTATATATTTAATGTGTACTAGAAGGTTAAGCATAAATGCAACAGAAGTATGCTTTTGAAAACACAAGCATCGCACCAGGATGGGATGCGACTCACTGGTAGTACATGTTTTGCGGCAAACCCAGGTTTGTTGCTGTGTAATGTGTGAAAAGGCCCTTTAAATAATAAACACAGCCTCTGTTTTGACATTTCTCTGGCGCACCATCAAGCTGCTAGAAGAGGCTGCCCATTTGTATCTTCCGGAGGGTTACAAGGTACTTGCTGAAAAATTGCTCCTTGCAGGATTTTAGACTAGACGGCGGCGTTGATTCATTATTAATAAATCAATTAAGCCTGGCTGAAGTCATCATTATTAATGACCTAAAGAACTTTACTCAACACACACACATTCAACCGTTTCTCTTCCCCACCCCCCGAAGCTCTGAATTAAACAAAAGGCTAACAACACTCGGTGATGATTGAAATCCCATTCCTAACCTCTCCTGCGACAATGCCCAGTCGATACTCAGACTGCGGAATATTGCAAAGGACTGGAGAGGCAGGGCTGCAGATCCGTAGTGGCAAAGAAACAAGAGGCTGGGATTCCACCAGACAAAAAAAATATGTAATAATTTTATAAAGCAAGCAAAAAATAAAAACAAAAGACCTTGTAGGGAAACGGGGGCAAAGGACATGCCGAAAGCATCCTGATCTTTTAGCAAGGCACCCGCCAAAGTCTAGGCACATCTCGCTTGATGTATTAATTTTGGCACAACTTGTCAGGTTTGTCATGCCAATGGAATTATTGAATCTGAACTGAGGAAAATTCGTATCGATGTTCTAGCTCAAGGTTATGCACTGAAGTGCCGGCTTGCTGGCTGGTGGGTGCGTGATGCCTGCTCCTTGTTTCCCGAGAGGCTGGCAAAAAAATGTTTGGTTTTGCTTTCAGCGTGTTGTTTTGCTTTTATAAATGGGGCCGACCGGCATTTGGTGTCTATTGGGCCTACAGACCTGCAGACCCCAAATGCCAGTTAGGGCCATGAATATGTTTTGCTGTTGAATGCAGTTATCCAGGCAGAGTTGGGCTTTGTGCCTGGGATCTGTAGCTCAGGCATAGGGCATCTGTTTTGCATGCTGAAGGTCCCGTGTTCAATCCCTGGGGTCTCCAGGTAGCATTAGGAATGTCTACTGCCTGAAATTTTGAATTATGGTGCTGGAGGAGACTCTTGAGAGTCCCATGGACTGCAAGAAGATCAAACCTATCCATTCTTAAGGAAATCAGCCCTGAGTGCGCACTGGAGGGACAGATTGTGAAGCTGAGGCTCCAATACTTTGGCCACCTCATGAGAAGAGAAGAATCCTTGGAAAAGACCCTGATGTTGGGAAAGATTGAGGGCACTAGGAGAAGGGGATGACAGAGGACGAGATGGTTGGACACTGTTCTCGAAGCTACGAACATGAGTTTGACCAAACTGCGGGAGGCAGTGCAAGACAGGAGTGCCTGGCGTGCTGTGGTCCATGGGGTCACGAAGGGTCGGACACGACTAAATGACTAAACAACAACAACAACTGCCTGAAACCTTGTAGAGTCATGGTTGGTTTGTGTAGACCAGGGTTTCTCAAACTTGGGTCTCCAGCTGTTGTTGGACTACAATTCCCATCATCCCTGACCACCGGCCCTGCTAGCTAGGGATGATGGGAGTTGTAGTCCAAAAACACCTGGAGACCCAAGTTTGGGAAACCCTGATGTAGACAATCCTGAGCTATTTGACAAAATGTACGGTATATATCGTTTCATTGGGGGGCGGGCGGACCTCAAAGTGCTCTATAGGCAGATGGACCAATTTGTGTGAGCAGATACGATTCTGCTCCCTATGTTCTAGGCTGGGGAGAACTAAATCCCACTCCACGTACTGAAGAAAAACAGGCCACTGGAAAATTGCACCCTCCGACTCCCAGGAAGAACATCATGGCAAGCGGGAAGTTAGCTGGGCCCCATCCATTCACCTGAGAAAGAGTGCTCTAGAGCAGTGTTTCCCAACCTTGTGCCTCCAGATGTTTTCTCACTACAATTCCCATCATTCCTGACCACTGGTCTTGCTAGCTAGGGATGATGGGAGTTGTAGTCCCAAAACATCTGGAGGCACAAGGTTGGGAAACACTGCTCTAGAGCAGTGTTTCCCAACCTTTGGCCTCCAGCTGTTTTTGGACTACAATTCCCACCATCCCTGACCTTGGTCTTGCTAGCTAGGGATGATGGGTGTTGTAGTCCCAAAACATCTGGAGCAGGCATCCCCAAACTGCGGCCCTCCAGATGTTTTGGCCTACAACTCCCATGATCCCTAGCTAACAGGACCAATGGTCGGGGAAGATGGGAATTGTAGTCCAAAACATCTGGAGGGCCGAAGTTTGGGGATGCCTGATCTGGAGGCACAAGGTTAGGAAACACTGCTCTAGAGAGCTTCCCTGACAAAGACAAAACCAGTTGCCCTGGGACTGCAGGGCAAAAGAAGAGCCTGCTGGATCAGGCCAATGGCCCATCTAGTCCAGTATCCTGTTCTCACAGAGGCCAACCACACGCTTCCACAGAAAACTTGCAAGCAGGACCTGACCACAAGGGGTCAGCCTTCTGTGGCTTGGTTTTCACAAGCATTACTGCCTCGGACCATGGAGGCAGACAATACCTATCAATTGCCTTCTCCTCCACGAATTGCCCCACTCCTCTTTTGAAGCCATCTAATGCAGGAATCCCAATGGAAGCATCCATATAGTTTGCTCTAAGACACAAGTCTGTGGATGATTTACTTCAACATTTTAGCAATGATGGAATGCATTAGAACAGTATCTGTGAAAGTTTTTCTGAAAACATTGGGGGGGGGAGTATGCCACATGCCTCTTTGCTTACCTGTATAATACTTATTTACATACTTATTATTACAGTCTACCCTTCAAGACCAGACAGTCCCGGGGTGGGTAACAAAAATATCAGGTTTCAAATAAGTACAATTAAAATGGTAAAATAAAACCAGAATACTTTAAAACGGTGAAATAAAATCGGAATGCATTAAATACAGAATACATAAAATACATTAAAATTGTAAAATAAAATCAGGAAAAAAACAACCATTATTGGAACAGCGGTACAGAACAATGCAGGAGGAGGGAAGATTTCTGCCCTGGTTAAAAAGGTGTGTCCTGAGCAATTGTCGTTTTATCATCTTAAATTGGGCTCGGTGGGGAAGAAAGGTCTTCATAGCTTTTAGCAGCCTGCATTTGTTTTATTCTGTTTTGCTTTCATTCTGTTTTGCTTTCATTAACCTTTCATCAAGAGACTCCTCTGATCTCCATTATTAATTTCTTAAATTCAAATAAAGATGAAATTGGTTGTATAAACAGATGCCATGCAGTTGTCTGCATACAAGGACTCTGTCATTCACATGCCTAGGACAGTGTTTTTCAACCACTGTTCCGCGGCACACTAGTGTGCCGCGAGATGTTGCCTGGTGTGCCGTGGGAGAATTACTTTATATATAGTCAATATAGGCACAGAGTTAATTTTTTTAACATTTTCTAATGGTGGTGTGCCTCGTGATTTTTTTCATGAAACAAGTGTGCCTTTGCCCAAAAAAGGTTGAAAAACACTGGCCTAGGAGATGTACGGTTAACAGAGCCATTACTACTTCTTTCCTCCCCAATAGCGAATGTCTCAATAGGCAGAGCGCAAATAAAACCATCACCAATAGTGGGGCAACCTGGTTGGTCACTCCACTTTTGCATCCGTTCCTTAATGTTGCTTCCAGATAAGAATAAGAGCCCTGACAGGTCAGTTGAATAGCCTGTCAAGTCCAGCAACCAATCAAATAAAGCAGGACCTGGGTTCAACAGCACTCTCTTCTCCCTAACCAGAAACTGGCCTTCAGAGACATACAGTACTGCCTCCGTTCGGGGTGGTGGTAGTAGGACCAGGGTCCGCAGTGCCTTCCAGTGAGATCTCATGAGATTTCAGGAAGATCTTGGCAGAACTTGCCATGCTCACATGACCCAGGTCTGGGAGGCTTTTCCGGGGGCGGGGCGGGCGGTTAACATGGCACATTCTCATTTTACTTCAAGTGGGTTGCCCCGGGTAGAATGTAGTCGTCATGGTCAGTAGGTATCGGTAGCCTATGTCTCCATGAATTTGTCTAATGCCTCTTCTTGTGGGAACAAAAGGCAGTTCTTCCCAGACTTTTAAGAGGACGGGGCACTCTGCCATACTCAGCATCAAATCATGGAAAAGTATGGTACTCCATTTTTGTTCCTGATTAAACCTGTTGTGCCCAGACACCCATACAGTGAGGAAAGGAGCCTCTGTAGAAATGCAGTCTTCTTGACAAGGCAACCCAACTCTCCTGAGTTTGGGGTGCACTGAGCAGGTAAGCTGGGCTCTTGCTGAAACTGGGAAGGATCCACCTGGCAAACTCTTGACATCTGGGGGTGGTGGCATACCTGCCAAGTTGCTGTCGGAGAAATAAGGGACCGGGCCAGAAGTAGCAGACCGGAAGTAGCGCTGCCGCCATTTTGGAACTGGGCGGAGCATGCTCAGAAGTGACTTTTGATGCTGCTTTGCCCAGTTCCAAAATGGCCACCACGCCAGAAGTCGCACTGCAGCCATTTTGGAACTGGGCAGAGCAGCATCAAAAGTCGCTTCCGAGCATGCTCTGCCCAGTTCCAAAATGGCCGCTGTGCCAGAATAAACCGGGGGAAAACAAAAAAAAATCTGTTTTTTCAGCTAGGAACAGCTGGAAAAACGGGGATTTTCTGGTGAATACGGGAGACTTGGCAGCTATGGGTGGTGGGGGTGGAATAAGCTGGGCTTGAATCCAAGCAAAACAGGGCCCCTGATACCATTTCGAGCACTAATCATGAACGTGCGATATAAAGAACACACGAAGGACACTTGGACTTGAGCGTCTTGGAACGAAGCTGGACACTGTCTGAAAGCTAAAGGAGGCCGAGCCAGAGATGCAACCATTAGTGGTCTTTGCTTCCAGATTCATTCATAATGAAACACGACGGTTCAGCCAGACTGACAAGAGAAAGGTTATATACAACACTCTGGAGAAAAACCATCTCGCTCTGACCTCTGATTAATTGCAAGATCACAAATCATTTCCACAACTTCCCTCAGCTGAATGAGGACAACTATTAGATCATGTTTTCATTCAAAAACAACACCAGGTTGCCCCAGCCTCCACATCCCTTCCGGGCGCCCTCCATTGCACACACACCATTTTAATGGCAATGCTCATCATTACTGAGGTGGCCTGCCCCCCTCAAATATTTTATGCCCCCCCAAAGGAACCTTGTCCCCTAGGAGTTGGCTCCTATGCACTTGTCAATGCCTGAAAGAGTGCAGCGAAGTTGCCTGTCTGATATCAACATGCAGGGAGTTCCAAAGTGAGGTGATGCCACGCTAAAAGATTCAGTTCGTTCAAATTCAGTGGGCATTATGTGGCACCTGTGACTGCCAGTTCCGCAGGTGGACTGACAAATTAGTGTTGCTTATATTTTCTTATAAAGCAAAAGAGAAATGAAATGAATAATAAAACATAAAAATAAAAATGCAACTCTGTTTTATTTTAATAGAAGGGAGGTAACAATATAACGTGTCCAGAAGAGGGCAACCAAAATGGTCAAAGGCCTGGAAACGATGCCTTATGAGGAACGGCTTAGGGAGCTGGGTATGTTTAGCCTGGAGAAGAGAAGGTTAAGGGGTGATATGATAGCCATGTTCAAATATATAAAAGGATGTCATATAGAGGAGGGAGAAAGGTTGTTTTCTGCTGCTCCAGAGAAGCGGACACGGAGCAATGGATTCAAACTTCAAGAAAGAAGATTCCACCTAAACATTAGGAAGAACTTCCTGACAGTAAGAGCTGTTCGGCAGTGGAATTTGCTACCAAGGAGTGTGGTGGAGTCTCCTTCCTTGGAGGTCTTTAAGCAGAGGCTTGACAGGCATATGTCAAGAATGCTTTGATGGTGTTTCCTGCTTGGCAGGGGGTTGGACTGGATGGCCCTCGTGGTCTCTTCCAACTCTATGATTCTATGATTCTAATAATCAGAAAGCCCTGCTTCTCAACCCCTTTCCCTCTAGGCAGCGCCAACCACCCAACGGTCCACGTGAAACACAGAGAGCCAAGGGTGTTGTGCCACCAAGGGGATGGTGAGGGGCAGAGGTGGCACACCGCAGGGTTTCATGCATCTACCGTGCACCCAGGAACCATGGCAACGAGGGCACAGTGATTACATAAAAAAATAAATATTAAATTTGGGCCTTGGCAGACGGTGCGCGCCATAGGCTGTGAGAAAAAAAAAGGGGGGGGAGAAGGAGCTGTCATTTGCTAGCACAGCTGTTCCCTTCCAGGAACGTTCAGGGATAACAAGAGAGAAGCTTCTGTTGCGGCAAAGAAATTAAGAGCTTTCCTCCAACCAGGTTACCGCAGCTTTGAAAAATGCATGGAGCCGTAGTGTATATGTACGGCAGTCACTTTGTACTCAAGGAGTCCGTGGCACCTGGGGACATGGATTATCCAGGCTCTGGGACAGGCATCCCCAAACTGCGGCCCTCCAGATGTTTTGGCCTGCAACTCCCATGATCCCTAGCTAAGAGAACCAGTGGTCAGGGATGATGGGAATTGTAGTCCAAAACATCTGGAGGGCCAAAGCTTGGGGGTGCCTGCTCTGGGACCTGCTGAATTAGGATGCTCAGGGGTTAGGCGAGTCAACTCTCTTTTGGCCAGGCCTGCTCCCATGGGGTTCTGGGAAGAAGAACATGGCGCCAACACTATGGACAGGGCCATCTTAAGCATATCCGGCGCCGTGGTACAAAGATCCCTCCGGTGCACCCCCTTTCCCAGAGTTGACCTTTTTTTAGGACTGGAGAAGGCGGGCAGCGACTGGAGGGTGGCTCCTCTGGCGGAGAAGAGGCGGAGGCTGGACGCAGCGCCTCCTGGCTCAGCTGGCGACTTCGTGCCGCAGTGGCCACGGCAGGCAGCACACCGAGTGAGCGGGCCTGCGCTGAGCGAGCGAGGGCAAGTGCGCCACTCCCGCCAAGCGTCGGCTCAGTTTTTCCCCTTTTAGCCTTCTGGCACCCCACAGAATACGGCGCCTGCAGGCTAAAAGGGGAAAAAACCGAGCTAACGCTCGGCGGGAGTGGTGCACGCACCCTCACTCACTCAGCGCACTCGTTCGGTGTTTCCCGGACTCTCGCCTGGTGCCCTCCAGAACTTGGCGCCCTGGCACCCTGTGCCACTAGCCTCAGTGGGTAAGGTGGGCCTGACTATGGACAGGCAAAGCATGTGGGGGGTGAACGTCCACAGCCAAGTGACATAGTGGTTAGCGTGCTGGAATAATCTGATCCGATACAAAAAGTCATAATAAAACGTAACTTTAATAGTCATCATAAAACGTAACTTCAAAATGTAACGACTTATATCAAATGAAGTAATATTCAATAATCTATTAGAATACAGTAGTACTCATTGACTCTCGAAACATCAGCAAATAATAATTGAACAGAAACTCTTAACAATCACTGTAAATAATTACTCAACTACGACCAATAAAAATAACTACCTCACAGGGTTATTTGGGGGATTAAATGAGATGGGGAGCGAGGAGAGAAACATGTACCCCCCCTTGAGTTCCTGGGAGAAAACCGTGGGGTATAAATAAAATGCACACATTTTTACAGGTCCTCCCCCAATTCTGATGCATGTACTGTAACTGATTTTTGTCTAAATTCATCCTTTCGCTCAGGGAAAGGGAACCTGATCTGACTGGCGGGCTTACCTTCCAAGTTCCGGACTGCAGAATCCGGGACCGGCAGCCATTTTACACCGGAAGTTGCGTCGATGTAACTTCCGGTGTTGCTTTGCCCTTCTATGGCCACCCAAAATGGCCGCCGTCGGCTTCAAAAGTCGCTTGTACGCATGTCAAAAAGTGTGCCGACGCAACTTCCGGTGTCGCTTCGCCCATCTATGGGCACCAAAATGGCCGCCGCCAACACCGGAAGTCACGTCTATGCACTTCCGGACATGCATAGAGGCGACTTTTGAAGTTGGCGGCGGCCATTTTTGGTGCCGATAGAAGGGCAAATCGGAAAGAAAAAAAATGGCCGCCGGCAGGAGAAAATAATGGAGAAAAACGGGTTCCGGTTTCCGCCTGCAGGAATGGCGGACCTGTTTTCCATCTCTCTGACCTTCGTAAGGAATTTGGCGGTTGCTAGGGGAGTAAATGGCAACCCCCTACCCTCTCCGGGGGTTACGGAGAGGGGCCGCTGGCCCGCGATGCCCCCAGACCCACTCCGACTGTTTTTGGAGTGGGGGGAGCTTGGGCTGAGCACTTACGAGGGCCAGGACTCCCAGACGCTAATCTGCATGGCGGGGATTTCCATGGTTAAAGAAGATAATTAGGCTTAAATCTATGGACATACTTCAGAAGGAGGGGAAGAAGCGCTGTTTACTGCTGAGAAATTTATGCTGCTGAGGGAGAGGAGTCAAAGATTGTACAGCATCTGGAAGAAGGATTGATGGGGACGGAGCGATAAGGGAAGTGAGTTTTTATTTATTTTTCTTCATATTGTTGCCTCGTACCTTCCCGGACGCGATGTCCTGGCTTGTTTGGAGTGAAAGAGAAGCAAAAGACTGTGTGAGTTGAACTTTATAACTGTTGTTACTGAGCATATTTTTTAAAGATGTGGAGTTGCCGATGAGAAAAGCCCCCCCCCTAGTCGGACGGAAGGAGTTCTGGACGCGTTCGGAGGATTTATGAGCTGTGACGCACTTTAAATTGGAGCAGCGACCTGAAGCTAAGTTCAGCTATAGGGCAAGGAGATCCATTAATTTACCAAGAGTTTATGGTTTGATGTTTGGGTCTCCTGCCTGGAAAAGCTGTAAATTCTATAATGATCGTAAATCTTCATGGCTATGAGAGAAAACGAAAGTGATTTGAGCTTTTTAAGATGGCGCTGCTTCGTGCTGCTTCGACGCAACAGGGAGCTCCATTAAGAAGATTTATGGGGAGGCTGGACTGATTAACTCACACAGGAGAAAGAACATCTGTGAAACTTTGTTTGATATTTATCTCAGCAGCTGGGAAACAATCGGATGAAAGTGGAAAACATCTATGTGACTGTAAGGGGAAGATCTGGATTATTATGAACTTGGAGGACGATTTGAACTTTAGAAAAAAGACGGCAGTGGACAGTTGCGAGGAATTCCCAATTTCTTGAAGCATGGGAACCCAAATAAAAAATTCTTTAGATGATTTGGCATAACATTCGGTTTGATTGATATATATATGTGTATAATTTGAAATATTGAATGTGATATAATTGGTTTTAATTGGAAAATTAATAAAAATATATATTTTTTTTTTAAAAAAGAAAATAATGGAGAAAAACGGGAGACTAAGTGATACGGGGGACCACCGGGAAAAGGTAAGAAAAAAGGGGTTTTCCCGGGGAAAACGGGAGACTTGGCAGCTATGCTGGCGGGCCAGATCCTTTTTGTTCCTGCACACCTTTTTGTTCCTGCACAAATCTGGCAGGTTGGTGGGGTCAGCTACCTGTCAATCATTTGGCATCACAGTGATGTCAGGTGATGGCTGTTGAGACATCATAGACGCCTGCGTGGTGTTTTGAAGTGTAGTGTAATGGTTAAGAGCAGTAGACTCGTAATCTGGGGAACCGGGTTTGCGTCTCCGCTCCTCCACATGCAGCTGCCGGGTGACCTTGGGCTAGTCACACTTCTCTGAAATCTCTCAGCCCCACCCACCTCACAGAGTGTTTGTTGTGGGGGAGGAAGGGAAAGGAGAATGTTAGCCGCTTTGAGACTCCTTTGGGTAGTGATAAAGCAGGATATCAAATCCAAACTCCTCCTCCTCCTCCTCCTCCTCCTCCTCTTCTTCTTCTTCTTCTTCTTCTTCTTCTTCTTCTTCTTCTTCTTCTTCTTCTTCTTCTTCTTCTTCTTCTTCTTCTTCTATTGGTTGGCAGGTTTGGAATCAAGCCCCGCCCCAGCTGATGGGTGGAAGCATCAAATCTGCTTTCTTGGTTGCACAGCCAATCCAGCTACATCTCTTCCAGCCTCTCACCTGACATTGCATATAATGTCCAGTATGGGATGGGTGGGCGTGAAAGTGTCTCACTGCCCAAATTTCTCCATACTGCCCTATACCTGTATATCTCAGGGCAGTTCAGAGCATAACACCACAACGTATTATTTAAAAAAATAAATCATAAAAACAAAGACTAAAAACAGTGAAAGGCGAGAGCAGATTCATACCTCTCAACAGAATTGCTCTCAAAATGACCTGCCCATTTTGCTTCATAAATCTCATTCTAAAGGGGCTGGAGATTTACTTATACCCGTCTGTAATCCATTCTGGAAGACCACCCGACTTCCGAAATGTCCAAAAAACCGAAGAACGCATTTCCGGAAGCATTTTACGTTTGGAAAACTCAATACTGTGTGGCAAGTTTGGCTTCCGAAAAGTGTTCGAAAACTGAAGCAGTCACTTCTAGGTTTTCGGCATTTGAAGGCCGAAACATTCGGCTTCTGAGATAACCGAAAACCAAGGTACCATTGTATATATATGAGTGTCTGCCTCCCCCTGCTGGTTCTGGGTCTTCATTGTGGTACCCCCTACCTACCCTCTGGAACCGGGTCCCCAAACTAAGGCCCAGGGGCCGGATGCGGCCCAATCGCCTTCTAAATCCGGCCCACGGACGGTCCGGGAATCAGTAGAATGTGTCCTTTTATTTAAAATGTATCTCTGGGTTATTTGTGGGGCCTGCCTGGTGTTTTTACATGAATAGAATGTGTCCTTTTATTTAAAATGCATCTCTGGGTTATTTGTGGGGCATAGGAATTCGTTCATTTTTTTTTTCAAAATATAGTCCGGCCCCCCAAAGATCTGAGGGACAGTGGACCGGCCACCTGCTGAAAAAGTTTGCTGGAATGTCCTACTTTTGAATATTAGACAGGTGTTACCACTTTTTGACCTTCCTCTTCCAACAAGGCTTTTAGCGGTTGAGTTCTTTCCCAGTCTGCCTTGTTTTAAAGAGTTTTCCTTTAACCACCTGCTGTTTGCTGCCCCCAGCCTTCCTTGGGAGGAAGAACAGATCATAAATTTAATAATAAAAACTAATAATTGATAATAAATTGTTGTTGTGCATGCCACCGTTTGCTGGTTTTGCCTCGGGCAGCAAGATCCCTTGGACTGGCCCCGTCTGGCAATTCCTTTAAAAGCTGTTAATAAACCCGACTTGCTACATATGCCAGCCTTTTGTTCTCGACATTTATGGATCACCTTGCTACTCATAGACACAAAGCCGTTGCACGATTATCACGTAAATCAATAACACCATAAAAGCAAACAGATTAGAAAAACGCACCCAATTAAAACAGCAAACCTAAAAACAGAATGAAACAGAAGGACTGAAGGGTAAAAATTGCTTTTGTTAACAGCTTTTTTATGATTAATTATTGTTCATTTATACAGCACCATAAGCTTACATGGCTGCTTTGATGTTTCATGAGTCAACTAAATACATACATGGGTCTCTGTTCACAAGGAACCTACAGTCAGGGATGGAGAAGGAATTTGCTTTGCCCATTTTTATTTTTTTTGCAGTGCATCAACACAGTTTGACATTCCTGAACTCGGTTATGGACCAGAAGGCTCCCAAGAGTGATTCAGGACAAAATAAAGTACTTCTTCACTGCTAAGCTATGGAACTCCCTCCCACATGAGGCAATGGTGGCAACCAACCAAGATGGCTTTAGAAGAAGATCAGATGCATTCATGGAGGAGGAGATTATGGGTGACTACTAGCCAGGATGACTGTGCTCTGCATAATAATAATAATAATAATAATAATAATAATAATAATAATAATATCAATAATATTTTTATTATTTATACCCCGCCCACCTGGCTGGAGGCAGCAATGCTTTTGAATACCAGTTGCTTGAAACCACAGGAGGGGAGAATCGTAGAATTGCAGAGTTGGACGTAGGCACTACACAGATTAACACCCCCCCCCAACTCACATCTCTCTCCCTCACTCTGCACACACCAGTAAAAATTATATATTAAAAAAACCAGTAAAAATTATATTAAAAAAAACCAAGATCATGGCCACTGGTCCCATCACCTCCTGGCAAAAAGAAGGGGAAGAAATGGAGGCAGTGAGAGATTTCACCTTCTTGGGCTCCTTGATCACTGCAGATGGTGACAGCAGCCACAAAATTAAAAGACGCCTGCTTCTTGGGAGAAAAGCAATGACAAACCTAGACAGCATCTTAAAAAGCAGAGACATCACCTTGCCGACAAAGGTCCGTATAGTTAAAGCTATGGTTTTCCCAGTAGTGATGTATGGAAGTGAGAGCTGGACCATAAAGAAGGCTGATTGCCGAAGAATTGATGCTTTTGAATTGTGGTGCTGGAGGAGACTCTTGAGAGTCCCATGGACTGCAAGAAGATCAAACCTATCCATTCTTAAGGAAATCAGCCCTGAGTGCTCCCTGGAAGGACAGATCGTGAAGCTGAGGCTCCAATACTTTGGCCACCTCATGAGAAGAGAAGAATCCTTGGAAAAGACCCTGATGTTGGGAAAGATTGAGGGCACTAGGAGAAGGGGACGGCAGAGGACGAGATGGTTGGACAGTGTTCTCGAGGCTACGAACATGAGTTTCACCAAACTGCGGGAGGCAGTGCAAGACAGGAGTGCCTGGCGTGCTGTGGTCCATGGGGTCACGAAGAGTCGGACACGACTAAACGACTAAACAACAACAACAAATCTCTGGGTGATGTCACTCAGCCAATTTTATGTAAAAAAGCACGAGAGATAAGATAGAACCCCATATTCATGCATACCAAAGGGATGAGCAGCAGCAGATAGAAATTCAAATGAGAGAAGAGTTTGGGTAGCCTAATCATGGAATCGTAGCTGCTGGAAGGAACCTTAAGAGTCATAGAAACATGCAGCTGAACAGCTGGAAGGGACCCTGAGGATCATCTAGTCCAACCCCATGCAATGCCGGAATGTCAGCTAAAGCAGCTATAACCTCTGCTTAAAAGCCTCCAAGGAAGGAGAATCCACAACCTCCCGAGGGAGATCATTCCAATGTCAAAACAGCTCTTACTGTCAGAAAGTTTTTTCCGTATGTTTAGTCAGAATCTCCTTTCTTGTAACTCGAAGCCACTGGTCCATGTCTTACCCTCCAGCGCAGGAGAAAAACAAGCTTGTTCTCATGTGAGAAAACCTCGATATATTTGAAGACTGCTTTCTCCTCTCCGTCTTCTCTTTTCCAGGCTAAACATACCCTGCTCCTTCAACCGCTCTGAAGAAGTGTGCATGCCCACGAAAGCTCATACCAATGACAAACTCAGTCGGTCTCTAAGGTGCTACTGGAAGAATTTTTTGTTGTTGTTGTTCCGCTCCTCAAAATGCTTGGCTTCCTGAGAGTTGTTCTTGTACTCAGATTCTGCTTGTGGGTTTCCCACAGACATCTGGCCAGCCACTGCGAGAAGAGGATGCTGGACTAGGTGGGCCATTCTTATGTTCTTATGATGGTACCCTGTTTCTCATATTTTAAGACATACCCATAAAATACGCCATAGCAGGATTTTTAAGCATTCAAGGAATATAAGCCATACCCCGAAAATAAAACATAGTGATAGGCGCAGCAGCAATGCCGGCCACGGCAGGAGGAGGAGGAAAAAAATAAGACATCCCTTGAAAATAAGCCATAGTGTGTTTTTTTTTGGAGGAAAAAATAAATATAAGACGTGTCTTATAATATGAGAAACACGGTATAGAACAGATTGCTTTCCTGTAACCGCTTTCCTCTAAAGTCCATTGCTGTAACTGGCCTTGTCCATCTTGGATTCCAAAGGGGTATGGCTGCTGAGCTCTACAAGGGCAACTCCAAGACTCAGGAGGAGGGGAAAACTGACAGCAAGGGTCACCCCCTAGACTGGTTGTAAGGAGGTTGATGGGGGGGGCTTGGGGGGAGTATAGCCCAATCGCCCTAATGACCAGTCTCCACTGGGCTGCCTTAAAAGAGGCTGTTATTTGATCACTCTTGAAAAAGCCCACCTGGGACCCCTTAGTTCTGATCAGGCAATTACTGCCCAGATCAAACAAGTACAGTGGTATCTCGGTTCTCAAACGCCGTGGTACTCAAACAACTTGGAACCCAAATGCTGCAAACCCGGAAGTAAGTGTTCTGGTCTGCAAACTTTTTTTTGGAAGCTGAACGTGCTCCGTTTTGAGTGCCACACCTCCATTTTGAGTAATATGCTTCCAATTAGACTGAAAGCATTGCAAGTTTCTTTGGTGGAAACAGATCATCTTCACCATTCCAACTGAGTTCAGCCCTGGTCGCCCTGATGTTTCACTCTGATCAGAATCATAGAATGGTAGAGTTGGAAGGGATTCAAAGGGAATTTAAAGGTACCGCTGACCGTTAGGTCCAGCCGTGGACGACTCTGGGGTTGCGGCACTCATCTTGCTCTATAGGCCGAGGGAGCCAGCGTTTGTCTGCAGACAGCTTCCGGGTCATGTGCCCAGCATGGCTAAGCCACTTCTGGTGAACCAGAGCAGTGCACGGAAATGCCGTTTACCTAATTGCACTTTGATGTGCTTTTGAACTGCTAGGTGGGCAGGAGCAGGGACCAAGCAACGGGAGCTCACCCCGTCGCAGGGATTCGAACTGCCGATCTTCTGATCGGCAAGCCCTAGGCTCAGTGGTTTAGACCACAGCGCCACCTGTGTCCTTTCAAAGGGAATGTAGTCCAGTCCAATTCAGGAATCACAGCTAAAGCATCCAGGACAGATGGCCATCCAACCTCTGTTTAGAAACCTCCAATGAAGGACAGAGGGAGTACAATTCTGCACTTCTTACTCAGTCTCAGGCTTTACATACCATTGACCATATTATCCTCCTGAACTGATCTGGTTTATTATTCTTATTTTTTAAAGAAAACACAGGTTGAGGTGGGGAAAGCACAAGAGATGATCTGCTGAAGGCACCTGCTTTCTGCTGCGGAAGCTAAGAGATGCTCAGGCCTGCAAACTGCCGAGATGGAAAACAACCAACTTGCCTCCTGCAGGAACCACCCTAAATTACCTGGGAGGCATAGCAGAGCTGTGTAAATATGAATGAAAAAGTGAGGCTACCCTCTTTTGCTTGGATGGCTCCATCACTAAAATTACAGCATATAAAGCTGCCTTGCATTGAGACAGCTCAGTAGTCACCCAACACAACTGTTTATTTTGACTGGCATCAGCTGTCCGAGGTCTTAGTTGCAGACTTCCCCCCTAACCCTGCTGAGATATTTTACCTGGAGATGCCAGGAATTGAATTGGAGCCCTTCCACGGATAAAGCAGGTGGTCCAACATTGAGGGTGGTATCCGATAAAGTAGCTCTGCTGGGACAAGGATTCCTGCCTGTGCAGCAGAACTTCTCCTCCCTTTCATCTTCCTGGGTGCCCTCTCCAAATCTGTTCCCGAGGGCTTGCTGAAACCCCCAGAATGGATTTGGAGTGGCAGGAGGAGAGGGAGGCGAAATTCCATTGCACAGCCGAAAGTCCTACTACTCTGTTGGATACAGCCCTGACCGATGCGCAGGTGACTCGAAGCGACTTAATGAAATCAATAAGCCCCACGCCTTCAGCTTTTAGCAAAATCACAGCCCACCTGTAGCTTCTAAAAACAGCAGCAAAAGCCAGCCAGGCTTGTAATTCAAGCACCACTGAGATGCAATACTTTGAATTTGGGAAGTATTTTACAGCCTTTATTTTGTCCAGTCTTAACAACTCTGCGAAACAATGCCACTTTTACCCCCATTTTGAAGAAAAGGCTGACAAGATGTTAATAGCCGTGAATTTCCCACTGTAACAGCAGCAGCAGCAGCAGCAACAACAACAATTTATTATTTATACCCCGCCCATCTGGTTGGGTTTCCCCAGCCACTCTGGGCAGCTTCCAACAAAATATTAAAATACAATAGTCCTTCATATATTAAAAGCTTCCCTAAACAAAGTGTTTTGAATCTAGATCTTTGCTTGCCCTTTGGTCCACAAAGGAACATGTGTACCTGAGGACATGGGGAATCCTGCTGTACCATTAATTACCCTTGCAGACAACCGCAGGGCCTGGAGGGAGTTAGTCAGGCTGTGTATCCACAGCAGTGACCAGAGGAGGAATGACTGCTAGGAGGAGCACAGAGAGAAGAAAAGCCATGGGGCATCTGCAGCAGCACAACTGGATGCCTTCGTCTGCCCCAGCTGCAACGAAACATGTCTCTCCTGTATCGGTCTCTACAGCCACAGCAGGTGCTGTAACTCTCCAACTCTATGACATCTTTATCAATGGCTTGGATGATGGGCTTGAGGGCATCCTGAGCAAGTTTGCAGACGACACCAAATTGGGAGCGGTGGCTAATACCCCAGAGGACAGGATCACACTTCAAAATGACCAACAGATTAGACAACTGGGCCAAAGCAAACAACATGAATTTTAATAAGGAGAAATGTAAGGTACTACACTTGGGCAAAAAAAAATGAAAGGAACGAATACAGGATGGGTGACACCTGGCTTGAGAGCAGTACATGTGAAAAGGATCTAGGAGTCTTGGTAGACCACAGACTTGACATGAGTCAGCAGTGTGATGCAGCAGCTAAAAAAGCCAATGCAATTCTGGGCTGCATCAATAGGAGTATAGCATCTAGATCTAGGGAAGTAATAGTGCCACTGTATTCTGCTCTGGTCAGACCTCACCTGGAGTACTGTGTCCAGTTCTGGGCACCACAGTTCAAGGAGGATACTGACAAGCTGGACCGCTGGACCGTGTCCAGAAGAGGGCAACCAAAATGGTCAAAGGCCAGGAAACGATGCCTTATGAGGAACGGCTTAGGGAGCTGGGTATGTTTAGCCTGGAGAAGAGAAGGTTAAGGGGTGATATGATAGCCATGTTCAAATATATGAAATGATGTCATATGGAGGAGGGATAAAGATTGTTTTCTGCTGCTCCAGAGAAGCGGACACAGAGCAATGGATTCAAACTTCAAGAAAGAAGATTCCACCTAAACATTAGGAAGAACTTCTCCTGACAGTAAGAGCTGTTCGGCAGTGGAATTTGCTACCAAGGAGTGTGGTGGAGTCTCCTTCTTTGGAGGTCTTTAAGCAGAGGCTTGACAGCCATCTGTCAGGAATGCTTTGATGGTGTTTCCTGTTTGGCAGGGGGTTGGACTGGATGACCCCTGTGGTCTCTTCCAACTCTATGATTCTATGATTCTATCATCCCTAAAGACTCACTCTTCCACCGTCTCTCGAGACAGATGCCCACCAATTACCACAGCCCCTTTTCCCACACACCTGGGACCAGGTGCAGGGTTTCCAGTTCTATGGCAAGACTACCAGGTAGACCCCAGATCTGGAGGCTCCAAAATAAGTTAGCAGCCCTAAAACTTGCAGTTTCTATTTGGGCATGGGTTGCAGAGTCTTTTGAAGAAGCTTTGAGGAGGAAGCCTCTTAAAGTTCAACATCAGCACCAGCACAACAGCAGAGTAACTCAGTGATGGGACTTAAAAAAGACCCCCACACCGCACAAACACAAAGAAGCTATAACCAAAGAACCCCAATATTGAAAGCAAAAACTTTTGCATATTCAGAACTTCAAAAGCACAACAGCTTTGAAAAGGTGAGAACCCAAAGTCGTCCTCAAATATACACATTTCAAAGATGAAAACATGCAGGCCGATTTAATTTTGCTAACTCAGAATTCATGAATTCAAAATTTACTCCTTGTGCTTAATTTACTCCCATTATTTATGAAATCTGCAGCAGCCTCTGCCGTTACCCTGCAGGGCACGTTGCTTGATTAGTGAATGCCCTACTTGTCCAATTATTTCCAAATCCAGGTAATTTGGCTCCTGTGAATTTGAAATTTTGATTCACTGTGCACGAATACGGGAGAGGGGGGGGGGAACTGAAATAATTCCAAGTTAATTTCAATTCATATGTCAACGCTGCCTGGAGCTGTGAATATTCATCCAAGCAAAAACAGGTGCTCAGATCTGGGCTGTGGATTTTTTTTGGGGGGGGGGGGAAGCACTGTTTGTTTTTCCTTCAAACACTCCGGCACATGGAGTTTAGCAATAACAAGACTCACTGCCCACGTTTTCGCCTACAGAAGTTCACCCAGAGGGTCATTTGCCCCCCCCTCCCATCACCCACTTGCAACAACAGCGGTATTTTAATTCAATAACATTTGCATAAAACAAATAAATTGCAAAGCAGGAGGGGTGGGGTGGACCATCCTTATTCCGAATAAGCCATAAAGGAAGTGGTAAAATAATGGTGTTCATATCCCCCCCAACCCCACCCCACAAGCCCCTGTTAAAACCTATTTGGAGGACGGACTCCCCGGGAGAGGTACGGATCCTGCTGAATGCATCAATCACTCCAGGCAGCGCAAGTGTGTAGGCAAGGCAGAGTGTACAATGCGTAATGGATTTCAGAGCGTGCTACCCTTCCTCGCTTCCTCCTCTCCATCTGTCAACTGCTTATGGGGGGGAAAGCTGCACAGAGATGGGGGCGGGCAGGGGGGGGTGGAGATGGAGAAATATGCAAAGCCTGGTGGGTGCTGGGGGACACGGACGCTCCTCAGGCAGGAGCGGCGATGCTCTGGTTGACATTATTAAACAGGGTTTGATTTGTAGCAGGAAACCTATGGGGAGATAACGGATCTCGGAGACTCTGGACTCGGAGCGCACTCAAGCGCCATCTCCAAAAGCAGAGGGCTCGCTTCTTCGCAATCTTTCCTCACCATTTTAATTAACTTATTGGAATTGTGAATACACACACACACAGAGAGAGAACGCCGCCGCAGCTTCTTCAACAATGGCAAAGAAATCAACTTTACAGAAACAATGAGAATGCAATAGCATAATTTCATACTGTCCGGGTAGCTGGACACCCAAACAATACCCACTGCGCAATTGCGTTCTTAGCTTGTGAAGATATCCCTTTTCTTCCCTATATCAAGCCCTTCTTTGTGGCAGGGTCTCAAACTCCTCTCATGATGCTTCTAGTCATGGAAGTGTTTGCACAGAGCCATCGAACAAGGAAGCGGGGAGGGGCAGGGGCGGAGGAAGGGGGGTGCGGTGGGGGCGTTCTTCTCCGTGTGTCACCACTGAGGGGGGTGACAAAATGCTGGGTGGCACTCACCATGCATCTCTCCTGGGAGTGACGCAGTGGTTTGAGCGCCCGTAGGCTCCCCACTGCCCAAACGGTCCGCCCGCTGCCTCCCCACCCAGCTGTAGGGCGGCTGAGTGGGTGGAGGCAGGGAGACTCCTCGGAGGCCCCATGGAGCGTCCTGCCCCGGCTGGCCCTGCCCCTGGGCGCAGGGCACGCACGCCGCCCCAGGCGCCCGATCGGTTTGCTCCGCCGCTGGGGAGGGGAACTGCTCAGTGTAGACATTCCACTGCAGGGCAAGGACAGCTTTGCAACCGAAACGGCAGGTTGTATTCTCAGGGCCGGCCCTGCCATGTGGGAAGTTGGAGCAATGCCCACTCTAGGAAGTAGCATGAATGGGGTGCCGAGGCCTGGCTGCAGGATTGAGGGCTTGCAAGAGAGGAGGGAGCAGTGGCTGTGGACTGGCAGCTGTCCAATGCCACTGACTGGGTCACCAGCCTCATGCAGCAGGATCAAACCCCATTACCTTGTTGGTTTCTATGTTGTCCACCTTCCAAAAGCACCACACAAAGCTTTGGGTGTTTCTTATCCATTCATAACACCTTTTGAGTCTCTGACAGGGTGAGTTTTCCTGCTCCTGAGAGGGAGGGCCCAAATGAATGAATTCAAGAAAGGCGATTCTGACTAAACATTATGGAGAACTTTCTGATGGTAATAGCTCTTTGACAGTGGAACAGACTCCCTCGGGAGGTGGGAGGCCGGACTATATTTTGGAAAAAATATGAACGAATTTCTATACCCCACAAATAACCCAGAGATGCATTTTAAATAAAAGGACACATTCTACTCATGTAAAAACACCAGACAGGCCCCACAAATAACCCAGAGATGCATTTTAAATAAAAGGACACATTCTACTCATGTAAAAACACGCTGATTCCTGGACCGTCCGTGGGCCGGATTTATAAGGCGATTGGGCCGCATCCGGCCCCCGGGCCTTAGGTGGGAGACCCTGCTTTAGTTGAAATTCCTGCGTTGCAGTGGGTTGGACTAAATGACCCTGGGGGTCCCTTTTCAATCTCTACAAGTCCATGATTCTATAAAGTGCTTTTCAAGTAGAAGAGGGCAAATGCTTCTTCCCTGTTGCCCCAGATTAGAGTTAATGGGTGGAATCCATCTAAATATTTTATTTATTAACATATATTTACAATGTGAGAACTTGCAAACACAGAAATATCCAAAAATGTAACAAAGAAAAAAATTCATATCCGGAACAGATAACAAATTGGATATTAGAAGTATGTATGCATTGAAATCATAATGTTCTGAGTAATATGAATAGATTTACATTGTCTTGAATCTTATTGCGCCAATAATTTATGATGAAGAAACTCTTTTTTCCCCTAGAAGGAATTGATTGCATCGCTTGGCTTCTCTTTTATCCATAAGCTTTACCATACACACAATATCCCAGATTTTAATTATCCAGTTCTTTAGGAATACTGTCCTCATTTTCTTGCAATGCTTACAAACAGACGCTCGTGCCTCTGTCAAGAAATGCTGAATTAACTCTTTATCCTTTTATAATACCATACTTTCGATATAACCAAATACAGTGCAATCGACACTTAGATGGGGGTGGCATTCCGGGGGATCGCATGTAAAGTCAGAATGACCCCAGAACTACCTCCGCATAAGGGCTGCCATATTTTGGAAAGCAAAAAAAAGGGGGGGGGAAACACATTTGCCGACTTCTCCTTTTAACTGTGGATTGTTATGACGACTCTCATTTTACATACCCATGAAAAAGAGGACATGTCCTGGAAAAAGAGGACATATGGCAATCCAACCCCTACATTTCTGGGGAATCTGTTGGGCGCTCTGGACAGCCTGAGAGTCTCCTGCAAGATATGATGGAGCTCTCTGAAATCCTGCAGGGAACTCCCAGGACCTTTCAGAGCCTGTGTCCAACCTCCAGAGAGCCTGGAAAGCAAGACGGAAGGCTTGAAAAGTTCTTTCCATGCTGGGTTTTCACACTGCTGAAAGAGTTTTTAACCCTCCACATTGCTTACCATGCTCTGGAGACTCTAGCAACATCAAGTACGTTTCCGAGCACAATTCAAAGTGTTGGTGCTGACCTTTAAAGCCCTAAATGGCCTCAGTCCAGTATACCTGAAGGAGCGTCTCCACCCCCATCGTTCTGCCCGGACACTGAGGTCCAGCGCCGAGGGCCTTCTGGCGCTTCTCTCGCTACGAGAAGCCAAGTTACAGGGAACCAGGCAGAGGGCCTTCTCGGTGGTGGCTCCCACCCTGTGGAATGCCCTCCCACCAGAGGTCAAAGAGAACAACAATTACCAGATCTTTAGAAGGCATCTCAAGGCAGCCCTGTTTAGGGAAGCTTTTAATGTTTGATTTCTGTAGTTTAATGTTTTGTTGGAAGCCGCCCAGAGTGGCTCTGGGAACCCGGCCAGATGGGCGGGGTATAAATAATAAATTATTATTATTATTATTATTATTAAGCAAAATTACCTATGTCATTTTAAACTGTATTAAGGCTGTATTCATAGTTTTAGATTTTGATTCATGTGGAAATTGTTTTCCATTTGGTTGTGTATTTTTTGATGTGGTTTATGTATTGCTTGTGACTTTTGTAATTGTGCTAATGCTGTATTGTTTTAATATTCAATTGGGAGCCGCCCAGAGCGGCTGGGGAGACTCAGCCAGATGGGCGGGGTACAAATAAAAATAATAATTATTATTATTATTATTATTATTATTATTATTATCTCAGATGGCCCCTTCGGATGGTTGCTTCTCGCTCCTGCCCCCTTTTGTTTTTTTATTTCTTTTTCAGCCACACACATGGAGCTGCGATCGCGTAAGCAAAATCGGCATAAGTTGTGATCGCACTGTAATGGAATTAAGGGAGCCACAGATCCGCTCCTGAAAGGACATTTGGCAGCAGAAAGCATTATAATAATTGCAAGGTGTCATAAATAAATTGAATGTTCATTAAGGGCCCAAGGTAAACAAACATGCTAAGTACCTAAATCACATGTCTGAAATAGTACAGGAGAATAATAGGGAAGCAACCTTGACTCTTAACCACTCCAAATATTTTCTGTGCAGAAGGAAATCTTGGGGAAAAAACCCATCTTTCTCAATCGTTCTTTTCATTTACAAATGCTTTAAATCCACTCAAAAGGGCACATTTTTGTGTATGAATAGGGGAGATCTTTGACAATGGTTTCAGAAACCAGTGCATTTACCATTTCAAAATAATGGCATAGACTGGCCAGGATAATGCAATCAGAAAGCATTATCAGGTGTCTTGATAAACAGGAGAGAAGCCACACTCTCAAATTTCTGTTGTGGACTACCTTTTTCTGTGATGCTTGTGCGATGTTTTTCAAATCGTGTCGAGACCTGGCAACCCAGGGCCGTCTTAAGCGCCCCTGGCGCTGTGGAGCGACGGATCCCTCCGGCGCCCCCCCCCGCCCCGTTTCCCAGCGCGGTGGGCGTGCGCCGCGCACACCGCGGCTGCCACAGGCGCTGCTGCGCGGTGGGCGGGCAGGCACAGCGCGGTTGCCATGGGCGCAGCTGCGCGGCGGACCGGCCGGCCAGCGGGCAGGCGCAGCTCGCGGCGCCCTCCTGCCGGGCTGGTGCCATGGTGCCCTGCGCCACCCAGCCTGGCCGTAGGGCCGGCCCTGTGACAACCAAACCCTTGTGTTGTGGGTGGGTACGATTGTATAGCCACAACACCCTATTGGTAGGCCCCTTGATGCTGGGTTCAATCTGACCAATGGGACGCTAGCCAAAATGGATCAAGGGACCTATATATGCCTATGCACGTCACCCTGAGCTTTCTCTCTTGGTCAGTGCATCGGGGCACCCGCCCACCTCTCCCTATATTTAGGGTTTCCTGGCTTGACCTTGCTATATGTCGTCGTGTGCCGCCTGTCGTCGGGACAGGGGCACGGCAGGAATTTCCCCCACTTGGCTGATTGGCTGGTGCCATTTGGGTTTCGCCTGCCGTGTAGCAAATCGTCACAACTTGTTCAGGTGATAAAGATGGGGAACGCTCTCGCCATCCCTATGTGAAGGGGTATTCCGTTAAAGGAATCCAGGGACTCAATGCTTTGGTCAACCCTGCGAGGGGTTGTGCCCGTGTCGGAGTCCAGGGGGACATCTGGGTGGTGGACATAGCATGTCCCCAGCTTTCCGCCATTCCAGGTGTTCACCCTAGGCTGACCTATGGTGGTGCCCTGGGTCAGCGCTACCTGCAACGGTGCAGGGAGCTAGTCGAACCCAGAGCCTATGCAACCACTCACTTGCTGTAATCAATAAAGTTGTGGCCTAAATTCTGCCAAAAACCAAACCAAAATTTGAGTCTTGTGTGAATTTCTTTAAGGGGGAGGTTTAAAGGTCTAAACACGCAACAGAAATAAAATAAAGGCCTCTACTGGTTCCTGCCTCCATCCATTCTTCTTTGACCAATCATGGTCTTGGAGGGCTCCCAGTCCCCTGTAAAAGCAACCCCCCAATTTTTTTATAATACCATGCTGGGGTTCCCTGCCACTGAGAGAGTTTTTAAACCCTCCGGCTTGCCTACCAGGCTCTGGGAAGGGCTTATATGGGCTCTGGAGATTCTCACATACTTTGGATAGCTGTTTCCTGCTCTCCTGCCCGTTTTATTTTAAAATTTATTATTCAGCCAAGCGCACACAGGTGTGATCGCGTAAGTAAAATCAATGCAAGTTGTGATTGCACTATAATGGAATTAAGGGAGCCACAGACCCACACATGCAAGGACATTGGGCTCCACAAAGGAAAAACTTCCCACGAGCACACACACCCTCCCCACTTAAATCTGTACTGTGTTTTCCCCAAAACCTTTGGAGCAGATTTGGGGAGGGTAGGGAGGAGGCATGTAAGGAGAGAGAGAGGAGACGTTGCATTGCACAAGTGAAAATCCTCGCACTAGCAGATCTATTTAGCTGGATAACTGCCCAAGTTACAGCAAGATAGATTTCAGCTGACAATATATGTAGCGGCGCCTCCGGAAAGTCTGTGTTTTGCGAAGGGATTGAAGCCCATTCTGGGAAATTTGAGTTCTTGCAATGAAAGACGATTAAAGCGCTTTGCGACCCTCGCACAACAAATCCACTTGAAAACAAGGGGCATACATTTTGCGGTTTAGAAAGCGATGGGGACACGCACTGAACAGTGTGGAATGAACAAATGATTAGCAGGAACACAGTGTGCGCACCTCGTAAGCAGATAAGGATAAGTGCAGGATTAATGCTCACTGCTGTATAACCTCCCCACAAACAAATGATCCAATCTAACTTCCACAAAAGCTTTGTGCAAGCAAATCAGGATGAATGCTCATTACGCAGGTCATTTGGAAAAGTCGCAGGAGTCATTTCTCAACCGTAAGGACTGGATGACAAGGGAACAAAGTGCTATAGCAGGCTCTCACTTGCTGCAGGTGTTTAGAGAGGTTGGACAGCTGAGGATGCACAAGCACTAAATTTGGGGGTTGGACTAGATGGCATTTAGAGTCCCCTCCACTTCTATGATTCCACGAGTCTCCCCCTCATTGGTCCACTGATTAACCCCCAACTAAAAAAGGGGGTGCGGAATCTAATCAAAATCGATGGAGGAAAGTGCTATTGGCAGCTACTAATTCATGATGGACCCAGGTGGCACTGTGGGTTAAACCACAGAGCCTAGGGCTTGCTGATCAGAAGGTCGGCGGTTCGAATCCCTGCAACGGGGTGAGCTCCCGTTGCTTGGTCCCAGCTCCTGCCAACCTAGCAGTTCGAAAGCACGTCAAAATGCAAGTAGATAAATAGGAACCGCTACAGCGGGAAGGTAAACGGCGTTTCCATGTGCTGCTCTGGTTTGCCAGAAGCGGCTTTGTCATGCTGGCCACATGACCTGGAAGCTATACGCCGGCTCCCTCGGCCAATAATGCGAGATGAGCGCGCAACCCCAGAGTCGGTCACGACTGGACCTAATGGTCAGGGGTCCCTTTACCCTTTACCTAATTCATGATGGCAATGTTCTGCCTCCACAGTTGGAGATGGTAAAACTTCTGACACCAGTTGCTGGAAACCACAGGAGGGGAGAGGGCTCCTGTGCTAGAAACCTACTTAAGGGTTTCCCGTATGGCCTTTGCTGGCCATTATGAGAACATTATGAGAAATTTGCTGACCATAAAAATAAGTATTTTTTATCAAGTTGCAGGTGTCGAGTTTATCTGTGATATGAACTGCTCACTTTAGGAAACCTGGAAGGTGAACGGTATAATATTATGTATCTGCCAGTGTGAGAATCTCTCATATTTTTTAGCAGAATCAGGGAGAGAGAAATTGCATGTCACTGAGATTAAGGAGCAAGGGGGGGGTGGGGAATAACACCTCCCCAAACACAAATCCGTGCTCAGCCTCGAGATTGCCAGAAAATTTCATCCCTATTTATTGGAGGCCAGTCCTTGCATGCAAGAGGCAAATGACAGAAAAGGAGTAGTAAGGGGGGGGGGGAGCCTGAGAGGTAGAATTAACTTAAATAGAGTACAGCTTAAACAGCAAGCTGGAGATATCCACCTTGTTATTGGGATTTCACACACCTTTCTGATGATGCCAGGATTTTCTGGCATCTAATTCCCACCGCCGTCACCTGCGTTTCAAAAGGGCAGACGGGGCTGCAACAAGACATTTATGCGCCCAGGGCATACCGGTATGTAAAAATAAAGGAAGAAAAAGCCCTTCCTTTCCCTCTTCCATTTTTTAAAAAATATACCCAAACTGACAATTATCCTTTTTGAACACTGCGTTTCAATTCTGTCCCACATATGAACTTTACAAGATGCTTTGAAAAGTCTATTATTTCAACCATCGGTGACAGGAAAGCAATAAAATAGGACATGGGCAATTCCCCTCACAGTCAGTCAAATGCTCACGCAGCTCCATCACTTCAGCCCTTTCCTGTCCCCCCCCCCCCGCCCCCCAATGAGTCACCCTACTTGAGCTGAAGCTGTCGAGAGACATGCCAGCCCCACCCTGGGGCAGGAGCCCAGATGCCTCGGTTCCAAAAATCCCGAGGCACCGCTAATGCACCTGTTTGTGATTGCATCTATTCACAGGTGACTGAAACGCCATGTCAAGCATTAAACATGAATTTGAAAAACCGATCTCCAAGTGCAGCTCTCGACTGAGCGAGGAGTCACTCTCTAGTGCATGATATGCCACATTAGTGTCACTCGAAAGGGCTGTGCAGGGAGGCAAAGGGGGGGGGGGAAATAAAAAAGGGTTTAAGTTTGGCTTGTGAAAATGCCCACGGGAAGGAAGAGGAAAAGCAAGACAAAGAAAAAACCCTCCCCTCTTTGTCAACAAAGCCCTTCGTGTAGGGTTACCAGACGTCCCCGGTTCCCGGGACTGTCCCCGGATTTGCAAATCTGTCCCCGGACAAATTCTGTCTTCGGAATGTCCCCAGATGTGCAAATCTGTCCCCGGGAAACGTGGCAGCGGCAGACTCAGCAGCCCGGAGTCAGCCTGGTAGCGCAGTTGGCTCTGGCTGGCTTCAGGAGCTGCTTGCTGCCGCCGCCGCCACTGCCAAAGGGGAACCGGGGACCGCGTCTGGCGGTACAGGTCTCCTGCCCCCTTCCCCCTTTGTTTTGACTGATCGGGGGAGTCTTGGGAGTCTTGGGCGGGTGGCCATTGCCCAGTTCTTTTTATAAAAAACTATGCACATTTATGTTTCACAGGGGGCGAAAGAAGGGTTTTGCACCTTGCCTGGCAGAGAAACTGCGCTCCTTGAGCCCCTCCTGGCCAATGGCCACCCACCCATGACTCCCGAGCCTCCCCCAATATGTCAAAACAAAGAGGGGAGGGGGCAGGAGATTGGGGAAGGCTTGGGAGTCACAGGCAGGCGGCGCGCCGTTGCCCAGTTTTTTAAAAAACTGTGCATTTATGTTTCACAGGGTGCAAAAGAAGGGCTTTTATACAATACTAGCTGGCCCTGCACATGTTGCTGTGCGTTAGTCTGTGAAATGCAGGTTAATAGCCCCCTTCAGATCCCCCTGAGCCTCAGAGTCCCCCTGAGTCGAGGCAAGATACTGTGGAGAGGGCAGGTTTCATCCCTGTGTCTCCCCCCACCCAGTTCTGACCCATTACGTATCCCTGCCCCCTATTTGGCCCCCCACCCCACCCCCAGGCAGGCCCCTACCTCCACTTGGCAATGTTGGGCCTTGTTGCTGGAAAAGGCCTGTTTTCAGTTGGTTTGGTCTGGATGGATGGATGTGAGTGGTGGATCTCGTGGTGGAGTTTGTGGGTGTGGTGTAGATTTCACAGGAAGGGAGGGGGTGTACTGTGGGAGGAAATCCACTTGAGGGTGCTGTTTTACTTTGTTAAAAAAAGGTTTGTACCTGCGGAGGTGTGAGTTTTGAGGGATTTTTTTTTCTAACAACGCTCGGGGAGTGGCCTGAATCATTGTGTCAAAATTTCAGGACGATCGGTTAAGCGGTTATGGAGAAAAGTGGATCCCGCACTTTCATGATTTTTACATTTATATATATATATAGATAGATAGATGCATGTGTGCTTGGGCCCAGGCTCTTTTGCCTCACCATCCCCACTACTGACTCCCTGTTGCTACTCAGCTTCCAAAAAAAAAAAAAGAGGGTCCCCTGATTCAGGGCACTTCCTGGAATCAGCCACCACCCTCTTTTGTACCACAAGTCCCAGCTGTGCTGGCCAGGGGCTGATGGAAGTTGTGGTCAAGAGCAGCCGGAAGACAGCGCCGCACCAGGTGAGAGTTGCTTGCCAGAGATTGCACATCAATTCCTGTAAGTGTGGCTTTGTTTAATCTGGAAGCTGCAGTTAGTACAGAATGCTGCGGCATGAGTGCTCACAGGAGTGAGGTCTTGTCAGCATGCAACACCTGGGCTCAGAGATCGGCACTGGTTGCCAATTTGCTACAGGGCAAAGTTCAAAGTGTTACTACGTATTAGTACAGTGGACCCTCAGTTTTCGAACGTAATCCCTTCTGGAAGACCGTTCAACTTTCAAAATGTTCGAAAACCGAGGAGCAAAGGGCGGTCTGCAAATGCAATGGAGAAAATTGAAAAGAAAAGAAAACCGCGGCAGAAGCCGTTCGACTTCCAAGGCGCGTTCAAAAACAAAGCACTTACTTCCGGGTTTTTGGCTTTCAAAAACAAACTTCCAGCCTCAGAGATGTTCGAAAACCGAAGTACCACTGTACATAAAGCCCTTAACAACAGGGGACCAGTTTACCTGAGAGACCGCTTTATCCCATATGTGCCCACTGAACTGCTTCGATTGGCGGAACTGGCACTGCTACAATTGCCACGTAATATCTGTAGTGTGGCAGCACGTGCAGTTTCGAACTCCCTGCCTATTTGTAGGGCTGCCATGTTAGCAGCCTGTGTTCCTTTTCTCTCTGTGTGTATTCCCAATGAACAAATCTCCTTTGAACTTCCAACAGGCCAAGCGCTTGGCTTTCCAGCAGGAAATCAGCTCCTTTGCCATCCCTGCGTTTCTCAACGCCACGCCCCCCCTCCAATGTCCCACTCCTAGCTGACTCACCTTTCAGCACCATTTAGTCCTGCCATTCCTTGAAGTCCAGCCTGTCTCTAGACCAGCTGGCTGGCTTTGGAGATTACACAATATTTTGGAATGGCTGCACAGGGGAACGCGTCTCCAGCATAAGGAGACGTGCTAAGAGGAAGGCACGCTTGGCAAATCCACACCATGATCAACTCCTGCCCAGGAATCAATGTCCCCACTGTGGAAGGACATGTTGGTCCAAAATTGGCCTCCACAGTCACTTATGCACTCATTGTGAAAACCGTGTTTACGGAAGACAATCTTACTCAGCTACGAGGGATCACCAAAGAAGAAGACGACGTAACACAAGTGTGACCTGCAACAAAATGTTGCAGCATGGGAATGCTGCTGCTCCAATATTCCATCCATTCCGTTCCATTCCACTTCCCCAGAGTTTTCTGTTTCCCCTCTCGCTACACTTAGTTGCCATTTCATGTCCACTGAACACACTCAACCCATATTCAACTGTTCTGGAGTCTCCACCCGCTTTTCGATTTTCCTTAAAGTTTTTTTTTAAAACAAAACAAAAAAATTCCTTCCAGTAGAACCTTAGAGACCAACTAGTTTGTTATTGGCATGAGCTTTCGTGCGCATGCACACTTCTTCAGATACACTGAAACAGAAGTCACCAGACCCTTATATATAGTGAGAGGGTGGGGAGGGGTATTACTCAGAAGCGTGGTGGGAATGGGTGATTGGCTGATAGGAGTGGTAAACCTGTTGACGACTGTTAATGACTGCAATTGGTCTTGCAGGAAAAAGCAAGGAGTGAGATGGCTAAAAATATGGCTTTATCATGTATAAATCTGCTAGATTTATGGCTTTATCATGTATAAATCTGCTAGATTTACTCCCATCTGTACATCGCTACAGGTCTTCATATATATAAAATCGGCCAGGCACAGGAACAGTTTTCCCCCTTGTGCCATTAAATTGTTAAATTTGTAGATGTGTAGCTGAAGGGGAGGTCAATTATGGGTGGGTTTCTTTGCTTATTTGTATTGTGAGTGGAACAGTGTGTGTATGTTTACATTGCAATGTAGCCGAAACAAATTCCAAGTATGTTGGAAAATGTACTTCGCCAATAATAAATTATTCTTATTCTTATAATGAGGTAAGAATCCAATGTCTCTATTCAGACCAGGTCTCTCCATGGTTTTAAGTTTGGTAATAAGTTGCAATTCAGCAACTTCTCTTTCCAGTCTATTTCTGAAATTCGTCTGTAATATGACAGCTACTTTGAGATCTTGTATAGAATATCCTGGGAGATTGAAGTGTTCTCCTACTGGTTTCTCTGTCTTGTTTTTTTTTTAAAGTACTTCTGCAAACCTTGTGGTTTCCCCCAAGCCTGCTGACACTTCCCTCTTGTGTGTGGGTTGGTGCCGTTTTGCCTATGTAAGTAATGGTATGCACAGCTGAACACTAGAAATGGAACACAACTAGAAACACAAGATGGAAGGAAGGAGACCTTTGTTTCTGTCTCTCCCGCTCCACCCCACCAGCTACTTCCTATTTTCTTCTCATAATCAATGCTGCGTGCATGGCAAGTAGCACTTAATAGTCATATCTCGCAAAGTAAGATTTGCTTTCTAAAGCCCTTATACGAAAAAGCATAAAAGGCGGAGGGGGGGGGAAACACATGGAGAGGAGGAGGGGGAGTGCGATCAAATGCCCCTCCTCAAATATGCTGCAAAATGTTTTTTAAGTGGTAGGGAAACTAGCACATCTAGATGGTCTGATGTGGCCTAAAGGTAAAGGGTAAAGGGGCCCCTGACCATAAGGTCCAGTCGTGTCCGACTCTGGGGTTGCGGCGCTCATCTCGCTCTATAGGCCGAGGGAGCCAGCGTTTGTCCGCAGACAGCTTCCGGGTCATGTGGCCAGCATGACAAAGCTGCTTCTGGCGAACCAGAGCAGCGCACGGAAACGCCGTTTACCTTCCCGCCGGAGCGGTCCCTATTTATCTACTTGCACTTTGATGTGCTTTCGAACTGCTAGGTGGGCAGGAGCTGGGACCGAGCAACGGGAGCTCACCCCATTGCAGGGATTCGAACCGCCGACCTTCTGATCAGCAAGCCCTGGACTCTGCGCTTTAACCCACAGCACCACCTGGGTCCCTTTTCTGATGTGGCCTAATGTGGCCCAATTTCAGTAATGACAGATTTTTGCACCTGTCTATATAATCCTTCAAAAGCTGTTCCTCCGGAGGCAGCCCAACTGGATCCCATCCCAGTGCTTGCTACCCACAGAATTGGAGTTTGAAACTCCTGCTGTCGAGCCAGAGGTCTTTCCGAGATGCTCCGAGTTATTATGCATCTATGCACTTTCTCCATGGACACAAAGCTGAAATTGCACCACCCGCCACCGCCTTTTCTCTCCAGGCTTCTTTGGTCCAGTAGCAGGGGGGGGGGGAGAATAACAAGGATGGATCTTTGCCGCAGCTTCAGTTATGGGTATAATGTTTCCATTCATGAAACATCAAGCAAAGGGGAAGGAAGTTGCATGAAAGGGAGCCACTAAAGAGGGGTGGAATAAAGCGAAGCTCCTGAGAGATTGCTCGAGACTGCCGGTGTCTTGCAGGAGAGACTGAAGTGCACACTGGAACGTTAGGTTTTCACGATTAAAGGGCCCAGTCCGCTAGCACAGCAAACCCACTTATAAAAGACCCGGAAACTTTAAGAAGTGAGAGATGCCTGAACAATTAACAGCAAGATGTGTGGACACCCGGCAATCAAATCAGGATGAACACCCCGCAAACAAATGCTCAATAAAAACTAGACATAATCTAACCTCCACATATGCTTTGTGCACGCAATTCAGGAGGGATGCTCAAGAAACAGGTCTTGGAATCAGAGAGTTGAAAGAGACTCTCATGATCATGGAATCAGAGAGTTGAAAGAGACCACAACTGTTATCGAGTTCAGACCCCTGCAATGCAGGAATCTTTTGCCCAATGTGGGGCTCGGACCCATAACCCTGAGATTAAAAGTCTCACGCTCTACTGACTGAGCTACTCCAGAGGAGCCCTTGTATAGAAATCATACTGTGGGCCTATCAAGCTTATTACAGTCATACCTTGGTTCTCGAACGCCTTGGTACTCGTACATTTTGGCTCCCGGACGACGAAAACCCAGAAGTAAGTGTTCCAGTTTTTGAACGTTCTTTGGAAGCCGAACATCCGTCACAGCTTCTGCTTGAGTTGCAGGAAGCAGCCAACCGGAAGCTGTGCCTTGGTTTTTGCTTGGTTTTTGAACGGTTCCGGGAATCAAACGGACTCGCGGAACGGATTAAGTTCGACAACCAAGTTACCGCTGTACAGTATTGTCCATACCTGCCAAGTCCTGGACTGCAGAATCCGGGACTGGCAGCTGCGTGACACCGGAAGTTGCATAGACGCAACTTCCAGTGTCGCTTTGCCCATCTATGGGCACAAAAAATGGCCAGCGCTGGCAACGGAAGTTGCATCTATGCATGTCCAGAAGTGCGTAGACGCAACTTCTGGTGTCGCTTAGCCCATCTATGGGCACCAAAAAATGGCCGCCGCCAACACTGGAAGTCGCGTCTACACCCTTCTGGACATGCGTAGATGCGACTTCCGGCGCCGGCCATTTTCGGTGCCCATAGATGGGCAAAGCAGGAAAAAAATGGCCGTCGGCAGGAGAATATAAGGGAGAATAATGGGAGACGAAGTGATACGGGGGACCGCCGGGAAATGGCATGAAAAAAACGGCAGTTTCCCGGGGAAAACGGGGTACTTGGCAGCTATGGTATTGTCTACTGCACAGCTTGGCCTGGTTTCAAGGATTCAGGCAGAGAGGACTTTCCTTGCTCTACTTACCCGAAGGTGCTAAAGAATAAACCTGAAGGCCTTCTTCATCCAAGCTTGCACCTTGCCACTGAACTATAGTCCTTCCCAGCCACAGATTGGATGTGGGGGAGAGAGAAGGAACCTAGGAAATTGCCTTATACTAATTACAGGTAGGTAGCCGTGTTGGTCATCCCGTTACCTCAGTGTTGAAAATGACTTTTTTACATGCAAAGCATGCTCTGTACTACGAGGTAAGCGCCCCTCCTTTTTAAAAACCTAATTGCATATTTGCCTATTTGATAACAGTTTTTATTCAGTCTTGGTTGCAATGGCTCTTGCTTTTCCTGGTGCTAGCTAGCAAGCACCACTAAAGCCTGATGCAACCAAATAATAACAATTATTATTATTATTATTATTATTATTATTATTATTATTATTATTATTATTATTATTACCCCGCCCATCTGGCGTTCCCCCAGCCACTCTGGGTGGCTTCCAACAAAACATTAAAATACAGAAATCCATCATACATTAAAAGCTTCCCTAAACAGGGCTGCCTTGAGATGCCTTCTAAAGATCTGGTCATTGTTGTTCTCTTTGACCTCTGGTGGGAGGGCATTCCACAGGGTGGGTGCCACTACCAAGAAGGCCCTCTGCCTGGTTCCCCTGTAACTTGGCTTCCTGTAGTGAGGGAACCGGCAGAAGGCCCTCAGCGCTGGACCTCAGTGTCTGGGCAGAATGATGGGGGTGGAGACGCTCCTTCAGGTATACTGGACCGAGGCCATTTAGGGCTTTAAAGGTCAGCACCAACACTTTGAATTGTGCTCAGAAACGTACTGGGAGCCAATGTAGGTCTTTCAGGACCGGTGTTATGTGGTCCCGGCGGCCGCTCCCAGCCACCAGTCTAGCTGCCGCATTCTGGATTAGTTGTAGTTTCCGGGTCACCTTCAAAAGTAGCCCCACATAGAGCACATTGCAGTAGTCTAAGCGAGAGTTAACTAGAGCATGCACCACTCTGGTGAGACAGTCCGCGGGCAGGTAGGGTCTCAGCCTGCGTACCAGATGGAGCTGATAGACAGCTGCCCTGGACACAGAATTGACCTGCGCCTCCATGGACAGTTGTGAGTCCAAAATGATTCCCAGGCTGCGCACCTGGTCCTTCCAACCAAACTGCAAGCACATTCAACTTACAGTTCAGAGCACAGCCTTAGTCCGTGGCTCTCGCATCCCATAACAGGAATGTACAAGCATCCTATTTAAGGTGCACAATCAATCTCTAGGCACAAACGACGCCTGTGCAAACGATTATACATGTGTCAACTAAAATCTCTGCACAGATCAACAAATACTTCTTGCTTGCGTACTTGGAAAAATTCACCAGAAGATGGAGCATGGTTTTTTGAAATGAAATCACTCCAGACTACACAATTTCTACTGGGACACATTCCAGAAGCCAGCAAATAGAGATGTGGCCCCTTAAAGAAAGATTTATTGAAGCACAAGTTTTTGTAGGCAACAGTCTACTTTATCAGCACTTTGTCTCGGTGCCTACAGGCAGGCTTACAAACATAATTTTATTTTAGCTGAGTGTTGCTCCTTACATTTTTGAAGGGAAAGGCATTTGCCACCCTTCCCTACAGCTGCAGGAGTGATAAAAGGGGAAGAAGTACCTCCTAAAGAAGGAACAGTCTTCTGGTGAATTGATATAAAAATAAATGTCTAAGAAGGACTAAGAGAAGTGAGGAACTCTCATGTGGTTTCTTGGGCAACACAGGGCCATATGTCTCAAAAAAGGAGGCTGACAAACCCCCTTCGGGTTACACATCCTGTTCTCACAGTGACCAACCAATTGCAGAAACCCACAGTTTAGTTCCAGCTAAGGGTACGGTTGCTGTATTTCAAAAAGTAAAACCAGGACACCCCGGAAGTTGAGTTGTGTTGCTTTTTTACGTAAACGCCAAAAAATGCAAAGATCCAGGGCAAATCGCCACCTTCCAGAAATACGCCCCCCCCCCCGTCGGACGTCACTTCGGCCTTTGAAATCTTGGACATGTGGCAGCCTTATCTAAGGGTGGGTTCCAAACGAAGGGCTTTCTAGCTAACGTTTGAGTCTTTGTTCCTAAAGCTGAACTCAAAACTCGCTCAGATGTACGATGCCAACATATTTTTTTTTAAAAAAATCTTATAGCATTCTGGACTAAGGAAATTTTAGAATCTTTCTCCCAGATTTGTTTAATGTTTCCCTCTCCAAACAATTACAAATATTGTATGGCCACACACTCACACAGATCCCATACCCTCCAACATTCCTTAGATGTAAATAAGGGACATTTCTCTCCCTCCCCCCGAGACTGAACCTCCTTGGGCCCCCCCATTTTTTGTCCACCCCCTGCAGAGCATTTCCCATCAGAAGAAGGGCGAGTGCTGACACAACTACATAAAAAAAGTAAAGGACCCCTGGACAGTTAAGTCCAGTCAAAGGCGACTATGGGGTTGCAGCGCTCATCTCGCTTTCAGGCCAAGGGAGCTGGTGTTTGTCCACAGACAGCTTTCTGGGTCATGTGGCCAGCAGGACTAAACCGCTTCTGGCACAACAGGACACCGTGACGGAAATCAGAGGGCAAGGAAATGCCATTTATCTTCCCGCCGGAGCGGTACCTATTTATCTACTTGCACTGTGTGCTTTCGAACTGCTAGGCGGGCAGGAGCTGGGACAGAGCAACGGGAGCTCACCCCGTCGCGGGGATTCGAACCACCGACCTTCTGATCGGCAAGCCCAAGAGGCTCAGTGCCTTAGACACAGCACCCAAGCGCTGGGGTATAACCGGCATTCTGTGCCTTACTGAAATGAATGGGATTTGTGCAAGTCCTGTTCTTTCCAGTAGACTGTCTTGCACTGCACATTTCTTCTTTCAGTGTTCGTACAGCAGTGACATTTTTTTAAAAAAATAAAACCCCGAAAAACAAATGGCTTCATTATTATGCAAATCTCATGCAACTTATCTTATCTGCCGGATGTATCCTGGTCACGGAATTGGGATTTGCCTGCATGGAATGCTAGGCCCCCGTGAGTTATTTTCTTCTGGCATTAACTGTTCTGTTCAATCAATTCAGCAAGAATCATGCAGATCCCTGCTCCATTAAGAGAGTGAGCGAGCATGTTTCTTCTTGAAGGCAGACCACAGAGGTCGCAATGCGACAGATGTGATGATGTGATCTGGTAGAGGATATCACGGTTTAGCGCTTCGTGCCGATCCTTCAATCACGTCTGGTGCAGAGCAGACTCTGAAGTCCTGGTGTAATGGGTTCGCAATGATCTGCCAACATCACTTAGGGAAGCGCCGCCAGATGCCTCTCAGAAGTGTTGGAGAGCAGCCATCTCTATAGGCTGCTTCCAAATAGGGGAACCCTAGCACCCATAAATCATTGCTCTTGTGCTGTAAGATATATGTAGAACGGTGCTCATCTCGCTTTCAGTCCACAGACAGCTTTCCAGGACATGTGGCCAGCATGGCTAAACCGCTTCTGGTGCAACGGGACATTGTGACGAGTGCCAGAGCGCATGGAAACACTGTTAACCTTCCCGCTGCTGGGGTACCTATTTATCTACTTGCGCTGGTATGCTCTCAAATTGCTAGGTTGGCTGGAGCTGGGACAGAGCAACGGGAGCTCACCCCATCGTGGGGATTCGAACCGCCTGCCTTCTCATCGGCAAGCCCAAGAGGCTCAGTGGTTTAGACCGCAGCGCCACCCGCGTCCCTCATAGTCCCGCAACCTCATAATCACCTTTGACTGGACTTAACTGTCCAGGGGGCCTTTACCTATGAGAACGTCAATTGGACTTCCCACACAAGCAGGGATAGAATCCCTTTTTCTTTATTTTAAACCCGATCTCTGCAGTCCATAATATTGGGCAGGGCCTACCTACTGTACATAGGGAAGAGGGAGGTCCCATTCATCCCAACAGCCATTTGAGTTTCTAAAAGAAACCACACAAGCCTGAATTTCCAAAAGAGTAATTATAGATTTACGTAGTGCTAAACACTTCGTTCTTTTAAACACAGGTCACCCGTTGCTACCTATGAAGCGTCAAAAACACCCACTGTGTTGGATGTTTGCTTTGGACCAGACGTGCTGAATGAGGAATAAACCACCTTGCTAAAATGGCGGAAATGTTAATTTTCTTCATTTTAAAAAAAAGCAAGTTCGCATTTTATAGCTAGCGATAAAGTGTGAATAGCACTGTAACACTGTAAGCAGCATTTTGCTAATATTATTGTGTGTGTTTTCCCTAAAAAAGATACAAGAACTTGTGGACAATGAATGAAGCTTAACATTGGAAGATAACAGGACAATTCTTTTAAAAAGTACTTCTTTGCACAACGCATAGTTAAACCACGGAACTCCCTCCTGCAGGAGGCAGTGATGGCCACGAACTTAGATGGCTTTAAAAGAGGATTGGACAAATTCATCAAGGAGGAGAGGGCTCTCGGTGGCTATGTGATCAAATCCTGTTTTGGGGTTTCCCACGGGGATTTGGTTGGCCACTGTGAGATCAGGATGCTGGACCAAATGGGCCGCTGGCTAGAGCTGGGTGATATGTGGTTTTCAACTTCGTGATATATCACCAGCTAAACACTGCAATAAACCGGTCTTGAAAGACCTACGTTCAGGGCCGTCTCAAGCAGGTCGGGCGCCCTGGCGCTGAGGCGCGGAGATCGGTCCGGCGCCCCTGACCTCACAACGCGCAGCGCGGCTTCCATGCGGCTTTGCCGCACAGCGGCCTGGCGCCCTGGTGCCCCGCGCCACCGGGACTATACCTAGAGCCGGCCCTGCCTACGTTGGTTCCCAGTATGTTTCTGAGCACAATTCAAAGTGTTGGTGCTGACCTCTAGAGCCCTAAATGGCCTCGTCTCAGTATACCTGAAGGAGCGTCTCCACCCCCATCATTCAGCCCGGACACTGAGGTCCAGCGCCGAGGGCCTTCTGGCGGTTCCCTCGCTACGAGAAGCCAAGTTACAGGGAACCAGGCAGAGGGCCTTCTCGGTAGTGGCGCCCGGCCTGTGGAACGCCCTACCACCAGATGTCAAAAAGAAAAATAACTACCAGACTTTTAGAGGACATCTGAAGGCAGCCCTATTTAGGGAAGCTTTTAATGTTTAAGAGATTATTGTATTTTGATATTCTGTTGGCAGCCGCCCAGAGTGGTTGGGGAAACCCAGTCAGATGGGCAGGGTATAAATAATAAATTATTATTATAACTGATATATCACAATGTCTGAAATAAGGATGGAGCTATGAACTGGCTGGCTTCATGGTTTTCCCCACATTGTGATGTTAGCATAACACACAAACACGCAAATCATGATTTGTGATATATTGCCAGGTCAAAAGTTATGAATTCAATATCATTATATGGACATGAAACCGGTTTTGGACGATATATTGCCCAGCCCTAACACACATTATGATTGGTAGACCACCAGTGATCTAATGAGTTTCATTCAGGAAATACATGGCATTTCAGTGGGTTTGTTCTTGAAAATGGGATACGGCCTATCCATCATACTGGGTAGTATTTTAAATTGCATTTTAATTGCCCTTTTCACTGCTTCCTTTATTTCTTACATTGTGTTTCACCGTCTTACAATCTGAACTATGTGGAATGCAATATATAGGAAATATCAGAAGCAATAAAAAAGAATCAAGAAGCATACACAACATCTAGTCCAGCGCATTGCAATCGCTACCACCTACTCGCTGGATCATCACCTTGTTGTGGCGAGTGGGCTTGCATGTTCCTATGACCAGGCCTGTCTTATCCACATCGAGCGCCGTGGCGCAAAGGTCCCGCCGCCCCCCCCAACTCACCGTGGACGCAGAGGAGGGACATGGCATGGGCGGGCTGGGCGCTGAGGGTGGGCAGGGCTCAGGGGCGCTGCAGCGGGTGGGCTGGGCTGCCTGGTTGTCCTCCAGGGCGCCAGCGCCTCCTCCTCCTGTGTGGAGGCCTCTGCTGGGGGGGCGGTGCCGCGCAGCGCCCGGCCTCTTGTCCTCCTCATGCTCCCGACCCGACCCACCAGGCTGAGGCTGGGATTCGAACCCGCGGAGGGCGGGCGGGCAGGAGGCAAGGAGCAGGGTGAGTGGGAGGGTGGCCGGGCTGCCTGGCGCATTGTGCCACCCAGCCTTGCCTTACGGCCGGCCCTGCCTATGACCCTTGTGAGCGAAGCCGTTGGGAATCTCGTACTCCCAGCAGGGTCACCCAAGGCAGTAAGGTAAACCAAAGTGCTGCACCAACAAGTACAAAATAGCCCCTCTGCAGTGCCACAAATCCAACTCAATGGTGTAACGTTGGAAAATGTTGATCACTTCTCTTACCTAGGCAGTTACCTTTCCACAAGGGCCAACACTGATGCAACCCTGCAACAATATCACACTCTGTAGCTACTCTCAGTTACTGTGTACGTAACACAATGCCAAAATCCAGCATCGCCTGAGCTCTGCGAGTGCAGCTTTCTCCCAATTGAAGTGCAGAGTGTTTGAGGACCGGGACATTCGCAGGGAAACCAAAATGCTTGTTTACAAAGCTATTGTACTACCAACCTTACTGTATGCTTGTGAAACATGGACCACTTATAAACGCCATCTCCAACTCATCGAAAGATTCCATCAACGTTGTCTCCGACAAATCTTACACATCACTTGGGAAGACAGGCGAACTAATGCCAGTGTACTGGAAGAAGCAAAGATCACCAGTGTTGAAGCAATGATTCTTCAACATCAACTTCGTAGGACTGGTCATGTTGTATGGATGCCTGATGATCGTCTTCCAAAGCAACTACTCTATTCCAAACTTAAAAATGGAAAGCGTAATGCTGGTGGTCAACAAAAGAGGTTTTAAGACTGTCTCAAGGCAAATATTTTAAAATGTAGTATAAACACTGACAACTGGGAAACACTGGCCTGTGAGCGCTCCAGTTGGAGAACAGCCTTAACCAAAGGTGTCACGGGCTTTGAAGAAACTCGATCTCAGGACGCAAGGGAGAAATGTGCTAAGAGGAAGGCACGCTTGGCAAATCCACACCGTGATCAACTCCCGCATGAAAACCTATGTCCCCACTGTGGAAAGACGTGTGGATCCAGAATTGGCCTCCACAGCCACTTACGGACCCATTGTTAAAACAGTCTTTATGGAAGACAATCTTACTTGGCTACGAGGGATCACCAAAGAAGAGGAGAAGAATCGCTACCAACGTCCGGAAAGAAAACTACTGCTAGAGGACAAGAATCCCAAGACTACATTAAATGTAGCCAAATTCTGTGTGTCTGCAATCAATCGCAGGAAGCAAGTGGTATCCCATAATGATCAAACCCCTAAATGTTAACTACAGGGGGTACGCTAATAATTAATTTTAATTTTTATATTTAAATCCTTGTTATATTCACACTGTCCTTTGTATTTTTGATGTTTTATGATCTGTGATATTGTGCATGTTGATGCTGGTCTGCAACCGTATTAATAAATTCAATTCAATTCAACGTCCGGAAAGAAAACACTGAGACAGGGGTATGCAAACTAAGGCCTTTTAAATCCAGCCCGCGGATGGCCCGGGAATCAGCGTGTTTTGACATGAGTAGAATGTGTCCTTCTATTTAAAATGCATCTCTGGGTTATTTGTAGGGCATAGGAATTTGTTCACCCCCCCCAAATAGTCCAGCCCCCCACAAGGTCTGAGGGACAGTGGACTGCTGAAAAAGTTTGCTGACCCCTGCATTAAGGGGTCTGCCAAGACCCTCTGAAATTCCAAGTGGTCCGTGGGGGCGGACGTTTGGGAACCAGGAGATGATACTAAGTTAGATGGAGCAACCGTCTGATTCAGTATTGAGGCAGATTCCTGAAGCAGGATTCGCCAACACTGGCATGTGCAAAGTGGGAGGTGGGAAGCCGGCATACACAAGCGCACACACATACACATGTCATCAGTGTCACTTGACAGAAGATGACAACACACTGACTAGAGAAGGGTCCTCTATTCAAAACAACCCTTCCCACACCTTGCTCCAGAGTCTGGGGGAGGTATCCTTCACAAGGCATGACAGATCTCAAAGCCAAGCTGTTTCTGGAAGCTGCTTTACATGGGAGTCAAAGCACTTGGACCACCTCTCCCAGTGGTCTCTCTCTCCCCCCCCCCCCGGTAGCAGCTCTTCAGGGCTTTAGGTGAGGACGTTTTCCTGGTCCTGATACAGAGAGATCTTTGGGAGATGCCAGAGATCAGACCAAGGGCACATAGGACATGCTCTGCCCCCGACACCCCCTGCATCACACTCTCAGGAAGAGGTCACTTGGCCATCGTTGGGGACCTGATCCTTTTAACTGAAGATGCTTGGGACCTCTGATGGACAAAGCGAATGTCCTGGTGAGCAAGCCAAGAACTTCCCCACCCCTCCCCCACCCATTAAGACGAGCTCCTCTTTTTGCAGAGTTCTACAAAAATGGAAATCCAAATTCTGTGAGCAGGTTGCAAATTAAACACAGATCTCTCTTAGCTGTCGTGTTCCAATCCTGCCTAATTTAACCAATTTCCAAAATTTACCAGCCCTATATATGTATGTGTGTGTGTGTGTGTCTTGAATCATCTGGCAGAGATTTTGGGAAACGGGAGAATGGCTAAATCAAGACTCACTTTCCAGAGCACCCAAAATAGTCACAGAATATGAAAAAGCAAGGGAGGGTGCATTTATTTATTTGGTGCATTTCTTACCCGCCCTTCAGGGTATGGTACAACAATACAATGAAACAATAAAGCAACAATGATAATATAATAGAATCATAGAATTGGGAAGACTCCCAAGGGCATCTAGTCCAACCCCTGTAAGGCAGGAATTGCTGCTAAAGAATTCCTGACAGATGTCCAACCTGTTTAAAAAGCTCTGAGGAAGGAGACTCCATCACCTTCCGAGTTGCTCTTACGATCAGAAAGTTCTTCCTAATGTTTAGTCTCCTTTCTGGTAACTTGAATCCATTACATTAAAGCTTCGGTTAAAGAATAAACAAGGACAGTAAGAAAAACACCACCATCAGACTTCCATTTCTCTGCAGAAGGAGTTATAAGGTCTTACATAGTCAACACTTGAAGTAAGAGTAGTAAAATCGCAGCCAAGAAGCTCAATATATACCACATTTTTCTGTGTATAAGATGCCCCCATGTATAAGAAGACCCCTAATGTTTTTTAACCCAAAATTAAGTTGTTTAGCTTTTGGGGTGGGGTGGGGCGGGATAGGTCACTTCCACCAATCGCTCACCTGCCTGCCCGCCACTGCTGATCGCTTGCCACAGCCACTGCCAATCACACACCTTGCTGCAGCTGCCAATCGCCTGCCCGCTTGCCGCCACCAACAGCCCACCCGCCCACTTGCCGCAGGCGCCAATCGCCTGCCCAATTGCCACAGCCAATCGCCAGCAGGCCTTGCCACAGCCACCAATCACCCGCCCAATCGCCACTGCCAATCTCCCGCTTGCTGCTGTCATTAATCACATGTCCCTCCTCTGCATTCACTATCCGTGTATAAGATGACACCCAATTTTTACCTATTTTTTTTTTTTAGCAAAAAAAATATACACGGAAAAATACAGTATATGTGACTGATACTTTTTTGGGGAAACTAAACCAATGTCCAGACTTTTAACATTCAAAATCTTTACATGCAGAAACCTATAGTTATAGATGAATTAAAATATAATATTTACAGTCACATGCTGCTCTGAGCATGGGCTTGCAATCTCTTCTTCTAACTTCCAAACAACTGTATTTTCCTCTCTTTCCAGAGCTCAGCACTCAGCCTTCTGTATCTCAGTTAGGCCATGCCTTGCAGCTCCTAGGAGAGATTTCCACTTTCCTCTTCTCCTGCAGCTTTGCTCTGTTTTCAAGCAGAGAAGAAGCGCTCCAACACTCTATTCAACTTAGCAGTGTTCACAGTGGATTCTAAAACACAGTGGATCTTGCTTCACATAAAACCGAGCCTCTCCCTCACTGGATACCTCCCATGTGACCAACACTAGTCGAGCACATGAGAACGTCTAGAGAACTCTACAATTCAGCTACCAACCCATCAGATTTAAGCACACAGTAATACGTCCAAGCATTTACAATTTCAGCAAATTAAATTACTATATTTAACACACCCAGTCAACAAAAAAAGAGAGGTCTGGCAAAGAGGTATGTTTGACCTGCCAATGGAAGGTATACAGTGATGGTGTCAAGTGCATTTCTTGGGGGAAATAGATCCAAAGTCTAGGGGTCTCCAATGAACAGGCCCTATCATATGCCACCACCCTTCAAACTTGATAGGCCAGAGGCACAACCATAAAGTCTAGTTATCTCCCGCTTGGACTACTGCAATGCGCTCTACGTGGGGCTACCCTTGAAGGTGACTCGGAAACTACAACTAATCCAGAATGCGGCAGCTAGACTGGTGACTGGGAGCGGCCGCCAAGACCACATAACACCGGTCTTGAAAGATCTACATTGGCTCCCAGTACGTTTCCGAGCACAATTCAAAGTGTTGGTGCTTACCTTTAAAGCCCTAAATGGCCTCGGTCCAGTATACCTGAAGGAGCGTCTCCACCTCCATCATTCTGCCCGGACACTGAGGTCCAGCACCGAGGGCCTTCTGGCGGTTCCCTCGTTGCGAGATGCCAAGTTGCAGGGAACTAGGCAGAGGGCCTTCTCGGTGGTGGCGCCTGCCCTGTGGAATGCCCTCCCAACAGATGTCAAAGAGGAAAACAACTACCAGACTTTTAGAAGACATCTGAAGGCAGCCCTGTTCAGGGAGGCTTTTAATGTTTAATAGATTATTGTGTTTTATTTTTCTGTTGGAAGCCACCCAGAGTGGCTGGGGAAACCCAGCCAGATGGGCGGGGTATAAATAATAAATTATTAGGTATAAATAATAAATTATTATTATTATTGTTTGCAGCCAAATAATTTGCTTCCTCACTGTTTGCTACATATTGCATCTCCTTAAAGGTGGGTCCCCGAGGATGGTCTATGTGTGCCTGGTTGGTGGGGCACAGGATTTGCACTTGCCATTTAAAGGTCACTGTTCCTGCAGGACTGCACCACGCCAATCAAAAAATGCACATTCCCCATAGCTGATAGACCTCTTTCACCATCATTCGGAGGGAAATGAAGAAAGCTGTTTCTTAGCTTCAAAAAGATCCGGCTGCCATTTACAAAAGCAATTTCTCTCTGTCAATTTACGTAGCTAGCAGCCTAGTACTTACAGAATGTTTTCCCCATTTTGGAGACATATAATCTTGGGTCATTACAGCACAGCCTATAACCCTGGCGGTTCAATGCGTCACATCTTACAAGTGAAACATACCAATCATCTAGAAGTTCAACTTATTTGCAACTGCTTTAAGTGCACGCAGAATTTCAACGGCGGCGAATTTCTTATTTTCCTCAAGCTGAGCACCACTTCTGATGTGCGATCAGGGCTGCGTTATGATTGGCCAGCGGCTCTACTTCCTCCCTTGTGGGTCGGAAGGATGACCTTAATAATTCTACAATTCACAATTCTATGATTCTGTGACTTTCCTTTGGCATCATAGAGGCCAGTCTTGCAGGCCCAAACCAGAATATGCTCCAGCTATTGCGTCATACTGAGGGCAGTTCCCATTTCCTTTCTTTGCCATTGTCTCCATTTTGGGGGGTGTCTCGTTAAAAACTGTTAGTGCGGTCAACTTGCCATTCTTCAGTGTGTCTTCCCAGGGCTCCTGAATCTTATCTCTGAATAGAGGAAGGAGTGTTTGGTGCCCCTAGCACAAATTCATGTCAGTTGAAACACTAAAATACCACACAACATGCAGTCTGCCAATACACATGCTGGCCCTGCACAAATCCACACACATCATTAATGCGCATGCACACTAAAGCAGCGTTTCTCAACCGCTGTTCCGCGGCACACTAGTGTGCCGCGAGACGCTGGCTGGTGTGCCGTGACGTGCGGCGACAAGAAGGGCGATTTTGCAGCTGCAAACTCCACCTCCCTGGGCGTCCTATTTCTTCGCCCCTTCTAGTTTCCACAGACCAATCAGCTTTCATTATTTCCATTTTCCCCATGCCTCACGTGACAGGATCATCCCAGAATCCTTTAGCCAAGATGGCAGCCCCCAGCAGCTAATAGTGCCGCACGTGTGTCTCTTTTTTGGAAAATCGAGCGGACTTCAAGTAGCTACTTTTAAAATATTCAATCTCCATCATTCAAAAGGTAGTTTGTTGCTAATTCACGAAGGCATGAAGACCAAATCGTCCTCTCACAAGTCCGAGAACACGCACAGGGTAAGATACGGGACGGTGGGGTCGGGTGGGGTGGATCAGAAACCCGGATCTTTTAAGAACTCGGCAGCGCTGACCCGCCGGAAAGCAATATTTGGCAAGTGTTTCTTACAGTCATAATTATAATATAGGGCGGCACAGAGTTAATTTTTTAAACTTTTTTAATGGTGGTGTGCCTCGTGATTTTTTTCACGGAACAAGTGTGCCGTGGCCCAAAAAAGGTTGAGAAACACTGCACTAAAGCACCATGCAGCACATGTTGCAGAATCTGCTCCAGGATTAAATCCATTTATGGTGTGTGTGTGTGTGTGTGTGTGTGTGTGTGTGTGTGTGTGTCTATATTCTGTCCGTCTGTCTGTCTGTCTATCATCTATTTATCTATCTATCACCCCCTATTAAAGTAAAAAGGAGAGTTCTCTGGGTGACCCCAAAAACATGCATAAAAATAACAAATTGATTACAAAAAAATAAAACACAGTTTCAAATGGAAAGGCTCAGACAGTAAGAAACTGTGGGCAGCAGCGGAGCAAGCTGATCGGGCATCTGGGGCGGCACACGTGCCCTGCGCCCAGGGGAGGGGCCAGCCGCCCATGAGGGGAGGTGCCAGCCAGGGCAGGATGCTTCGCGGAGCCTCCGAGGAGTCAGCCTGCCTCCTCCCACTCAGCTGCCCTACAGCTGGGGGGCGGCGGCATCGGGCGAACCATTTGGGGCAGCGTGGAGCCTGTGGGCGCCCAAGCCACTGCGTCACTCCCAGGAGAGACATGTGGCTTGGGCGCGCTGCAGGCCCCGCGGTGAGTGCCACCCGGCATTTTGTCACCCCCCTCGGTGGTGACACACGGGGCGGACCGCCCCCACTGCACCCCTTTCCTGCGCCCCTGACTGTGGGTTCCTTTCCACTTCCTCTTGCCCCAGTGCTTTCTGCTGGGGGAAATTGTTCTTTAGTGTTCAGCCGGAGCAAACGGCAAGTCTATAAGGCTTGGGACTGTGACATGCACACGCAAGCAAGCTGGGGTTTTCCGCTGTGTAATGTGCGAAAGCAGCCCCCAAGAGACAAGGAAGTAAATTCAAGCCAGCAAAAGTGGCTGGATGCCAACGTCCTTTTCGTGAGCAGTTACAGCACAGGGGTCACAGAAGGCAAAATTCAGGTCCAAATCTTGTCTCAGATAGTAAGTAGCCAGGTGGCCTTTGACAAGTCCCTTTTCTCAGAGTCGTGGAGATAATATTGTCAGTGCACCTTATGCAATTATTGCAAGGACTGCCAGAATAAAGCAGGTGAAGCGCTTTGTAATGCGAGGTCTGCATCAGATGTTTCCCCATTTTGATTTGGGGAGCAAAAGGAACAGTCGGGATGGTGGAGGAAACATTTCTTATTCCATGAAACGAATGCTCACTCTTTTATGTGTGTGTCTGAATAATTCACGAGAGAGAAAGCAGAAGACAGGGCAGGGTTAAAAATTGCTCCAAGATAATTGGGGGGTTTATATAGGATAATGTAAGATTTGTGCAGGGAGAGAAAGAGAGTTTCTGCACCAATCAAACCCAAACCGGAGATATTCAGCAAAGCATTATCTAAGACTTTGCTCTGGAATACTTAAGTGGGAGCCACATTTCAACATTGTTGACAAGCCTGGAAATTGTTTAGACGAAGAAGAGTACAATATATCCAGGAGACAAACTTCTGTGAGAGAACTCTGAAGAAACAGGGTGTATTTGGCCCATAGAAAACGAGGTGTATATAAAAAAGGGGAAATTTACTGTCACTTTTTAATATATGCAAAAGAATGTGGGAGGAATGCATTCACCAAAGACAAAGCAAGCAAGCAAGCAAGAATAAATGGCTTGGACAGGAAGGCAGATTTAGGATAGATATTAGGAAAAGCTGCCTAATTGAGGACAGCCTCCAACATTCCTCAGAGGAAAACAGGGACATCATATACCAGGAAGCTCCTCCTGTGTTTGATCTCGCCATACACAGATACGTCATATGCACACCTGTCACCTTGAGCCAAGGACAACCTCTCCGCCAAACCCACCTCGCAGGGTTGTTGTAAAGGGAAAAAAAGTGCAATGGAAGGGATCATGTACAGATAAATGGAATGAAATAAAATTTCAGCTGTAAGCTGCCTTGAGTCCCTGACAGGAAAAAGGGCAAGAAATAATCATCATAATGGAAACTGTGAGAACGATCAGGATCATACCAGAGGATCAGTGCTGGATTTACGTATAAGCTAAACAAAGCTATAGCTTAGGGCCCCACTCTCTTGGGCCCCCCCCCCCAAAAAATGTAAAGGAAAAACACCTGGATGTACAATTCCAAAATACAAGATAAAAAACAAATAAAATAAAATCTACATACAGCAATGGTGTTTTGTGTTGTGAGGCTCCTACGATGTCAGTAATGGGCCCCGCCTGCTAGCCTGCTCCCTCAAATATCCCTGGTTTGCTCATTTCTCTATATAGGGTGCCTACATAAAATATGTATTTTATGATAAAATACATACTTTGTTTTGTGCAAATGACTTTAGATACCTACTAGGTCCATAAATTACCATATAGCATATATTCAACACAAAAAACAGCAACAATTTGTTGTTGACAAAGGACAGCTGGACATACAAAGGGCGCTATTACCTTCAGCAGCTTAGGGCCTCATCAAATCTAAATCTGGCCCTGCAGAGGATAAATCATATTTGACTAATTGGACTTACCGTACTTCAGAGGAAAATGCTTAGGATTGCAGTAATGTATAAGACTGCAAGTCTTTATACCCAGTTACCTGGAAAGTTCTAGTCTACACTATAGATAAATGATCTTAAGAGTGAATCCTGGGGAACTCTACTTCTGTAGGAGTAGAGATTTCCAACTGAGGGTTCGTAGCACTCTCACAAAAACTTGAAACTCCCAGGAGTCTTTGGGGGAAGCTACAGTCCTTAACCGAGTACAAAACTGATAGACCTTTCACTGTATTATATGCCCCAAGAGCATTTAACAGCC